>NC_053156.1:77900350-78587860 GCF_016835505.1 Polypterus senegalus | reverse complement strand
TTATTATACTATCTGTAACAGGATTCTGGATTTCCTGAAGAGAAGACCACCTGAAGCAGAATTTCATTAATAACAATTTAAAATAGCAGACTCCATCAAGGTCAAATCTGAGTACCAAACTGTAGAGATGTATATGCATTATCAGATTTCCAGATGATACACAGTGACTGGACTTTTCAACAACAATATGACTACATATGTAAATCAGGCCACTATTCTGGCAAAGTAGTAATTGCCTCACCCTGAATGTCATCAAGACAAAATAACAATGCATTTCAGGAGGAAAAGAGAACGCAGCCTTTTAAGCAGAACCAGACACCTTGTGTAACAGATTCACACCTTCATATACCTAGAGTTAACAGCCAATTACAATGATTGCTCCATAATACAATAAACCATCTTAAAATGGTGACCAAACTACACTTATAATCTGTTGCGGAAATAAGGCCAATAATATTACACTGTAACTTCTCTTACCATAAACTGTTTTCAGAACTACCGCCAGACAGATTGTACTGGAGAATCAAGGATCAAACAAGCAGATTCAAAAATGTTTTTTACTGCAGTCTATTAAATATGGTGAAATTAGCTGTCAAATGTCATACTATATGCTACATATCTGCACATTATTTATATTTTGTATTGCTTTTCCATACTCTATGCATGGGTCATGAATTGAGCCAGCTTGATATGTAGCTGAGATCGGAGTCCACAACAGTGTGCTGCTTTCCAGGATCAAGAGTGTTCCACATAACCCAAAGAATGGACCAGTTACTGGTGAGGGTTAGTGAAGATCCTCCAGTTATAATTTATGATGGAACAAATGGCAATGGAAATCCTCCCAACACCAGGAAAAAAAAACTACATGAACAGAACTTCATGCATGAATGAAGGCATGTAGCAAACATTAAGGTTTTACTTATCTCAGCTGACTGGAATGCCTTTCACTTTAAACTTTTCCTTTACTGACCAGAAAAATTACATCTTCATGAAAAAGGACAAATATTCTGTTAGCTAGAATCTTCAGGGAAGTGTACAAACATTTAAAGAAGACTGTCTTGGAGGAAAAATTGAGGAACACACAAAAAACCAACCAATACAACCTAAAGAAAACATAATAAATACCTTTCCTTGTTTAAAATGTTTTATCCTTAATGTGAGAAGCATGAGAAAGAAAATGCACTAAAGGCACCAGTATTAACTTTAAACTATTGATTACTGCAGGAATTGCTAAATGAGAATGATTTACTGGAATACAATGTTAGTAGCTATTTGTGCTGTAGGAGAGATATACATTTTAAAAAAGGAAAGATGGAGGTTTATGCTATTGAAAAAATCAGGCCGATAAATTCAAGATGAGAAAAGAGAACACATCAGAATCCCTGTGGGTTAAGCTAGTAAGGAAGAAACCCATAGAGTTGGGTATTGGAGTGAACTACAGGCCTCCAATTTCTGATATCTTGGACAGTAACATATTATTTAATCAAATAATACATATGTGCAACAAAGAGGACATAGTGATCATGGATGATTTTAGCTTCCCAAACATTGATTAGGGATGCCCTATGGGAAATACACGGAAACGGAAATGGTGATAAAGGCAAATGACCAACATGTGGTGATGATGCCTGACTATGACTCATCTTGTCAAATCTTAACAACAGAGTAATAAATACAGTTTTTAAGTAAGTCATTACAACATGATACAATCTGAGAAAATACACAAATGTATCACAAAACAAAGTATTACTGTATAATTTGAGCAAAGCAGAATTTAGAGCAGACTAAAAAAACCCCTGCACCTGATGGGATTTTATTAACTGTATAGACAAAAATGTAGTACTAGGGTGTTGTACCATGTTAGCTATTATGAATGTACTGAGAACTCAAGTAAAATGACACCTTTTATTGGCTTACTAAAAAGATTACAATATGCAAGCATTTGAGGCAACTCAGGCCTCGAAATGAGGCCTTCATCTTTCCTGAAGAAGAGGCCTGAGTTGCCTCGAAAGCTTGTATATTGTAATCTTTTTAGTAAGCCAATAAAAGGTGTCATTTTGCTTGACTTCTCACTATAGACAGAAATAAAAGACATCATCTGCAAACCTTATTTTTTCATATTTGAGCAGTCATTTGTGAATGGAGAAGTACCGGAGAACTGGAAAGTTACAAAAGTGACTTCAGTCTTCAAGAATGCAGACGAAATTTAACATGGTAATTATAGGCCAACTGTAGTATTGGACCATGTAAAATTATGGAAACTAAAGTCAGAAATATATCAGAAAAGTACCTACTGTATATGAAAAGAATACATAAATAAAACCCAGCATGTATTCATGAGAGGAAGGTCTCATCAAATTAATCTCTTTTGAACATGAAAACAAAAACAAAGCCTATGACATAATTTAAATGGATGGATTCTATTTTGTTCATGATAGCCCTAATGCAGTCATCTTGTTAATTAGTAATGATGCCATTGAATGTAAATGCCGCCACTGTACACCTATTTTAAATAGATTTGTAGGATGCATTGTGTACTAATTTTGTATTTTAAATGTTAAAAATGTGAATCTGTGAGTAGAGATTTGCTTGTTTTTTGTTGTATTTTATCTAAACTTCCCTTTATGTGAGTAACGTTTTTCAGTTTGACAATTGGTATTGCTAATGTTCACCCCAGTATTTTAAACTTTTGCTTTGATTTTTGATTTTGATTTTTGTCTTCTGCTTTTAGGCAAATGATTTTGTTTAGTGGACATGTTCTTTGCTTCAAACAGTTTTTGTAATTTTGAATTTTCTCCTTTTCATTGCAATATTTGTACCTATGCATTCAGGGTTCAGTCACTGCCTGTGTGTTGTCTCCATGTGGTAATGTGAGATTTCTATAGATACTTTGGTCTCATCACAAATTCAAAAGATATGTCATGTAAATTGAAATTTCAGTCCCACACTGTAGATTAATTCTAAAAAACTAGAATCTGTGGCATCAGAGGTAACCTACAAAACTGGATCTTAAGTTGGTTAAATGATAGGAGACAACAATTACTGATAAGAGCGAAATGCTCCATGTGGAGTGAGGCTTTCAATGAAGTTCTCAGGGGCATGTCTTTAGACTGCTATCATTTTTAATTCCAGTGCTGCTTGTTAACTTGTGAAATTTGCAGATGACACTAAAATTGAAGGAATGGGAAACACTGTGGAGGAAGCAAAAAGAATTCAAAAATACTTGGACAAACTTCAGAATTTGATATACAATTGGGAAAATGAAGTTTAATGTACAAAAGTACAATATTCTACACGTGGGTAACAGGAGTGTCAATTATAAATACAAAACGGGAGACAATGTCCTATAGGAAACAACCTCTGTAAAAGGTTTAGTGGCTTATGTTGTCAGAACATTGTCATCACCTAAGCAAAGTGATGAAGCAATTAAAAAGGCAAATAACATGTTAGGTAATATTGTAACAACTGTTGAAAATAATCAGAGTCTTTTTCTTAAACTATATAATTCAATAGAGGGACCACATCTGAAGTATTGTATGCAGTTATGTTCCCCACACCACAAAAAACTAATTTCAGCACTTGAAGCTGTGCAGAGGAGAGCAACCAAGATCATCCTAGGACTTAAGGACCTGTCCTACTCTGACAGACTCAGAGATTTAAACCTGGGTAGTCTCAAGCAAAAGACAAAGCATGGGGACCTAAACCAGGAATTTAAAATCCTCAAAGACATTGATAAAGCAGATCTTGCAGAACTCTTTCAGCTTCAAGGATGAATCTCATACTCGAGGACACCAGTGAAAATTAAGTACAAGTGCATTTAATACCAAAAACAGAAAGCCACTTCTTCACACAGAGTTTTGGAAATCTGGAACATGTCACTTTATTACCCCTTCAGCACATTCAACAAAGTCTCGAAACTTATGCATCCAACTTTAGTTAGCTTCAGTGTAACTAAAGTGCTTTCAGTAAACGTGTTTTGATTGTTGACTCATAGCAATTGTCCTTTTGATTCCATTAACACTAGAATTACCAGAGCCTACGAAAAACTCGTAATTCCGTCCCACCTTAAACTGCTTCTTAAATCCCTTCACACCTCTCCGCCAGCCCTTTGTTTCTAAATGTGCTGATAAAGAGAAGCTTGGAGCAGCCGGCTATTCCATCCCCCACCAATTTAGAGCGTGCACGAACTTCTCTCAGCTCATGCCTTGATTGAGTATCTGGGAGTGAAGTGGAGTTTTAGAGTGGAAATAATAGATCGTTGTTTGGAACACACGCATTTCATGTCTGTTCCGTTTCTACAGTAATCTGTGTCAACACATTGTTAAAACAGAAACGTTTTTATATTCTAGTAGTAGATGACAAAATGTAGGCATAAACTATATAATGTATGAAGCCTGAAGTCCAAATAGCAAAGAAACATTTTCACAAGAATAACACAATTGCACTTTTATTCAAAATATAACTGCAGAAACAAAAAGCCGCCTTAACATGCGACATTGACACCAGTTTACTGTAACTGCCTCCGTGGTTCAATAGACTCAGCCCCCGCTTGGGAATCAAGGGTCACGAGTTCGATCCTCGCCCCTCCGTTTTGAGAAGTAAACTGCTCTTAGTCTTACTGTTTTAGAATAAAAGCATACATTTGATTTCAGTCTGTAACAGCCGGTGCAATTTATGATCCTTGTAAAGGTTAGCTTTTTTTTTAATTCACTTTTCATTCTCTCAGTCGCGTTCAGAATCAATCCATACAAAGACGCTATAGCTCTGCAGTGTACCACGATGCATACTAACGCAAACATCCCCAATCCCCCCCGGTTCTGACACACAAACGCTGGCAAGCTGCCTTCTTCGTATCTCACCGTCACTTTTCTTTTATTCAGTTTTATTGAGTGTTCCTGCCAGTCCCGCATGTTGCTGTATGCTGTTTCTTTTGTACTCCAGGACATGCAGAGGAAAGAATGGTAAAGACCAGTAACCGGCGCTATATGCAATCATCAGACACTCCCCATCTGCCCGTGTCGTTCAAACACAGGAACATATATTGGTGTAAAAGTATAACAAAAGTGCACTTTTATTCAAGTGCACTTTTTCCATCGCCTTTTCCTGTAAGAAGCACACACTTCTCTCTATGCTGTGGTTTCTATTACACACCTGAAAGAAAGAGACAATATATGTGAAAATATAATCGCACTAATGCAATATTATTTGAAAGCGAACAGCGTCAGATCGGGTGTGAATTTATGCAGGAACTGGAAATTCTCTGATGCGGGACCTTCCCCCAGGGAAGAAAGTACAGTGTCAGGTGCTCATTCAGTGTAATAGAAACCATAGCACAGAGAGGTGTGTACACGGCAACAAGTACACGTGTCGTAAATGTAGGAAGGACGGTCCTTGGGTGTGTGGGAACTGTTAATATTTGAATGTGATGATTTTATATAGCACGGAATGAAAATCTGCACTTCTTAGCATTGCACCATGCAAGCTGTCGTATCAATCGCCTACTGTAACTTGCTTTCTTTTTCTTGGTTATACAGGTAGTTTTGAATAAAAGTGCACTTGTTTTGTTTGCGAAATGAAGTGTCTGCGTGCTCTTTTCGTGGCATTACACGTGTATTTTCTGAGCATGCCCGTTTGAGCAGTATAAAAGTATTGAAAAGTATAACAAAACAACGGGCAGATGGGGAGTGTCTGATGATTGCATATAGCGCCGAACTTACTGCTCTTTACTATTCTCTCCTCTGCGTGCCCTGGAGTACAAAAGAAACAGAATACAGACGCGCTATAGCTCTGCGTTGTACCACGATGCATACTAACGCCCCCAGGTTCTGACACACAGGCGCTGGCGAAGCTGCCTTCTTCGTATCTCACCGTCACTTGATTTTCTTTTTATTCAGTTTTATTGAGTGTTCCTGCCAGTCCCCGCATGTTGCTGTATGCTGGATATTTTCACATGTATTGTCTCTTTCTTTCAGGTGTGTAATAGAAACCACAGCATAGAGAGAAGTGTGTACACTGCTTCTTACAGGAAAAGGCGATGGAAAAAGTGCACTTGAATAAAAGTGCACTTTTGTTATACTTTTACACCAATATATGTTCCTGTGTTTGAGCGACACGGGCAGATGGGGAGTGTCTGATGATTGCATATAGAGCGAAGTTACTGGTCTTTACCATTCTTTCCTCTGCATGTCCTGGAGTACAAAAGAAAAGCATACAGCAACATGCGGGGACTGGCAGGAACACTCAATAAAACTGAATAAAAAGAAAAGCAAGTGACGGTGAGATCGAAGAAGGCAGCTTCGCCAGCGTTTGTGTGTCAGAACCGGGGGTGTTTGGAGTTAGTATGCATCGTGGTACACTGCAGAGCTATAGCGCGTCTTTAGTGAAAACAGCCGTGTCAGATGGGGTTGTATGGATTGATTCTGAACGCGACTGAGAGAATGAAAAGTGAATAAAAAAAAAAGCTAACCTTTACAAGGATCATAAATTGCACCGGCTGTTACAGACTGAAATCAAATGTATGCTTTTATTCTAAAACAGTAAGACTAAGAGCAGTTTACTTCTCAAAACGGAGGGGCGAGGATCAACTCATGACCCTTGATTCCCAAGCGGGGCTGAGTCTATTGAACCACGGAGGCAGTTATAGTAAACTGGTGTCAATGTCGCATGTTAAGGCGGCTTTTGTTTCTGCAGTTATATTTTGAATAAAAGTAATTGTGTTATTCTTGTGAAAATGTTTCTTTGCTATTTGGACTTCAGGCTTCATACATTATATAGTTTATGCCTACATTTTGTCATCTACTACTAGAATATAAAAACGTTTCTGTTTTAACAATGTGTTGACACAGATTACTGTAGAAACGAACAGACATGAAATGCGTGTGTTCCAAACAACGATCTATTATTTCCACTCTAAAACTCCACTTCACTCCCAGATACTCAATCAAGGCATGAGCTGAGAGAAGTTCGTGCACGTTCTAAATTGGTGGGGGATGGAATAGCCGGCTGCTCCTAGCTTCTCTTTATCAGCACATTTAGAAGACAAAGGCTGGCGGAGAGGTGTGAAGGGATTTAAGAAGCAGTTTAAGGTGGGACGGAATTACGAGTTTTTCGTAGGCTCTGGTAATTCTAGTGTTAAGTTTTGCATTTATTTTTGGTGACAGTTCATCTTTTTATTATTAACTGATAGCATTCATCTTTTCAACTTTGTTAACAGTTGCATACACTATCTAGGTTTTGGTGACAGTAAATCTTTTTTTATTGATTTCTGGCTATTCTTCTTTTGACTTTGTTCACAGTATTAGCTCTTTGGCTTTGCAAATGGTTTCTCTCCGACTTTCGATATCAATCCTCGCTACAGTTCCCCATACAAATGTGCATCTTTGGTTATTCTGCCCTAGCAGCTTGCCGCATCCCACCTCACTGGCAGTACAAACAGAAGGATGTTCTGGAATGTATAAAAGAAGGCTGACAGTCCAGTAGATTTCTTGATTAAATGCAGACATTGCACTAATGTGCCTTTTAATTTATTTTCATGAATATTAGAAGAGGTGTAAAAATTCAGACTTGTTCAGTCAAATATATTAAATCACTTAATTTGATTTCATTTATCTAAATGGCTCACCTAAGTATTGCTGGTTGACTAGATAGTTGATGGTCTTTCAATTACAGCACTTGGTAGCTACAGTTTCCTGTGTGAAGAAATTTTTGTAAAATGTATCTTTATCCAACCTACCTCTATGTCATCATATTCTTGTGAAGAAGAGATTTGTTAAGTAATGTTGGTTATTCATCTTACTTATTTACTTTATAATTTTTATTTTTTCATTTTACCTTTTACTTATTCTGAAATGATTAAACTCTTTCAGTATCATAGATCAAACCCACAGTCAATGAATAAGTCTAGGGGGTTTTCTCTGCAATATTCCATCTCAGCATTACTCCATCAATCAGGGGTATCTAGTAGATTGGCTGGATGGAAGCCGCTGTTGAAAAAAAGACATATGACATTTTAAACTACTCTGAGAGTATGAGGGAAAAGATTGTCATCAGGTGAGACAAAAATTTATCTCTTTGGATAGAACTCTGAGCACTTTATTGGACCAAGATGATGCCTAATACTGTATCTACAATGAAGTGCGGTGGTGGCAGCGATATGCTATGAGGGTGCTACTCAGCAGCAGTAACAGGAAGATTGATCAGAATTGAAAGAAAAAAATTAATACAACAAAATACAGAGAAGCCCTTGAAGAAAACCTGTTCCAGAGTGCACACATCCTCAGTCTCAAGCGATGGTTCACTGTCCCAAAGCATACAGCCAAGGCAAAGCCAGGGTGTCTGACCTGACCCAGACTTTATTTCAAGAGAACATGTGTGTAGAGATCTGTTAATGGACAATTCCCATTTAATCTTATGGAGCTTGAGAGGATCTGTCAGGAAGAATGGGATAAACTGCCCAAATCCAGGTGAACAAAGCTTGTAGAGACATAACCTAAAAAGACTCTGACAAAGTACTGAATTAAGGGTCTGAGTATTTATATGAATTAGAGTTTTCAGTTTTTCATTTTTCATAAATATCCAAACCTTTCTGAAAACAAAGTTTTCCACTTTGCCATTATGAGTTATGAAGGATCAAATGGTGGAAGTTGAAAAAGGAAGACTGCAAGGTTAAGTTTAGGGAGGAGGTAAGACAAGCACTGTGTAGCAATGAAAAGTTACCAGACAGCTGGGTAGCTACAGCAGAAGTAGTAAGGGTGACAGCAAGAAGGGTGCTTGTAGTGACAACTGGGCAGAGGAAGGAGGAAAAGGAAACCTGGTGGTGGAATGGGGAAGTACAGGAGAGTATACAGAGGAAGAGGATGGCAAAGAAGAAATGGGATAGTCAGAGAGATGTACAAAGTAGACAGGAGTACAAAGAGATAAGGTGAAAGGTGAAGAGAGAGATGGCAAAGGCTAAAGAAAAGGTGTATGCTGAGTTGTATGAGAGGTTGAACACTATGGGGGGAGAAAAGGACCTGTACCAAAAGGCTAGACAGAGGGACCGAGCTGGGAAAAATGTGACGCAGGTTAGAGTGATAAAGGATAAAGATAGAAACATACTCACAAGTGAGGAGGGTGTGTTGAGCAAATGGAAAGAGTACTTTTAGGGGCTGATGAATGAAGAGAATGAGAAAGAGAGAGAAAAGTTCAGATGATGCGGAGACAGTGAATCAGGAAGTGCATTGGATTAACAAGGAGGAAGTAAGGGCAGCTATGAAGAGGATGAAAAATGAAAGGGCCGTTGGACCAGATGACATATCTGGGGAAGCATGGAGGTGTTTATGAGAGATGGCTTTGGAGTTTTTAACCAGATGGTTTAATGGAATCTTGGAAAGTGAGAGGATGCCTGAGCAGTGGAGAAGAAGTTACTAGTACCGATTTTTAAGAATAAGGAGGATGTGCAGAGCTATAGTAACTACAGGGAGAAAAAATTGATGAGACACAGCATGGTATGGGAAAGAGTACTGGAAGCTAGATGAAGAAGGGAGGTGATGATTAGTGAGTAGTGTGGTCTTCATGCCAAGAAAGAGCACCACAGATGCAATGTTTGCTTGGAGGGTGTTGATGGAGAAGTATAGAGAAGGCCAGAAGGAGTGGCATTGCGTCTTTATGGACCTGGAGAAAGCATATGACAGGGTGCCTCAAGAGGAGTTGTGGTATTGCATGGGGAAGTCGGGAGTGGCAGAGAAGTATGTAAAAATTGTACAGGGTATGTACGAGGGAAGCATGACAGTGGTGAGGTCTGCGGTAGGAGTGACGGATCTGAGCCCTTTCTTATTTGCAATGGTGATGGACAGGTGGACAGACGAGATTAGACAGGACTCCCCGTGGACTATGATGTTTGCTGATGACATTGTGATCTGTAGTGATAGTAGGGAGCAGGTTGAGGAGACCCTGGAGAGGTGGAGATATGCTCTAGAGAGGAGATGAATGAAGGACAGTAGGAACAAGACAGAATACATGTGTGTGAATGAGACGGAGGTCAGTGGAATGGTGAGGATGCAAGGACTAGAGTTGGTGAAGGTGGATAAATTTAAAAGAAAATTATGGGTTTTGAAGTGTAGATCGTTGTGTAGAAATGGCAAATTTATACATTTAAAATAAAATCTACTAAACAATGATGTGTGCAGAAAATGAAAGGGTCTGAATACTCCTGAACAGCATATCTATAGATAGATTCTGACATTTGTGTAAATGGCTGTTAAACACAATTTGTGCACAAATTAATATGGTGCACAAAAGATATACAGTATAGGATTCAACATTTCTCAAGTTTATCTTCAATAAATAATCAACTTAAAAATCTAATACTAAGCCTGCTTTTTTAATTAATTAATTTATTAACTCATTTTTCTGCTTCTAGTAGAAGGATGACAAATATTCAAATTAATGATGCTGTCACAGCCTAAATACACACAATATCAAACAAAATCAGCAGATGCCTTTGACATCTATGTGGGCCTCACTTACAGTGCCAGGATCACTTTCTGGAGGATGTCCTGCCTCCCAACCAGGTTTTCACCTCCTAAAACTGATTGAACTGTTTTACCTCCTTAGTTGGTCCCTGAAAGCCATTGACATCTTTTTTGTAGGAGAGTCCCAGCATATACCAACATTGTGTTAGTACCTCTGCACACTCCAGAGCATTAACTATATATTAGGGGACTGCTGCCCTCTGGTGGTAGTTTATCAAGCATACCCATCATTGCTCATGCTTTCTTGGCATGAGGCATGCAGATACACAAAGAACACACAGAGTCTTCAATTTTTGATAATTTCCTTCTCTTTCTGTTTTGATCCTCTGAATAAAAAACTCTCCTCCTCCTGCCTTTTGGACATGTTCCAGCACACCCTGTAAAGGTATGGCAAACATTGCTTTAAGCCTTTTGAAATCTGTACTGTATGTTTTCCAGGAGCAATTTGTATAAGTATTTTGTGTAAGTGGTGAAACAGGTAGTGAAAGATACCAGCAAAGGTACGTGCATTTAAGATTCAAACCAGGAAGCCCTTCTTCAAGAAAAGAATTATGAGAACTACTGTGTTGCACAGTTAAAACTGAAACCTTAACAAACTTCACAAAGTATGTGTAGGAGACAATGGGACAAATTAACTATTTGCTAACCAACATGATAAATGGGCCAGACACAACACCAGTACATGACCATGGTTGGCCTAGGCTTACTCACTTTTCTCACCCCCTTAGCCCACCCTGGTCTATAGAATATCTTTTATTATTATTTTTTCCCAAATTAAAATTAACCTATACAGAATACATACATTTTAATACACTTCTTCCTTGATCAGATCTAATCTAATCTGAAGTGATCTGATCTGATTAGATTAGATACTTTTTATTAATCCCAAGGGGAAAATTTAGATGCATAAAGCAGCAGAAACATAAAAAACAATGATGTAAACTTATAGGACAAATAATATAATCAATCAATAAATAAATGAATAATTTACATTGTGCAGAAAAATAAACTTAAAATTGCATAATTAACCTTAGGATCAGCATTTAGTTTGGGATGTTGGGAGTCAACACTGCAAGGACCACCACAGGGGCTTCTTAGAACACTGTGGTGGAATGAGCCTGTGACTAAAAGTTCTCTAAGATAGCCCATCCTGGAGGGGATGGAGGTGATTTTTCATAATGGCATCAGGTTTTGTCATTACCCTCTTTTCCACAACAGCTTCCAGTGTGTCTGGGGCTCACCTTGTAATGAAGCAGGAATACAAGGAATTTAAAAGTAGGCACTCTCTCCAGTATGTCTCCTGTGATGTACAGAGGAGAAGGTTCCTCTTCTTGACACCTGTGCCTGATATTCCGATCCTTTGTTTTGGAAGTACTGAATGTTAAGTTGTTAATAAAACACCATTCAGACAGTTTGCTGACCTCATCACTGTAAAAAGTGATCAGGCCAGGGCCTTGGAGGTGTGGAGCAGCAGCATCTCCACCCACTTCATCTCTGATTGAATTTTTCTGGGAAACCAAACCCTTCTTGTTCAATATGAGACCTCGCTGTACCCTTGTCTTATACTCTACCCTTGAGTTACACAGGCGAGTTGCCTGACATGGTAAAGAAACAATAAAGCCAAACATAGTGAAAAATATATTTAACATGAGAGTTGCTGCCAAGTCTGATTTTGTACGCTATCATTGTTCTTTTCTTGTGTGTTGATTCCATTGAATAATTTTGTTTTAGTGATAAATAGCTTAAGATGTGGCAAATTTCTTTTATGATTATTCACTTTTAAAAATGGAAAATCAAAATAAAATTTCACAATACTTGCATTTAATTGCATTGTTCCATTTAAAAGTTACTTGATATTCGACAAAATATGTCTGACTTACAGAGTAAACCCATTATTTTAGTTGTATGCCACAAGTTTCACATTAGACATTATGTACCTTTTGTGTGTATTTAAATTCTGCTGAACATTGTTTTTGAAACAAGTTTGCAACACACTTTAAAAAAAATAGGAATACACCATCTGCTGGAGAACTAGTAATTATTTTTTTGTTTAAGTGACTTGACAATATAGTATTATTAGGAGACAGAGCTGAAGGTGGCAAAGCTAAAGATGCTAAGATTTGCATTGGGTGTGACAAGGATGGATAGGATTAGAAAATAAGTACGAGGGTCAGCTCAAGTTGGACAGTTGGGAGACAAAGTCAGAGAAGAGAGATTGCGTTTGTTTGGACATGTGAAGATGTGAGATGCTGGGTACGAGTATTGGGAGAAGAATGTTAAGGATAGAGCTGCCAGGTAAGAGGAAATGAGGAAGCCCTAAGAGAAGGTTTATGGATGTGGTGAGAGAGGACATGCAGGTGATGGGTGTAACAGAACAAGAGGACAGAAAGATATGGAAGGAGATGATCTACTGTGGCAACCCCTAACAGGAGCAGACAAAAGAAGAAGTTTATAGATTTATAGTCTCTGCAAAAAAAAAAAAACAGTTTGAATGGATCTGCTCATGAAACCAGCATTCCTTGATTTGTACTGTCTTGTCCTGGTGAAGTTTACAGTGTGGTAACATGTCAAACAGATCTCACCATATTTGCCCTTTTCAACAGTTGTCCATAGTGTAGCACTACTAGTTGATGGGCAGAAAATGTATGACAGCTCCATCATGCCCTGGTACTTCAATCACTCTCTTTTACTCTGTAGTCTTTGTGGCGTAAGACTGCCAAATTGCACCTTGATAATCATTTTAATATTTTTGCTGATATATATATCTGTGTGTGTAGAATTAGTACTGCTGCACAAGGCCAATGACCTGGGTTATAGCATTGGCCCAACTGTTGTCTTTGTAATGTTTTCACATTGTCCCAATGTATCTTGTTAGTCCAGTTTCCTCCCACATCCAAAGGAGGTGTATGTCTGCTTGATTACCAACTTTAAACTGGACCTGAATGAGTGAATGTTGATACTTGTAGGCGTAAGTATGTCCTGCAATGGTCTGGTGAGCCATGTGGGTTTTATTCCTCCCATAGTTCAATACTTCACAATGAACTTTTACATCACTTTATTCTGAATTAGAAAACATTCTTCTATATGCCTATGTTCAAGTACACTTTATTATATAGTAAAACAAGACGTGAAGACGTGAGTTTATAAAGTCATATGCAGTACAATGTTTAATTGTCTAGAAATGTTTTATAAAGAATCAAGCACTATTTAGTGAGTATCAGAGAAACAATGGTGCTTCTAGTGCCAGACTGAAATGAAGAGTAAATAAATAAATAAACCTTTTATTTGATGGCACTTGTGTGAAAATGCGAAAAACTCTGCTTAATAATCAAAAGCATCCATCAGGAATTTTTCATTTTTGGGAGTAGAAAACTTTCACTGAAGGAACTGAAAAAATGCAAATTACAATAAAAAAAATTAAAAAGGAAGAGAATTAGGCCACTGATTTATCTAAATTTCATGAAATTTTAAGGAAAAAATAAGCTTGAAATGAATATTCTCTAAGGGAAAAATTATAAGCAAATGTCCTTATGATTATTTATTTTACATCAGGCACAGGCTTGCCCAAACCGAGGGTACAGCCATGTCAGTCAGTAACTACTCACAGAGGGATGTCATTTCCCTCTGGTAAACACTGGTTCCAAGACAAATACTGATTGAGCCCCAATTTAACTCATTAAGAATTCTACACTTCTGTCTCAATCATACTCTTGAGAGTTAATACAGAAAGGCAGTGTCTATCACGTTTTAGCTTTTTTGGTTGTCTAAAAGTCTCTGAAGTGTTCATGTGAGATGCACCATTGTTTGAGATTGGAATTTAGGAATCTTTTTTGAGAAAGGCAGACACTGCAGCCTAGTGGCTAATTTGGTGTATTATAAACAGACAGGTTGTGGATCCAGTATTTCCCACTTCTACATTGTGTAACACACCACTAAACTTGAGTCTCCATTTGAGTGGACCAAACAGGCAATAGTGTGGATCTTGTGCAATGCCATGCAGGTGCTTAAATTTGTAACAATAAACATGCATAACTATTTACTCTGTCTTATTAGATAGAAATTAATCACATTGGTAGGCAGATCTTATTGAGAGTTGCTTTCCAAAACTTTTGAGCTCAAATAACCATCTTGACCCTGATTAATAGCAATAAAATTCAGGATTCTATGTAAATATGGTGAACCCAGAGAAACGCTTAACAGTGTAAAGCCTGAAGAACTCTTGGGACAGTATTTTGCTGCCATCTAGCAGATCAAGTAACACCATGCTGCAAAAAATCATGAATATTTCTATGTTTTCTGCTGCTTTATGGTAATGCATCATTATTCATGCATTGAGCCTTGAACCAAAAACACGATGATATGTAAATGAAAATCTGTAAAGCCAGATTCAAAATAACCTGAAACCGAACCATTGCACAAATCCAGCAATAGTGGTGATGATGTGAACTGGTAATTGGACATTGACACAGACAGTGAAACTATATCATCTGCGCTGCCACCGGAAGACACTTTGCTTGACCAAGGTTGCTTTACGTTGATGGACAATTTATACAGCTCACCTAAACTTCTTGAGATTTTACTTCAATGGAAAATTGATGTTTATGGCACCATACAACTGCTGTGACATGCCTGGTGACCCCACTTGCATGAACGTGTCAAGCTGCAATGTAGTGCAGTAGCTGTGTGGCAAGTGTAAGGACAACAAAGATACCTGCCTCTTTAGTACAATACAGCAACTGTCAATGTTCATGTCAGCGGAAATATGGAAGTCACTAAGCCTGATGCTGTGGTAGCCCATGATAACACATTGATTAAATTATATCTTCTTATGCGCAAAGAAAAAAAAAATCTTTTGAAATCTACTCAAACAGCATCCTTTGTTCATTGCTTACTGTTTCAAAACGTATTTACATGTTTATGTTACACATACTAACGTTTTCTTGGGGAAAACATAACACTAAGGCATTTAGACAAATAACACAAAAACATTATAAATGTTTATTTACTTTTTGAAGAAAATGATCCAATATTACATATTAGTGTGTGAACAAGTATGTGAATCTCTTGGATTATCAGTTCATTTGAAGGGGAAATTTGAATCAAGTGTTTCAATCAATAGGATGACAATCAGTTGTGAGTGTCTGGGACCCTGCTTTATTTATTGAATATAAATCTGGGTCTTCACTAACTAAGTCAGATATTCACCACACAAGACGGTGAAAGTATGTCATGCTTCAATCAAACGAGGTTTCTGAGGCCCTCAGGGAAAAGGTTATTGATGCTCACCTAGCTGGAAAAGTTTACAAAACCATTTCTAAAGAGTCTGGACTCCACCAGCCCATTCGCAGGCAGATTGTGTACAAATAGAGGAAATTCTACACCATTGTTACAGTCCCGAGGAGTGGTTGATCAAGAAAGATTATTTCAAGAGTAAGGTATATAATTCAGGAGGTTGCAAAGAACCACTGGGTAATGTCTTAATATCTAAAGATGTGTGTTACATTGGATAATGTTATTGTGCATGAGTCCACAATGAGGAGAACACTGAACAACAATGGTGTGAATACCATGGTTCTAAGTTAACTAAAAAGGATGTTAATAAGAAAAAGGCTATTGGAAGAATTTTCAGTGGATGAATGAGTCTAAAATAGAACGTTTTTACTTAGATGAGAAGTGTTATGTTTAGCAAAAACCAAAGACTGCATTCTAATTCTAAATTGTGGTGGCAGTATCATGGTTTGGACTTGCTTTGAAGCCTTTGAACCAGGATAACATACCATTATTGATAGAACTATATATTCTGTATTTTATCAACAAATTCTACAGTAAATGTCAGGCTATCTGTCCATGAACTGGAGCTCAAGAGAAAGTGGGTCATGCAGTAAGTCCACGATCCTAAACACAATAAAATTATGTTCTGGAATGGCTGAGTTAAAGTTCTGTCTATAATCCTATTGAAATGTTGAAGAAGGACTTGTAGCAAGCAGTTCTCATAAGGCAGCCCATCAACATCCCTGATCTGAAGCAATTCTGCAAGGAGGAATGGGTTAAAGTTCCTCCAAATCAATGTGCAGGGCTGCTCAACAGTTATCGGAAATATTTATTTGAAACTATTGCAACACAATAAATAAATGAACAAGTGTAATGGTTTTGTGTATTTATTTAACTGAATTCAGTTTATCTAGTTTTAAGACTATTAAAAATCTGTACATATTTTAGGTTATATTTATGCAGAAATAGAAAGAATTCTAAAACATTCACAGACTTTTCTTATTTACAACATTCAAAACACACAGAAATATATGACTTTTAGAAATTGAGAACCATGACAATATGAACATATGACTGTATAGTGGGATAGTGCTCACTAAGGGTTTGGTTCTGCTTAAAGTCTGATTATACATAAGCTAACACAAGATGGCAGTGTTAACCAGGAAATCAAGTATGTAGCACTTCTGGCTAAAGTGAAAATCAAATGATTCCATAAAGTAAAGAACGGCTCAGAGAAAAACATATTTAATTGTATTAATCTGTCAAAATAAGAGAAAAGACAACCTGACACAAAAAATTTCCCCAAGCTCCCTTTAATATTCTAAGAGATTGTGAAAATGACACAATTCTGTCTACGAGTCAGGAATGTGGTTTGTGAAAAGAAACGGATTTCTCCTGATTATCTGTTCAACTCAGAGGCCATATGTGCTTTCTCAATTCTTTTATTTTTAATAAATTTGCAAAAATCTCAAATAAACTTTTTTCTCACTGTCATTATGGGGTGTTGTGTAATTCTGAGGAAAAAAATGAATTTAATCCATTTTGGAATAAGGCTGTAACATAACAAAATGTGGAAAAAGTGATGCGCTGTGAATACTTTCCGGATGCACTGTACATAAAAACTAAGTTTGCCAGTATTTTAGTTACACCTCTGCCTTCAAAAACATTCTATATTCCATCGTGTAATGTGTTATATAATAGCAATCTTTAATATAAATCTGAATGACCAGTGTTTATAGCATTACTTAGTTTTCAATTGAGCTTTAGACTTGGGCAAAACCAGTAACCTTAATGAATTTAAATTCATCATGATACTTAGTGCTAAGCTTGTCAGTTCTAGCATCTCCCAAACAATTTCATTAGCTTTTCATGTACAACCAATTCAAGAGTTTACTGACAATGATGCAATGATGTAAACATTACATCTTGCCTGAAGAAGGGGCCTGAGTTACCTCGAAAGCTTGCATATTGTAACCTTTTTAATTAACCAAAAAAAGGAGTCACTTTGCTTGACTTCTTATTACATCCATAACGGCTAACACAGTACAACACCCTAGTACTACTGACAACAATGTGAAATTAAAAAAAAAGCTACCAGTGATAATCTGTCTTATAAACAGAAAGAGCTTGTGGATCAGAGGGGTCAAAGAATTATATAAGCAAAACACACCATGCAAATGATGAAATTAACCCGCACAGTTGCCTGCTGCTGTTAATAAATGCATGTCAGAGTATCAGGGGATTAAGCAAAAGTAGATTACAAGAAGATAAGGAAATTGTATTTTTAGCAGAACAAGTTAGGAAATGACTGTTGAAGCTGTTGGATGCGTTAAAGTACTGTATGTTTTTAAAACATACTACATTTAAATATTAAGATTAAGAAACAGTGTGTTTGCTTTCTGGACAGTAACAAGGGCACACAGAAAATAATAACAAAACAGAAGATAACTGGATAACTTATTATAAATGTAGTAATTTGAACATTCTGGCAGTAATTAAAACATCCAAAGAAGTTCTTAACCTTTTCAGAAGAAGTGTGACCTTGCCAAAATTAATCGATGAATTCATTTATAGGGAAAATAGCATTTAACATTTAAGAGGCTGGACTGTATAAAAATTATAAAGTGGACAGATGCTGGATAGACAAAGGTCTGCAGCAGACCTTCGAGTCCAAAGCCTCCAAAAGGTCAATCATTGTGAGGGGAAATGTCTAATAAAGATTCTCAGAAAGCCTGAAATTAACTGGATATCATTTATAAACTTAAGGCATCAGATTGCAATCAACCCGTAACAATAAATAGCCCATGGAATAACCAAACTATTCCAAACACCATCATTGCTTTAGTATTGTTACTCTCAGTGCACCACTCAGAGTAGTATTTTAACCCACTGTATTTGAGTGTGGAATCACAGCTGTACAACAGCTGATCAGAACGGTGGGCTGTGTCGAGAGTGCAGAGGATTATCAGGATTCAGTTTCTACCCTGGATAATAATTAAAGAACACGCTGCCTCAGCCATGAGTACAGTCTATTTGAACCTCTCCCATTTAGCAAACGCTTCAGAGTCTTTCCTGCACAAACCTCAAGATTCATAAAAAGCTTTATCCCAAGAGCTATAAACACACTCAATCAGTCTATCAAGTGCTCCTGGTAGAAAAGTTTGTACTTAGAATTAGAATTACAATTACTGCGCTGTAAACTTGCACTACAGTTGTAATATTGCACAACCTGAGACACTTTATGAACCATTTGCATTATCTGCATTGCATGTAAATGTATATTGTACTTATGCTTTCATACTGTATATTTTCATTGTTTTTTATTGTATTATTAATATTTTATAGGAAAATAAGTTTATGGAGGATATGCATATTGAATGTCAATATACCACAAAATAACAATTGTAAGAGCCATTTTCCTAGTTCTATAAAATGTATGAATATTTATTAGATGATAATGCATAAAATATGGGAGGTTCCTAAAACCCCCGTGAATAGAATTGAGTTGGTATTTTCCTGTCATTTCTTAACAGTTTTTGAGTAAACAATGTTCTTTAGTAAGTGTTTTGCCTTGCCTTGTGCAAGGTATAGAGGCATACGGTTTTTTAACCGTGTCCTTGAAAGAATTCGTTTTATGCTCGCGTTCGTGCTTATGCACGGTACTGAGCTTGGCGCATATCTAAGTGCCAACGGCCTAAGGGTCTTTTGAGTGTAAAGTAACTCGTAAATTAAAAGATCTAAGTTTTGAACCGTATGTTTAAAGCATACAGAAGAAGAAATAAATAACCTTTAAGTACAGAAGTAACCAAAGCTTCATAAGAAAAACCAAGTTTATAGAAGATACATTTTTACCTTTTTTTGCCTTTATTTTTTGTGTGTAACTATTTTTCTTTTTATTCTTGTATGGATTATTTGCCTTTAACTTTCACTAAATATTTTTAAAACGAACTTTTGGACTGAGAGATTTCTTTGACACGCGTCTTACCCGTGCCTGACTTCACCTTACGCAAAGCGGCTACAACAATTAAGGAATTCAATTCAACAGAAGAGAGTGCGTATTTTTGGTTTCTTTCAGAGCCCTTTTACTGACGCTCATGTTTTTATATATGCTTCCATACACTGTAATTGGATCTCCTCTAGTTAATTACATACAGGATACGTTGGGATGATAAAAAAAGACAAAAAATAAAATTATTAATAGTAGTATCTGATCCTGAAGGTAGATATGTGATCGTAATAGGCAATTAATTTAACTGTAAAGTGATTTTGCTAAATATCTACCCACCCAATGTAGATGATAGGGACTTCATCCAAAATGGATTTGCATCCATTCCCAATTTGAAATCATAATGGCTGGGGACTTTAATTGTGGTTTAAATCCAGACCTAGATAGGTTTCATGCCACAGGGGCGATAAAATCTAACAGTGCAAAAACAATTACACAGTTTGTAACTGATCACAACTTATCAGACCCCTGGAGATTTCTAAACCGAAACTCAAGAACATATTCCTTTTACTCACCAGTGCATCAATGCTACTCAAGAATTGATTTTTTTATAGATAAAAATTTTTGCCTATGATTAAATCTCATAAGTAGGACGCTATTGCTATCTCTGTCCACGCCCCTTTGATAATGGAGCATGAATCATTATGCCCCACATACTCATCTCACAGCTAGGATCTTAACCCACTTTTATTAAAAGATGAGAACTATGCAAAATTTATATCCAAACAAATTGATTTTTAGAGACAAATACAGCCTCAGAGTTCTCTGTCTGAATATTCTGTGAAACTCTGAAGGCTTTCTTAAGAGGACAGATTATCACATATCTTTCCCACTCAAAATAAATTGGAAACAAAGAAGGTATTAGAGCTAATCATTGAAATTAACAGAATAGACCAAAAACATGCCAGGGTTCCAAATGAGTCACTTGATAGGAAAAGGCAGGCTCTGCATTCAGAACTCAATCTCTTGACAACTACAGAAACAGAACAACTCATTTTTAAATCAAGATATCATTACTATGAAAACGGAGAGAAAGCTAAGAAGAATTTAGCTCAACAAACCCACAAGCAGGAATTGCACAATGCAATCCCAGCAATTACCAACACAGACAGAGACAGTCATCGACCATAAAAATATAATGCACACATTTAGAGACTAATCCTTATATTCTATTCAGTTTGAAGAAGACAAGACATAATCAAATGCATTTTTTGATGCATTACAGATACTATAACTAGATACTCTCAGTGCTATAAACTCATTTCAGAGTGGGAAAGCAGCAGACCCTGAATGCTACCCTGCTGCATTTTATACAAAATTCTCAAATAAGTTATTTCCCCTTTTATGAGCAACATCTACAGAAGCTAGATACAATAAAATTCTACCTCAAATTTTTTGCCAAGCATTAATTACTGTCTTTCCTAAGCAAAACAAGGGCTTATTACAATGTGCATTATATAGACCAATCTCACTTCTAAATAATGATGTGAAGATACTCTCCAAAGTACTAGCTAGAAGGATTGAGAATGTGCGTCCTTCAGTAATATTACAAGACCAAACTGGATTTATTAAAGGCAGACACTTAGCTTCCAATCTTCAACGCCTTTTTAATGTAATATATTTACCAACAAAGTCTAACATCCCAGAGATATTATTATCATTGGATACAGAAAAAGCATTTTATATGGCTGATTGGAAGTATCTTTTCACTACAATGGAGAAATTTGGGTTTAGCATGAACATTTGTTAATGGATCAAACTACTTTATACCAGTCCAGAAGCTTTAGTTTGTATTAACAGCATTATTTCAGACTACTTCAAATTAGATAGATAGATAGATTGATAGATAGATAAATACTTTATTAATCCCCAAGGGGAAATTCACATACTTCCGCAGCAGCATACTGATAAAAACAATAAAAACAATATTACTTAGAGTGGTAAAAATGCAGTGCAAGTTAAAAAATGCAAGGTGGAGAGTGCGACGCAGGTGTAACAGTCTATATTATAGACTCTAAAATCTTCCATCCATCCATTATCCAACCCACTATATCCTAACTACAGGGTCACGGGGATCTCCTGGAGCCAATCCCAGCCAACACAGAGCGCAAGGTAGGAAACAAACCTCGGGCAGGGCGCCAGCCCACCGCAGGTCTATAATCTTGTATAATGTGAATGTTTATAGGGTGGACCTGAAGAATCGCATAGTGTGGGGGATGAACAATCTCCTCTATTTGTCAGTGGAGCAGGACAGTGACAGGAGTCTGTTGCTGAAGTTGCTCCTCTGTCTGGAGATGATACTGTTCAGTGGATGCAGTGGATTCTCCATGATTGACAGGAGTCTGCTCAGCGCCCATCGCTCCGCCACAGATGTCAAACTGTTCAGCTATGTTCCATACAATAGAGTCTATTATTTTATTGAATAGACCCTGCCTTCCTCACCAGTTTGTCCAGGCGTGAGGCATCCCTCTTCTTTATGCTGCCTTCCCAGAACACACCTGCATAGAAGAGGGTGCTTGCCACAACTGTCTGATAGAACATCTGCAGTTGAAGGATGCCAGTCTTCTAAGGAAGTATAGTCGGCTCTGTCCTCTCTTGCCCAAAGTATCAGTATTAGCGGTCCAGTCCAATTTATCATCCAGCTGTACTCCCAGGTATTTATAGGTCTGTACCCTCTGTACACAATCACCTCTGATAATCACAGGGTTCGGAAGGGGCCTGGGCCTCCTAAAATCCACCACCAGCTCCTTGGTTTTGCTGGTGTTCAGGTGTAAGTGGTTTGAGCCGCACCATTTAACAAAGTCCTTGATTAGGTTCCTATACTCCTCCTCCTGCCCACTCCTGATGCAGCCCATGATAAAAGTGTCGTCAGTGAACTTTTGCACATGGCAGGACTCCGAGTTGTATTGGAAGTTCAATGTATATAGGCTGAAAGCACAGCCCCCTGCGGCACTCCTGTGCTGCTAACCACAATGTCAGACCTGCAGTTCCCGAGACGCACATACTAAGGTCTGTCTGTAAGATAGTCCACGATCCATCTTTGTTGACTTTGATATCTGACCACTTCTTTTTTATTTCGGGCACTGTGCAACTTTCTGAACTTGAACTTCTTTTGTTGTTTATACCACTGCTTAAGCCAATACATAGTACATTTTTCCTTGCCTTCACTTCGAATTCACTGAAATTATTTTTTTCATGTGCTTTTGCCATTGTATTTTAACAAAACACTGAACGGGGAAGGTGATATTTATATTGATTTGCATATTAAAATATGCAAAATTCCGGGAGGAGTTGGGGTGTGATAGCAGGCATATACAGATGCGTTACTTTTCACACTGACTGGAATTTATGGAGGTGAAGTGATTGGAACTTGGCTTACGTAGGGTTTTGTGTGTACGCACATTTCCTCTTTTGTCTGTATGCCATGTTTTAATGTGAGTTCTATGCACGGCATTATGCATGAGGCCCCTGGACTGAGGCAGGCTACTGGCAAACGCTACCAAGAAGTAGCATATTGCTCCCTACCAACCTTTTAAAAAGGTTACGAATCATTCACAGAGCCAAAGTTAATATAAACACATGAATCCAGTCAGAAGGAGAGGTTTCTATAAAATACAGTATGGTGTAAAACATAATGAACTGAAATCCAATGAGTAGAACACATCAAGTGTGACAGGAAGTGAAAGCAGATTTATGATTAGGTGAATGAAGGTGAATGAGTAATTGAGATATAAAATTGTTGTCAAGTTTATATTGGCAAAGATGGCAAGAAGAAAAAATGACACTATACTCTTTAGCAGAGGGCTTCTTCAAGCAAAAAGTGGGCATAATTGGAACTTTACTCCACTTTTCTAAACCAGAAAGTACTAAAATCTACTGGCACCATCAGCAATAGAGTCATGTGTTTTCAGTTGGATCTGATGTTATGTTATATTTCTCATGATACACTTATTTTAGCTTGCAAAGTAAAAGGCATCTACAATACAGTGCTTAATTCCAAATTAAAGGACATCCACTAATATCTTGGATTTCTTTAAGAACGCAATATCTGTTTTTTCTACAAATGGTAATCAGGAAAACTCAGTCTTTTAGCTGAGACTCTAGACAGTCCAGTTACAGAAAAGAAATTCTGAAAGAAAGGTATATGGTAAAAAATGAAAACACAAACAACAGCAAACACTCACAGTACTCACACCTGTCAATCTACCAACATCAAACTATTCAACAAAGTGTGACAACACCTCCTTAACCACACCCTAACCCTCACTTGCCACCAGACTAGCCAGTGTGACCTTAATAAACATAACACTTGAAACCTTTTTCCCTACATATCACATAGATGCAGTGCCCAGGCCTACTAAATTCTGCCCACCTCCTCAAAAAGCACCCATCAGACAAACAATAAGGAAAATAAAATCCAAAACAATAAAATAAAAACCCTGAAACAATCCACTGTAGTACATCCTCAGGGCAACACAATAATAACTAAGGATATAGACCAACATAGGACAGATGTAAAAGTAATATAAATATTTTTAACATACTGCTTTAGGCTTTGCATTTATTTATTTATTTATTTATTTATTTATTGTCATGCTGCACCTATCTGTACTGAACTTAAAAACCTATTTACAAAACGATATATGATTAACATTTCAAACTGTCTGAAAATATATTTTAATTTAAAAATGAAACCACAGTCTGTTTCTGTAATATATCAAACTGTGTATATTTGTAGTAAATGAAAGGGTGGAGCACAGTGGTGCAGCATTATGTGATGAATTGGATTCTCATCCTGGTTGCTGTCTTTTTGTGATTCTCCGCAGATGCTGCAGTTTGCATCCCCAGAGTTGTGCTTACTAACAGGATCCTCTATAAATTTTCCAAGTGAGTTTGTGTATCTGTGTGTTTACCTTGTAATGCATTATTGTTCAGTCAAGGGTACACTCCTGCTTTGCAAAGAGACAATAACAAAAGTAGAACACATTAAAACTGATTTTCACCTTGTAAAAATAAAGCAGCAGAAAAGCTAATTTGAAAGTCATAATGAACTCTTCTAAGGAAACATTTCTGTCTTTTATCAACAATTTAAATGTGCACTGTCTAAGAATGATAGCTTTCTTCTCTCTACTTTTTGGGCTAATGTGTCTGATGATGAATCTACACATTCATTAATAAATTTCAATCCTTAATGGATTCCTTTTGAAAGGATTTTAACTCTGGGGAAGTTGTTATTATTACTGTTGCTTTTTTTTTCTTATTAAAGACAAATAAAAATGTCATCATAAAATAATTGGATTAAGGTGTTTTAGCAAATAAAACCATTATATGAACGAATAATGGTATTTTAACAGGCAACCTTTCCTGTTCTCAAATGCTTATACCTGCCTTAATTTGAGACTTTTCTGCTCAGTTTCTCTTTCTTTTTATTATGTTCTCATGTTGATGTATTTTTTGTGTTCTATGAATAACAATGTTTTTCGATTGTCTGGAGGCTGTCTAGTGATTCTAAGGTGGCCCGGTGCAAATCAGCAAGTCTGTGAATTTACAAAGCTGAAATACTAGGAAATGGACTGTCCTCCCATTCTACCAACACAGATGAAACTAACAAAAAAAAACAAGTTATAATAGAAAATGGATGATTGCATTTCATGAAGGATCCAGATGTGATTATGGTAGCTATGCTATCTTTTCTTATTTAATGCTACTTATATTTTAGTATTATCTACTTTTTAATCAAACTCACAATCACAATATCCTACTGCTGGAGTAAATTACACACCTTTGCTATTTTAATTAACTATCATATTTAAAGAAATAACTGAACATTAAACCTGAAGTTGCCTGGTTCAATACCCACCTCTATCTAACTGTGTAACCCTGAGCAGGTCATTTAAAGAGTCTCCTTCTCAGACTCTCTCTTTATTTTCATGGCACTTTTCTAGCCTCCTATCTGGTTTTCAAGGCAACTTTCTCAGCGTTCCTCTTTTGCCATTACTAATGTCTGTCGAGCGCGTTCCTGTAAAGTTTGCTTCTCAGACTCTGTAATTATTTTGGATGTTCCTTTCTCACCTCCTGTCCAGTTTTATACTTTCTATATTTTAAGGTAGCTCTCTCAGTAAGCATCCTATGCCTTTACTCCTCAATATGCATCTCACCCTTGCCAATGCCAAACTGACCAATCAGATTGCTCTGAGGGACTAGACACAGAGACCTTAGTGTTTCATGATATAGTCTATAATTAAGATATCATCTTCTGTGCATTCATTTAAAGTCCAAAGCATCTTGCAAAAACAGTAAATATTAGTGAAGAGCGGAAATGTTGCTTCTGACTTGGTCTATCATAATTATTTAGGAGGATGTATTTTTCTGGTGAAGAAGTCACACCAGAGTTGTAAACACAACAAATAAAATGGTCTGCATGCAGTAAAAAGGCTAGGACCCATGTAATAAGGGAGAGTAGCTTACAAGAAGGAAGAAGAAAGTAAGAAAATAAAGCTGCTGAGACAAAAGTACAGACAAAGAAGTAGGAATTGGGACAGAGTGTTAGGAGGCAACAGAAGCTAGATGCTCCCTCATATAGATAACCATTAAAGCAGTACTAACACGTAATAATTCTCATCAGTGTGTTAATAAAAACAATTTATAGTCCATATTAGTCTAGCGGTATGTCAATAGAAGCCATTATGTGATCTAACATCTACACTCCCAGAGTGATTTTGCAATGAATTTGCTTAACTTGTAGATTGTTAGCTAATTACTAATTCAGTTTAAACATAAAACTACACACTGTATAATACTACATATTTAGCTGGTGGTAACCCATCATCAAATAGGCATGAATGACCAATTAAACACTCTACAGTAGTCTGTCTCTCTCAAGGACCATCAGATAATTCAGGCATGTTCAAGCTGCTTATATTCAGAATACCCATATGTAGGTTAAGGAATATTTTTAAAAAGTCTGAACTTGATAGTTAGGGAAACGTGCGGAAAGGTAAAAAGTGACTGTTAGAAATTTGTGAAATGTGTCCAGGCAAGTCAGATTTTCCATAAAAATCTGTTATTTTATAGACTAAATGAATTTAGTTCATTGTCACTTGATCTAGCAGATGCAATTAAATTGCTCATAACTCACTCACACATGCATGTACAGGCAAGCACACACAGAGGAATCATTTGGAAAAGAATAGCCAAGTTTCCATAATTTTTTTTATCTCCCTTCCTTTGCTCCTAGCCACATTTCTCATAGACTAATGATCTATCTACTAAATATTTGCTTCATGGTGCAATACAGGTAATATCTGCATAATGTAGTTTTTGTATATTGCTAATATTTGTGTTCCGCTGAAATAAGTTAGAAATGCTATATTCACATAAATGGCTCTTAAAATCTACATTGCAAACACACGGCCATACAGTAGCTCTACATGCTTTTGCCCTGTAGCTGACGCTCTTGTGTCTTTAAGCAAATGTTAACATTCAGTGACTAACAAAATGTTCTAGTTGAAAACATATTTTTGTAAAGTACAGACATGCATTAACAACACATAATGCAGTGTATAATTTGCACCTTTTTCAAATTGTTTATTTTTTCTAATTACCTAGCTCTTCATTTAATTGCTACCTCGGATCAGTAACTGTAAGACTGATGTAACACCATTCATTTCATAAATTAAAAGCTGCACTGTATATATCTGCACCACTCCCATCCTGCAAAAGATTTCCATGAAAGGCATTCAGCAGTGTAAATATGGCGGCAATAAAGCAAACAAATAACATCTGCCTTACCTTTGAAGGTAACCAAAGGGCACTTTTGCTTTGAAAGCAAGTTCACTGTAAAGAGAGGAACGTGTTACTGCTATTTGACATGCTTCTGTTAACTGCATAATACCTCCACTTGTTCATTGGCCTCTAAAGTAATTAATGGGGCTAAATAATAATGTAAACTTCAGGAATTTAAGCATATTTGTTCCCTGTGGTACCAGGAATCTTGTGGCGGTAACGGGAATGTTGCATAAGCTGTTGCCTGAGCTTCTGGTGAACTAGTGAAGTGAAACAAAGGTGAATTTGAAACAAAGGTAATTTGTTCTGTAATCATTTAGGGCTCAATATTAATACACGAGCACTGCTACTTAATAAACAATGTTGATTTCATGTTAAGCCTCTCTATAGGGAACACCATCCAAAAGCACTTTTCAAGTCCACAGCTGTAACAGTATTGTATATATACTGCACGGTATTGTAGAAATAAAGTACAGGCAGGGTAGGAGAACAACTAAAGGTAACAGTGAGAATTAGAAGCAGGGATCAAACCAGCAACTTTATGGCTGGCCTCTAGATCCTAATGCTGAAGAATAGTTCTGTGGGTTTATGAATAGATAATACAGCATTTCCTAATCCTTATCTTTTAAATGATGCTTAGCATATGATATCCATTCACCCATGCATCCATCCATCCAATTTCATTATCCACTTATCTAATCCTGAGCCAGTTTCAGTAGCATTGGATTGCAGTCCATCTTACAGTATACTCAAACAGAAGCATGCACACATGCTGGAGGAATTCAGATTCACATGTGGGCCTTGACAGACCTTATATTTCTATCAGCTCCTACTTGTGTGCAGGGTGACAAATCTATGGTAGAGAATGTTATATGAAATCAGATACCCCAACTGTCCACAAAACCCAGTGCATCCAATCCTCTAGGACAAAGCCTAAAAGACAATAAGGAAAAAATTAAGTGTATTTATGTTAGGCAGAATGTCCGGTGTGGTCTGTGGGATCTTTTCATTTCGGAATCCCTGCAGATTTTGTTTTGCTCTCTGGCATTTCACCTCTGGAATTTTCTTTATTCTTTTCTGTCTCCTCTGGCCATCTGATCTTATCATTAGACTCATCCTTAGAAACTTAAAAAGCAATTTAATATATAAAGATTTATTTTCTATTAGATAGATAGATAGATAGATAGATAGATAGATAGATAGATAGATAGATAGATAGATAGATAGAACAAACTTTATTCATCACCAGGAGAACTTTGCTGTTTTATAGAAGGTCTTTAAATAAATACATAAATAAATAGATAGATTATAGTCTGATCATGCACCAGAATGATGAAAAAGGAAAAAAAAAATTAAAAGAATGTGAACTTGGCAGTCACAGTCACAGTGAGACATTATATAAGTGCACTTCTGTTAGTATAAATGAGTTCCAGTAGTTATTTAAGTGCATATTGATTTATTTTTTGTATGTTATTCATTTCTTATTTTTCTTATATAATTTTAATTTGTTTTTTCTTTTCTTACATTTATTTCTCTGACATCTTGTGAACCCCACACATGGCTTTGCACTGGCCTATGAGCCAAAGCAAAGGCCAATTTTTTTTCTCCCTTGATTTATTTTCTGTAGAGTAGTGGCTGAAACAAGGCATGCACTGATACCAAAGAAATTATTATGAGATTGGGCTAGCAGCATATCTGACAAAGGTGCATGACTACTTTTGTAGAATATTGTGAAAAGGTATCCCATCTACCCTTGTGGGCACATTCTGTTTGAGTCTGCTATGCCCTGCTCTCAGTATTGCAGTTATCTCAATAAAATATGTGCGGTGGATTAATATAGTAGTAACAGTAGTAGTAGTAAGAACTAAGAAGTTGAACAAATGAAAAAAGGCAAGTCAATCCTTCAAACTAGCAAATTATGAATTGCCATGGGGATGTAAATGAGTTGGTCTTATGAAGGTCTGTTGTTTTGTGCAGAGTTAAATATAACTTTTCATTTGCCTGGTGCTGCCAGAATTCCTTCTGACCCTGTAATGAAGAATGCATTTCTAGAAAATATATAGAAAGATGCACAGAGAATTTTTTCTCAAAAGACTGTACCCTTTGACTGAGTGTGTGCGCAGTTCCATTCCACTTATAAAGGCATAACTGCAGTATTTGTCTATTCATTTCTTTTAAAACCTGTCTAATCCAGCAGAAGGCCATAAGGCCTGGAGCCTATCCTGACTGCGCCAATGCAAGGCAGGGGTAAACTCTGAATGGGGTGCCAGTCTAGCATAGAGCACATATACTCTTATGGGCTAATCTGGAGTAATCAATTAACATCACCTACAAATCTTTGGGGTAAAAACAGGATACCCAAAGAAGAAGCACAAAAACACATGGAAAATGTGCATGTCCTCCACAAAAAGTGCCTGGATAAAAATAAGTATACAGGAGCTATGAGACAATGGTACTCACCAGTTCACCATTGTGCCATTTGTATTTTGCGAAAATGAAGAACTTTTTTATTTCCGTAGTTGTACTCTTCAGCTGTGAACCAGGTCTATTTTACACTCCATCTGACCTGTTTATACTGTTTAAACCTGCAAGAAGCCAGTGCCTATCCCAGCAGCATTGAGAACAATGTGGGAACCAACCCTGGATGGGACACCGTTTCATCATTCTAGCACTTACCCAGAGGGTCCAATTTTAAGTTGTCAAATAATCTAACATACTCATCTTACAGATTTGGTAGAGAAACTTGGATACCAGGAAAAAGTGGACCTGCAGACCATATAGACATTTCATGGGCAGAGTGCCTCAGATTCAAGCCCAGGTCACTGGAGTTGTGAGATGCCAGAGTTAATCACTGTGCCACCATGCAAGGAAATAAAGGAGTTGCCAAACCCATTTAAAAAAACAAAAAACAGAAGCCCTTTTATGTGTTTGTTCAGGTTTAACAAACCCATCCACTACTACCTGCTATTATAACATATACTGTAAGAAAAGTAGTCAAATGTAAAATCAAACACAACATAATAATAAATAATAAAAAAAATAAATTGTTCAGAAAAACTATACATTCTTTTACCTTGCACCAATATATCAAAAATTGTATTTCGTTGTAATAGAATGTACACATATTTAAAAAAATAACTTTAAAAACACAGAAATTATTTTTTTCACATTTGTGTGAAAAACAAAGTTTCCCAGAAATGGGATTTGTGTACCACATGTTGAATGTCCCTCTTTAAAGAGCGAAAGCAGTGGGCTGCTTCTGTTACTGTGTGAAATGTCTCATCACAAAGTTTTATAAGTAATGGCAGACAGATGATGAGCAAGCCTTGATCCATTACTGCCTCTTGTTTGCCTCCCTTTTATATAAACAGGCAACATCCAGCGTTAGCCCCACTAGTGGGCAGTATCCTCCCCCCTTACAGCTTTATTTCTAATAGATTTATGAGGTTTACATGTAGTATGCAAGAAGTCTAAAATCAACTTCTCATTTAAACATAACATTACATATCATATTGGACCTGCAAACAAATGTCCATAGTTGTAATTATATTTAAAATTTGCCTAGTGATCTTTTTTGGTATTATTAATATGATTATTTTTTGTTTAGCAGGCTCCTTTATCCAAAGTGATATCCAAAGCAATTTATAATACATATAAGAATGCTTAGAAGGTGCAGTTGTCAAAAGCAACAAACAACAAATAAAAACCTAGCAAAAAGTACTAGTACTATTGCAACCATATAATTATACCTTCAGCTAGACTAAGTTAAACATTAACTCTTTGAGGGCTGAATATTTTTTTCCAAAAAACTCCGTTTTCTGAAAAGCACAAAAAGCAATGGTTTCACACATAAGTCAACATAAAACGTCTGTTGCTATGTGCTGTGGCTGCCGTTGGCGCATATATGGCATCACTGGTGGCAGTGGCTGCATGGGGGTACCTCGATGGTCAGCAGGAATGCACGGTGGGCCAGCTGCCTGGCTGTCTTCGCACAGCAGGTGGGTGGTGGTGGCGGCTGCAGTGTGACACAACATGGTTTGTACCTCTTGTCATCATAAGTGGTGGTCCTCCCAGGCAAACACTGTTGTTGTTCAGCGCCACAATCACCTGGAGACAGATCAGATGATGCTGGTACCTCACTTTCAATTCTGATATCCATCTCCAGATTACTTCCATCAAACTCGGAGTCTGACAAGTCCTATTCAACGAAATTACGGAAAACGTCCATGGAGTATTTTGCTTTGCATATTCGCTTTGGGGTCTCACCAGACGTCTGTGCCATTTTAGAGGTTGTTTGCTCTTCGCTACTGATGCACGCGCAGGGAATTGAGGTTAAATCAGCAGAGCTTTGTAACTTTATTTCTAGCAAAGAGAGTCAAACTAAAATGTAACGGTAAGTTTTGTTGCAGATTACAGCTGATTACTGTCCTCTACTCCTGAATTATGACAAAAGTCGACATCAGCCCTAAAACAGTTAATATTCTAAACACTTTATTGTTACAACGACATCTATACTGTAGAAGAGAAGCTAAACAATTCCAAAATATTCAACAGAAAGGTGCATTTTCAAAAGATGCCTAACATAACTAAATTAGGTGAAATTCAAATAGGCAATGAGAGATCATTCTGTAGCTTCTGTAGACTGGAAGAGCATTGTCCTGTCTGGGCACATCTGGAAAGAGGTGGGAATGATAGCAGACAGGTAGAACAGACTTTCTCAAGGGCCATATGGAGTGACTAAAGACATGGAATCGTAGGTCAAGGCAAGAGTTCCTTACAGCAACAAGAAGCCAGTTAATAGACCAAATCAGAAGATCAGAATGAGTGAAATGAGGGACATAGAACATCAGCTGAGGAACTGCATTATGGACAAGCTGGAGATGTCTAATAGTAGTTGAAGAACGCCTTTCCAGGAGACAACTGCAATAGTCCAGCTGAGTGAGAACAAGTGTCTGAACAAGTAGTTGTGTGAAGTAGTTAGTGAGAAAGAGTCAAATCCTCTTAATATTATGAAGAAAGAAACAACACGAAAGTGTCATTGAAGAAAAATATCTGATGAATCCAAGATGGCCAAGCGTCATGACTATATCTAATTGTGAAAGGGGGACTTTTCCAAAAGCAATGCTTATAGACAAATCTGAGGAAGGAGAATCAGAAGGCAAGCACAGGATATCTGATTTGAAAGGTTAGGTTTAAGGTGATGAACATTCATTTATGATGACATAGCAGAGAGACAGTTGGAGATCAGTGCTGAAACCTGTAGGAAATAAGAGAAAGATCTACGCATTATCAGTACAGAGGTAATAGAAATAGCCTTGGTAAGAAATAACATTGCCTAAGGAGTGAATGTAGACAGAAAAGCAAAGTGGACCCAGCACTGATCTTTGAGGAACACGTGGAAAGTTTCTACAGAGAAGGCAAAAAGTTAAACCAGGAGACACAAAAAGATCAGTTAGAAAGGTAGGACTTTCAGCAGTCCAAATCAGAACTACAGACTTTACATTTTTCAAGGGAAGAGATAAACAAGGACAAAAGAGAGAGAAGCAGCTAAAGCAGATCTAAGAGCATTTAAGAATGAAGCAGTGCAGTTTCTCAAGAATGACCTTTGCAGAATCCAGACTGAAGAGGATCTAGTAGATTGTTGTTAGAGAGATAAGAGCAAAGTTGTTTGGGGACTGTACGTTCTAGTGTCTTGAACAGGGATGGCATGAGGTAGAGAGGCCAGTAATTCTCATTGGCAGATGGATTGAGAGATGGTTTCTTGAGAACAGAGATCACAACAGACTTCTTGAAGAAGTAGGTAAGATAACAGAGGTCAGTGAGGCATTTAAAAGAGTAGAGATGTAGGGAATCAAGTAAGGAGAGATGGAATGAAGGAGATGTGAACGTATTGGGTCCAGTGCACAGGTGGTAGGTCTGTGGTTATAGAGCAGGGCCAGTATTCTTCATACTGGACTGTAATTTTCTAAACTTCAGGAAGAATACAGTGCGAGCAGATGTATATTTCAGTGAGACATATCTTCAATGTGAAGGTAGGACTTTATCTTGCACATTCATGTTTATTATCAGGCCAGTTATTATAATCATTAAGTTATGAATTCATAAATATGCAAGCAAACTATCAGTTTCACTTTAAATAAATAGGATTCCTTCAACACTATTGGTTAATTTCAAGGTCATTTTTTTGTATAATTTCTCATTTTAATTTGCAATGATTATTTAGTCATCAGTAAAGTCCTTCTTATCAGTCACAACACGACAACTGGTTTAGCTGTTAATATTACGAAAATGAAAGCCCCCTTTTTAAAGCCTGATTCATTCCTTGTTGGGGATACATCTGTGTGGAGTCTGCACACCTTCAACAGGTCAGTGTGGTTTCTTCTGGGGGATTCAATGGTCCTTCCATATACTCAAGACACATAAACAGATTCATGGGTAGCTTAGATTTGGCTACTGCTGTGGTCATGAAGGTGCTTTGGGGTAGACTAAAGGCCTGGTAAGAACTGCTGCATGAATAAACCTCAGCTCCTCAATATCTTCTATTGTTATTATTTGGTTTATAACGCACAGGAATGCAAGTATGAACTTCATTTAACCATATACAGTGCAGTTTCAAAAGTTTTATGAGATGTATTGAGATATATTACTGTATTTGGCTGCCCATCAGCTACAGGTTATGTTGGCAGCTGGCTGATGGTCTTTCTCAGTTTTGCTTATATGGCTGACAAGCTTGCTATTTGATTCCAAGATTCTGAGCCCAGGGGAGGGAGACTTGCTATGAGTAGGACTGTTGGCCTCAGTGACTCCTCACTAAGGACGACTGCATAATATCAGAATAAGTCATTACCACAGATATTTGACAGCTCTATGTGTAAAACAAACTGCTCCATTTTTCAGGCAAGGCTATAGAAGAGCTGAAGCTGCAATGTCCTGATGTCATTGGATTTCTGCCCAGCAGTGTCATGAAGTGTCACTCCGATGAAAGAAACCTTTGAAACAATCTAGATCTGATTTCCTTTTCTGAAAAACACTGAATGTGTTCCAGTGTCAGAGATATCTGGCATTTGTTAGCTGTTTGTTACACTCAGCTATAATTAATAATACATTAATTAATGTGTAAGAATTGGTAACAAATATCTATTGACACAGATAGCGTTCGTCCACCAATTGTAAATCATCCTGTTATAGTTTAATTCTATAATCTACTGTTCAGAAAATGCAAAAATGCAGCATGCCTAATAATGTAAATAAGGCCACTATACAAGTGAAAAAATAAGAGAAGTGTAAAGTGGGTGAAGTCAAAATAAAGCAGAGGGAAATGAACATTAAAGTGAAATAAAATAAAAATGCATAACAGTAGTTAAAAACTAAAAGTTAACAGCATTAAAATAGAATTATTGCAAATGAAGGAGTAAAACAAGCACAAGTGAAGCTATTCTAGGGTTGCATTGTGGTAATCGGAAGACCAGGTTTAAACTTCTGACTGGTCACCAGCTGAGTGGAGTTCACAAGTTCTCCTCATGTCTGTTTGGGTGTATATTTATATTTATTATAGCCCCCGCCTATTTGAGTGTCTTGCTCCATTGTCACAATCCCCCTCGTGTTCTTAGATCCGCAGATCAGCTGCTCCTAACCGTTCCCAAGGCACGTTTTATAGCTCGTGGTGAAAGGGCTTTCTCCGTCTGTGCACCCAGGATCTGGAACTCCCTGCCCTTAGTGGTTAGGCAAGCCGCACATTCAAATCTCGCCTAAAAACGCACTTCTTCACATTGGCTTTTAATTCATTCTTAACCTGTTTCATTTTCCACTTGGCTTTTGCTATTTTCTCTATTTTATTTGGTCCCCTGACCTGTTTTTAGTATCTCTGTTTTAATTCTCTCTTAATGTTTGTTTTTAATATTTTGCTTTTAGTCCTGCTTGTTGTAACTGTACAGCGCTTTGGTCAGTTGTAATGCTGTGTTTTTAAGCGCTCAACAAATAAATATGGTATGGTATGGTATGGTATGGTATATTTTGATACTCTTATTTGGCTTCCACATCCTGAAAATGTGCTGGTTAGACTGACTGGTATGGGTGCTTGTGGGTGTGTGCATGAGTGTGTCCTGCATTAGACTGGGACCCCATCCTACAGTAGGTTAATACATGTCTTGCACTCAGTGTTTCTAGAATAAATAATGTTATGATGAGGCTGTACAAAAAAGTGGGGACTAATTGAGAAGGAGCTCAGATGACATCAATTGGAAGCTTTTCACTTTGCAGTGCTTGCAAACACAACTGAGGATGAGTCCTCTTATTGGTATAGAAAAGGGAGCTGCTTCTGATGACCTTTGTATCTCCAGACATTCGTGGCTGACCTCCGGCAATTATTACAGTTCAAAATGTGGAGAATGGGATGAATAGTGGTGTGATTCTAAGACAAAACACTGTGTGGTTAGTAGATTTTTACTGTGGACAGGTGGAGGGTATTGGTGGTGCTGCGCAGAAAGGTGAGGGCTGAGTGAGAGAAAACTCAGCTGATATCACCAGGAAGAACTCCAATTTGTAGTGCATACAGGCTATCCCTTCACACCCAAGAATAAGAGTCCTCTTATTGCTCACAGCATAGAAAAGTGAAGTGCTTCTAAAGACCTTTGTAATCCCGATGTTGTGGGTTCATGACTGACCACTGACAGTGCAAAATGTGCACCCTGGGATGGATCATAGTGTGATTTCATGATAAAACAAATGGATGCAGACAATGCATGGATAGACAATGGCAAAAATGCAGAAGAGGAAAATGTGGATTAGATAGATATACTAAATAAAAAAGAAACCTGGAGTTAAACGAGTGATGAGACATGCTCAGCACAGAGGGGTGTGAACTTGAAATACAAAATCCTAAACATGCTTGATAATTAAATAGAAATTATCTGTGGTTCTGCTTAGATAGATAGATAGATAGATAGATAGATAGATAGATAGATAGATAGATAGATAGATAGATAGATAGATAGATAGATAGATAGATAGATAGATAGATAGATAGATAGATAGATAGAATTACTACAGGTGATTTGATGTTTATCGTCTGACCTAGGGTGAGAAATCCAGAGAGCAGGAGAATTAGAATAACACAGGATGTTTTTTCAGTATTCAAAAGGTTACAGTTGTCTGGCTCATTGAGCCAAAGCAATGATGATAGGTAGACTGGGTGTTGGAATATACAACTTGTACTGTTAATCAGTAGGACAGTTTTAAAGTTGCTTCAGTATCAAACCATTTGAGGGGTGATATGTTAATTATTTTTATTTTGGCAAAGGTATTTTATCTTTTAATCTCTTAATAAAATGCAGGATAAATAAAGAAATGTTGCCACTTAACCATGTACTGTAATTCCTAAACAGTCACTCCAAAATGATGTTTACTCGATTATAATGACCTCTTCAATAAGTCAGCTTTGATAAAAGTATCTTCTGTGTGAATAAATGCTAATGTAAATAAAATGGGAATCACGTTTATTCTTTAGATGTAATGTCTAAAACTAAGGTAGCTTTTTCCTGTAACAAAAAAATCTCTCTTGTAGTATTTAACAAAAGTATGCTATTTTGAAAAAGTATTAAATTATTTCTGAATAATTATTGGTTTATTTCATGAAAACCTTGCCTGCTTCTGTCAGTAACATCTTGACAAGCTAGCAAGCAATTACAAAAAAAAGGAAAAGAAGTTACAGATATCAATTTAGTTTTAATCGGTTTAAAGTTTAGCAAGTTTTGTACTGATGTTTTAGCATAAGCACAGAACTGTCATTCCTGCTTTACACTGTCACTGCATGGAGTTGACTTGTTCTCTCTGTGTATTTGTGGATTGATTAATATCAGTGAGTTCGCGTAACTGTGTGTGATTACCCGTTGTAATGCTGAATACTGGAAAAGTGTCAGTAATACTTCGCAATTAACAAAATACATTTAGTCTTTCATGAACTGTGAAGTTAGTAACATCCATTGTCTTTATCCATCCACAACCTGAGCCCCCAGTAATTAGAGGTATGAACACTAAACAGTGGGAACTCTTAGAGAACCATTACAGAATGTTAGTTCCTATTAATCCCAAAAAAATGAATTGTTGGCAAAGTCTCTTGAACAATGTTTAAATGTACATGCATATGACTGTCTGCTTTATTAATAGTACATTTTCTATATATTTACTCCATGAACTCCAGAAGAGTTTTCTGCAATTTATTATTGTTTTACAGCCCTTTATTAGCAGTATTCATGTCATTAATATTATAATGTGTTTAATCCAGACCACAGATGTGCTCTATCCCAGCTAGCATAGGGTACAAGGCAGGAACAAACCCTGTACAGTCCATTGCAGGTCAAACACACACAGACAGCACACACTAGGACTAAATTAACATCACCAATTCACCTAATGTACATATCTTTGGAGAGTGAGAGAAATCCTGGAGGAAGTCCACTTATATACTGGGAGAAGCACTAAGCTGGGAGCACTCAGGACGCAAAGCTGGTTTTCCTTATTGCAAGGCAGCAGCAGTACAACTATGCAGCCCATGTAAAGTATTCATAACAATCCAAAAATATAATGGCAACTTGGATTCTGTATATTATTTTACTAAGAAGGAAACATAGAAGGGAATGAAAACAATATCTGAAATTCTAGGGATTCCATCTCGCATGCAATATGACATCCATTCATTTAAAAGACACCACAGAATCCTGTCATATATTTGACCAGCCGCAGCCTTGGGTTTTGTGCTTTGTCTGCTCCTGACCCAGATGATGTCAATCTAAAAACAGCGTGACTCATTCAGCTTTCTAAAAGCCACATTTGACGCTGCATCTCACCCATTGCTGTTTTTATTGCTGAAGACAACGTTTTTGTTAATAACAGGAAAACTCACCTTTAAAAAAAGACAATTTTTTTGTCATTACTAGCAAACTGAAGCCACTTTTTGATTATTCCTTCTGTGGATGCAAAAAACTATTATAAGCTTAAAAAGTAATATGAAAGGTAAACATAAGCTACAATCATCGTTATAACTCAAACTACTGTTACTGCAATAGCGATGTAAAGTTAACCAAAGACTCTCATATCCTGATAGAATATTCTTCAGTGGTGAGGAGTTCTGAGGAATGTCTAGTGTCAGCAGGGCAGTCTGTTAATACATCATTTTTCTTTTCAAAATTTGCTTTCTTCTTGTTACTCAGCTACCTTACCGAATTAAACTCTGGCTGACAGCTTGGGAGTGCAGGGTATTCAGATAGAAGGTAGAGCTTAATGCTTTTTATAGTAAATTAGACAAGAATTAGCTTAGCATAAATAGTAAGAACCTTAGTGCTGTTATATGAAAAATAATACAAAGAACTAGTAGCATCCTCTGCCCCAAATGTTGTAATAATAACATTCAAACACATCTAATAACATGTCAGAGACTTACATCAACTAAATTTGGCTACTAATGATGATAATTGCCTAAAGGCTTACAAAGATGTTTATACATTTTCATTACCAGAATTATCCAGAGTTTTGGAGTCATTTCCCTTTTCAAGAAAAAAAAAGGGAAAATAAGAAAAAAAACGTGTATATATATATAATACCCAAGATGTCAACCATTCTTTCACATATTTGAATGTCGAGAACTTTTCTTTGATTTCATTTGCTAACCCTACTTATTCTATTAATTAGAACATTAGAACAATCTAGACAAGTCTACTATCTGTCTGTCACACTACTTTGTAACTTATTCCATGTGTATAAGAAAAAAATTATAATTTTTGTGCAAAATGTACCCTTAAGTTTCCAACTCTGTCACTGTGTTCTTGAAGAACTCATTTTAAAATAACAGTCTTGATCCACTGTTCTAATTCCCTTCATAATTTTAAACACTTCAATCATGTCACCTCCTAATCCTCTTTTGCTTAAACTGAAAAGGCTCAACTCTTTTAATCTTATAATTAATCCCATGTAATGAATAAAGATTACATTACCTGATACCAGCGCCGTTTCTTACCACCAAACAGCCTAACTTGCATATTTTTTGGCTTGTAGGGAGAAATCAAAGTTGCAGAAGATAACCCTCATGTAGACAAGGCTATTGTAAATGGTCCACTGCAGACAGTGACTAGAGTTCAATCCTAACCCACTGAAGTTGTGAGCCTGCAGCACTAATCACCATACTGGTTACTAAAACACATTCATCATATCTGAAAGAAAAAAATTCAAAACTGAAACTGAAACCTTCATTCTCATTTTTGATTAATGAAGGCCAACTTTCTGACTGAGTAAGCAGACTGGTGTGTAAGCAGGCCACTCTTACATGTTTTCTACCAGTCTGTAGTGGCCAGTGTATTTTTTATGCTGTAATGTACTGGGGAAATAGAATTAGTGTAGGTGACACCAACAGACTAAATAAATTGAATAGAAATGCTAGTTCAATATTAGGGTTTTGGCTTGACTCACTGGAGGAAGTGGTAAGACAGGACATTCAGGAAGCTGTTTACTATCCTGGACAATCACTCTCACCCCCTGTATGAGGCTAAACAGAGGAGTGCATTTACTAGTAGGCTGAGAAAACTGCATTGCTCCAAGGATCTTTAAAGAAGGCAGTCACAGAGCCCAGATTAGAATGTAGAACATTTCCTTATTTGCATAGGGTTATGCACAAATGTATCAGTCCATGAATTGAGCAATTGATTAAATAATTCATCTGCTTTTATACTGTTTTCTGATTACATCACCTCATCTAATACATTATGTCATTTGACTCTTAATGTGCAGAACTTTATTACTTCCTCCAATCAACTAATGCCACCAGTAATTTCTGACTCATGTCAATTCTCCCATTATTCTGAACATCATTTTGTTAAAAGGGTTGTTTTGCAAATTGCCTTATTGATCTTGGCACCGCTTCATAGAAGGAGTGTGTTGGCTTTCCCATTAGTTTTAAGGGGTGGTCATTACTCATTTACCTCAGTTTGACCTTGGAAAATGACATTGGTAGCTTCTCTAAGACAAGGCAAAGACCTCATGCGTTTTCAGTTTTAAGTTTCATTTTAATAACCTTTGAGTTACATTCAATCCTATTCCTAATGTTTAATAATTCATTCTGTTATAGCTTCACATAGAAGCTATATATATATACATATATATATAGCTTTGTCCAGCTCCCACTCCCGACTCAAGCTCCCTGATTGTTAGGAGGTGGCACCTTTTATTCCCGCCCGGATGTGCTCCAGGTGGCTGATGATGATCTTCCGGCAGCACTTCCTGGTGTGGCAGAAGTGCTGCCCTTTGCACCGAAAACACTCTGGGCGTCCCTGGCAGGTTCCTCCGCCATCTTGCCGAGTGTGGTGGAAGTAACTATTTCCGGGTCCCACAAGGTTTAAGGTGCCCTCTGGTGGTGGCCACGGGTCCCAACGAGTTATAACCTTTTCTCTCTTTTCCCGTGGTCCTCTCCTGCTACAGGGCAGTTGCCCCCTCATGGCCCAGAAGCTATTCATGCCACCTTCCTGTACTTTTAGGCGTCCTGGCTGGGTCAAAACCCCAGCTGTTTGTGACACTATATATATATACATATACAGTACATATACAGTGGAACTTCGGGTCACAAACATCTCGGACCACGTGCAAATCTGGTTATGAGCAAAAAGTTCGCCAAACTTTTGCATCTGTTCACAACCACACACTCCAGTGATGTACACGCCAGTTTCCCTTCCGGTTCGTACACGCTGAAGATTTCCGCACGGGTTCAGTCTCTCCCTGTGCATTCCTTATGCAGCAAGCGAGCGAGAGAGAGAGTGCGAGAAGGTACTTAAAGAATGCACCGGGCTTGTTTTTAAAGAGACTACTTCCAGCATTGTTTTAATCTCGTTGTATTTATTGAAGACTTTTTTCTATTGGATTTTAACCTCCACTTCACTTCGGTTTTTATGGGATCATTTATTTATTAAAGGATTCTGAAAGCACTGCATTATAATTTGGACTTTGTTGTTGATTGTTGTTTTGTTGATTTTAATAAAAGCACTTGGCAGTTTTTGCACCATCCGATTCCTCCATTGTAGTGCCTCACTGTCGTGCTCATCGTAACATTACCGACGGTGATGGGGTTAAGGGCTCCCAGAAGCGAGATGGAAGCATGCAGCAAACCTGCTTCTTCACAGACTTTACCTCAAAACTGTAATCTCCTCTCCAACCAGTTCCTCCTCACTTCCTTAATGCCAGAACTCGACTTATGCAAGGTTAGTATTCTTGGTTGTTTATGGTTAGTTTTTGTATAAATTACGGATTTTTCAAATGTTCAGTTTTTTCCCTGTGCTTAAAACTCATTAAAAAAAGAGAGCGGTTCGTAAAGTAAGGCTATAGCGTGAAGCCTTGCAATGTTAGTTTTCTCTGTTCGTTTTCTCAGTGTTATTCAATGTTTGTACATTTAGTTTACTATTACACTGTGCATTCTATGGTATAATTAACTATATTTGTGCTTAAAAATCTTTAAAAAAAAATATATTTACATACAGCTCGTATGGTCCAGAATGGAGGGAAATTACTTCGGGTCCACTGTATATATATTTATCTATATACATATATATCTATATACATATATCCATCCATCCATCCATTTTCTAACCCGCTGAATCCGAATACAGGGTCACGGGGGTCCGCTGGAGCCAATCCCAGCCAACACAGGGCACAAGGCAGGAACCAATCCTGGGCAGGGTGCCAACCCACCGCAGGACACACACAAACACACCCACACACCAAGCACACACTAAGGCCAATTTAGAATCGCCAATCCACCTAACCTGCATGTCTTTGGATTGTGGGAGGAAACCGAGCGCCCGGAGGAAACCCACGCAGACACGGGGAGAACATGCAAACTCCACGCAGGGAGGACCCGGGAAGCGAACCTGGGTCTCCTAACTGCGAGGCAGCAGCGCCACCACTGCGCCACCGTGCCGCCCTTATATACATATATATATATAGTCAGGGATGCCAGGGACAACGACCCGGCCGGGACGCCATGAGGGACCAGAAGAGGGTCAAGGCCCACCCTGGATCACGTGGGGGCCGCCTTCGTGGTTGCTCTGGGGGCCACGGGTTGAGGGCATGGAAGCCCCACCCTGTAGGGGCCCGTGGTCACCGCCAGGAGGCGCCCCGATGCCTTGTGGACCTGTTACCTCAGCACCACCTCAGTTACCACACCAGGAAGTGCTGGGGGGAAGAATAAGGACGATACCCGGAGAGCTGCCAACGGGTCATGTATAAAAGGGGCCGTCTCCCTTCATTCGAGGCTAGAGTCGGGTGGAAGTAGGACGAGGCACGAGGAGAGTGTGGAGGCGGCCCGCGAAGAAGGCATTTGTGGCCAGGACTGTGATTATTGGGGTTTGTGCACGGGACTGGGTCTAAGTGACCATTATATTTGTAAATAGTACTGTATAATAAACGTGTGGTGGTTGAAAAACAACATGTCCGCCTGTCTGTGTCCGGGTTGGCTCCACAATATATATTGTAACAGAATAAGATGCTTCTCGCACCCTTGTACCCTCAGACTATACGTCAGACACCAGGTAAAAGTCCAAAGATGATATTTATTATAATAATAAGTGCACAAAGCACGCTCCTCTCCACAATTCACAATAACAATAAACCACAATAATAAACAATCCTCCACTCCCAGACGCTTAGCCACCCTGCCTCCCAACTCAGCTCATCGTCTGGGAGCTCCCACAGTCCTTTTATATTCCCTGACCCGGAGGTGTTCCTTCCCAACAGTCCACAAGTCCTTATTCCTTCCGGGTCAGGGTAAATAATGTTTTTTCTCACCCCGGAAGCCCGTCGCTCTTCCTATGACGAACTTCCGGGTCATAGGGCATGAAGAACTCTTCGGTCCTCCCTGCAGCTCCCTCTCGTGGCCCCCATGGCATCCAGCAGGGCGGTGCATAAAAACTACATGGTCCATAATGCCCTGCTGGTCTTCTGGGACCTCCATGCTGCAAGGAGGGCTCCACCTGGCGGCTTGGGGTATTGGCGGGTACATGGCGGCCATATCTTACAATATATATATATATATATATATATATATATATATATATATATATATATATATATATACATACATATAGGGTGGCCCAGATCTAGTTATGCAATTTTCATTACGCTATAATTTATTAAGTTTATTACATAGAAAATCACCCGAAAAATCCCGGACAGTCGAGAAGTGTGCAAACTGACAACATGAAGAATCATCTTCGCGCCGAACTGGAATTGTCCCTGCATAAATCAAAGTCATCCAGACAATCTGGATCTGCATAATTAGATCTGGACCACCCTGTATGTACCGAGTTGGTCATGAACCGAAGCAATTACCCCCATAGGATTGTATGTAAATACAATTAATCTGTTCCAAACTGTATGTAAATATATTTTTTTAAAGATTTTTAAACACAGATATAGTTAATTATACGATAGAATGTACATCTAATAGTAAACTAAATGTAAAAACATTGAACAACACTGAGAAAACCTTGAACAACAGAGAAAACTAACATTGCAAGAGTTACGACCCGATTGCTGTAAACACTTTATTTAAAATGAGTTTTAAGCAGAAGGGAAAAAAAAGGAACATTTGAACAAATCCGAACTTTATTTAAAAACCAGCCACAAGCAACCAAGAAAGTAACATTGCAGGAGTTCAAGCTAATAGCGTTACAACCCTATCACTGTACATAAAACACTTTTTTTAAAATGAGTTTTAAGCACAGGGAAAAAAAGGAAGATTTGAAAAATCTGTAATTTAATAAACCACCAACAAAAGTAACATTGCTACAAATCACGCTACGAACCACTCCCTGTAAACACTTTTTTTTACTGAGTTTTAAGCACAGGGGAAAAAAAAGGAACATTAGAACAAATTCAAAATTTGTTTAAAAACCAACCACAAGCAACCAAGAAAGTAACTTTGCAGGAGTTCACGCTAATAGCCTTACAACCCGATTGCTGTAAACAGCTTCAGCGTCGTAAGTAGCGGCCTCTCCATGCCTTACCACACTATGAATGCCACTTCTTTTGCGAAACTTTTTACTGGCTTTAAATTCCTCACTTTTGGCACTCGTAGAAGGATAGTTTTGCAGCAAATCGCCATGAATCTGCCTGGCTTTCTCGCATAACATTCCCTGCAAGTTGCTTCTCGTTCAGCCACACTAGCAACAGTTTTTCCACCTCTTCCAGCACTTGAGGCCTCTGCCTGGTTAACACTGTAACTCCTTTTGCAACATCATCTGCTTTAATATATTCTTTCTGCTTTAGAAGAGTCGAAATCGTAGATTTCACAAGATCAGTAACACGAACGCCACGCTCAAACTTCAATAATTTTTTTCTTTACTTCGATTTCAATTTTCTTCAAAACTTTCTTCGCACCACTCTTCACTTGCTTAGAAGCCATGGTTAACTGCAAAAGCACACAAAATAACGTAGAGCACAAAGACATCACAGGTAAAACACGCACATCTGACTGAAAACAATGAACAGGGAGTGGCTCAACACGTGCTTAAATACAGTAATCGGCGCGTACGAACCGGAAGGGAAATGGAATAGAGCACAAAGAGTTCACAGCGAAAGTATGCACGCACGTGCAAGCACGCACGTCTGACCGAGAACAATGCAACACGTGTGGAAATCATCGGCGGGCACAAACCGAAAGGAAAACTGGCTTATTTGTATACCGAGTGTGTGGTTGTGAACCGAGGCAAAAGTTGTTAATTATAATCATCAAAATTAAAAGAAATAAACATTTTAAATATATCAGTCTGTGTGTAATGAATGAATCTAACATACAAGTTTCACTTTTTGAATGGAATTACTGAAATAAATCAACTTTGTCATGATATTCTAATTTTGTGACCGGCACCTGTACTTCCAAAATTTCCCATTTCACTGCACCACCCTGTATAATTAAACATTCAGTTAAATGGTAACTTTTAAAACCCACCCTAACAAATAATCAGCCTACAGTGCCAAATTCAATTAACTTAACTGTAAAGCAGCATAAATCTGAACTGCACTGAAGTAATTGTTTAAGTGCCCCTTAGAGGTTTCATCCATTACATTAGTTTAGCTTTCCAGAGCTCTGAGCATTTCCCAAAGTGTCAAGTTAATTCCCAGTTCAGGGAGTGCAACTTAATTTTATTATTGACTTAGAACACTCCAAGGGCAAAAGAATGCGCCAGAGGGTCTGTCCTACTCTGAAGGGCAGCTCTTGAGAGAGATGCAGTAAGTCCAGTTCTCATTTTGTCTGTATGTAATGAATTAACTTAATACAAATGTATTCTTTCCAATCAAATTTGTCATCAATTTGATAAATAATTGCCCTAGGTTTTATAATTAATTTAATGACTTTACAAACTAAAAAAGCAAAAAAATTTAAACTTTAAGTAATTGTTGGACACTGTTTCAAGTTGAACACATTAATATCAATTTCATTTTTTGGTTTTGTTTTCTTACTTTTTGCTTAATTTGTATTTTAAAGAAGAAGTTTGACCAAAGAGGGGACATCATTCAATCCATGAAGATATTTGGTTTTTATATTTTTGCAGGGGGTGCAAACTCACTGTAAACAAAGTTTTTTATCTAAAGCCTAAAGATAAACCAAAAACACCCACACATGCCACAAAACAAGTGGTGGAGGAAAAACCATAAAAAAACAGAGAAAGGAAGAGGCTTAGCTTTATTACAATTCAAAAAGGTGTTCTTCTGCAGGTTATACAGCCTCTCAAATTACCAGTACAAGATAAAATACTGTTATATGGGTGTATAGTCATATATTTCATAACCAATTAAACATAACCAAAAGGACAAGTAATTATTTGCTGTACACTGCAGTAAGATACAGTACATGTTAAGTTGCCCTAATATCTCATCCAGGTGCTTTTAAAAACTGTTAAGGTTTCCAACTCAATTACTTGACTTGATACTTTGTCTCATATTCAAACAGGCTTGCTATGATCTGGTGTGAACTATAATATATTATTATATTTTGTGGTTTTTAATTGAGTCTCATTTGAGCAAAGGGATGATAAGTCCATCCATTTTTCAAATCATTTCAACCCTAATTCTGTGTCACAGAGCTGAGAATCTATGTCAATAACATCAGGTACAAGGCAGAAACGATTCTTGGATGTGGTGTCAGTCCACACAGGAGTCAGTCATGCACACAACCACATTTCTAGACTGATGTAGAATTGCTCATTAATTCAATATATACATCTTTAGGAAGTTAAACTTGAGTAGAGTATAAGTACATGAAAAATGAGCATGCACCTGTATCCAGCAGGGGGCACTCGCTCCCTGGGAATAAGTTCTTTTTGTGATTGTGGCATGATAGTTAACCTGACTATATATCGATACCCCTCCCTAGTGATATGGCAGTAAGAAATCACATGGGAGGAATAACTTAGCTTTGTTTGATGTCAGTTTACACTGCAGATAGCACAAAGACAAATGAAGCCAGTGACAATACTCGGACGGGAGAGGGGGCATGAGCAGTGGAGTCTGTCAGTGTCGTCATTGCAGATGCGGAAAGCATTCTCAGGGACAGGTGGTGACGATCTGTTTGTTGGCTTCAAAAGTGTGCTGGGCAATGTTCCAAGGCTTTATATTCTTTCTTCATGTGCAGGGTCCCTTTAAGATGAACATGCAATTCCAAACAAGGCAACAATGCTTAAACAAGGATAGATTTCCATGCTGACTTAACAGACAGAAATAGCACATGCTTACAGCTTCCCACAGTCTGACTGCACACGCTGTCCATTTGTTCTAGTCTTTCTTTTTGTCATATTGCTTCCATGGCAATTATAGCGTGCTTAATCTGGCTATGTGTCTGCTGTACAACATATGAGTAACAAAATCAGGTTTGTAAGACAGATTTGCACAGAGCTCAATGACATAAACTTATGCTTACAGCACCTCAACCAGGCAGGTTAGCCAGCACTAACGCTGCATCTCCATACTTCCAGGATAAGGACAATCAAGGACAGTAATACTTTTGATGAACAGCTATTTTTCTTTTATAAGTGATACAATAGTAAATGCAAAGTTCCAGGTTCAAACCTATGACCACCTTGGTTAGTTCCACATTTTAAAAATGTGTACTTTTATTGATTGTACTCAGATGGCACTATGTGCCCTATAAAGAATTGGTTCCTTCCTTGTGCTGGCACTGCTAGCACATGTGCTGACCCCTAGTAACCCAATATTTCAGTCTGTGATGGGCCATTACATGTTTATGTATAAAAATTAGTCAAGTTTATCCAAGGACAAATTCTGCAACAAGTAATAGATTGCAAACATCTGCAATAAACAGTACACCAAATGGAGGGCAGTGTCTATGGCACAAAAATCTAATACTAATACTAAAATCTACTTTTAGCGTGAAGAACAAGTTTGTTGTGCCATTGAGAACTCTAACGCCGGGAAATATCAAAAGGTTCAGACACACTTTAGTGGGGAACTTTTGACAATGAAGACAATGTCAGTAAGCAGCATTAAAAATTCCTACTGGAATGTTTGCAGAAGGGCAGCATGGTGGTGCAGTGGGTAGTGCTGCTGCCTTGCAGTTAGGAGACCCGGGTTCGCATCCTGGGTCCTCCCTGCGTGGAGTTTGCGTGTTCTCCCTGTGCCTACGTGGGTTTCCTCCAGGTACTCCAGTTTTCCCCCACAGTCCAAAGACATGCAGGTTAGATGCATTGGTGATTCTAAATTGTCCCTAGTGTGTGCTTGGTTGGGTGTGTGTGTGCGCCCTGTGGGTTTGTTTCCTGCCTTGTGTTGGCTGGGATTGGCTCCAGCAGACCCTGTAGTAAGAATATAGCGGGTTGGATAATGGATGGATGTTTGCAGAATCCTTGATCAAGATTTAATTGAAAACGCACTTTACACACTTGTGCATAAGTATTTTATTTAATTTGTAAACTTGTTTAGAAGAATATGTTATGATTCACATGTGAAAAACATTATTTAAAAGAAAATGTTATATAATAGAAATAAAAAATTGCATTTATTCATTGCTTGAGTAGTTTAGTTCTTATCTAATTCAATACAGCCCAGATGTCTTTGAGGAAAAACATGCAACATGTCACCTCTCTCTGGTGCCATGAGTCAAGAGACTAAGTCAGGTGACCAGTGGCCACTCATTGTCATATCCTCACACTGAATCCGTTACAAAGAAGAATGTATTTCTATCTGGTTTCCTAAAGGTTACACTAAGCAGTGACATACACTACTAGTCAAAAGATTTAGAACGCCTCAGTTTTTTTTCAAAATGTATCAGTTTAAATGCAGTGAATGACCTAAAATTGTGAAAAGTTAAGTAAAAAACTGCCAGAGGTTTAACATTTAAAGTTTAGGTTAGTAAACACTGAAAAAAGGAAAGATCAGAATATTACAAATGGACCTTCTTCAGTGGACAACTAATTGGTTACAACCTATAGATGTTCTGCAGCAATTAAAGTAAATTAAGCCTTGCAAGTTGAAGCAAACAATTTGCACAGGTGTCCCAACTTCTGCTGAATACTTAAAAGCCCTCTGTCTGTCTTAAAGTAGAGTTGGAACAGACTGTGTTACTACATTCTCTAAAGTACTACTTGGACAATATTCCAATGATAATGGCAAGAAAATGACAAATAACCCTTAGAAGTGTAGGCCTTTTATTTAAAGAAATTGCTCAAAAAAATCAAAGCATCAGTGAGTATGGTGTCCTACACAAACCAAAGGCAATAGGAAATTGGAAGAAACACTGATAGGAAGAGATCTGGAAAACTCAAAGTCACAACCTGATCAAAAGAAAAGTTTGAGGGTCACCAGCTTGCGTGATTAGTGCCTCACAGCACGACAGCTTCAGAGATTGGATGTGAAGTATTGTTTATAATAATAATAATAATTCTTCGTATTTACAATTATTGTCTTATTAAAAGTACTTTTGCTTTTCACTTTTATCTTTAAAAACTATTCATGTAAGAGATATGAGTGAATGGAAACAAAATTGTTTTTCACTGTACAGCCATTGTTATTTCTTCTATGAATGCCACTGCTGTCATAATGGCAACGATCCTCTTCTTCGATCCCAGTATGATACTGGTTTTCTGACTCGTGTCCTTGGACTAAAAGATTGAGAAGCAATGTAGTATTGGATGAAATAGGCTTACAAAATTAAATAAATACACGGTTAGTGAAATGTACTGCAAAGCAGATTTTAAAAATCTGGTGCAGGTTCAATCTCCACCTCACTATCACTCTGCTGATTTGTTTGTACATATCATGTAAAACTATAGTCTATGTGTGTGTGTGTGTGTTTTAATTTATTTTTAATTCAACTTCAATTGAACTAAAATAAAAAATGATAACAAGAGAAGAAATAGCTCAATAAATTTACAAAGCTTACTAAAAAACACGAATCAGTAGGTTTTTGATCTCTTACTATTTGTTTGGATTATTTGTGTTACCCCTCATCTTGAATATCTTGGCCTATTCACCAATCTCTTTAAGTGACATTGCACAAGTTTCCTCTCTTACTCACTCGTTGAATTATTTGTATGTATTCATTTCTACATTCTAGTTGATGGTACAGTACAGATCTCTACAATGATGCATCCACCAGCACATTCAGAAAATAGATCATTGGTTTAAACAGATGTCTCATTGTTATATATTTACAGAGAGCTGAACAGATTTGTCTTAATCTTAATCTATTGTTGTATCAACACTAATTTTGGCTTGTTCTATTTCATCAACTGAGTCCCAGTCCTTTTTGATTTGGATTTCCCTTGGACATAATTCACAGTTGTTTATCTAATTAATCTGAATGTAAAAAATCTAAAACAAACATAAATAATTGTTCATCCAATGCCAATGAAATTTGCTTGCTCCATTACAACATGAACTAACCTAGCTAACATGACATTCAACAAAATCTAGCTAAACGTCTACCAACACTTTCAATTTCATTCATATCAATTTAAGGTAGTTGACTAAAGACAACATATGCCAAAAATATTTTTTAAAAACACGTTAATGCCGAGTAACATCAACCTAAGGTTTTAGGATCTTAGCTGCGTCCTAAAAAACAACGGCTATTTAAAGTGATGGAATCCATTATGCTGCTTCTACAGAAATTAAAACTGTTAAAGTGACATACAAGAAATCTCTACCTGATTTATTAGAAAACAATATATAAAGCTTTGAAACATGTTGGTTTACTTAATGTTAACTCAAGGTAGCTTGCTAATAATAACGTACCCCAACAGCCATTTATTGAGAGTACAGTACACTCATTCCTTTTTATCTGCGCTACTGTTCAATGATGAAGGGAAATAATGCTGCAAAAACAGTAGAACAGTTACATTTAGTTCTTTTTTTCTGCTTAAATTTGGACATTATTTGCCATGTTTGTCATTTAATAATTTTGCATGTCAAAAGCAAAGTGCTTGCATTTTATATTTATATACAGGTATTTCATGAAAATTTGACAGGCTGCCTGATATTTTACAACCATACAAAAACCTTTGTAACTGGCTGATGACAGTCTCTGTGAAGCTGTTTGAAACAACGTCAAGGGGTCTGCAGAGTTGATTAAAGTGACAGAACAAAAGAACATAGTCAAAGACATTGCTTAAAAATATTAGTCATTTTTCATTCATTTAATTTATATATATATTACTTGTATTTTAATGTATATGTTTATGTTCTGTTACCTTAAACTGCATGCCCTCCTATTAATAACAAGTAGAAGTTTACTCAGAACAATATTTACTCATACAGCACATTTCAATACAAAATGTAGACAACTAAATTACTTTACAGTTACAGGAAAATTACAATTACAAATAAAAATATATACTGTAAATAAATTACAAATTGATGCATAAACATAAATAAACAAAATAGAAACTTACAGTACAGATACACAAATAAGTAAAAGAAATAGGAGAGCCCATATGCATGAATTAAATCACAATAAGTTGAACTCATGTCTCTCTCTAATGGTTTCAACAGTATATGACTGCAATGACAGAAGAGAAAAACAAAATCTCAAGCTGGCGAGATTTTGGAGAAAATAAACCTCCATTGGTTCCAAGGCCAAAATGCAATAGAGTGAAAGTCGCTATATAACATTACAATTAAATGATTGATTTAGTACGCAGAGTAAGTAAAGAAAGATTGGAACGCTCCTCAGGACCAACAGACGTTCTTGTTTCATTGTTTCCACTTGCAACATTCATCTTGAAAATATATCAGGCTAAATAAAATAGTGTGATCAAAATAAAGATGGCAAGGTACAAAACCACAGATGCACTTCAAAAGCACATATAGTGCAGAAAAATGTGATACAAATTTTCTGTTCACAACAAGACTTTGAAATTGCTTGTGTATGTAAACTGCTGTACTATTAAATGTTTGATTAGTCATAAAGAAAACACACAAAACAGGTTTTTATTTTTTATTTTTATAAAAATGACAGTGTATCAAAATGAACACATACAGCTTCAAAAGACATTGGCATCTGACTTTTCCAGAAATACACACCAATGGATTTACAACTTCAAAAAATTTTGAAATAGTTCAGATTATTAACTGTTTAAATATTTCCTTTGGGACAGTCACCTGTTCTCTCCATACATCTGCTACAACTTGATATTGCAAAAAAAGGATATTATTTACACAGATGTTCAAGTCAAATATCTAAATAAAACACAAAAGTGACAGTGACTAAAAATACTTTAATTATAAATATTCTATTCACATGCGGAGCTCTGTTGCAAACAGTAGGAAGAAACTGAGTGACCTCTTCTTTTACTGGGGGAGATACTAACATTCCATGAACCTGAAACAAAAAATATAATGTATGAGAAAAAATAAGAAGTCAGTAAAATTTTTCTTTCCAGTGAGGGTAAATGCTTTCATTAAATTAAACACCATATTAAAATATATCGATATATACTGTCCAAATTATGTAATCATTACATACTGTACTGTATATATATGTGTGTGTGAATAAATATTAATATACAATAATTAACAGAAAATAAAACAATTCATTATTTTATCTTAAAATAATGAACTATTGGGTTCTCCAGGACAGGGTCTGTTGCCTTGCGATCTCACAACAGCATTAATTAGGCACAAAAAAATCACTTTTGAGATGGTAAACACTATTATTATGTCATCATTCATATTAAAATCATCATATTTTGTTTCATTTTCATTTCATAACAATATTATATTTTTGAATTGATTTCTGCCAAAAAAACTATTTGTATTTTACAGTGACACACCTTCTGATGGTGATATTAGCATTTATGAAGGGATTGTGTACCTCAAGAAAAGTTAGAGCTATGCTGTCTAGAGTCATGTGCTCCCAGGAGTAATTCCTATAGCAAACCAAAGTATGGTGACAAGGAACAGTTCAAATATATGACTTTCAGAATGGTTCTGAGATGATCTAAGTAGAAGCAAAAAAGTAAGAACCCATACTTGTAGTCAGCTTTTGGCATGGTGTTCCCCAGCAAGTGGGCTCAGTCTGTAAAAGTTACATGGAGCTGGAACACTGGGTTGGGGTAAGTTGATGTGGAGTACCAGTTGAATGAGACACATCCAGGCATATACACCGTTTCTGCAGGATTTATTTCTGTCTGACTAATCTTCAAATGTTAAATATTTTTCTGTCTTCCATGCTAGTTCCAGCCCTCTGCATTGACGTTATGTTGGACTTACAGTACAAACAGCTTTGCATGTTAGAACAACAACTTTGAAATGTTGACAAAAAAATGAGCTTGGCATTATCATTACATGACAAACAAATTATTTGCAAGAGGTTATGAATGTTTTTGTAATCGTGTTCTCAATAACTAGAACACCTCAAGCTTCAAGCTTTACCATCTATATATATAATTCACTAAGGCAAGACAACCATGGAAAGCACGCCGGAAGGGGCGTGGATTCACTAAGCCGCCGACAAGTGAGATACCTATGGCGCACGCAGGAGGGAGCCACGCCCACCAACTCCAAGACCATTGGATACGACGACAACTCACAGAGCCAAGCCCACCAACTCAGACGCGACGACACAGAAAAACCGGCGTCATTTATATTCGTCTGTCATAGAGATCACATGCAGCTCCGACCCACATTGACTGTTAATAGAGGCATGTTTCTCGCGGAGGTGAATCGCCATATGCGGCGTGTAAAACTGTTTGCAAGGGGTATCCCATGGGATCCTTAAAACGTTCCTTTACAACTGAGGTTAAAACACAATGAAGTGAGCAGTCTTTAAAAAATGAGTTTTCGGTTATGACGCACGACCGCGTGCACTATAGCAAACTGTTTTACATACTACATACAGTAATTCGCATCCGCGACAAACATGCGTCTTCTTAGATACTCCTGCACTATGTACACACCCCCCTCCCAACGTGGTCGGGTGTCTTGGTGGATTATATATAGAAAGGCAGCCAAAACCGCACAGAGCAATGAAAAGTCTACGTGAGTCACATGTGCATCTGGACTGTACAAAGACTTGAGTGACGAGTTGGAGGTGGGCACATGAGCAGGCAGTGTATACTGAACGAGAAATCAGCAGACTAGCATGACGGAGGGAGTGGAGTGGAGTGGATGTCCTTCTCCTCTCCTCCCTTTCCACCCTCCGTGCCTGTGCGCCGCACAGACGATTGTGTGTTGGTTCATTCCATGCATTGGTTAAAACCCAATGAAGGAAGCAGTCTTTAAAAACCAATAAGCCCTGTGCCTCTGTTTCATTACCGTCTCACCTGCTTCACCAATGCAGACTCCGCAACAGGCGATCCCGCCGGGCAGCCAACCGGGTAACCAAAGTCTTTGGGTTCAGGGGGGAGTATGGTTACAAAGCTGAAACTTAAAGGAATTGATGGAAGGGCACCACCAGGTGTGGAGCCTTTCGCTTCATTTGACTCAACACAGGAAACCTCACCCGGCCCAGACACGGACAGGATTGACAGATTGATAGCTCTTTCTCGATTCTGTGGGTGGTGGTGCATGGCAGTTCTTAGTTGGTGGAGCGATTTGGCTGGTTATTTCCGAAAACGAACGAGACTCCCGCCTGCTAAATAGTTACACGACCCAACAGCGGTCGGCGTCCAAATTCTTAAGAGAGACAAGTGGCTTTCAGCCACGTGAGATTGAGCATTAACAGGTCTGTGATGCACTTGTATGTCCGGTACTGCATGCGCGCTACACTGAATGGATCAACGTGTGTCTACCCGGCGCGGGGAGGTGTGGATAAGCTGTTGAACCCCATTCGTGATGGAGACCGTGGCTTCCAATTGTTCCCCACGAACGAGAAATTCCCAGTACGTGCGGGTCATACGCTCACACTGATTACGTCCCTGCCCTTTGTAAAGCCCCCCATGGTCGGGTGACTTGGAGGATTATATATAAAAAAAAGCAGCCGGAACCGCAAAGAACAATGAAAAATCAACGTGGAAACCAACTGAGGCTGTGTTTGGAAAATTAACAGTCAATGTGACTCACAGGTGCGTGTGGACTGTACACAGACGAAAGTGAATCAGGTAGGGAGTTGGGGCGGGCACATAAGCGGGCAGTGTGTACTGAACGAGCGCCGTTCAACCCTGTCCTTCGGTTTTCAGTCACAGACAATTGTATGTTGGTTCGTAGCGTGCATTATTGCAATGTTACTTTTCTTGGTGGTTTATTAAATGATTTTTCAAATGTTTAATTTTTCCTCTGTGCTTAAAAATCATTTAAAAAGTGGCCTGATTATGCGGCGTAGCATACGCCGCGGGTTGGCTGGTTAGAAATAGACACAAAAGATTTAAAAACCTCAAAAAGAATGGAGCAAAACGCAAATTGTGGAACCCAACCCCCCAGTAGTTAGAGCAATTATAAAATAAAGGAAAGATAATTGCAATATTATTAGCAACAAACAAGATATTGATAACTTCTCAAATACTAAAAGAAATAAACTAACACAAGCAATTGTATTTAATTTAAATCAATTTACAGAAAAGAAATAAACAACAATAAAGAAAACAACTGAGGGACAAAACCCTAGTGACAACCTGACATAAACTTCATCAACATAATCTTAGCAAGTCTAAGGTAGTCATGACACACTCCCATGACTTAGAAAATTTTGTGTGTGTATATATATATATATATATATATATATATATATATATATATATAGTACCTAAACTAAAGTGTTACCAACAAGGCAATCCTTTCTGTGTTAATTTTTTTTTGTGTTGATAAGATCTCTCATAAATAAAATGTTACATTCAATGTAAGCCACAGGACTCTACCTTATTGTTGTTTTCTCTAAAATAAAAGTTATACCTTTACTTTCAAACAGTTGTAAAACTTTGTTCACATGTCATTCTTACATAAAAGAGAATGAAGGAGAGGGGGCACCACTGTGGTTATTATTACCATCCTATAACTCGAGTCACATCTTGGCCCAGTTGCTGTCTGTGTGTATATTCTCCATGGATCTATATGTTTATACTCTGGATTTTCTACAGGTCTCTTAAACACACATATTACTTTTATTATTGGCTTTGCTATTGCTTGGAATGAATTAGTCTGGATGTGTAGCTCATTGTGCTCAATGACAAACTGTTTTTGCATTATCCTGCCAGGTTCGGCTTCACCTCCATGTACTTAAATAAGCAAATGGACAAAATAAAGAAATAAAGATCATGTAAATGTACTAACAGACTGCAAATATATAATTACACTCACCGGCCATTCTTCTTGGTTGTGCTTGGAACATCTCACATTTATTGGCTGTTGAAGAACAAATTTGTTGAAGGCCAACCCTTTCTTCTTGGACCATTTAAATGTATCCATGGCATCAGTGAATGTAAGATTCCTGTATTTCTTGGGACTTTTTATAATAAATGGCCAGGCACTTTGTCAGAAAAAGAAAAGAAAAACAAATTCTACACATGTAAAAAAATGAAATAAAATAATGGTAAATATAAAGATATTTTATTCAAATCTACTCATTTTGAAAACCAAAGAAAACATTACAACTAAATCCCCATTTCTTCCCAAATACTAACAAGAGGTGAATGGTATTTCATTAATCACCAAATCTCAGAAATATGGGTTGGACATTAAGCCTTAAAATGAACATTAACAAATTTTTTTCACTGCTTTTTATAAGGTATTTTCTCCATGTGTTTGCAAAAAATTTGGCTACATGAAAATGAAAATGCATGATAAACTGTACCTAAAATCTAGAATATGACAATAAAACACCAATTTACTTCACCAAATTGTTTAGCCCTTCTCTAATAGCCAGTTTAATAATTTCTAAATAGTAATCTTTTTTTTATTTATTTTAAATTGATTGTTCTTTATTACTCTGAATATAACTGAATTTAACTTGTACCAAGATATATTGTAATGCTGTTAACATATTATGAAATTCTTGTTTGTTTATTCAATTGTTCTGGTCTATACAATTTTTTTGAGATCTGTTTGTATTAGGGTTTTGAAATAGCAAAAATTTTGACTCACATTCATTTTATACATTGCTTTTGATTTAAGGTGTATTACTTTATTTTTTCATTATTATTTTGAAATGTTAACAGTCCATCTTGGTTTTTATGGATGCCACCATTTCTAGTGTTTATTGGTATAAAAGCAAATACTTGTTGCTAAAGGATGGGGCTCCACTGGTTGTGATGCATATTTTACAATTCTTTTTTGTCCAAGCTTGTGGATAACCTCTCTGAAAATGTTTGATAAAGATTTCTTGAAAATGCCTGTGTTTGGAACTTTTAGTGAATTTTTGATTTTGAGAATTTTATTTCATTTTTGCATTGATACACAATCACTTTTTTATTTTTGTCTTAGATCCCCTGCTTTTTTTATTCATCACTTTGCCCACCTTTGCCTGCCAAGTTTCATCTTGTGGCCAAACATAATGGTTTCTTGATAGAAGGCTACAACAGAATTCCCTGAGGAACAAACAACTTATGTTGGTTCTTAATAGCATTTTATGGTTCTTTACTGGGTTGTGTGGTTCCTTGTAACTCCATTGCTTGACAAAGCACCATTTCATTATGGGATGGGTCTTTACAAATGAAGTTGGTTCTTCTAAATATGTAGGAAAAAAAATCTTTAATATTTTCTAGTCTACCTAGAAGGAAACTAACAGGTTAAGAAAACCTGGACCTAGCCTGTGTTATTGCATGAAGTAAGGACCCTTTTAAAATCATGACCCATTGGTGTTTTACAAATATGTTATAATCTATTCATGGCTATTTACAGTATGGAGCCAGTTATGGATCTAAATAAATAAGGATTCTTTCTGGAACCTTCACGTGGATGGGTCCTTCAGATGCGAACAATGGTTTCTTTATGACGTCACTCTGAAGAACCACTCTGGCACCTTTATTTTTAAAAGTGTGGAAACAAATTTAGCATTAAAAAAAATACTTAACAAGAGTGTATAACATTCCCAATGTACCAAAAGAAAATGTTAAGGTTTGCAGTTAGGCTTGAATCTTCACCTAGACATCAGAGACTACTTGGTTCTCATTTGATGTCTTTCTAAGTGTAAAGCCTTCTCTCTTTTTTTAGTAACTGTGCTTGTGAAACCAAGAATATCTGCCAACCAGAAGACCAACAATAAGCTTTTATCTTAGGTCCTTCCTAGCAACAAAAAGTTCTAACCTATAACTAATCACTGTGCAGTAAACAGTATGTGCCTGGCAACTCCTTTAACGTGAATAAAAACCTCTCCAAAAGTACTGTTCTTTTGATATGTGTCATGTCCAGTGTTACCATTTGAATAAACCCTTTTGTTAAACAGTTTCTAAATATATTCAACATTAACATGCATAAATGAATGTTTGCCACAGCTGTGCAATTAGAGTCTTTTGCTCTAAGAAACAATCTTCTAATGTCTTTTCACAATGCTGGTTTAAAAGAAGCTTTGAATATTTAGTAATTGATCTCACCTCTGGAAATATACTTGGTAAACCTTCTTTTTTAAAATTCCCACTTTTATAGATGTAAATTGAGGAGACTACGGTGGGCTGGCGCCCTGCCCGGGGTTTGTTCCTGCCTTGCGCCCTGTGCTGGCTGGGATCGGCTCCAGCTGACCCCCGTGACTCTGTGTTAGGATATAGCTGTTTGGACAATGACTGACTGACTGACTGGCTAAATTGAGGAGAAGTGAACTGGTTGGTCTCTGCCTCACATCAGAAAACTGGGTTAAAATTCGTTTCTGGTCACTGTCAGTTTGAGTTTTATTAGTACTTGCCATATCCAAATGTATTTTTTTTTCGGATTCTCAGGTTTTCTACGTACATTTCACAGAAATGAGTTCAAGGTTAATTGGATACTCTCAACTGGCTCAGTGTTGATATGTACATAAGAGTGCCATGTAATGGACTGCCACCACAGCTGGAAAGAGTTTTTTGACTTGCATCAATTACTACAAGGTCTAGGCTCCTCTGCTCATAACTCTGAAACAGATCTTATGATTAAATGGATGGATGAAGATGACTGTTAAATAGATCAGACAAGGATAAATCATGAAAACAATTTCAAAGCACACAAAGTGGGTCTAATTATTGTCACTGATTGTAAAAATTATTAAAATGTCTAATATTAAAAACAGAGTGGGAGATAATTATTTGTTACCTTACTAAGGACCACTGCATTCTCATATGTTTTAAATACTCTTTACCAAGGCCAAAAAATATGATGTACAATTTTATCAAATTTTCTATAAACCTGAAAGTCTGAATAGGGTTTAACCCAAAAGTGGGTTGTATTAACTGCAAAATGGAGAAATCTCTTACGACCTATGCACCCTTCTTGTCTCTAGGAAATTTGTTTCTTAAAGACATTTAGCCAAGTATGCACATATGAGCATCCACATGACACTTCAGTCTTTACATTGATTTGTTAAGTACAGGAACAAACAGTTACTCTTATTGTCAATGTAGGTATTCATCATGACATTATACCTGGGACTAAAACGTGGTTCATTTGCTAATAATACCTGCCCATTATTTCTTTGTTTTTTTGACTTTGTAAATCTTTTTAATCCCTGTAACACTATAGTCCTCTATTTTTTGGCACATTAATGTATATTTACTCATTTATTCATGCTAATGTTGAATATATTTAGAAACTACTTAACAAAAGGGGTTATTTAAATGGTAACACTGGACATGACACTCTAGAACTGAACAACAGTAAATGTGTAATCACATTAATCACAATTTATGAATATGTGGGTGCCATAAACATTTTGTTGATCCTTTGCCATGGAGACGAGGCAAAGCAGTCAATAAAAGAAAGAAATAGTACTCCCGGGCAGATCAATAACAACTGAAACCATACTCACTGGGCTGAATTAACTTTTAAATAACCAGTATTGGATATTCCTCTAAAAGCCAGCTAATACTTCTTAATGCACACAAATGGTATGGAATGATGATTACAGTAATCTATAGATTCTCTTCCTTGTTTGAAAAGGAATGTGACAATAGCTAAATATATTGAGGGGTTCAGTATAGTAGAAGAAATGGTGGAAGTAAACAGCTGCAGAAATAAAGGATAAGGTTAATTATAAAGGTTAATTATAAAAATCAAAAAGTAGTCCTGAAAAGCGAGTGTCAGGGACTGGGAATTTTCCAGAACTCATTGAGCCTACAGCTTCCTTCAGCATGAAAAACATAATTCGGAAATCCAACATATCCATGCCTGCTGTAGTGGGCCTATGGCAGCCAAGTCCTTTAGAAATTAATTACCGGTAAGTTCAAGATGGGAAGGGTTAGGTTAGGATTTTCATAGAATAACTTACAACTTGATTATTTGTTGGAAAAGTATTATTGATATGGCTGCCTAATTTATTTTTTGATGAAGAAGGAACCCAATGTATCACATTTCTGTAACCTTAATGCAAGCATATTTTTAGTTTATTGGGCATAGTGCTAAATATGGAATATTGTTCCTAAGAGATTTGGGTCTCAAAGTCCACCTTATTTACTTCTGTTCTTGTGTTAGTAATCAGCAGTTCATGCTGCAGTCTATTATAAAAGGAGTTATTTTGAGGAATTTTCTTGAGCCAAATATCCAGGTGTCATTTCTATGTTTTTTATACTAAGTTTCTGTGGTCATTTTCTTGATTGGATTCTTTGTTTAGAAGGTAGCTTTTACATAACATGCTTTTGGACAGCAATGCACATCCTGGTTGCTAGGGGTGTGGACTCAAGAGTCACAATATCAGTGAATTAATTTGTAAAGAATTTAAAGGTCATCTTAAAGGCCATCTTTTGTTCAACTTATATAAAACACAGATGGGCACAAAGTGGAGGGGTGGAGGAGCAGGGAGAGTGTGGGAACTAATGTGCATGTTTAACGTGTTTAAGTAATTGTGAGTTATTTTGTATGGGTTCCATACATGCATTACAGGCATATGAGATGTCCTTGTTCCGCTTGTCGCTTTGATTATGTCACTTTCTGTATAGAGAAAACCATGTTTTTGTGAAGTCTGCATCAGTGCACAAGTAATAAGCAAATGGTACTCCAAGCAAAAGGAAAAATAATAATGATGAACCATACAAAGCAGGGGTGGCACCAGTCTAGGGTCCGGTGGGTATAGGTCCATTTACTTTCCTCATTGGCCCAACTTTTACATTATGCTTTACGTTATTTTTTTCTTCAAATTATCTTAGCCTGTACTGCATACATGAATTTTAATAAACATCTTCCTTAATTAAAATATCATTTGATTATGAACTTAAAGAGAAAAACCATCAGAGCTAAATTAAAGACTAGAAAAGTTAATTTAACTTTTAAAAAAACTTTTTGGATAGTGCATATATGGATGGCAATTATACAGTGCCCATCTGCATAACAAGGTTTAGAAAATAAGATTAACTTAAAATGTTGTCAATCGCAGCTACTCAAAAAATGTGACTTACACAAAACTATTAACTAGTTACTTAACTTCACTGAGTAAATTTTTATGATTAACTGGAAAGAGCCATTCAGAAAGAACAAATCTTTAGTAAATTGCCCATTACTATTGTTAGAATACCTCTTGTTGGTGAGAAACATGAACAATGCTTCAAAAATCAGCCAGTTCAGGAGCCTCATGCATAGCGCCGTGCATAGAATTCACACCATAACATGACGTAAGCACAAAAGCCGAAATGTGCTTACGCACAAAAAAATCTAGATGCAGGAATCTGTGCATACTCCAACTTCCACGTTCACCCCGGACCGTGTGAAATGTAACGTTCGTGCATGCGCTTTATGTAACGCCCCAACTCCTCCCAGAATTACGCCTCTTTGAATATGCAAATGAATATAAATCGCCCTTAAAATCAGCCTTCTGTGAAAAGACAATGGGAAACGTACCGGGAAAAATATAAGAATTTCAGCGAATACCAAGTGGAGGCAAGGAAAAACGTACTATTTTTTGGTTAAAACAGTGGTATAATCAACAAAAGGAAGTTGATCGAGTGACAGAGTGTCGGAGAAACTCGAAAGCTCAAGTTCACAAAGTCGCACAGTACCCAAAATTAAAAAAGAAGTTGTCACATATCCAAGTCACCGTGAAAAGGCGAGTTGTAGCCCAACGTCTGAGTGTCGTATGAAAGCTTATTAGGGTACAGAGAAAAAAAAATAGGCACACAGTGGGGAAAAAAGCAGGAAATGTCAACTTTAATCTCAAAATTTCCACTTTAATCACATAGTTTATTTTGTCATTAAAGTAGAACATCATAAACTTCATCTCAAAATCGATGAATTTACTAGTTTCTCCAAAGCCCATCGTAACTAAAGTAACACGTTAAATGCTTTGTTTTATATTTGATCTTCTTTGTGCTCTGTGTGTCAATCACTACGTGATTCTTAAACTGGCTTTCTCTTCCTCCGACAGGACAAAGAATCCATTACATTCGTGATATTACAGCTGTCTGAATAATTAAAATACTGAGATGTATACGTGATATCTTTTTCATGATGATAGGAATGAAAGCATGTTATTAAACATGGGAACACGGTGGTGGTACTGTCTCTTTCAAATGTACTAACCCCCAATTCCTGTCTCCTTAATGTTCTTTCTCCAAATACCCAATCGCCAAACAATCAGCTCTGTAATAGACGTTAAGCCATCTGTAAGCTTACAATGATGATTCTTCAAAACTTTTAAGGAACATTGAAATATCTTCGTAGTATGTGTTTAATTATTCGATTCATTTATCCCTCCAGCTTACAGCAATCAATCAGGCTCAATCTGTAAACTAGCTAGCACTGTGGCACCGTGTCCTCACATGTTAAATTATTAACAATACAGGTTATTTAAATGAAGTTAGTTTTATCGTTATAATATAATCAACACATTTTGCTGCATTTCATCTTAAAAATATCATCATTATATGTAAATAGGCGCTTTATAAAGTGGCGCAGGTTGTGCAATATTATAACTGAAGCGCAAGTTTAGAGTGGGGAAAGTTTACTTATAATTACAAACAGTTCTACAAGGAACAAATGATGGACTGATTGACTGTGTTTAAAGTTCTTAGGATGAAACTGTTTCTGAACCACGAGGTCTGTACAGGAAAGACTCTGAAGCGTTTTGCCGTGGCTAGGGCAGCATGTGATTGATGCTGTATCCTGATAATTCTCTTTCCGATACAGTGATATAAATACTCCTAGTGGTGGAGTGAGAGTAATATGGAAAAAGATGATCCGCTGTGGCAACCCCTAACGGGAGCAGCTGAAAGCAGAAAAAGAAGGTGCAGTGAGAATTACAATGCAAAAGCAGTTATGGTATTTGGAATACTATGGCTATTCCCTGGACCATTATATTGTTACTGGTTAATTACAATCAGATGCATTACTCTAATAAACAATATGCAGTTAGTTTCAGTGTATTTATAAAGTCGTGTCAGGAATGTGCATCTAAGAAAGAACCACACAGGAACAGTAGCACTGCTTTGACGCTGGGTGCCACCAGTCTGCAAAACTGAGTGGAAAACTTGCGTACGACAGGGTATGATGTACCGTGGAAATGTGCGTGGCTTTATGCCAAGTTTAGATTTTATATATCGCGATTTGAACGTGGAAATGTTCTTACGCAACATTTCTGTGCATACGCATTCTTTATACATGAGGCCCCAGGTGTTTTAAATGTAAACTGTAGCACCTTTGGGCAGATCTGACCACAATCTGATTCATTTTACTCACCACCAATAGGCATATTATCAGATAGCAATGTATTTCTTATCATTAGCCAATTCAGAAGTTCTTATGTGTGTTTGAGAGTGTTGCTTATTGTAATATTTATGTTCTTCTTAACTGTATTTATCCGGAATAAATAAAGCTTAATATTAAAAAAGCATGATCTATCTATCTATCTATCTATCTATCTATCTATCTATCTATCTATCTATTCTCTCCCTAACACATTACAGCCACATTAGTCAAGAATTTACCATAAAATCTTTTTACAGTGCTTACCCTGTCATAACCCTAATAAAGAAGAACTGTCATAGAGCACCAATTTCTCCTAGTTGGTTAAAAATCATATGTTTCCCATTTTATATCATTATGTGGGCTGAATTTTTACAAACCAGTGATATAAGTCATGCTAGTTTGCTTTGGAATGCTGGACACGTAAATAATTCCTTTTTGCAATTATTCTTCTGCCTTGATGAGAGTAAAAACAAAACAGACCCTACACTGTATATTATTATTTTGGAAATGAATGCAAACTAATGTTACTAAGTCAAAACTAAACTACACTAAAAGCATCATCGAGCTCTCACAAAACTTTCATCTACCAAACTATCATCAGCAGTGAGTCACATGAATTGGTAGAGATAAGACTCCTAATTACACATACTTTCCAATAACATATCACCTAATGACTAATATACAGTCCTGAGTAACAGGGCAATTGTTTAATAGTGTAACCTAAAATATATGGCATGTAAAAAGGAAATCTGCAGTTGCCTCCCATCTTTAAAAACACAGTTATAATTTAGAGAATATAATAATAATACATTTTGCTTATATAGCGCCTTTCCCATGTGCAAGGCACTTATTTAAACAGCAGGGTATATGTAACATTGGATACAAATATTTTGTGCAGAGAACACTAATACAGATACATACTTGTTATACAAAGCATTGAATAGAATAAAAGAGAAAAGTAAATCAGAGTAAAATACTAAGTTCAATACTAAAAGAAATACCTGAAATAAATAACATCATTTGTGATATAACACACACATATAAATTATGCTGAGTATCTGGACAGAGAGCTAGACTGAAAGAGGGGTCAGAATGTTAGGCTAAGTTAAAAGCCTTCCTGGACAGATGAGTTTTAATTTTTTTAAGAATGAATGGAGTCAGCTGATCTAATAAATTTAGGGAGGTCATTCTAAAGTCTGGATAAATAACTTTGTAAAGAAATAACTTTTTTCTTGTAACATTTTCATCGTAGTTTCTGCATGAGATACGTTTATAGACACTTTTCCTCCTCCTCATGTGTTTTCTCGTGTCTCTTCTTTATTCTTTAAGGATTTAAAGAATTTTTTAAGGATATTCTTGCAAATATTACCTCTGGAGTTGATTAAAGGTTTACAAAAAGCTTAATCTTTTAAACTTACAATTAAAATCACCACCCTGGTGTTTGTGTCTGTCCTTTTGAACTGTGCATAACAATTTCTCATTAAACACAGTTTCAGTCTATGTGGTCTTTTTCAGCAGTCCTCTGGGATTGTATATAGTGCATGGTACAAGAATTTATAAATATTTTACACTAAACCTTGTTTTTATGTTTACCACAGAAAACATTGTTCAATGCTTCTTCTGTGAAAAGGAAAATCTCAATATATTTTTATTGGATTTGTCTTGTTTTTTTGTGGTGAAATGTCTTAATTGTTTAAGAAATGGAAAATAAAATTTTCTTTACTTGCTGTCTAGAGTATAATTTGTGGTTTTAGATGTTTGTGGAATTTATATGAAGCATCATAAATGAAACTAAATAAAAAAGAGGAAGGTTTTACACTTGCTTGTGTAAGTGTAATGGTTTGTGTAAAACAAAAGAAATACTCCTAGCAGACCATGCAGACCCTTTGAAATAGTAAAAAAAAAATATTCTGGTTAGACCAAAAATTTGTCATTGTCAGATTCGATCAGAGATTTCTTTAACCCACTTGCATGCAGCTGTGTAAGCAGGATGTTCTCACTGGCAAGCAAATGGTGGGAACTAATGACACAATTGCTCTCTCTTTATATTACTTTTTTTTTAAATTATTTTTTTTTTCTTAAAGTGAACTTTCTTATGTGCTTAATAAGGCAGAAACTTACAAGAGTGTACCCCATGCTGGTGTAGGCTGTGCCTCGCATTGCCCATTACTCGATAAAATGGGATCAAAAAATAAACTACTTTCTGCATTATGCACCTTTATTATAAATTGTCATCATGATGATGAAAAGTTTCTCTCTGAACTGTTTAAAGCTAAATTGATTATTTAAGTAAAGCCCCAGGTCTAGGTTAGATCAACTTAACTGTGATTTCATTTTGGGCCTTCTGTTTGCCAAATTTTACTCTCATTTACCCAGTATTACAATAATGCTGTAGACTACTACAGAATTTATTTATTTATCCAATTAATTATCAAGTAGATATTTCTTCAAATTTTGCCTGCAGTTCTTAAGCTATCATTTGGAGCTACTGAAAATCCTGCTGGTTCTGGTACATTACCAGCATTCTGAGTAAATCCCCCTACTTGACTTTTAAACAGTCTTTCAGTAAAATGTTGTGGTTGCCAATAGATCAGAATCAGTGGCAGCTGGTGGTCTTTCAAATACGAGAAGCACATTTTAGGCCTACATCATAAAATTAGTCAATCATGGCATCATGTTATTTATATGTCAACTCTTTTTGTAGAAAATGATCTGTGATCTGGGCCTACCAACTGGGAGTCTTTTCCAGAGACTTGACTATTTTCCTGTCAATGGCCAGAGAAGAAAGGTTGCTTAAACAATTTTGTCCAATTGTGTAATGGCTGTACGACTTGACTTGATTTAAGCAGGAGAAGCTCCCCTCTACACCTGCTGATGTAGCTGTTGCCAATAAAGACAATAGCTTGTATAGGTGAGACACTGCACTATCCAACTCCATGTCAATAAAGTACACCAAGAAATCACACAGTTCTGATCGCAGTCTCCCTGAATCAAAGAAATGGCCATAACTTTTTAGGACACTTTGGAATGCCTCCTCAGAAAACACCTGTCTCATTTCATCAAATTTCCCTGGATTGATTAGTTCTAGGAATCATATACTTTCCAAATTTGAAAAGCACTATAGATTATCTAAGTTGGCCGTGTACAGATTTCTGTAACACTGCTATGGATCCTCATGTGGATTTTACAATTGTGGCAGACAGTGACGCTTTTGTCTAGGTTCATTTTGAGGGATTGATGTGAAACTTGCCATCTTTTGCATAAACAGCTTTGAAATCCTCCTCTAACCTCTTCTTCTTTGCAAAAGCAATTCTTTGTTTACAGTAAAGAACATTCATAGCCCTCTTCTACACCCGTTTCTTAGACAACTTGCTTATATTTGTTCAACATGAAAACAAACTCAGAATCCTCCAGTGTTCTTAAGAAGCCTTTGGCAGTATTAAGTGTGTCCTATGGTCTCATCCTCAGCAGACTTTTCAAAAGTCTTCAGGAGCCCATCATAGTTGTTCGTTCAGTGCTCTTGAACTCCCTGCATACTCAAGAAAAGATTAAAAAAAAAAAAAACGAGAGAGATGCAAAAAACATACTGGATTCAGACAAGTATTTTGCCCCCTGAGATAACACCAGGTTCAGTCTGTGTGCACAGCGGTGTACAAAAATTGCATTGGGGGCAATGCTTTAACTTTAGCCTGAAGTCCATTCAGAGAAGAAGCCATGACAGTAGCCCCATCATAGGTTTGAGGCACAAGTTTTTCTTTGTAATTGTAACCATGCATATTTTCATTTAAAATATCAAAGACAAACTGAACATCTTGCCCCCAAGAAATATTAAAAACTCCAACAAATCACTCCTGAATTTGATCTGCATTATCAACACATTGAACGATGACAGACAGTTGTGCTGACATAAAATGCCAGTTGTCTCATCTTCTTGCCTTGCAAAAAAGGGAGAAATGTGAACTTGGCCTTTGATTTCATCACCAACACTGGCTGCAGCAGCACAAATCAAATACTTTTGAGTGGAATGGGACTTTCCAGAAAACACAGAAGATGACTGGAATTGTGTGGCCAAGACCGAATCATATTTGGATAATGTTTCAGTGAATTCTCTGTAATTCCCCTTTTTCGCCGATTCACTACTCTCATCATGCTCTCTGAATGCTGGTTGTTGGTGGCCAAGCAGTAAAGCGACGTCAATTAGGTGGTTAAGAAAGGCCCTGTTTTACTTCACTGTTTCATTGTGTTTTGCCGCCTGAGTGAAAACACCGTCATTATTTGCATGTTCTACTCTGACCCAGCCAAGACAACTTAACTGTGCACATGTTCTCATGTGTTCATTGGTTTTCTCATGTCTTTTGTATGCCCAGTCCAAGTTAGCCAGAAACAACCTGAGATGGTTTCATTTAGAGGCATGGCCAACAGTACATTCTCTTCGTCACAGCACTTCCAGTCAGCCAGCTCAAATTGTCATACAAGTAGAGTTGAAAAGGCCAGTTATTTTTCTGTGACTTTTCAACCAAATCAGTCTTGGGTGTTGATCTGCCTTGCTGTTTAACTCTGAGACTCTCCTCATAAGGAATACTATGAAATGGCTTCACCAAAATCAGGTGAACAATATTAGCACTGTCTGCCATTATGCACAGATACTGGCTGGCAGGCTAGAAACACAAAACCCCAACTCCATTGTCCAGCACCCCCAAATCTCCCCACACCTGAACTTTTCTAAACTGAAACAATAAGCAAAGTCAAGAATGCTATATTTATGTTTTTATTTACAGTAGAATATGTACAAACGAAAATAGTGAGCTATATTGCTAGCAAATAACAGCCTACGAGCAGCAGCTTGTTTCACGACTTCCCTTACCAAAAATATGCACAGGACTGAATTTGAAATGCTCCGATGCCAAAACGCTGTCAGTGAAAAAGAGGTCCAGCCACTTTAACAGTTCCTCCAATCATCATGCAGCAGCCAGCATCCTGGCCAGCCCACTGCCCCATTTATTCCCAAAGACATTGAGCTTCCCTGGAAATGGCATTTTGAAGTATTTTAGAAGAGCTTCCCTTGTAATCTTGGAGCAGTCGGTAGGGCAGATTTTTACCTCTGTCTAGCAAGAATGCTACTTTTTATGCACAATGTGCAAATGCATCTAATCAAACATAATTAGACAACTCAAGAAAGGTGCTAAACCTAAACATCAAGCCTATTTTGAAAACACTGGGTAAAGATGAAATGGTAAGCTGTGTAGCCGACTCTTGTTATGTTTCCTTACATTTTTACCTACTCATTTAAAATCTGACACAGGCTATGATAGGCAGTGAAGAAGAGTTTAATAAAGTATAAAGCAGCCCCAACAGGCTTAATGAAAATTCTACCTGATATATGGGTGCAATGATTGGTCCTACTTTCTCAGAACTCATGAGTCCTGGGTTTAAATCCTGGTCTCTGCACTCTTTATGCTGAGTTTATGCATTCTCCTTGTGTTTATGTGTGTTTTCTCCTGACACTTTTCTTTGGGTACCCCATCCCAAAGACATGCATGTCATGCTAACTAGTGACGCTATGAGTGAATGTGTTTTACAATGGACTCTTGTCCCATCTAGGATTGGTCTGACTGGAGCCTGATACTGCTCAGATGAGCTCCAGCCCTAAAGATCAATCAAGCTCAGTTTTCGGATATACCTTTTGGTAATATCCACACTTGAGAGAATGAAATCAATCCACATGTAGTCAAGCCTCTAAGAATTCACAAGAAAATATTTACAATAATAATACAGATTACAGATATAGACATTGAATTAGAAAAATCAATCCATTCAACCATCCTGTTTTCTATTTTCTTAATTTAGTGTCATAGGAGGCTGGAACCCAATCCAGAAGCATAAGGCACAAACCTAAATTCATGCATATACAATATGTGGACATTAAGTGCAAATTTCATGTACAAAACATAAACTGGGGTTAATACACCACGTTGTGCTAAGGTGTTATAAGGACACTTTCCTTCTTTTGTTCTTTAGCTTATATACAGTAGCTTTGTAGTTGTCCATGGTTATTCTCGTTGCTTTTATTTTTAGAGTTTTAAGTTACATTTTAAACACTCTAAAGATGATTTCAGATGAGTTTTTCACACTTTTGACAGGAGTATTCTCTATCGATAATCAAGCCAAATTTCCCCCGGTGACAAAAGTGTTTTCTTTCTTTCTTTCTTTCTTTCTTTCTTTCTATCTATCTATCTATCTATCTCTGTTACACAATCAGTGGAATTCATGTAAGTGACAGTGGGCTTTTGAAGATTTTCACTTATCATTAATAGTAGAAATGGTTAATACATTGTTAGAGCAAAATCAAAAGAAGAAACACTCTTTCCTATACCACTTCCCATATTAATAGTGCTGTTGAGGACAAACTGTGTGCCTTTTTCTTTTCACCATCCCCTATATTCATTGTCTAAAAGCAAGTGGGTTCAGCTCTGCTTAGGGATATTATCCTGCTGCTGTCTTTGATCCAATCTAGCTTCCTTTATTGACTCGATCAGGATCAAGATGTATCTAAATTTGGCAATTTTGAAAATTTGTCAATCTACTGTGCAAAACTGAAAACTCTGCATCAATTCAGTTTAAATACTAATGAATTCATAAAGTGGAAAATCCCCTATAAAGCATTCATATATGTTTAACAATCAAATTACATAGAGTAATACTTACGTTACTGGTGAATAAATTTCTTTCACGCCAATAAATGTAAGCTGTTGTATTTGGTCTGGCAGGCTTTCACATCTAGATAAGTCAATTCTTGGATAATAGAGTAGATATGATAGACACATTTCATCTCTGGTGCTTAATCCGCCCTAAATGAAAAAAGATAAGCAAAAATATGAATGTTTTGTGATATTCAAAAAGGCATAAGAGATAGAGATCTCAAGTTCTTATTTTTTTTTTTTGTAAAGTTAGACCATAACTGACATACAAAGAATCACTTTGGTAAGTCTTTGTGTAAAGGTATTTGTATAGAAAAAAACAACCAAGTTATTTTAGAAATATCTCTCTTCAAAGTTCAATGGAATTTTGATACCTATAGGCTTTACCAAAACTCCTTAATAACCTAGCTACAAACACTTCTTACCAAAGATAATATTTCTATACCTCTTGGGCCTAATAATATGGCAGGGTGTTCAGTGTCTATCTACAGAAACTCCAATAATCTTACTGCATGACTACAATTCTCATCCCAAATATATTTCACTAATCTGGTCCTGTTAATGCTAGTAATCAGGATGAATAGTTACCAAATAAAATCCTAAATCATTGTTCACTTTGAAAATACCTGGGCATATTTCATATATTAGGGAGGTTGCACAATTAAACAGTTGCTCTTAAAAATTCTCCTAGAACTCCAATGGTAGGCAGACACATTTCCAACACCTATTAGCAGCTAATACCTCAGATCAGTTAATAGTGACTGTGTTCTCTTCTATATTTCCATATCCCAAACCAGTCACTGTGTGTGTGTGAAGATTTTCTTGAGATGGGATAGCATACAGAATGTTATTTACAGTGCTTTCTCCTTCTGTGTTCTCTTTTAGAATTCTGCAGATTAAGCTTCTTTTAATGAAAATATAATTTTCTGATTATATTAGAACTCTCTGAATGAGTTTTATCTCTGAATAATATTCAGTACTAAGACATTTGCCAGTGACTGCAGTATTTGCCATCAGTTTCAGCTCAATTGAGCATTACACTCTAGTTTTAAACCTGGCCTAATAATTTACTCAACCCACTTTTATTGATAGTAAAAATCAATTTAAATAATTTGAGCAATTATTTCAACTGACCAAAAAAAAAAAATCAATCCATTGTCATACGCACGGGAATAGGAGGGAGCTGAAGTGACCGTGTGAAAGTAATTCCATGCCAGGCCAGGGGGTGGTGGGGTGCACTAAACCTTATTCTGCTATCTCTGCAGACCAAACATGGGAAATCCAGTCTGATTCCACATTGAGGTGCCAAATGCTTTACCAGTGGCACTGGGTGCAAAGCAGGAGCCATTCCTGGTTGGGGTGCATCAGTTTATGTATTATGTACTGTTACACATTCACGCTCACTTGGAGTCACCAAGCTACCTGACCTGTACAGAGGAAACCCCATGCAGACGCAGGCAGGATACAAAAAGGTGTACATGACGTGACTGGCCATATGATTTGAACTCAAGACACTTGAACTGTGAGGCAGTGACATTAACCTTGAATATTGTAAGAATCATATTACTATAAGGCCTCATACAAAGCCTGTATACAAATGCAACAGTATTACTTTATTTTAATGAAAAAAAGGAATATATATCTTACCCATGTTACATTTTTGCGGTCAATGGTATTATACTTGCATTCTGTAATCAAATGATCACCCTATGGTAGAAAAAGAAATATTTTGTCTAAGCTTATGAAAAATATACTGTAAATGTGTCACAGTAAATGACCAAGTTATTTTAAGGTATCTTATATCAGGTTATATAAAACATATACATATGGACTATTCAAATATAATAGTATTTGACTATGTGGCTACAAGAATGGAAAATGGTAAGAAAAAATGGTTTCTGATTATTATTCTTGAGTTCCACAGAGGGACACATTCCAATTACCTGACGTCCAATGGTATGGTTAGTTACGTTATTTTCCCAGCTGCGTGTTTTTTGAAAAGAGTTAATAAGAATGTCCCTGCTTTCATAATGATGAATACTGCCAACAGAAAGTATTCCTAAAACCAAACTTATTAACTTTATAAAAACTTCAGTTATTATCTAACATACAGGAAGGAGGATATGATAATAATTAAAATTTGGAAATGTTCTTAAACCATATTTATTTACCAGTATGTCTGGAAGACCAAAGGACAAGCACATAAAAAACCCCATATTTAATTCTGTTTTGAACTGAGTGAAACCTAACAAAAAGGAAATAGCATGAATTTCTATAATTAAAGTGCTTCCTGAAAATTACTTATGCGTGCAACCAAAAAGACAAAAACAATTTTAATGCCATAGTCTGCACGGTTCTCACACAAAAAGCATAACAGGAGAGTTCAGGAGATAAGATTGGTGGGTTAGATAATGAAAATGTACTAGTACATGTTTGTTTGTTCTGTATTGCTACACTAAAATATTAAAATAAATTTCCATTACACTTTTAAACACAATAACGTAAAACTTCTAATATCACTTGTAAAATCTGTAATTTGAACAATATCCACAATTGTTTTTGGAAGTGATCATAACTTCTGTAAAGCCATTTATTGTTTTATGTTTGGCAGTTTTAGAGATCACAATATGACTTAAAAATACAAGTTAAAAAGTTAGTATGAGGTTTTGAAGTTTTCGTAAGTCATGTTTAAATGTGGTTATTAAATGCATATTCTTCTCTTTCATTATGTCACAAACCATAGACAAGTGTAGACTTGTGCTAACTGGTCTAAGAGGGGTGCCACTAATTTACAGTAGCCCCTTTATATTCTGAAATTAATCTGGGTAGCGGTACCTTTATTGATGAGCAGAGGACTCCATAACAGCAGGAACTGTTTCCTCAGATGTCATAATAAAAATTCTATTGCAAGTTTTGAGGCAACCCAGACTGTTAGGGGAGAAATATATTGTGGCCCAATGGGTGTACCAGGCAGGACAGCCAATCTTGCCCTCTCCATTACAGCTTTGCAGTGGGGCTGAGATACATAAATCTGTGGTGTTGCAAGGGGGAGTCCTAGAAATATGACACCAGAGATCAATATCAGCCGAGACCCAGGAAGTTCATATAGCTGGGTACCCAGAAGTTGACTTGGACACAATATAAAAGGACCCTCTAACTTTGCTCACTTACATATCACTTATTGAGATTTTGTTATTAAGACCGTTGATTTGTTTTGTCATTTTGATGTCCTGGATTGGTGTTTGAGTATGTGAGGCTCCTCCTACAGGTCGCAATATTAAAACACAATGTTACAACTGCAAACAAGCTAAGCTCCCCTGTTATGTCATGTTACCAATAACAGGTTTGAAAGAGCACATTACTATGCAGCGCCAAATAATAACAATTTCTTGAAATATTAATGACTGTTTAAAATAAAATATTTATTGTATGTTGTATTTAATGATTATTTGATAATATGTGTGGCACCCGGCCGGGGCGGGAGCCCGATCGGGATGCCCAGGAGGACCAGAGGAGGGCTTGTACCTCCTCCAGACCGTGAGGGGGCATCCGTCCTGGTTACGCTGGTGGCCTCGGGTAGGGGGCATGGAAGCCCAGCCCTGTAGGGGCCCGTGGCCACCGCCAGGTGGCGCCCCACTTCCAGACCATCATCTGCCACATCCGGCCGAGGCAGGAGCCCGGCTGGGACGCCCAGGAGGACCGGAGGAGGGCCTGTACTTCCACCAGACCACGAGGGGATGTCCGCCCTGGTTACGTTGGTGGCCTCGGGTAGGGGGCATGGAAGCCCATCCCTGTAGGGGCCCATGGCCACCGGCAGGCGGCGCCCCGCTGCCTGAACAGCCCTGGAGCCCAGCACTTCCGCCACACCAGGAAGTGCTGGGGGAAGACTACAGGGGACACCCGGACGGCTTCCGGGTGCGCAGCCGGAACTTCCGCCACACTAGGGCGTGTCTGTGGAGGAGTGCCGGGAAGCAGCTGGAGCCCATCCGGGTTCCCATAAAAGGGGCTGCCTCCCAGCAGTGGGGGCAAGAGTCGGGAGGAAGGAAGACAAAGCAGGCGAGAGGACAGGAGGCGGCCAGAAAAGGACTGTGTAGCCTGGACTTTGGGGAATCGGTGCAAGAGGCACTGGGGTTTGTGAGAGCATGGTAACTTTATAAATATTAGTGTGTAAATAAACAGTGTGTGGTGAAGAACAACATGTCTGTCTGTCTGTGTCCGGGCCAGCGTCCACAGTGGCGTAGTCGGCAGGATGGCCCGTCTGGTACAAGACGGGGACCTGCATTAATATCAAATAAGTCTGTGGACGGCCCGGCGCAGCAGTGGACCCCACACACCGGCCGCGGGAGCGGCCTATGCACAACCCTGCGGGAGCAGTTCGCCCAGGGGACCGCCGCCGGTCCGCGGATTGGCCATCCCCGGGTGCGGGGAAGGAAAACCAGACGTCGCCAGATTGCAGCAGGCTCCGAGAGCCGCACTGTCATGAAGGGTGGCCCAGCCAGCGTTGCAACACAGGAGGCCACACCGAGGCAAGGGCCTCGGCATGACGGGATCCGGGAGGTGAGTGCCCTGCCCTGCAGTAATCGGCCCTTCAGGGTAGAGTGTACCTTGTTTTGCGCAGGCAGGGACAGTCCGGATCCGCGCCGGTGGCAGGAGCGCACTGGTCCAGGGGCTGTCGGCAGCGTGGTGGCGGCAGCAGCAGAGGCTGCGAGGTCGGAGCCGCGGCAGCTCGCAAAGCCGCAGCAGCTGCGTAGCTGTAAGGAGGCACGTCACCGCACCCAGAGTGGGAAAGACAAGATGGCCGCGGGCCGGATGTCCCGCCCGCTGACAGGCACGGGATTGGCCAGTGTGTCTTGCGTGCCCGCCGATGATTGGATGGAGGCGGGACCAAGGAATGCCAGTCTCATGCCTATGAGAGACCCGACTGGGCCAGAGGGGTGGCCCACAGGAGACAGGCGGGGAGTGGGGCTGATGGACAGGTAAGCCCACCACCATCAGTCTCTATGTGTTCGCCTTTGACACAGGTGCTGAGTGCTCTCGCTGCTCGGTTGGAGCAGCTGACGGGGAAGGCGGTCGCGTCGGGAGAGACGCCGTGGGAGATGGAGGATCGGCTCAGCGCTGGAACCGGAGGCCGGCAGAGCACCACAGGGGTGGTAAGTATTGCCGTCCCCATAAAGCATGTGGGGGGATTTGCCGAAAACGGCCGTGATTTTCCGAAGGAGGACCGGCATCAAGTAGGAAATTCCCCAACAGCAGATGCGACGGGGCTGACAGTCTGCGAGGCATGGAGATCGAGCACGCAGGGGCTGGTAGGATCGGGGCTGATGAGTGCCCTGGGTCCTAGTGCCCTGCGCTCCAAGCCCGCAGCTCTCTCCTGTCGCTCTGCCTGGATGCAGACGGGGCTGGATTTGAGCTTTTGCCATGCTCAGACCCAGACCGTCAGGACATCCAAGAGGAGAAGGAGGAACCGAAAGGGTGAATGCCGGTTCCTCAGATAGGAGGGGACGCTGTGCTGGGTGCACGCGTCCAGAGGAAGGCCGTCCTCGGCGGTGGCAGAGAGAAACCCCTGGACGGCTGGGCGAGCCGCCTGTGAGAGCGGACCTGCTGACACTAGAAGGATGGGCAGGGAACCTGCAGCGGAGGACCCAAACAGGCAAGTCGTGGGCTGTCGATAGGTACAGAGACCGACAGGGTGCTCGGGGCTAATATCCAGGCAGTGCTTCTGGCCCTCTCTTTGCTTATTTCACAAGTTCAAAGCCCCGACGAGCCCTGGACCCGACGTCGTCTGGGACCTGCCCTCCTGGAACAGGCCGCAAGGAGCAGCGCAAACCAGAGGGGCACGTTGGCGCCGGAGGGGGTGCCGAAGACGGATGTCCCAGGGTGCCGTGTTGGACCCTGGGGCAGAGTAGGACCCTCTCTGGGGATGTGCTGCCCTTTCGGGAAGTGTCGCTCGGACCCACGTGTCTTCGCTAGGGCACTGTGGCACCCGGCCGGGTCGGGAGCCCGACCGGGACACCCAGGAGGAACAGAGGAGGGCTTGTACCTCTTCCAGATCGCGAGGGGGCGTCCGTCCTGGTTACGCTGGTGGCCTCGGGTAGGGGGCATGGAAGCCCAGCCCTGTAGGGGCCCGTGGCCAACCGCCAGGCGGCGCCCCGCTGCCTGAACAGCCCTGGAGCCCAGCACAGGAAGTGCTGGGGAGAAGACTACACAGGACACCCGGACGGCTTCCGGGTGCGCAGCCGGCACTTCCGCCACACAAGGGCGTGTCTGCGGAGGAGTGCCGGGAAGCAGCTGGAGCCCATCCGGGTTCCCATAAAAGGGGCCGCCTCCCAGCAGTCAGGGCGAGAGTCGGGAGGAAGGAAGACAAAGCAAGCGAGAGGACAGGAGGCGGCCAGAAAAGGACTGTGTAGCCTGGACTTTGGGGAATCGGTGAAAGAGGCACTGGGATTTGTGAGAACATGGTAACTTTGTAAATATTAGTCTGTAAATAAACGGTGTGTGGTGAAGAACAACATGTCTGTCTGTCTGTCTGTGTCCGGGCCAGTGTCCACATATGTCATAGCAGTGTTCATGATATGTGGTTGCTCCATCACAGAATTAGCATTAAATAATCCACATACAGTATACTATATAAAAAAATATTTTCCTACACCTTAGAAGTCTATGATATTTCCTTAAAGATAGCATTGTCAGGAAAAATAATAATTCACATTTAAATACAAGTAAAACTACAATTATTTTTTCAGTTAAGACTTTCATTTATCTTTCCAAAATTAAATCAACAGCCATCTTACTGACAACACACGTCGTTCTTCTTTCAGATACTGAAATTCTTGAAAGTTGAAATCAAACTCATCATCGTATGCCAGCAACTGAAGTTCTTTTCCATTTCTAAAATGTCTTGTCCTCAGAGATCTTCCAGCCAAGTGCGAATGCAGAAGCACAGCAAAGATGTTAATTCCTAAAGGCATCTCTTGATCTAGAACCTAAAAATAACAAATGCCTATGCATTATTACACCATCACAAAGAAAGCATGACCATTTACAAGACAGGAAGGCTGCTTAGACTGGTAAGCATGGAATCTAGTTCACACTTGGCGAGATATTATTTTATTAATTTATGATAATTAATAATTGTGATATTGAGCTGTGTGTTACTCTATTTATTACATAAGGTAATTAGCTTGTTATTAGTTCACTCAGTAACAACACTGATGCTTGATATTACTGGATTGTTTTGCTTTGATTACACTTTTTTTTTTTCAAAAATGATATCAGTCTTCTAAATAGAATAAAAAACTTAATATAAAGTACATACTGTATTTCAATGTAAACAGACAAAACATCCTTGAAGGAGAACAATTCTAGATAACCCCATAAGAAATTAGAAACATGGATGGGTATAGATTCAAATTTTTTTTAATATAAAATTAAAATCTTTTCATGGGTAAGACACAGAGACAATTAAAATATAAATGTTACGGGATGAACCACTGGATGCAAGACAATGATAAACTGTGTAAGACCAGAATGGAAAAGAAGGGATAAATTAGTGCAACTCAAGACTTTGTTAGAGAGATTATCATTGTAAGACTGAACGCGAGTCAGTGAGAGTAAGACTGTAATACAAGAGAAAGTCCAATAATGCATACATCCTGCATGACCAATTTGGTGATGTTTTATAAACTTTTCTCAAGAATAGTTTTTTTTTTAATTTGTGGAGAAAAAGGTGTCAAAACGAGGCTTTGAACATACAAAATGAGAAAATGACATCTTACTGGAAAAACACAATGATCGCTGAAACAAAACCAACTCTAGACAAGCCCAAGGAGATTCTCATCTTTAACATTTAAGCGTTTTAGTGCTGACAGGGTTATGGCAAAATTTTATGTACAAAAAATGACAGTCTCTTATTTAATTTGTAGATTATGCGGGAATGATCTTATTGCCAATCCTGAAAAGAAAAGAGACACATACACGTATTCTTTTTTATTTCTCACATAAAAACCTACACATTCAAACTCAAGGATGCTGTAATGAAGTACTGAAAGTTCACAGTTTACAACACTACGTCACAACCTGTGCTCATCTGGATGAAAGAGGGTATTTTTGTAAAACAGCCCAAAGGTTTTTAGATGCATATAAATTGGCTTAAAAAATGACCTTTTGTGGAAGGGCTGGATAGTGTTGTGTATTTCTGTATTCTTTGATTAAAGTTATACCACTTTTGATTTGTTAATCCTATTGCAGTGACTTTATAGCAGTATGTTAGAAGGCTCGGTTTCAAAAGGAAAAAATTCTACTAAGTATTGTTTTTTTCTAATATATTATACAAAAATCAGCAGTAGTCTCCCCTAGACTTTCTCGTATACTCAGATGTGGAGATGGATAATTCAGAAGTAAACCACAAGACAGTGATTATATTTTTATATTATGTACATTAAAGAACCACCAACAACAAATCAAATCAAATTAATAATATATTGAACAATTATTATAAAAGTTGAATATATCGGACTGTGAAGCTGCATGAATTAAAGGTAAAGAACTGGGTTTTGTACTTAATACTTGTATGCAAAATTTGGTTGGCCTACACATGTGGTATTTTCAGACTCAGGGAGGTCTAAAATGTTGACATTCATCAAAATCTCGAAATGGAATTTTTGAAGAATTCCAATACTTTTCCTATACTTCATATATGAGAAAGTTAGGGAGGTCTAAAACACTGAGATTCATCGATCTTTGGACGATTATAATACTTTCCCTAAATTTCGTATACGAGAAATGAAAAAAAAATGAGAACACTGAATGCTCTTTTTCAGTTCTGTTAATATTTTTTTTTATTCTATACAAATGATAGTAATATGTCAGTAGTAGTAAAGTGCCAAATTATTAAAGTTATGCTCAACAATAATCATTCTAAAACCAAACCTGTTGTTCAGTGAATCTATGAAAAGTAATAATAATAATAAATTACATTTACATAGTGATTCCTCAATATATCCACATATACTGTGGCTTACCACACTGTAATAAATGCTAACAAAAGAAACAATGGTAAAATAATGTAATTCAAACCGTATTTTGTGACATAAAGCTTTGAGAACTTTGGGTGCTTAGCAACAATCAAATATCCATGTTTTTAATTTATGATTAGGTCACTTTGATGAAGTGGTTCAGTCGAATTAATTACAGCTGCCCAACCTTTCCATGGCCCTGTTTCAAAATGTGGTTTAGTAGCTGCCTTTGTGGAGGTTGTATGCACCCCAATAAATTGAAGTTATCACCAATATACTAATAACCCAATTATGCTTTACTTGCTCAGAATATGGAACCAATGTAGGAAGTGTTTTAAGATAAAGAAGCTTTTACCAGTACAAGAACCACCTTTTTCTCAAACATATGCAGTTTTTAATGCCTGGAAAACAATCGGGATTAAATCACTTAAAGATCTGTAAATTGACAATGTCTTTGCATCCTACGAACAATTGCACTCCAAATTTAACTTTCCAGAAACACATTTGTTTCACTACCTTCAAATTCGAACAGAACCTGCCCAATTTTTCTCACCTCCCACCTACCTCTGTGCCGGAAAAAATATTGATCAGTCTTGAGGACTCAGAGAGCATTTCAGTAATATATAAAACCATTTTACAGCCCATCCCTTTCAAAGATCCAAGAGAACAGTGGGAAAAGGATCTCTCAATTAACATCTCAGAAAAGGAGTGGAAAGTAACAATGCACAGAATTCATTCGAGCTTCATATGTGCAAAGCATAAAATTATTCAACTCAAAATTATATAGAGAGAGCAGCTTTCTCATTTGAAAGTGTTCAAAATGTTTCCAGGGCAAGATCTATCCTGCGAATGCTGCAGGTTTTGGCCTCGTTGGGCCACATGTTTTGGGCCTGCACCAAATTAACATCATTTTGGACCAAAATCTTGAAATGCCTTTCAGACAGCCTTGGAATCACAATCCCTCCTAACCCATTAACAGCTGTGTTTGGTGTACTTCCAGATGGATTTAAAGTGAAGGACAAACTGTAATTGCCTTTACTACACTATTGGCACTTAGACTATTTTGCTCAACTGGAAGAATCCTAACTTACCTATTAAGTGGTTAACTGATGTTATATACTATTTGAAATTGGAAAAAATATAATTCGCACTAAGAGGATCTCTACAAAACTTTTTCAAATCCTGGCAGGACCTAATCAATAACATTTTAGAATAAGCATTTTAATTTTAATGAGAAAGCAGTTTCTCTCCCCTCTTTTACTACATTTATCTTTATTCATTTATTAATTTATCTATTTACTTATTTTTACTAACTTAAAGTTTAACTCTGTTGGCCTAGCTCTCTTTCTCAGTAGTGGGGGTTGATTTGTTTCAAGCCTATTTTTGTAAAACTTGACTTATTTGTATGAAATGTTATCTGATTTTAATAAAATCAATAAAATCAAATAAATAAATAAACCTAACAATGCCAACCAATAATATTTAAGAGAAATGTATGATGAAGCAAACTGAAAAAAGGTTTGGGCTTCATTCAATGTAATGAGGAAGACACAGTTTAAAGCTGCCATTTGTTAAATTACTGTTGTGATGCAGCCAGCAAAGGTACAAAAGACAAAAGAACTGCTGCACTGGTGTGCTGGTAGATGTTCAGAAGTGGCAGAAAACCCTGAAAGATTAAAGGCTCTACAAGGCTGAGCATTGATAGCGGAAACCATAGGATTATGGAACCTCTGCTAAATTGCAGTTAAACACTGAACCTCCTGTTGTGTTAAATGTGTGCCTGTGATACCAGATACTTTGAAGCTGAGCCATCACAAGATTTCAAGTGCGTGAACAAAGTGTGTGGTCTTTCCACTCTTAAGTTTAAAGTCATCTTTATTTGTTGTTGTTGCTTTAATTATCCTTTTAAAATAGTTCATCATTCATTTTCCATGTTCAAGTTATTCTGGAAATTGCATTGGGTTAATCATAAATATATTTGTATCTGTCAAAAACATCAATGAATTTTTACATTTCTGTTTCTATACCTCAGAAGACTAATGCTCTTGATGTTTAAAATTATATGTTAAGTATCATATACTCCAACTTCTTCTGTGCCCGCTATAATAGAAATTGTCTAAAATGAATTGGCAGCAAATAAATGCAAATATTTTTGTCAAAGAACTGGATCAATGCGTGCACAGCATTTGATTCACTGAATTGCAGCTCATTGCTAAGTGTTTTTTGGGACATCAAATGCAATTTTGAAAATGGAAATCATAGAAAGAAATGAGAAAATATATATACAGCAACACAATACTTAATCCCTTATCTTTACATATTAATAATTAGCTGTTAATTTCATGGTTAATTATTAACATTAATAATAATAAATAGTTATACATTTTATTTATATTCCATCTTTCCAGTTCATATTATTATGATTATTATTCTTTTTACATTATTATGATTTTTCTTTTATTTTATTTTCCTGTTTTAATTATTATAGTACAAGAGTTTAGTCCTGTTGCCCAGATCAATTTGTCCAAATACACTGAACTAGCACAATTCAAGTTTGTGTTATGGAGGTGAGAAAGAGACTACTCCTACAGCAGGAGGTGTAAGGCAGGATCCAACTGATTGCAGATTACTTCTCACACACACACACACACTCTCACAATTCATTTAGAATTACCAGTGAAGCTAGCCCAAAACTTACTAAAATGTGGAAATAAACACTAGAGCAAAACCCAGGCAAATACTGGCAGTGTGAGTGAAGTAGAATTAGAATCCAGGGTTCTAGTGTTGAGAGGCAGCAGTACCAACAGCTATATCACTGCTGCACTAGCATAACAGATATTTAATGGAATTTTTCCTTTCTTAGTGTTCATAAACACAGCTACTGAAACTGGGAGGCCACTTAGGATTTCAGTAAGCAAGTGACCGTGAGGGAAAATAACAATATTTTCTTCCTTAACCAAAAAGAAATTCAGTAGATCACAGACAGCTACAAAAGCTACAAATGCAGACTTGTGGAGAGGAATGACTGTCAAGAATGAGTCAGTTTGTAACACAGGAGGAAAGAATTTTACAAGGTTCTAACATGTTTGGAAACAAATTTGATGTAAATGCAAGCCTTACAATGGATGGCACTAAAACACCAGAGTGGCATGCAAAGAGACACGTCTTGACTGAATTACTGTATCTGACAGACACGGCTAAAAAGGCAACACATTTAAAAACTGCAATGTTCTTGTTAAAATTACAGGAAAAGGATTTAGCATGTGCACTCTGGCGTGACATACATGATTTTGAAAGCAGTCCAATTTGTTGAATGTTTTAAGTTAATGCCTTTAAACTCTGTGGTAGTTAGTGGAGGTTGGGAGGGGATAGTGAATCCTCACCTCTGAAATAAAGATGTGATTTTTACAAAGCTAAACATCTTCCTAGAATCCAAACATTTCAGAATAATGAACATGGGAACCTCAAACCTTGTACACATCTAAATTATTTTCCACAGCAAATTGTTTTGTTGCACTGGTTTGGTTACAACAAAAAGCTAAGATTCAATGAAAAAAAAATTAAATGTTTTGATAGCTTGACACAGTTTGAATCTGTGTGAACACAACTAAAAACAGAATTCTCCTTTAATGTATTTTATTTTGAAAGTCATCCTAATTCAATGCCTCTGTTAGAAATAAGTAAATAAATATGGATGCCAGAAATTAAACCAAATGATTTTTTTTTTCTTTTTTGTTTTTTCAAACCCACAAAAAATCCACAGTAGTCTCAGAGAAGCAGCTATTGCTGCCTTAAACAATAAGAAGCCCATCGGCCTACAGTGATAAGTTTTATGTACTAATGGTGAGGGCTTTTAGTTTTTCTATTAATGGATATTCCAATAAAGATATTTTGTGCACTGCTCTGACAAATTAAAATAATGAAACGTTTTATGCAGGGATCTATAGCACTCACTTCATGGCTCTACTGCCAGAAAAATGCTGAACAAGTATAGCTTTCAAGAAAGAGTATCAAGGAAAAAAAAAAACTTTTCTAAAAGATTATGACTCAAGCTTTCAAAGTTGCATCTAAATAAATATTCAGGACCAAATAGCCCAACATTGTCCAGAGCCTTCAGCATTTCTGGGCCGATCTCATCCATCCCCGGAGCACTGCCACTGCGGAGCTGCTTAACTACCTCAGTGAACTCCTTTAGAGAAAATGGCCACTGATCACCTCCTTATAAGAGTTTATTCTACAGGAAAATGTAGGGCCTTCTGTCTAGTAGCTAAAGTTGAGCTGAAACTGCACATTGCAAAATGACAGTGGGACTAATAATAACAGTAAATTTACAATTGAACAGCTTAAAATAAACAAGAACAAGGATTTGGAGTGACCGGAATCAAAATGAAAATGTTGTTAAACATTAATTAACTAAGAAGAGCAGTATTGGAGCAAAGCAAAATTCCTCTATTATGATGTACAGTATGTGAATGATAAACTGATTTAGAAAATGACTATGTCAATTTGTAACTATCTGAAGTTAGATGTGTTACTTTTTACTACTTACAGAGCACTAAATGATTGCTATTATGTAAATCCATATTATGAAAAGAAGGATGTACTTTCTTTTTTAACATTGCGGTAATTAAAATGATTTTACAGTAAAAGTGTATTTCTGTGCATGCTTGTAGATGAAAGAGAATTTTGTAAAAAGGAACAGAACTGAACTGAATATAAAGGAATTAATTCATTTTGTTTATGTTGATTTTTAAGATTAAAAAGAAACAAATGTTTCTATACTATTTACAATATATGTGACATTGGGGGTTATTGTGCTTCATCTGTTAACATCCATCAGAATAATTTATTTTGTTCACAGATAATATGGATGTATCTTTCACTACTTTATGTGTCACGTTTACTAGAACAATTGTCCAATTCTGTGTTCTTCCTGCAACTCACAAAAAACACTAAAGCAGTCATAAGAATTGTTTGCTTTGCCATTTTTTACTAAATACTCTTTTCTTAAAAAGCCTGGTTTCTATGCCAAAATACTCTTTCTGTATTTTCCATCAGTGTTCATTGTCACAAAATGACTGATAAAGTGAACAATACTAATTCATGCATAATATTATGGATTCAGGATTTTGCTTTTCATTTTTTCCATATATAGCATAAATGCTTTTTTCAAAAGGCATTCAGTCAAACTCAGGTAATCCTCAAGTTTGTCTCCTTTACCATTTATGCTATGTAACAGTGACTTGAGACAGAATGATGATCACTGATCCATTATCAACTTTCAAAGTGACACTGTGGTGACTGAATGCTTATCTGGGAAGAACGAAAATCATATCTTAAATTATGTAGACTATTTAGTAAAATCTGCAGGTTCACTCCTCTTAGTTTTAGGGAGATGAAGTAGAAATAAGGACTGAATTTAAATATCTATAATACGACATTAATAGTGGGTTATGCGTATTCCAAATGCAATCTGTGTCTTTTTCTCATGTGCAGATTTAGGCTGTTCAGATTGGGACCTCATGCTGACCTTTTATTATAGTCTAACAGTAATGGCACACTGCACAATAACGTGCAGTGAACACACTTGACATGAGCATTCATAGTTTTCATCCTCTTTCTCTGTACGTTTAGCATTCGTTTGCTTAGAGGTTGATGCACTTGCTGCTTCCTGAGCAGCTCTTCTTTTCTCTACTCTAGAGGCCCGCTTCCTCTCTTATTTCGTTGGCATCTTTTTGTGTTAAAACTGATTAAGTCGATGTTTGTGTTGCAATTACTTAGTATGTTTTCCTTAATTTTTCACTTAACCTGGCAGTTAAGTCTTCAATCTGCCTCAAGAATGATTTAAGTTAAGAAGAGGTAGGGGAAGTGAGAGCGAAGGTGGTAGGGATGAGAACGGCACCCATACGCATGCGCCACACAAAAGCTCTGCTGCCCGCTTCCGAGAGTTTACTCTATAATAAAATAAAAATAAAAAAGAGGAATAACCTTGGAGGTTGATCATCAACCCAAAAGTGGATAGTAGATGTCACATAGTATATGTGTACCAAATATCAGGTCAATAGTTCAAATAGTTTGAGAGCTACAGGTGATTTAAAATCCTGGACAGACAAACAAACAGCCATGGTAGCATATTATATAAGAAGACTGTCGTTTCATCTGCATTACCTCATTTAGCAGCTTGAGAAATTCATATCTTTGATTACCGCATATTTGCTGAAAATGTTTGAATTTGGTAAAGATGACTCGATAGCAAGGGCCAGAAAAAGACAATGAAGAAACTGGGAAAGTTCTCTGCTGAGGGCAGCTTTACAACAAATGCAGTCCTGATCATCAGTAAATTTTAAAGGGTCCTCACATTAAAGCCCCTACACAAAATACTGCAGGAATTACTTTCTTCAGTGCCATACATCTTTTTAATGAAGTAAAACATAGGAGGCAAAGTATTAGCGGTATATGGCATTCATGTCCAGGCCAAACCTATGCCAATCAGTAGCAGTAGTTATTAAAGCACTGTTTTTTATGGTTTCTGAAGTCTATAAAATATTAGCCTGCTTTTCTATCTAATATATAGGTTTGTACAGTAAAAAACAAGAAAATGCATATGGCAGAAAAAAACTGATTGATAAAATCTGGTATACACACATTTCTATGCAATTTACCTTTATAAATACAATCAGCTGGTAAATGTGCATATGTGAAGGCGTCCCAAAACCTGCCTGGCTGCCTCTCTGTAACTACTATACATGGACTATGCTAATCAACCTCATGCATGAGTAATCACAATGTCACAGGGCTTCATTGGTTGGTAGAGCAGCCTCCCTCCTGATGCACCGAGACCCCACCAAACCTCCCCCCAACCTGCATTCAAGAGTATCAGGCTAAACTCCACAACTGATCACACAAGATCATGCACTGCATTATAGTGCCTCTCCTCTGCATTTTGGGAGTCAGGGCAAAGCGTACAGCGCCAGCATCTGAGCAGGTAGCCACTATATCATGGTACGTGATTGCTGTTACAATGAATAGTATTGGCCATATGAAAACTGAGAGTTCAGCCAACTACCCTACCAACAAGTTGGTCATCACATACAGCACCACCACATCTGTCAAAGATCCTGTGCACAGATTGACCCAGGCCACTAGGCCATGACTTTGTCAGCCTCATCTTGGCAACAACTGGCCAACAACTTATGGAATATAACTTCTTTAAGTTAGCAAAAGCAGCTTCATTCTTGCAAGGTGTCCTTATTGTAATGTGAGTACTGTAAAGTGCTCCGATTAATTTAGGAAAACTAGAAACTGCTGAAAATTGCCTTTTTGTGTTAGAAAAAACATGTTATATTTTATATATGTACACCCTCACTATATGAAAAATGGATGCAGCTCTATGTCAGTTGGTTAATTACTTCTAGCACAGAAGTCATGATGGAGTGAAGCTTGGCTGATATTGCTGACCTGCTGGCAAATTCCTTGACAAGTAAAATCTATAACTGATGATAAACCAGAAATCTTCAATGTAAATATGTAGCTTTGACACTTTTAAAATGGATGGAGGTGTAATGTTTGTTATGTCAATACACATTATAATAAAGATTAGATATTATTAATTAACATGAGTAATTATTTAGCTGGTTTGGCTACGCATACCTACTTGATCAAGAATGTCATTATTTCCCTGTTTATCCAAAATACTGCATAGAAATTGATCGGAGTTGTTTGTTGTTTCCAATGTTTGCATGGAAAGTTATGTATGAACATTTCATTCCTCTATTTGTGAGTACAAAAGTTTTTTTTTTTTTAAATCTGAGCCCTGGACAGTAGCGATAGATTAAAGATCATTTATTTTGCTGAGGTTAATTGTGTTTCCCAAGCTACATGACCCTCACCAAAACTGGCTGTATAGGTCCAGTTAAATTATTTACTTTGAGAATTAACTTTTGTATTTCCTTTTAACTGAGTGGCTGTGACAATTCCTTTGCTTACCTGACTACTCCTTTTTCAAGATGATTTTGCTCTTCTGCATTTCAGCAGCCTGTCATTTCAATGGTGGCATGCCGCCTTAAGTATTTTATTACTCTAAATACTAGTGATTATTTATGACTATGGGCTTAGCAAAGTAAAGTAAATCTCATAAATAAAGCCAAATATGAAATAAGTCTCCTCTAATTATAGCCAGACAAATTCCAGCATTCAGAATTCTTTAAAAATGCTACATCAGCCTGAGGAGCCAAAGCCTACCATATTCCTGACGCCACCGTCATCACTAAAACTACTTAATAAGAGAGCAGATCTGAGGCTTGTAATTTTCAAGACAGGTTTTTGCCAGATATCGGATCAAGTTAATATGGTATCAGTTTAGCCCTAAAACTTCCACTTTTGATAATAATAATAATAATTCTTTGCATTTATATAGTGCTTTTCTCACTACTCAAAGCCTTTAGAAATTGCAGGTTAAGGGCCTTGCTCAAGGGCACAACAGAGCAGAGTCCCTTGTGGCATTTACGGGATTTGAACCAGCAACCTTCCGATTGCCAGTGCAGACCCCTAGCCTCAGAGCCACTACTCCAATGTTGTCTGCTTATATGACATTCAACTGTTGATGCTGATTTAGCTGACTTAGAAAATCTGAAATGCTCTTGTCAACACAGAGATCTTTTTGCCGTACAACTACAGTATCTCTTAAATTCCAGTTGTATTGCCTTTTCTGTTGGCGCAATGATAGATTTTAACTTTAACCATATGCAAGAGTGGTTTCAAGATCTTCATATATGACTATGGAGTGCATTTTTTTTACATGCACTTCTTATTTGGCTGACACCTTTATCCAAGGTGATGTACGACATTTATGATACGATAGTTCACATTTAATTTTTTAAGAATAGGAGCCCAGGCAGGTGAAGTGGTTTACTCAGGGCTACACAGTGTCAGAAGCAGGATTTGAACTCACAGCCTCAGAGTTTGAAGTCTAAAGGCTTAACCACTACACCTGACTGCCTTTTGACGTCTTTGAGTCATTTCTGCAGGACAGATAATTTTGATAAAATTCATTATTTTTCCAACACTTGTTTGTTTCAGGGCTCTTATTTTCTGATTACCATGGAAATTGAGCCCTAAATGGTTTTGTGTTTGTTTCCAGGTATAGTGGTATCCACCAATTTTTCATCTAAAGTGCTTCAAGAATACATTTTTATTGGAGAATGACACAGAGCTGGAATATCTTAAGCGCAAACTTCATTATAAGGATGGGTTATGCATGCATAAAGCAGAAATGGCCCTAATTATTCCTTATTATTTACTGCCAACTCCATCACATAGCTAGACCTTCTTATTCATTCAATTTCAGGTAATTGAATTAGGGATTATTAACTAAGAAATTTGTGCTGTGTTACTTTGCAATCCAAATACACTTTGGTGTCTTTCATCGTTCAGGCATGTATTTTAAAAATGTCAATGGTGGCCATATGAACATCTAACTAGATGTCAAATGAAAATATGACATACACGTAAGAAAATACAATTTTTTATGGAACATTAAGAATACTTTTTAGGCATTTAATATGGCATGTGCCTTAATTATTGCAATAATATGTGACATTTAAAATGTTAAGGTAACTTTTACAACACTATAAACAGTAGACTTTCACTTCCTTAACACAACACATTTTAAAGATGCTATGTAGGAAACCGAACATTAAAGATGTACCTCTTGTAGACATTCCTTGGTGCAGTGACCTTCTGAAAGGTATTCGGATACACCTGGTGGAATGATGTGGTATAAGCTGACCCAAACTCCAGTTTCTAAGACACCAGCATCAAACTGCCTCAGCTCTGATGTGTAGAATAGTCTTAGTCCTGAGCTGTCAGTCAGACCTGTAGAGAATGGTATTTCAGAAGAACAAAAATGTTCAATTCAGTTCAATGTATTGCTACTGTACCTTACAATGCAAATTAATGACATCTTTTCCTGTCTCACTGGTGCAGAAACATCAAAAGTGCAGCAAAAATAAGTGCAAAGTAGTAACATAGCACAGCAGAGACAAAACACTTTATATAAAATTAGCAAAACATAATACATTTAAGTGTGTGATGATATCTGATTGAAAATATTGGAAAATAAACAAAATGTGTTAATACCTATCTATATGATATGACTAGGGAATGTGACTCAAAGACGTCTTGAAGGCCTTACTTTCAAAAGACAAAATTAATGCCACTAGCCTGGGGATGCTAAATCCCTCTATGGTGCCTACTAATCCATCAAGCAGCACTTTGTTTGGAAACCAACAGCCTCTCTGAAGTACTCCTCTATCTAATGTCATACGTATAAACTTGACAGGCATCATTCGTATTTCACCAACAGGGTGGTCTGACAACCAATAGAACAAGATTTTGCATGGTAAGTATTGAGCAAAAGGAATTATACGATGACTTATGGTGTTTATAATTGTCAAAATGTAATTATAAAGTATTTCAAATACACTATAATTATGCATACATGTGAGTTCTATGCTTGTGCTGTACTTTAATTTTCCGCAAGATCAGGACATTTTTGTTTTATTTTTACAAAATATTTGGATAAAGTGATTGATTACCTTCTTGAAATGTAGGGTTATCATAGTGCACTTCCATCATCACGTATAATGGATCGTTTGAGGTTCCAATTGAAAGACCTACATGGTCTGGATAAGAGAAGCTCTGAAATTAAGCATTTAGAAAATATATTCAGGATGAAACTGCCCTTAAATTTAGCTATTTTTCAAATTATGTACTGGTAAAGAATGTCAGACTCCATATCCTGTTTATTCTACAAATTTCATAAAACTACATTTTTAGCTATAATAAGTTGGAGGGTATTTTTTAAAAATGCTTACATTAAATGAATGTTCATTCCATATCATTTTGTACTAATGATAACTAATTTAACTTTCTTTAAACTTTTACCTAGCGTCATCTAATTTCCTTTCTCTACTACAATAACATCTTTAAATCCAAGAATAAAAATAGTTGCTCTAGGCATATAACTTAATAAAATAAACTGAATTAAAACCTGTGTAAACACATCTCATATTGTCTAAAAACATTACACTTTAGTACATATGATTAACAAGGGAAATGTGTCTGACTCTGTAGAAAGGGAAACTGTCTATAAAAAGTATTGTAAGATAGCTTGATTAATGGGTTCATCTGTTCAATTTATAAATGTACATTTATCTAAGGAAAAAACACAGTGATAATCAGTTTTAGAATGCTTTCATATGTATATTAAATTATCAAGTATTTATTTTTTACAGTTGTTTAATACATACAGGCTGAAGCCAAGGAAGCGGAAATGCCTCATTAAATCAGATAGATAGATAGATAGATAGATAGATAGATAGATAGATAGATAGATAGATAGATAGATAGATAGATAGATAGATAGATATTAATCCCAAGGGGAAATCAAAGACACACATTGAAAGTAGATGTCTACACAAAGGAGTGATTTCATAAATATGCTTAGCAAATAATAATTTTAGAGTAAAAGGATTGTTTTTTAAGAAGGTTAACCTTCCATAAATTTGCCTTAGGGCTGATTTTTTGTAGGAGGTTTTAGTGGCAAAGATTTGGATCTTGATTTGTTTTTACTATCATCCGCAAAGATCATTAGTTGTTCGATCAATGTTTAACTATCAAAAAGCTCTTAAAACAGAACTACAGATTTCATTTGGAGATGTAACCTGCTGTTTCATCCACTAAACTCTACAGATTTGTGAGAACAGATGTTATATGATTAAATGAATCATACTTTACCATGTTCCTCAAAAATGCAACTGGGTAAATATGATATACACTGAAAGACATTTACTGTACAGGAATGAATGCTTGGCTCTAACAGAAATGGCTGTTCTGTTACAGCATGAGGAACACTTTTCTACCGCCATCAAACTTGAGATCAATGCTAATTAATACTTAAATATTCCAAGTTAGCATGCACTTCCTGACAAGAGAGGTGACTTCCAGAACAATATTTCCACTACCTGACCAGAATATGGGTTCACTCAGTGGTTTGATGAATATAACAATTGTATTGCTGTCCATTAAGGAACCAGCAGGGAATGCTGGGAGTTGTAGTTCAGCAGCACAGCCATGCTTGGGTTTGGGGTGCTGCAGGAGGATGTGTTCCCTAATATACAGGACCTTCATATTACCTGGAGGTGCTTCCATTGTGCAGTAGCCCTAGCATTGGAATTACTCAGGGGTCCTTAAAAAATGGGACCGCACTCCCTTATCCAGGCGAGTCGGAGATGGGAGGATGTGAAGAAACACTCGACTGGAGGAGGGCAGTGTGGTGGTGAGAAAAGAGAGTATTGTGAGAAGAAAGAATCTGTTATTTGTGTTTGCGTTTTACAACTTTACAAACCTTCCCTTATTTGAACCCGGGACTCTTTGTTTGTTCGTGTTTGGGGCTCTCTGATGGTCCGGTTTCTATCACACAATATATTCCTTCATTCAGATTTTTTTTTCTTTGTTATAAGTTAAACTTATGACCTAGTGGTCACAATATGTCATTTGAAATACAGTATATTTTATTTTTATTCTTCACAGTTTTAAATATGTAATTTGAATGTGTTTAGAAATATTTTAGTTAAATCCAGTATATGTGTAACAACCATTCCTTGTACTATTTTGCACATATTTTAGCATTAAATTTCTCCAGAACTGGAGGTACACAACACTGCAGAACTTTGCAAGTCTGTGTTTACATGTCACTTCCAGGATCAGCCTTTTGTGTTTTTGATTAGTTAGCTTGCATACTGAAACAGTCAGCCTCACACTTCATGAAACACACTCTTAAAAATAAAGGTGCCTGGGTACTTCTTCAGAGTGATGTCATAGGGGAACTATTTTTTGTTCCCAAAAGACAAATCCACATGAAAGTTCCAAATAGAAACTCTATTTAGTTAGATCTGTAACAGGCATCATATCATAAATAGCCATGAAGGGATAGTAACAGATGTGTGAAATACCAATGGCTCATATACTGTATCTACTCTATATATATATATATATATATATATATCTAAAATCCTAAGCCTAAAAATGCAAAATTTTTTTGCAACGATTTTATGTGACTTTTTATGTCACATTTTTTGTCACACTTTAAATTGGGCTTATTTTAAAACCTACATATACAGTATATGTTTGGTATCATTCTTTTCAGAATTTTATTGTTTTATTTATTTTATTCAGAACTTTAATGTTATGTTGTTAGATTTTCAGATTCTTATTCAGTTTTTAAATTATAAAGTAAAATATCAAGAAAGTCGTGGTTTTTATTTTTGACTGAATACATTTTCTTTTACAGGAAAAAACTATTAAAAGAATTATCTATTCATAACACCAATGTTTGTATTTAGATGATTTATTTAGCTGAAGGTCGAAATACGATATCAGCACTGGGTCTATCCCATGTTGATGTAGTATTGAAGGCTTCCCCATCAACAAATATTTCCAGTCTCCACTCTCTTCCTGGGTTGACTTCATGGTATGTCAAGTTCATTCCAAATTATTCTTGTGTGGTTGAGCCTATGTTGGAAGGCACATCTTCGTTTAATTACTGTAGACTGAGGATGCTCAAAGAAGTTTTGAATATGTTAAGAAATTCATAGTGCATAGCCCTGCATTAGCCATGTTTGACCAAGAGCTTTAAATCATTTTAATGTATCAGTTCATGTTTTGGGGGCTGTGCTCACACAGATGTACAGAGATGGTTCAGAGAGAACACTGACATTTGCATCTTGTGCATTATCACCTACTGAATGTAAATACAGTAGAAAAGGGGTCTTTGGGATGCATCTGGGCTACAAAGAGATGAAGGGCTTACTTGTGTGGCCGAACATTTATAGTGTGTACTGACCACAGCCCTCTTACCACTTTGGTGTCATCAAAAGGGTTGGATGGAGCAGGAATGCGAGTCACCACATGGTCTGCAAGGTTGTCATTTAATTATAAGATTGAACACAAATCTGAATCTGAAAATGTTACTGCTGATTGCTTATCAAGGCTTTCACTGTCCACTGACAATCAAACAGAAGAGGATATGGAGGTAGTAGCTCTTATAATGGATATAGTATGTGTGCCATTTCTCTAAGCGAGTTTAAGGCAGCATGTCAAGCATACGCTGTCCAATCTCAGCTATGTGAACTAATAGCCACATGATGGCCTAAATCCATCAAAGGTCTAGGCCCTTCATTGGTTCCTTACTGTAATGTAAGAATGGGACTGTATGTGGCTGATGGTTGTGCAGTGAAGGGTCAGCACCACCCTTTAGCAGTTAGCTAAAATAATATCAGTATATTATTAGTTATTCTTTAATTATCCATCCATCCATTTTCTAACCCGCTGAATCTGAATACAGGGTCACGGGGAGCCAATCCCACCGCAGGACACACACAAACACCAAGCACACACTAGGGCCAATTTAGAATCGCCAATCCACCTAACCTGCATGTCTTTGGATTGTGGGAGGAAACTGGAGCACCCATGCAGACACGGGGAGAACATGCAAACTCCACGCAGGGAGGACCCAGGAAGCGAACCCAGATCTCCTAACTGCAAGGGAGCAGCGCTTCCGCTGCACCACCGTGCCGCCCTTTTTAATTATTATTAATATAAGTATCAGAATCTTAATATTACACGCAATTAAATTAAAGCAAGCAACATAAAATGAAAGAGAATGTAGAGTGAATACTGACCTTGCAGAACTAATCTTTCTGAAATGTATAAAGCAGAAAACATACACTGTTGGTAATAAACAATGAAGACAAAAAACAGGGAAAAATAATCAAATGAAATAAGAGAATATACCACAAAGAACAGACAGCAACTGCATTGGAGGCATTTGAGTTTACACTGTGATTAATCATATCAGAAGAAACTACCTATATTTTTAATAACAAATGATAACCCTCCATAAAATAGTTACATACAGACATAAGATGACAATGGAAAATGAAATAAAAATGAAGAAAATACAAAGTCATGCTTACCTGTCCACCAATTGCCCATGCAAAAAACACACTTTCACAGGTGAGGAATGAATCTGGCATATTGGGGTGGTAGCACTCGTGGCCCATTCCAACCTCACTTTCGTTTAGGTTGCTATCACACTGATACAGCAAAATGTGATGGATTAAGTTTTCATGGCCTTTTTGTATTAGTGGTTCAATCTGTGGCATTCAAAGTAAGATAAATAAAGACAAGATGTTAAGCAGTCATAATTGATTTCCCTTATGCCATTTGTACAGTGTAATGTTTTATATTCAACAAATTGCTGAAGATCACAAACATAATTAAAAGTGCTGTTCAAATTTAGTTCAAGCGATTAAACTAATGTAACACAAAATAAAAGTAGTGTCACTGTAAGCACTATACAGAAAAAGTACTTGCTTATTGTTATTTTTAAATGTATGTAGATATCTATCAGGGTCAGCCCTTTAGTGTACCATCTGGAGAGCTATAATTTGACATACGATAAACTTGGCCTTGTAAGAAGCTGTACAGTGAGATTAGTCCATTCACTCAAACATACACAATCTCATTCAGATATTTTTTAAAAGTCGTCTGCTTCAGCTAAGACTTGATTGTTTATTTTGCTCAGATGTCTACAGTCCTTCACCCGAAGAACCACTTCCTGAACTTTGAAATGAAAGCTCTTTTCTGTAATTTCCACTGGTGTCCTCGAGAACATGATTCATTATTTAACCGAAAGAATTCTGCTAGATCATCTTTGTTATTGCAACTGAGAAATCTGAAGACTTTGATTAGATTATTATTTTAAATTAGATTTAGCCTTTTCTATTAATGATTACTTATATCCTTATCAATGTAGTGTGCTTAGTTGATCTTTACATTTTTCTTCACCCTGAGTATGAGTATGTCTATAGGCGCTGCAGAGACTTTCAATACCATGAGAACCAAATGATTTTAAAAATAGTCTTTTTTAAAATGTAAAGCAAATAAATGTACAGTATAAGTTTAAATCAGAGCCCTGAAAGTGACACTGAAATGGTCTAAGGCAGTGTTTCCCAGCCTCGGTCCTGGGGACCCACTGTGGCTACAGGTTTTTGTTCCAACCAAATTCCTAATTAGTGACAACACCTGATAACACTGAGGTCATTTAATTAGCTGATATTATTTTTCCTTAATTCTACATTCAGAAAAGCACAGTGGCATGATTTTGACATTTATAAGACATTTAGAAATATTTCTGTATTTGCTGTAGATTTAAAGGTTTAACTCTCGTTTGCTGGGAAATAACACATCACTTAATAAGCCCAGGAGTCCAATTAAAAACAGAAGCTGGTTGGAACAAACACCTGCAGCCACAGTGTGCCCCAGGTTCGAGGTTGGGAAACACTGGTCTAAGGCAGTGGTTCCCAAACACGGTCCTGGGGACCCACTGTTTTTGTTCCAACCAACTTCAACATGCAAGTGACAATGGAGCCAACAGTTCTCCATCTAACTTGTTTCCATATACACCTGTGTGGATTCATCATGCACTATTTGGTTTAATAAAACACTAACAGTAAAATGTGGCAGATTGAAAATGATCTGTTTTAGGCTTCAAATCATAAATGATCCATTGTCATTTGCATCTTATTACTAATAAGAAGCCAATAAAACAGTGAATGCTGCTGTTTAAGACTGAAATAAGCCATTAAGGGTGGGGAACCTTAACATGAGAGACTACTAAAATGAAGCAGAAAATGTCACTTGAGCAATAAGTTCTTCATTAGCAAAAGAAACTGGGTTGGAACAAAAATCTGCAGCCATTGCAGCTCTCGAGGATCGACTTTGCCTACCTCTGCACTAAGGTAATGTCATCATGATTTTTTGTTCATGTTTTACTAATGTTATGTTTCTGTTAAATAATTCTACATTATAAAAACAGGCAAACTTAAAATAACATTATAAATTAAACAAACAAAACATTGCATGTTATTGCCATTCAATGAGGGGCAGTGAGTGTATATCAAGGCCTTGTATTTGTTTTTTCTTTCTCCCTTCACTGATTCGATTTCATTCTTGCTTAGTTATTATTGTTTATTGTACCATTACTGCCTTGGCAGTACAAAATACTGTCATGCCAATAAAGCAAGTAATATTTGAATTTGAACACATTATTCTAAAACCATCTTTATGCAAGTTAGGGCCATGTTAGGTCATCTGGAGAAGACAGAAGCCAACCCCGGAGAGGGTGCCAGCCCACTGTAGCGCTCCGTCATGCACACACTCTGGCAGGGACAGTTTCATGTCTTCAGCTGCACATCTCTTTTATGTTGAAGGAAAACTGGAGTACCAGGTAAAAAACTTATAGACATGTGAAGAATCTATAACCTTCACACAGGATGATATTGGCACCCAGGAATCTGGAGCTGTGAAGTACCCTTGCCTCAGTCACTTGGCCAATCAGGCCACTCAGTTTAGAGTACAGTGGCTCTTTAAAACAAAAACAAAACTTTTTCTCAAAAGCTAGACAGGATGTTTTTAATGAAGGATGACTAACATATCTATTAAAATAAACCCCACTGATTCATCACAAGGCATTAACATTGATCTGTGGTGAATAAAAATATATGAATAGAAGTAAACATAACTCACAAATTTGTTTTGTAATAACTATTTTTTTTTCTCTGAGGTCATCATTGCTTCCCATGATGCTGGAACAACTATTGAGATGGTATTCAAACTGATAGCTAGCAATACTAGATGCTGATTTATAGCTAAGTCCTAAAAATTACCTGCTGTATAACATATTAAGCAGTGACAGATGTTTTGCCATTGCCTTTTTTGCCAATTGTGTGTCCTTTTTTTCTAAATAAACATTTTTGGTGAAAGCATTCTTTGCTTTGTTGTAATCCCATGTTAGCTGAAGTAAACATTTCTGGGAAGCGTAACAAAACATTAAACAAAGACTACATCTATTTCTTTCTTTTTTTTTTTTAACTCCAATGAGAAAATTTTAATGTTTCACTTTTTAAGTTCCCATGTTGGATTGCTCAATTTTTAAGTTAATTCTGTCTCATGCACCCACTGGGTTTTCAGACATTTCACAGCATGATATTTATTTTAAAACCAGCAGGACTTTTTAAATGCATGACATTGTGTCCTGGGAAGAATCAAGTATGCATTCTTCCTCAAAGCTGTATATGCGATTTCTACTTTACATGACCTACATGGAAGCCCGATTTAAGAAATACATGCATTCTAGCACAGCCTTATAGACTTTAGTTTGATTATCATGCCAATGACTATCTGTGGGTGGCACGGTGGCGCAGTGGGTAACGCTGCTGCCTCGCAGTTAGGAGACCCAGGTTTGCTTCCCGGGTCCTCCCTGCGTGGAGTTTGCACGTTCTCCCCGTGTCTGCGTGGGTTTCCTCCCACAGTCCAAAGACATGCAGGTTAGGTGGATTGGCGATTCTAAATTGTCCCTAGTGTGTACTTGGTGTGTGCCCTGCGGTGGGCTGGCGCCCTGCCTGGGGTTTGTTTCCTGCCTTGTCCTGTGTTGGCTGGGATTGGCTCCAGTAGACCCTCGTGACCCTGTAGTTAGGATATAGTGGGTTGGATGGATGGATGACTATCTGTACAGAGTTCACACATTCACCTGGAACATTAATTTACTCTCTTTTCTCCTATATGCAAAGGACAAACATGTTATGTTAGCTAGTAACACTGACCTGATATGAGAGGTTTGGAATCTGTGTCCTCTAAAAGACACGAAAGCAAAGAAATGTCAAAATTTTATACTAGTCAACACATTATGCTTACCAGTGGTGTGACCAGTTGATTACCCATATATGCAATATTTGTGGACTTTCTCTGCTTCAGTGACTCTGTTGGTAAAGTTTGTTTTTTAGAATCAGGGATGAAGTACATCAGAAATTTGATTTTTAAGTTAAATGAACTGTTTGCTTGTGGTTTATAATACAAGGAAAGGGTTGCAAGAAATATCTTTATCATTAATAACTCAATGACTAAAACAACATGTAAAACAACCAGGTAAGCTCTATGAATTTGATTACTAAGAGTGTGATGGATGGCGAATGTCCTTACTTGGTGGACAATGCTTTCCAGGAGGAGTGGAGGAGGCAGTGAAAGAGAGAGAGCAGGAAGAAAAGAGTTGCTCTGTGCTGTATTGTGCTAACTGAACTTGTGGCTATGGTGAGAAATGATAACTTTAAAGAGTTTCTCACAATAAAAGACTCTTAGCCTTTTAACTTGTGTCTGAGCCTGCTTGTGTTGGGTGTTTGGGGAGCTGAAGCAATTCCTAGTGTCCACAAGAGATACACAATAAAACTTTTTTTTAACAAAATGAACTTTTTAAATTGAACTATATTTAAGTAAAATAATTTAATGGGAATTTATTAGTAGCTCCATATTGGTCTGGAGTGAGTGTTAAAATACTTCTGAGTGAGCTGACAGGATTAAGCAGGTCTCAAAATGAAATAATGGGCGGAAGGATATCTCAGTGAAAACATACACATAGGTTTGTGTCCAAAGGCTGCCGGGATGCAGTGTTGTCTGATGGCCTTGGGTATAAATAAAGCACGAACTGAACTAAATTACAAAGGAGTATCTCCTGCCAGACCCCACTGAAGGAGGTCAGTGCAGCCTGAGTGCAAGTTGTTAAATTTCTTATTCAGGATAAGTGGACAAACAGCAGCTTTAGCAGTTACACTGAGGGCAGTTAAAGCATAAAACAGATTTTAAAGTGATTTCAAGGAATGGTTAATATGTGGTAATAAAACCCTAAGTGCATTTTGTTTTGAAATTGCTTTTGAGAGACAGAAATGTAATAAAGAAAACAGAAGAAATAAAGTTGAAAAGCAAATATATCAACCAGCAGGAGAAAAGATTCAAGGGAGCGTAGCAGTTTTTATTTTATAATGTGTAGGCCAGTCAATATTATTTTACTCGGCTTCACAAACTTTATTTTTATGGGTGGCATGGTGCTTAGTAGATAGCCCTGCTGCCTCAAGACGCCAGTGTCCTGGATATGAATACCACACCAAGTGATTTTACATTTGTGTCCGTATGCTCTTCTGATTTTTTAAATGGGTTTTCCAAGAAGTACTACAGTTTTTCTACCACGCCCCCAAAACATACTATTTAGGCTAACTGATAATTTAAATTTGGCTCTGTGGGATTCTCAGAATGACTCTGAGAGGGTCCTGTGATGTGCTGCTGTCTGATCTAGAGTTGTCTTCTGCTTTGTGCCCAGTGCTGTAGATATAAGTGCCAACTTCTTGCAACTCTGAACTGAGTTAAGCATGTAAAGTCATTAGGCATAGAGGCTGAAGAGAGTAACAACAAGTGAAGGTGTTTTCATAGTAAGGGAATGTTAGGTCAAGACAAAACATTAATAAATGAAACATAAATATACTTTACCTGTGATTTTGTGGTATGTTTAAGATGACAGGTACTTGCAAGAACTGTAAGGTTTCAGCAAGTACAAATGGAAGGGATGTCTGCGCATTCATCATCACTGTCATAAGAAAGGGGCACAATATACAACTAATTTACACCTCACATCTTTAAAATCTTTACTGATCAACTGACTTATGTATCCAAAGACATTTTCAGCCTCTCCCTATCTATACTTGCTGCATCATAGCAGCATAGCACAGGAAAACCAAGGTTACATACGTTAGTGATTATTCATATCGGCAGTTCTGGGGACGTGTATACCCTTAAATGGATGACAACTGTCTCTAAATGATGTCTCTCATATCTGTAGCTCAACATTAGCAAATCATAGGAGATTTTGCTGGTCTTTAGGAAAACCAAGCCTGCACTGATTCCATTCTGTAGATCTTGAAATGCACCTCGGAAGAAATCTGGATTGGGTTATAAACACAAAGGCCATATGCAAAAAATGGTGAAAGATAATCGCATTCCCAAGGTTGCTCAGATCCTTTGCTGTGTGTGCTGCATATGTTATGTCCATCAGTGGTTGTAAGCATGATCTTTTATGTAGAGGTATGCTGGGGCAGTAGCATGAGACCAAGGAAACCCAACAGACTTATTTTGATATTCAGTAAGCCCAATTCTGTTTCACAATCTTTTCAAACTTTAAAAGGAGCCAGGCAGGGGTGCCCACTTTCCCCTCTCCTCTTCAGTCTTTCTCTCGAGTCTCTAGCTATTGCTATACAAGCTTCACACCTAATGTCTCCCATAATAATGCATGGTACTCCTCACAAAGTTGTGCTTTATACTGATAATATTCTGCTTTTTCTCTGTGATGTCCCTTCTGATCTGTTCTTAATTTATTTGACTTCTATGAATCTGTGTCTGGATATAAAATAAATTGGTTCAAGTTAGCTCTTCTTCCTCTTAATTTGTCTAGTCATCAGTCCTGCTCCTCCTTCACGGCCCCTCTTTCAGAGCCTATTAGATACCTGGGGATTGACATTTCCTCTTCCGGGCATGACATTTCCACCTCAAATTATAAACATACATTCAGGAGTGCAAAGACTCCCACTCCTCCTGGTCCTCTCAGCCTCTATCTTGCAGGTCAAATTGGCTATTATTAAAATGAACATTGACCCCCAATTTAATTGTGTGTGCCGCATGCTCCCTCTTTCACCTCCAAATAAATTATGGTCTGATGTCAAATCTATTTTATCTTTGGAATGGTAAAAAAAACCTTCCATTAGGCATACCATATTGATTTGCGATAGGTCAGAAGGGGGTGTTGCCTTGCTATTGGACATTTACGCTTAGATCAATTTGGTGCTGTTTGGAACCCCTTAGTATTTCATCTTGGCTCTCCATTGAAGTCAAATTGTTTTTCCCAGATCTCTCTCACTTCTCCCTTTTGTTTCTCTGACATTGAGACAGCTTTCATTAAATTTGGGATTTCTAATTTCTTATACTCTCACTATTTGGTGTAAGGTGGAGAAACATTTAGGCCTCTCCCCAAAATTACATTCACTCACTCACATTTTCTAAAATCCGGCCATGCTTATTGGATGCAACCCTATTGTTTTCCCAACTGGGAGGCAGTGTGGTATTGCCACACTTGGCAATATTATTGATAGCTCAGGGCTACAAACATTCTAATCACAAAGATCTAAGTTCCCTATTCCATCTTCTTCCTTTCTCTTTCATCTTCAAATGAGGTCTGTTCTTAAGTCTCACTGTGTTTTGTTGTCTTTTTCTTTACCCTTTCATCTTTTGCTTTCCTTTATTCAGTCTCTGTCTCTTAAAGTGAAGCCTGTCTCTGTGTTATATACAACTTTGCGGAAAGCCACTCTTATACATTACCATTTAATTTGGTTTGAATGCATGACCTTCCCTTTCTTACTATTCTTGACTGGAATATAGTTTTTAAGAGTATTACCTTAGCATCTAAGAACCCCAATTACCAACATACTCAGTTCAAATTGTACACCACTTGTATCTAACGCCCTGCAGATGCTTTGTATGGGTTTATCAGCTGACCCTCTGTGCTCCCTTTGGTGTTCTACGTCCCTAGGTACATTTCTATACATGTTCTGGAAGTGTCCCAAAGTTAGGGTTCATTGGGGCATTTTGTCAACATTTCTTTCATCTATTCTTTATTATTAAATTCCTTTATTGCCTCAAATATTTCTTCTTCTGGATTTTTCTATTGTCTCTCTTTTTTCTTTAGAGCCAAGATTATTCTCTCTAGGCACAATTGCGTAAAAATTAGCATTAGCCTCTTGCTGGAAGTCTCCAAGTTTATTATCTTTTGATTTTTGAAAAACATCCTTTTTTAATCTTATTTTGCTTGAATTATCTGCAGCATGGATTAATAGATTAATGGTTCATCTAGCACCTGTCTTTAAAACTGGCAGTCAGCCTTGCAACTTGTCCTACTTCATATACAGGGAAACCACATACCAAAATGTACTTATTTAATTATTTATTTACTTATCCTTTTTTCTGTTGTGCCTTCCACTCCAGGGCTATCCTTGTTCATATAAGGCCAGAGGTGGGTAAAGTCTTGGGTGAGGGGAAGGTGCCATGGGGTGGAAGTTTTATTGTTAAATTATAATGTACCTTTCTGTGAGCTGTTGCAATTGTTTACGATTTATATTTTGTTAATAAAAATTTAATCAAAAAAAAATCAAGAAGGTCAATTCTGTTTTGAGATCTCTCTGGAGGCAATAACAGAGACAAAATAAGAATGGTAGCTCACCTCACTAATAATGCCTCACATCCATTTTGCTTACAGTGTTCATAACCATACAAGACAATAAGGTCAATAAGTTTTGACAGCTAACAGAACATCGTCAGCTTTGATTGACCATTTTAACCTAACCCTGCTTAGATAAAGTTGTGCCATATTTTCAAATTTTATCTGACCCAAACCATTCTCATTTGTATGGTTTGGGAAACCAACAAGTTTGAAAACATGTTTGTTACTGACAGCAAAAAGTTATTAATAGTTAAAGTATTCTGAATGTATGATTTCTATATATTAACACCAAGGCCTTAATGTATCAGTCTTTTGTACTACATATTGCTCATTCTTATGCATTATTAAGTTTCATTATTTTCTGTTTTCCTGGATGACTGTTAAATGAAGACAATTTCCATCCATCCATCCATTATCCAACCCACTATATCCTAACTAAAGGGTCACGGGGGGTCTGCTGGAGCCAATCCCAGCCAACACAGGGTGCAAGGCAGGAAATAAACCCCGGGTACAGCGCCAGCCCACCACAGGGCGCACACAAACATACACCAAGCACACACTAGGTACAATTAAGGATCGCCAATGCATCTAAGCTGCATGTCTTTGGACTGTGGGAGGAAACTGGAGTACCTGGAGGAAACTTCCCAAATATATATTCCAAAAATCTACCTGTATAGTGTAGATAAATAAATATGAATTTGTATCATTATTTTTAATAACCAAGATCTTTGCATGCAGTACATGCATTGCTATAGAGTTTTTTAAAAGTAATTTAATTTGTGACTGTGGCAGTTGTGACCTGAAACCATGACTGATAAATTCTATCCTGAATCAAATTAAAATGATCCTCCTCTGTTGTAAATTCTGTTTTGCAGGCCATACTAAGTACAAATTCCAAATAATAGTGTATGAATATTTTTTTCAGTGAAAAGGAGGTTGGAAGAATGGAAAAGAGCTTTGAAAGATAAAGGGTTGAAGATAAATAGACAGAATACTTAATAAATTAGGTTATAAACATGAATTAAATGTAGAGATAACCCATAAAGTGCATTATTGATGGAACAATTGGAAGAAGGTATCAGGAGTATTGTGTGATCGAAGAATTAAAGATCAAAGATTAAAGATATAGTTTTTAAGGCAGTGGTAAGACCAGCAATGATGTATGGACAATAAGGGGATCTTAGTAGGAAAAGTTAAATGTGGCAGAAACTAGAATGTTGACATGGATTTGAGGAGTTACAAAAAAAGTGCACGATAAGAAATTAGACAATCACAGTCACAACAAAGTAGGAGAGGTGTCTAAGAAAGTACAGGAAAGTTGGTTGAAGGGGTATGGACATGTGAAGTGCAAGGGAAGAGAAATCAAGGAAGACCAAAGCAGAGGTGGATGTATAAAGTAAAAGAAAATCAAGAAACAGGGCTTCACTGGCAAGGAAGTGCAGAACTGTGCTGTATGGAGAACGTTGAGCAAGCACATCAACCCCACACAGAAGTGGGAAAAGTGGGAAAAGATGAAGATGAATAATTTTTTAAACTCTTTTTCACTAAGTACATTCTTCCATTATATTGTAATATATTTTACATTTTTCACTAAGCAAATTCTTTGACTATATCATGTTATACTTTACAGGACAAAAATGCCTACGAAAAATGAATAATTGCTATGTTTGGTACTATTAAACAATGTGGAGCTCTTCATCATTATATTTATCATGTGTAAAAACCCAATCACATGGTAGTTCCCATAGAGCTCAAAACACATGGAATGGTATCTGTATGTACTCATAATTATTACACAATAACCACATGAAGAAGAAAATAAAAGAGAACAAAAGCTAAACTAATGTTCTATCTATCTATCTAACACATCTTTAAGAAATCATTGTAAAACACTGTTTAACACATTATTATTGTTATTATTATGCACCACATATTCATTTACTGTATGTTCATTTCATTTTAATGTCAGGAAACTTCTTTAGTCAGGCAGACACTTTTGTTTTTCACTAGCTATAGCTCAGAGACATTAGAAATATTATTAGTTTATTTTTGTAAGGTGATCTTACTGAACAGAATGTGGCTTCAAGCAGCTGGGGTCAGTTTATCTGTCTTAGACATTCATCAAAACTTAGAAAGGATAGTGAAGTCAAAAGTCAGAGTTACACTAAAGATAAAGCATTTAAGAAATGTATAACTCCATATGACACAGTCAAAGTTGGAAATAAATGTTCAGAAATGCAGTTAACCACCAACCAATGTAATTATCAAGCATCTACTGTATGTACATTTAGGCAAATCAGAGACTTGAAAGCAAAGAACTCTCAGCCTCCCGTAAGAAACAGAAAACAAAAGCTCGGTACTTGCTAAGTGGTTTGAGAATGACACTCAAGTTATCTTTTAACAAACTATACTTGAATTACTAAAAATGACATATACATTATCTCTTAGATATTTAAATAAAAGTCACAAACCGCCTAAATATGCTAAACTGAGCACAAATATTTAAAGGTGTAATAAGACAATTAGTGCAGCTTACTTAAAAATGAAACATTCAGAATACAAAGCACATAAACACATTCCTGCACATATGAAGTAAACACGTGCCTGATGCCCTATTACATTACAGAGTAGCAGAGCTTTAAATGGAAGACTTGGACAATATAACACTTGAAACGTCTTTTTACGATTATGACAGCGTTTCTCAACCTTTAAGTATTTGCAGTTTTCATAACACTTTTAATCGTGCCCCCTTAACGGTTTTTTTTGAAAGGAGCCCACTAATACCAATTTGTTCATTTTTAATTAATGATACAAATGCATTTATCTAACTGTATATTTATTTTTCTAGTATCAGAATGTAGTTTAAGTTAATTTGTTTTGGTTTCAATAGATGTATTTTTCATATTTTCAATTCTAATGACATACTTATAGAGGACATTTCATGAACTGAAAGCAAAAAAGTACACCTAAAACTCAGGTATAATCTTAAGGTATATGCATGAATAGATTGTGTGAAATTAACTTTATTCAAAAAGTGACATTTAATATGATTACCTAAATGTAATTAAATCAAGTGTGATGAACATACATCTACATTTAAATAGCAAGCAAATTTAGATAAAAATCTAGATTTACTAATTGAAAATTGAAAAATCCTTTTTCATATTTATTTTTTCATTCCATTATTACAATATTATTGTATTCATGGATGGATACTTTTCACTTTTGTATTTCATTTTTTTCTAAAAAGCTTTATGGTGGTATATGTTCTCAATAAGCCTCTTTGAATAAGGTTTAATTGATAGCTTTTGTTGCCAAGAATAAAAAGCATTAAGGCTTTGATGCAAAATATGCTGCTATCTCAAGAAAAAAAAAATTGAAAACTGACAACAGAAATATACTGTACTAGCAATTAAGAGAAAGTCCACGTAACAATAAGTCTATTGAGCAGAAAACAGAATTTGGAATGTATTCTTCAAGTTATTAAAGAGGTTGTTGTCTGCTTATATGATCTCATTTTTCAAATGCATATATTAAGTAAAATATACAACGGTATAATTATTAAAATGGAAAAGGATATAATTCAATGAACTGTGATGAGTTGAAAAAAGCTGCATGAAAGCATTATGCGTCTTGAAATTCATGTGAAAAGCTTCTTGAACTGGAGGTCCTTTGTTTAGTGGGTTAAAGGGGTCTCTTAGAGGTTGTTACTGTAGCAACATAAAATTAACTGTCTTCCATTTTCCAAAACACTTAATTATTACTTGTATTATTATATGCTTGCTTCCTAAATTCTTTTTCAGCCAAAATTATAATTGCTTATTATACTACAGATGTGGGCTACAGTACTTAGATTTAGCCAAAATGTAATTAAAGCAAACGTGTACAAAAACAGTGCCGGACACCAAATACTTCAGCTAAACTAAATGTCACCTCTTTATTTAGCCTGACTCCCCGCACAGATTAGGTTCTTACCCTTTACTCAATGCTGCCCTGAAAGGCCCTGACTTCACCCCAAATTCGATCCCTGGGAACAGATTGATGGATGGATCGGTCTTCATTTAATACATATTACAGTTCAACTTTTTTACTTAAACATTGTCTATTTAGCAACTTTTTTAATTTATTGCATTTTTTGATGAATGAAAGCTGATAGAAATGGCTGACAAATGCATACATCTGTCATTCTGTTTTAACGAAATGAGTGTGATGTTTAAGAAGAGGACAGCGAAATGGAACTTGGGAATCAAGACAAGTAAACAGTGAACAAAAGAAAAATACTGTAATGTGCTGTACTCGAACAAGGTGGTACATGGAAGTCTTTAAGAAGCTTTAGTCTTTTAGTTGAAGTGAGCTTTTCTTTTAAGAGAAAGCTAGTTAGTTTTACTGAAATATTTCCATGCCAAAAAACAAAAGAACAAGACAAAACCTCAGAAGAACCAATCAAAACTCCGAAGTAGGAAAAGACAAAATGTGATTTTCTGCAGTGTTATTGTTGAGAATACTGAATAATAAAGTGTGGTGTTATGGGTCCACAGCTCGTGGAGAAAAGGCCATTGATTTTAAATAAATAATCACCGCACCCGAGGCGGCTTCGTGAGGGGGGGCGTTGTTGTAGCGAGCCGCGGGGCGGTCGTCGATGTGGGCGTTTCTCACCGTGTGCACAGGTGAGGAACTGCCCACATTCGTGATTGCTCCCGTGGCTAATGCTGCAGCTGTGATGGCCCCTCACGTTTTTAAAAGAAGCGCAAGTCGGTTGGGGAAAAGAGAGAGAATCGATCGGAGAGAAAGGAAAGGAAAGGAGAGGACGGAGGTTACAGGGAGCGTGGAAGCAAGCGGTGCAGGAGGGAGACGGACACGCGGGCGTGGTGAGCGCGATCGGCGCCGTGGGCAGCTGCGAGGAAGCTGGGTGTTAGGCCGACACCCAGGTGTTTGTGTAGATGTCGCTCCCGGTGAGCGATCTGGTAGCGGGAGTGACAAGGTGAAAGCGACGGGCCGCAGAGAGGCCATGGAAAAGGCAGCGGAAGTCGGGAGACTTGGTGATGGAATCCCCAGCGTGGCGACCTGGCCGTTGAGGGTAATCAAGTCTCGGGGACTGGGATGAGTGCCAGACCGAAGCCAGGGATCGGGAGGTCTCCAGTCTCGAGCGTGTGATGTAGGAGGGCAGCTGCAGAGAGCGTCTTGCCTGCTGCTAAGCCCGTACGGGATAAGCAGGTGAGACGCATACAGAAAAGAAGCACCAAGCTTATTTGTTGTTGTTTTTAAAGACAGCTTCCTGATCATTTTAACCTCTCGATTTTAAGGATTGTTTTTTCTATTGAGTTTTAACCCCCACGTGTTCTTTTTATGGATTATTTATTTAATGAATATGAAGAACTGCACTATTTATTTGAACACTGTTTTTGTTTTGTTGACTGCTTTTAATAAAAGCACTATTGCACTTTTTGTATACCACCCCTTGCTCAATTGTTTATTTGCCTCCATTGACTAGCTCACTCGGCAACATTATCGACGGTGTTGGGTTCATGTGCTTCCAATAGCAATGGGAGTGTGGAGCCAGAACCCACATCGTCACATAAAGTTCAAGAATTTTTCTCTTTGGAACTTTTGTGTGTAGTGAATGACAACGAGCGATGTCAAGCCACCCTGAAACACAGCATAACACTGTAAACCAAGCCTGTTTTCTTTTTCTTTCTTTTTGAGCAGATGACTTAATTGAGGCCTGCCTTCATTACCTACCTATAGGGTGGTCCAGATCTGATCATGCAATTTTCATTACGCTATACCTTATTAAGTTTATTACATATAAAATCACCCGAAAAATCCCGGACCATCGAGAAGTGTGCGAACTGACGACATGAAGAATCGTCTTTGTGCTGACCTGGAATCGCCCCCGCATAAATCAAAGTCATCCAGACGATCTGGATCTGTATAATTAGATCTGGACGACCCTGTATTGAGTTGCTTACTGTGATTAAATGGTTGGTGGGTGGGGTTTACTTATAAGAAAAGCTTGTTTAGGTTTTAGGGTAAAGGGTGAGAGGAGAAGGACTGGTGTTTAACAGAGCAAAGTGTGGCGAGTTAGGGTTGGATGGTCTTGTTTTGGATTTTGTCTTATTAAAAGAAATGTAATTGTTTATAAGCTAGCCATCCTGCTGGTAATTGTGGAATTGGTCTAGATGTGTAAATTGTTTGGCAAGTTAGTGGTCCTCCTATCTTGGTACAGTTTTTCTGTGTAACTGTCTCCATTTTTTTGTGAGTTTTATTATTATTATTATTATTACTATTATTGGAAAATAAATGGAGACTATTTATTTAGATGGTTTAGGTTGTTTTATGTGTGTGTGTCTCTCTCTCCCTCTCGTTTACTTGTGTGCAGCCTACTTATGTACCAAAAATGTCAAACATACAAGATATTGTATTCTTACTAACAAAATGTAACACCGGAGAAAGGAGATTGACAAAAGAAGTACAAAGGAAGCTACCCAAAACAAAACTTGCTGCCTCTCTCAGCCAACCCTATATAGTTTTTGAAACACTGGCTGTTTGGTGGGATGTCTGATACACTTGTCCACCTATAAAAATAAGTGACAAGCGCTGCTTTTTATCTAACCTTCCACATTACTTGCCACACATTGCCCTTCTTCTATTCTTGAGCTGTCTTGTCCTGTCTCACCTCCCTATCCAAAATTCTATGATATGGCTGTACAGACTCTTTTAAGTTCTGGCCAGACACTGCATCTGGAGTTATTCCACGAATCACTGCTCAGGTCCCTCTGGAACTCCTGGGAATATCCTCCTAGAGCTATGTTTAGTGGTCCAAGGTTTACCTGCATTCCTGTGTTCCATATAATGTTTAAAGAGCGAGGAAACCCCCAGTTGGTCTGCTAAAAATAATACACTGCAGAGGGACTTGTATCATATAATGGGCCACCCTCCTGTCTCCGACCAGACTTTTAGAGTACATGCTATAAAAATATGCTATACGCATAATGTCTGAGCCCTCTGTTTTCTGTAACACTGGTTCTTACTGGTCACTCCTCAACAATACTGGGAGTCCCTGCTATTATAATGGTAGATAGAACCAAAAATATGTGATGTCTAAATATCTAGCAAAACTAGTAGGGGCTATTTTTACATAAGAAGTTATGACATTTATTGTTTATGTGGACCAAGCAGTGCCAGTTTCCTGCTTAACCTAACATTCATATAGACCAAAGTACAATGTATCAGTACATTTATACATTTCAAAATACATAAACTGCAGTTCATTAATGACAATTAATAAAGAATTTTATTTGTATCTGTAGAAAGCAAGGGCCTGTTCTTGTGATGGCTTGAAGTTTTAAGGTAGACTGCGTTTTATTTGGAATAGCAGAGTAAGTGATTTTCAGGATTAACTGGATTTTAGTCTTCTTCTTAATAACTCAAAACCATTAAAGACAGCGTTTCTCAACCTTTAAGTAATTGTGACCTGAGTTTTCATAACAGTTTTAATCGTGCCAGCCCCTAGCATTTTTTTGAAATGTAGATGCATATTTTATTATACCTACTTAACTTTTATCGACATTTATCTAACTCTATATTTATTGTTCTAGCATCAGAATGTAGTTTAAGTTAATTTGTTTTGGTTTCAACAGATTTTTTTTCATATTTTTGATTCTTGTTTTCTTTTTTTCACATCTTCGCGCCCCCCTTTTTGTTACTTCGCGCCTCCCTAGGGGGGCCCGCCCCACAGGTTGAGATCCACTGCTTAAAGAAATTTCAATAGCTAACTGGAGTAGCGCCTGGGAAAATGTGTGTAAAGCTCCACCCACATGGAGTGCATATGGATGTGCCCAGTTCATTCAATTTGTCTTTGTTAACTTCAGATAGTTTACTGCATATTACTGTACAATTCCATCCACAATTTTACCTATCAAAAATTATTTTTCCAATTTAATATTCTTGAAAAGAAGTGTCCTTAATTGTGTTCTATGGTGGTGAAAGAAATACAGAGAGACGATGTTTCAAACAATCAGAATTACATATGTACAACAGCATACAGTGGGATTAGAGCTGGGACCTTGTGTATATGTTTGCAAATATGTCTGCCCAACAATGCTTTCAGATCACATGTGTGCACATGAAGTCAGGTGTTTAGATGTATGTTCACAATAACATTATCATACGCACATGGCCACTCATATGTAAAAAATAACAATTAATATTTGTGCAGTTTTCACATATTAATCCCCTGAATTTAGTTTGTTATCAGGACCAAGACTATCTTATCAGAATGATGTGCAAGACAACCCCAGATGTGGCACCAAGGACACATTTGCTAAAACCTCATTAAAATCAGCTCTACCTGCACATCTCTGCCACATGGGTGGAAAGCCTGAATGCCTTGATTTTTTTTTAAAATGTAATAAGGAATTCAAAGTATCCTTCTAGCTTGGTCCTGTTCACCCAATCACTCATCTAAAACAATGAACAGGCAGGATAAAAGTCCAAAATATACATTGACTAATAAAATACTATTTACAATACGTGCACTTGTGCAAATTAACAAAGCAAATGTACAAGTACAAACAAAAAAAACAATAAATAAACAGAGGAAAAAGTGTGGTTTTAACAAACACAATGTGGATGGATGGAATAAAATACTATGGTGAACACTTTCCCAAAATAATACATTTGCACTACTGGTATAATATTAGATGTCTGCAATGAAATGCTGATCTTGTTGAAAGTGCTTTTCTCATCTGTCAACTCTGCTGCAGCTGCACACTACTCCCCACCGCCTGTTCTTTATTACAAATAAAATGTACAGGCACTTATGTATTATGTTTTGTAAAGACAGCTGAATGTTTGACTTGGTTCACCTGTTACTGGATATGTTTTTCCATAGTGAATTAATCAATAACTGTCAGTACTGGGCCATTAACGGCCATGTTAATGCAGAATTAACTATAGACATCTAAAATATGTCAATGACAAATTAGGGTTATGGTTAGCACCAAGGAGAATTGTCTTATACAATTTCTAACTCATTCTCTAATAGAGTAATTACCTCCTTTTTTCTTGTCATTAGGAGCAAAATCTTGATTATATTTATTAATATGTTACAAGTTAAAATTAACAAATACATTTTTCAGCCATCCAGTATTAAACTATCTGGAATTACAAGATAATCATTAGATTCTTCAAGTCTGACATTTCTACTTATTAACTGGAATGCTTCAGAGTGTTTTCTTTGCACAACCAAAGAAGAAAGAATTCCCCAGCTTTTTATCAGCGTCCAAGTGTTATGTACACAATTGTTCTTTATATTGTTTTGTTGAATATATATTTTTGTATTTTGTGTTGTATAGTTATTTTTTGTGGTCCTCCCTGGTCACCTGACCTGATGATATCTGACTCATCTATAAGGACTTAAAAACTGATTGTGCAGGGTGTCCCAGGAATGAAACTGCTGTAATTCCCAGGAAACCGGGAACAGCCAAGTTCGCATATATATTGTATAAAAGTGTAAAATTGATCAAGAAATAACAGAGTTATAGTTGAAAACTGAAGACTTCATTGACGTCTGTCAGACAACAGCTTTGAACAGCAACTTGAAATTGCAATGCGTCAGTCTGTTCCATCCGCATTATCTGTGCCAAGAAACTTGCCATCACAGAATGATGACAAGAAACTGGATGCATCAGTAACAGTTGAAATGGCGGTGTTTCACAGCAACGGCAAGCGCGGGCGTTGTTTAGAACAAGTGTATCTATATCTGATGACTGTGCTGCCTACTTCAGTGGAGGCAAAGCGTGCTTTCTCAGCAGCTGGCGTACTCTGCACGAAGTATGCTCTCACCTGGACGACCGCACGCTGGATAAGTTATGCTTTCTAAGCTCTTATTACCGCAACTAACCAGATCAGGGGTGCCCACAGTTTGTCGGCTTGTGAGCTACTTTTAAAATAACCAGGTCGAAATGATCTACCTATATTAAAAAGTATATATATTCGCCTCTAGCGCTGACGTCCGAGGTTCGATTCCCAATAGGGGGTGCAGTGAATGTGTACGCCTGATGAGCCCAGAATTAGGGCGAAACACGTGTCGCGTACTCTTTGCATTATTTGACAGTAAAACTATTTCAACTATATATATATAGTTGTATATATATATATATATATATATATATATATATATATATATTGTGACGTTAACGTGAGAGAAAAAAATCCTCTTCTAAAACACATAAAGCCCATACCCTCCCCAAACAATTTTTTTTAAATCCCTTCTTTAGTCGATATAAATTGGAAGGCTAACTAGATCACGGCCGGAGTTTTACCGTAGCTCGCGCGTTTCATCGTGTGCGCAGGATGACCAGTGTCTTAGAAGAAAGGAGATCTTAGACTGGCCTGTATGACAATCAAGTGGCAAATGCCATAGGGAGGATATATGATAGACTAACGTTTTAAAAAAAAAAATTTTTGAATGCAACGCGATCTACCTGCACTACCTTTGCGATCGACGCATTGGGCACTCCTGAACTACATACATGTACTTATATGACAGCATGGACTGCTTGTAAATAAGTTTAGTCTTTTATTGGTGTCAACATACTGCAGTAGTTTTATTAAAAATAAGTGTCGGTCGTTCTAAAACCGTTCACATGTGAGATGCCCGTGCACTGTGTCATCCCGGGAAGCCTGGGATACCCGGGAATGACATGCGGATTCACTGGAATGGATAAAACCGTCCGGGAATTGATTCCCTACTCCCAACACTAAGCTCTCTGAGCAAGTCAAGCAGGGCCCTTTTATACTTTACACCAACCACCTCACAGGTACTCCTCTGTAGGCACTTCCTGGGTCTTGGCTGACATTGATCTCTGTTATCGTATAGATGGGACTCTCCCTAGCAGCACCAGATATTCCCGTATGTTAGCCCCACTACAGAGGTCTACTGAAGAGGGCCAGATTGGTTGTCTTGCCCAGTACACCCGTGAGGCCACATAGTACCATGTGAAAGGGTTTATATTATGACCACTGGGATCTTGAAACACCTCTTTTTGTAATGGTAGTGTTCTCTGCTGGTCAATAAGGGTACCACTACCCAGATTCACTTCACAATATAATAATAATAATAATAATAATAATAATAATAAAAACATACCCTTATTATGTGATGTTTTCTTTTTAATTCAGGAAGCATGAAGATTTGACAGTAATATGTTGTATCTTTAAAGGGTATAGTTATCTGTCTTCAAAAGAAACAAAATTACCATTTAAATATATTTTTATAAATAACAATATGTGATTACATTTTCACATTTTTAAAAAAGGAATTTTTTTACCTACGTTGGGATTTTTTATTTCAAAAAATGGAAGGCTCTCCAGTGCATCTTGATAATGTTGTGGATTAAGTAAGCGTAGACTCTTCCTTCCACGATTCAGTCCATGATAGTTGTGTGCATTTTTGTAGTCATCTGAGTGATATGCCCATATAACTCTTACTGTGCTTTCCTAATATAGAAACAATGAAGAAAATGTCAAAATAAATCACAAATACTTGAAGAAATAAATTTCCTTGGGGAGCAAGGCAACATGGTGGTTTTGTAGAATATCTTCCTCGGTCAGATTCAGTTCTAATTCGCGTCACTGTCTATAAAGAGATTGCATGAACATTTATGTCAATACCGAGAACAGTTTGTTTTGTTTGTTTTTTTCACTGTTTTGTTCTTTTTGTCATTTATTTATTTATTTTTGTATTGTTTGCAGATAATCTTCATTTAATGTCCCATGATAATCACCGTGTCATTACTGTACAGGTCAAAGCCACGTGACAGGATGCAGAGTGGCCTTAGAAGCTATTTGATGTGCCATCCTGGAGAAGTTGGACTACCTGTGCAACCTCTGTAGGGTCCAGGCCTCGCCTCATGCTACCAGTAGTGACACTGACCGTAGCCAAATGCAAAACTGAACAAACAGTCAGAAAAGATGAGGAGGGAAAAATGACAGTGGGTTGTCTCATTGTTGCCCGTCTAGTGCACCTGTTGTTAATTTCATTAACACCAAAGCAGCTGAAACTGATTAACAACTCCCCTCTGCTACTTAACTGACCAGATCAATATACCAGAGGTTTTATTGACTTGATTCTATACTCTGATTAAAAAGTTTTCCTTTAATATTTTTGAGCAGTTTATATATACTGTATATAAATAAAAACTGCTGTAAGAAATGTTACAGTGACTTTTGCTACTATAGCCATTCACTTAAATGGAGTAAATAACAGCAAATAATCATACCGTGATTATTTTGTCATCCATATCACAAGTATTGAGGTCTCTTGAGAAGCACAAGATGGTGTGTGTGTTATTTTCTATTGCATATTCCAGATGATAGTCTTGACGATGATCCAGATGGACTTCTCGGTTTGTACCTGTATAAAAATCCTATTAACATAAATGTAAATAAAAATCATAGGAGAAAGAAAAAATAGGTTATGTTGGTAATTAAGATTCATACAAGATTCTGTAGATTCTTTTGATTTGAGACAGCTTGTTAATCAGCCTACACATAAAGAAGGTCATACGCTAGACTTGACTGGACTAAAAGTTGATATAAAGCAGGTGATTGATACGGGTCTATCAGACCATTTTCTTTTACTTTTTAGTATAGAAATAATGATAGAAAACATTGTTAAAAAACGCTTCTCTGACTCATCAGCAGCTTTAAAATTTACAAACATTCTAAGCAATCAGTCCGTTTATAGTGCCAACTATAATAGCGAGGATAATGTAAATAATAAGGTGGAAAGATTTAATACTAAAGTGAGAGCTGCTGTTGACATAGTTGCACCTGAAAAGACAGTTAAAAAATCTTCTAGCATTGTTATACCATGAAAGACCCAAAGAGTGTCTGATTTAAAGAGAACATGCCGTAGAGCTAAGTTGTGTAAATGGAGGAAGACTAAACTAACTATACACTATGAAATATTAAAAGTTAAAATAACTGAATGCAATAACACTGTCCATCTTGACAGGCGCTGCTGTTTCTCTAAGATTATAAATAACAATGCTAGTAATCCCAGAGTTTTATTCTCAACGATTGATCGTCTGCTAAACCCAGGTAAAACAAAGGAATGCCTCCTAAGTACTTCCAGTAAAACCTGTGAGGCTATTGCTGTATTTTTCAATCAAAAAATTAATGATATTAGAAATAACATAGTATATCTCCCCAACACTAAGGATCCTCCTAAACCCCAGTTCTCCATTATAAACAAATTAAACTCTTTCTCTAGGATAGATTTACCTGATTTACATAAAATAGTTTCTCAACTGAAACCTTCCACCTACGTCCTTGACCCAATACCAACAAATTTTTTCAAAGAAGTATTGGGCGTGCTGATTGATAATATTCTTGACATAGTAAATTTGTCATTAGATACGTGAGTCTTCCCAGACTGTCTTAAGACTGCTGTAGTTAAACCCCTACTTAAGAAAAATAATCTTGACCCCTCTGCTTTTGAAAATTTTAGACCCATCTCTAACCTGCCTTTCTTAAGTAAAGTTCTGGAGAAGGCAGTCATTATGCAGTTAAATGACCACCTCAATAAACATGCTATTCTTGATAAATTTCAGTCAGGTTTTAGAACAAATCACAGCACAGAAACTGCACTCGTTAAAGTAGTAAATGACTTGCGGGTAAATGCAGACAGAGGCCATTTATCTGTTCTCATCCTCTTAGATCTGAGTGCCATTTGACACCATTGATCATAATATTCTTAGAAATCACCTTAGTCAATGGGTGGGCCTCTCTGGCAGTGTCTTAAATTGGTTTGAATCCTACCTGACAGGGAGAAAATTCTTTGTTAGTTGTGGGAATTACAACTCAAAGACACATGATATCCGATATGGTGTTCCACAAGGCTCTATCCTGGGTCCGCTGCTCTTCTCAATCTACATGCTTCCATTAGGTCAGATTATCTCAGGGCACAACGTGAGCTACCACAGCTATGCTGATGACACACAGCTGTACTTATCAATTGCACCTGATGACCCCGATTCTCTTGATTCACTAACACAATGTCTTACTTGTATTTCTGAATGGATGAATAGTAACTTTCTCAAGCTAAATAAAGAGAAAACTGAAATCTTAGTGATTGGCAATAATGGATACAATGAGGCTATTAGAAATAAACTGGATACAATAGGAATAAAAGTCAAGACAGAGGTAAAAAGCTTTGGGTTAATTGTTGACTGTAACCTGAATTTTAAATCACATATTAATCAGACCACTAGGACAGCATTTTCTCACTTAAGAAACATAGCAAAAGTTAGATCTCTTATATCATTGAAAGATGCTGAGAAATTAGTTCACGCTTTTGTTTTCAGTCGACTAGATTACTGTAACGCAATCCTCTCAGGAGTACCCAAAAAAGACATAAATCATTTGCGACTAGAGCAGAATGCAGCTTCTAGAATCCTAACCAGGAAAAGGAAATCCGAGCACATTTCTCCAGTTTTGATGTCACTACACTGGTTACCTGTGTCATTCAGGATTGACTTTAAAATTCTACTTATCATCCTCTTTAATAAAACCCCTGTGTGCGTCCAGGTGTCCATGTGTGTGTGTCTTCTGGTGAAGTGTGCATGCGCGGGGTGCACCGCACATCGCACTGTGCCCCGTCCATGCGCTCAGCACCGCGGACGCACACACACTGGAAGCTGGGTGCACAGTAAATGGCCTTGCCACGGCCGCGCATGATAAGAAATAAAGGAAACCATTGCTGGAGAGAGTGCTGATTGGGTAGTCATGGCCCTTCACATAAAATCCGTTGCTGGGGAGATGGCACACATAAAATAATCAGCTGCACGCCAGCACAGATTAAAATACTTGCTGGGGAGACACCACAGGCACGATTATCTACTCAAAGCACCGTGATGTTCCAACAGTGATGGATTAAAAGCCAGAAGTCTGCATGACCATCATCATCGAGAGAGATCCCTAAATACAAAGAGGACTATTTCATTTATGTTAGGTGGAATTCCCAGAGGGGACTGGGCGGTCTCGTGGCCTGGAACCCCTGCAGATTTTATTTTTTTCTCCAGCTGTCTGGAGTTTTTTTTTGTTTTTTCTGTCCTCCCTGGCCATCGGACCTTACTCTTTTTCTATGTTAACTAATGTTTTCTTATTTTAATTTCTTATTTTGTCTTTTATTTTTCTTCATTATGTAAAGCACTTTGAGATACTTTTTTGTATGAAAATGTGCTATTTAAATAAATGTTGTTGTTGAAGTAGAAAATTAATGAAGTAGCATTGTTGTATAGCTTATCTGTAACATTATCTTCATAAAAACATAGTAAAAAGATTGCATTTGCTTGCCTTTGCTGTAGCTATTCAATTTTTCATTTCTATTCAATCTAAAAAAAGTCACATTCACCTCATTTAGTATCATTAATTGATTTCTTACAGTCAATTTCTAGCCGGTTTAGTCTTGAACAGGGTTGAGGGGCTGCTGGTACCTATCAAGGCAAGCACAGGGTACAAGGCAGGAACAAACTCTGGACAGTGCGCCAGTCTGACGATAACAACCACACACTAGGGCCATTTAAGGGTCACCAATCCACCTAATGTGGATGTCTTTGGGCTGTGTGAGGAAACCATAGCACCCAGAGGAAACCCACACAGGAACAGGGAGGAAATCCAAACTCCACACAGGAAGGACCAGGGACCTGAACCCTGGTCTCCTTGCCATGAGGCAGTAGCACTACCATTGTGGCAACATGCTGCCCCTAACTTCTTTCATTTATATTTACTTGTTGTGCCCTGAATTTGTCTATGCCGTAACTAAATCATTAAAGTGAAAACCATTCCAAGAACAATGTAAAAACATGATATAGTAATGCATACATTTATTTTCTCACATGCCCACAACCATTCACAAACAGATGAAATACAAAATTGTAGAATGATGACAAAGCACAAGCAGAATATGCATACACATTTCATGAGTCCTAGCAACAATAACAATACAATACAAGACATTCTTGTGTTTTGCAAAAATATATTGATAGCTTGTGAGCTGGCTAGAGCAACAAAAATTGTATTCCAAATCCTCTCCTTAAGGTATCCAAGCCATTTTGCATATTTAATAAATTTCACCAACAGCAAAGTCTTTAAGCTTCAGCATCGGAAACCAAACACACTGTAAACACAATTATGACCTACCTCGATTGGAGGTCTGTAGAAGAAATGTTTGCAGTATTATAAAAGCACTAGCAAGTAGCATCGACCCAGGATGAGTCCCCCTTAGTGCTATAAAAATGGTAAGCCTGCAAAACTGCCAAGTGAATTCCATCTAATATGGCAATAATAAGGAGTCCTTTTAAAGATAGTGACCCACCTAAAAGAGCTATGCAAAGAGCATAAGAATGCATTCTGGCATTTGGCGCCAGCTCTACATCAGTGTTAGAAGTGAAGAAAGAAGACCTACCATCCAATTCTAGCAAGTGTTAAATGCCACAGAGACCACAGTGGTCCGGCTGGGCGCTTCTGAGGAGCTGATGGAGCTGAGGTGTGGAATCTGAAATACCGCTTGTAGCATCAGATCTACTAAGATCCATTGTCAAGGGGTGTGTCACTCATAATATGAGCTGGCAATATAGTATTAAATCAGGCACCTCAGAGTCATAGCATCAGCATAACAGAAGTTATAATATGTGGAATCACTTGGACAGGGAAAATAACAAAAATTTCCTTAGGTGTTTTGTGTATCTGTATACATATATGAATACAAAGGATTGGAAATACCTGTTTATCACCTTCCTATTGCTTACATACTTCAATATTTTAAGCAGAGTTTTCATCATGTGGTAATCGTAAATTTTATGTTAATAAGTTTTTACAGTCATTTGTTTTATGGTATTGTTTTTAACAATTATGCAACTCAGTCACACATAAAAGAATGCAAATGAAGGACCTCCCAGGAACTATTAACCACATTGAAGGGATGCCTCAAGCAAAAAAAAAAAAAAAATATATATATATATATATATTTATGCAGCTTAACTGAACAGATGAATGCATTTATAGGGATTTCAAAACCTCAAATACTTAGGATTTAGACTAAAGGCATGTGCACAACACAGTTATATCCTGAATGCAGCTGCCATTGAATCTATGACTTGGAAATACTATAAGCATTTGCTAGCATTATTTTTCTTAAGAGGAATTAAACTCTTATTCTTTTAAAGACATAAACGTATACACAATTAGATCATTTTTAGTGAAAATAACATTTTTAATTAATTCAAATTCTAAATATATTGAATTGGTTCTTCAAATTAAACAGAAATCATTTTATACAAAATGAAAGTAGTGCTCCTCTGAAGTTTGCTTAAAGTGAGAATTACATTTCTTGCCATTCTACAGACTGCATTTCATTAGCTTTCTACAACCACATTATTTAATTCTGTGACACAATACAAATGTTTTATATCATAATTTTATTATTCCCATTGTTTTATGCATATATATTCTCTCCGGACTATTGTGATTTTTTTTTTTTTATTCTGGATGGGGTTTTCATGTGATGGTTTAAACGTCTTTTTCTGAGACACATTGTTTTGAAGAATCAAAATCATGTGTATGTGTTTGTGACTGGAGCTCCATTTCTGTCAAAACAGTCTCTTCAACCCTACAACTGGACCAAAAATAAAATAACAAAGATGGGCTGGTGGATGAATAATATGCAAGTTACAATAATTATAGAATATTCAACTTCCGTTCATTTACTTGTATCATACAATGTGAAACTTTTGACATACTAAAAAACATGGTAAACTACTGAAAAATGTGAATCACATATTTCATTTTTTTATTCTAAAAATTATGGAAGTTCCATAACATTACACTGATGCTTCCATAACCTAAGATTATTAGTCATTCCTATTTGACTCTTGGTTCTGTCAAGAGATGGTCAAGCACGACAGTTGGGATTTTGAGTGTCTGTCCATGCACTTCTATGGCACACTATAAAGTGGCTGTTATTTTGAAAAGAGTAGATAATAGTTTGCTGCCGTTCTAACGTTTGTGGAATTTTATGTCATGCCAGGAGCTCCCCCATAGGGTGTAATACCTGACACCTGTACGTAGAGTACAAGCCCAGCTTTTCTGTGTCTCTCACTACTAATGAATATGGAATATTAATAACACACTCAGGGTTGCAGTTACAATGCATTGGGCAGCAGCCAGGATGGAAAGCCCACTTTCTGAGGTCATGGCTGGATGTCAATAATAAAAGGACCCATGGAAGTAATATTTCTGGAACAGATTAATACTGCAGGACAAGTGAAGGATGCAGGATAAGATGTTGTACTTCCTCTAAACTGATATATAGTGTATAGACGTTTGTGTAATTTAGGTTTCTGCTGGTCTTTTTGTGTCAAATGCAGATTACAGGGATGACTGAGGCAGTCCAAGGATGTTTAAAGAGCCCTTTCCAGCTTTATAAGTGATTCTAAGGCAGACCTGGATGTGCTCCAGAGCTGGGCTTCAAAAGGGCTTTCTAGCTTACAGTCGGATATGGAGTGTTTGAAATGGCTTGCCTGGTGAATGAGTGGAAGGAAGGAAACTTGTTATAGTTTGAGAAGAAGTAAGGACACTCCATAAAGTTAGCTGGGAGCCCTATGAGTGTTTAGTTAGATACACTAGAATTTATTATTTTGTTGTATTATGATACCGTTTATTATTACTCCTTTCCTCTAACTGTACTTTTCCTAATAACCAACCTTTTATATTTTATAGGTTCACACATGGCACAAAACGACCCAATGTCTGTTTTCTGCAAATCTTTATTTAATTAAAGGGCATTATACAGGAAAGTCTATCTTTGTTGTGTCATGCACAAGAGAGAAACCCCATCTGGAACATCAGCCCACCATAAGGCACACTTCAGACGCATTCACTTACAGTATGCCTGACATATTTAAAGGAATTGTTTAATTTAAAACACACATGTTTTTATGATGTGAGAGCAAACCAGACAAATTTGAAAAGAAAGAAGAGCACATAAACACCACAAAGTCAGTGGTTGGGCTGGGAATTTTACCTGTGGTGAAGCAGGAATGAATGTCAGTGTGCTTCCCACATTTGAATAATAATATTAATGCAACTAAAAGACGGAATTTGACAGTCCCAGTCAACATGGTATTCATCCTAAAAGCTAAAGACTTTCTTCCTGTTTTTAGGTTTTAATTTCACTTGCCTGTTGTGAACGGCTTCTTCGATATCAGGAAATTTACAAGGCTAAAATATTGTACATGTCTCATATTAACTGTAGTTCCAATTGGTGCTAATGTAGTGTTATGTTACTCAAAGGTAAAGTACAACAGTATAGTAGCTCCAAACCATATTATACATTCCATGGTGTCATGAAACAGACTTATAATTACATGGTTTTATTCATTTAGTAGGTAGAAATGTTCAGAATTACAATTTTTGACATGCTGTTTTGGACCTAATATATGCACTCTCATTTATACTTGTATAAGGAAAAAAGTGTCTTCTGTGTGGCATTTTGAATTTCTTACAGTCAAAGTTTCATCCCAAGCTTTCATTAAAGGACAGTATAAAATAATTATGTATGTACCATGAAGTTATATTATTTTTGGCCTTAGCAAATTTGATCATTTGATCATATTTAAATTAATTTTTGCAATTTGCCATCCTTCAGCTTTAGATTTGAGGTGGGTTTTCTCCAGACAAACGCAGCAGCAATGACTAAATGTCTGGTAAATGTGGTAAAGCAAGTAACTGCAACACACCACATGGAAAACCAAGGAATGCAGCCTGGTTTAGAAGCGTAAGTCAGTTTTGGCTACTTTAGTATCTTTAAAGAAAGACACTGCTAAGCTAAGTTAACAGAGTGGTTTATCTTGTTAAAAGTGTATAGTATAATAAAAATGGTGTCACAATAACATGTCTGAATGGCAAAAATTGAAATATCTAACATAGATTGACAGGATTAACTTACATTAAGCAAATCAACTCTTAAAATTATTGTTGTAAACAATGCTGCAGATGAGGGACGTGCCAGGATTGGCAGCACTGGACAAGGTCAAAACTAATCTGGGATTTTATGCTGAAGTGTCTGTGTTAAAACAATAGATCAAGAATAAACAGATATTACAGACCACTTAGACATATGGGTTTGTCACAAGATGTGCTGTAGAAGAGATGTATGCCATACTGCCAAATAATGAGATTTCTATACGCAAAATGACTTCAGGCAGAACTCCTCTGGAATTTAGGGCTGTAGTGTCTATCACATGGAAAGAATGGTGCACCAAGTCAAATTTATTATTTAGAATATACATTTTGAAATTTGCCATGTATCTTGCTATAAAGTGCCAATGTGTTATGTTTGGTAGTTAAAGGTGCCTTCTGGATCTGCATTGGGTTGCGTTTCTCCACAAGCTACACAAGAACATAAATTAATGCAAAATATTTAAAACAGTGAACTTTTATCTTCATTCGCCTAAATGTTGCATGAATTAGCCATACATAAAATCGTACATCAGACTCTTTGAAAAGAATGACCTACGGTAATGGTCATTTACCTACATGACAAGCTGGGGTCCGTAAATCTCTTTGGTCTTGTGAAGAAATGGCTTTTAATGTACCCATAAACTTCACCTAGCTGAATTCTTTGAGTATACAAGAACCTGATAATGTTTATAATCGTTCTAAATTAAAAATTGAAATATTACTAGCCAAAGGCATTTACTAGAGTGATTTTCTTTAATTAAATATGCTGTATCTTATGCAACAGGTGAAGGCAAACACCTAAAAGCAAGGACTAAGAGTGGATGACCAGTTACAATATAATCTTCCTGTTTTAGTGAGTGCCAGTTATCTGGTATAGATGCATAAAATCAAGAGGAAGCTGTATCAGAAATGTCAAGCAAGAAGTGTGATGATATTCGATGACAAAGCCACTCATGACACTAACATAAATTATAATGCCATTAAAATTTAGAAATTAGCCTATTTCACTAAGCAGCTCTTAGGGTCAGACATGGTAGATAGATAGATAGATAGATAGATAGATAGATAGATAGATAGATAGATAGATAGATAGATAGATAGATAGATAGATACTTTATTAATCCCAAAGGGAAATTCACATACTCCAGAAGCAGCATACTGATAAAAATAAACAATATTAAATTAAAGAGTGATAACAATGCAGGTAGAAACAGACAATAACTTTGTATAATGTTAACGTTTGAGCAGAGTAAAGATAATAACATGCAAACCAAGTGGAGCACTGGGCGGACAGACAGGGTAGATAGCAGAAAAACACAAAAGAGAACAGCGATCATCCAAAATCCACAACAAAAATTGTACAAACTGTCTCAGAAAGTCCCTTATAGCAATTTATTAAAAGTATGTATATTTAGATTTCATATTATTTACTTTTATACAGTATTTACATTTATTTTCTAAAAAAAAAACCTAATCCTCCAACTCTTTCAGTATTTACTTTTTTAATGGACAAACATTCAACTGATCTTCAACATTAAACCATAACTGTGGCAGTTCTCTGTCTCTTTGTAACTTTCTTTTTTTTTTTGCATGCCTTCCTATCTTTAAAGTTTTGTTGAGGCTCTAATTATCCTTTTTTAAATTTGGTAGAATACCATTTGGGTCAAAATATGCGTAATATTATAAAGTATGTGTCCAACTCACTGAATTCACTGTAATGCTGATTGTTCTGTTGTTGTCAAGCTCATGGGACTGGCTTTTTAAATTTTATTTTATTCATTAATTCTATTCCCAGAATACATTGATAATTCACTAACACCAAACTGCAAATATATTCTGAGATGATCTTCTCTTTTTAGCTTTTGGGCCTTTACATTATGGATATCCATCCTATTTCTTCTTTACAATCTTTATCTTATGCAACTTTGACTGCTTTAATTGATTCTCTTCCCCATGTACTGATTATTTCATCTAACAAAAAATATGCAGGACTTTATCTCAACATCATTTACAAGTTAGCATATTCTGGAGTGGCACAATTCATACAAATCTTAAACTTACAATTTAGAAACTCTATTTATTCAGTATATTGGTTACTTTCACTGATCTATTTAGTCAGATACTGTATACATTTTTTTTTTTTCATTTATGACTTTTAGATTTTTAACTTATATTTTAGTTGTAGAGTTCAATAGATTAAATTGCCCTGGAAAGCCTTTACTTCCAAATATACTTTACAAAGTGAGCAAGGAGAACTCTGTGCCATTTGTATAACCAAACAGGGGTCTCCCAGAGACGCAAATAAAATGGTCACCTGCTGGTAAGAAATCAGTTGGCTACAAAGACAAAACAAGAATGAGATCTGCAGGCATCAAGAATATGGAGCGGCCAGCTGCGTAGACAAAGAGGATGAAGTGCCTGCTGGTTTGTTGGGTTCAGCAACATCTTCAAAATAAAAAAAAGAACCAGATTGAGTAAAAACAAAGGAATAATTTCCACTTAATGGGCAAATGACTAAATAAAACCAAGCAGGCAGTTGGAACGACACTAGTCCCCACAAAACTGGGCTGCAACCATAAACAGACACATGTGCCATAGTAATCGAAGCGAAACACCCACAGGAAACAAAAAACACAAATAAGTCACAGCTGCCACAGAGTAAGCAAAAAGAACAAGCAAAAGCAAAGGGAAGTGTCAGTTTATGTATTCAACAGCCCCCAGGCTTTCACATGAAAAAAATAATTGCTCCAAAAGCGAAACATTCTTACTTTCTACTGTTTTCTTCAGATATACAACATTGAGCTTTTACAGATAACATCCATGAAGCTGCATGAAATCAAGCAACTTTATGTAAGGAACAAAGCTGTCAGGAGTATGGCAGCGCACACCAGTAATGCATAATAAAGGGCATGCAATTCCATCATTTTTAAGGTACAGTATAATAAAACTAATATATGAAGCAAAACAAAGCTACCAACAAAATAAAACAAAAAAAAAACCCAAACAGAACTGCTTAGAAAACATATCAGCATCCTCAGAATCCTCACATTCCTTGCTTATATAACCTACAAAGCTTTGGCAGACAACTACAGATATTGAAATATTCAATGTAATTGCTTTGGATGGTTGCAAATATCTGATATATTGTGCAAGTGCAGTTGTCTCTTTTCTTCTGTGTTACAAATCTGTGGGTTTTATTTTCCCCGACCCCATCTCTGCTTATGACTCCCTGTAAATTGCATTATACAATGAGGATTACAGCTTGGCATCTAACTGTTTGTGCAGAAATGTTCTTAAATAAATGTCGACACACTCCAAAACACAAAGGATTTCTTGTATAACAGTTACTGTAAAACCTGCTTTGAATTAAACTTTCCAGCTTAACTTTTGCAAAATTTTATAGTGATTAGCATTTTTTTTTTGTTTCAGTTAATCAGAAATCCAAAAATTTGTGACAGATGGGTATCAGCAAGAGTGAAAGGGAAGGTCTACAGGACGTTAGTGAGACCAGCTATGTTATATGGGTTGGAGACGGTGGCACTGACCAGAAAGCAGGAGACAGAGCTGGAGGTGGCAGAGTTAAAGATGCTAAGATTTGCACTGGGTGTGACGAGGATGAATAGGATTAGAAATGAGTACATTAGAGGGTCAGCTGAAGTTGAACAGTTGGGAGACAAAGTCAGAGAGGAGAGATTGAGTTGGTTTGGACATGTGCAGAGGAGAGATGCTGAGTATATTTGGAGAAGGATGCTAAGGATAGAGCTGTCAGGCAAGAGAAAAAGAGGAAGGCCTAAGAGAAGGTTTATAGATGTGGTGAGAGACGACATGCAGGTGATGGGTGTAGCAGAACAAGATGCAGAGGACAGAAAGATATGGAAGAAGATGATTCACTGTGGGAACCCCCAATGGGAGCAGCCAAAAGAAGAAGAATCAGAAATCCGGAATTCTGTCATCTCTTCAGTTTTTCATCTTTTTTTCTATAACTTTACTTTTGTCTATATGTCCTCACGTAACTCTACTCTTTCTTTTCAAAAATTGCAATGGAAGACTCAACCTTTTTATTGGACTGAAGCATGAGGTTTGATAGTTAACAAATCTGGATAACTTAGGAAAATGATGCAGTGCGTCCACCAAACCACCTGCTCTAGACACAAAGAATGTGCAGTGACTCCTCGGCTTTGCCCACTGTTCTCATAAGAATCATATGGAGGTCTTCTCAATTAACTTCAGATTAAATGAATAAACTCAAAGAAGGAATTTTGATCATAACTTGAAATTGTCCTGTTAGATTGATTAATAATTGATAATAAGAAACATCCTGTGTAATAGGTTGAGTGGTAGAGCTCTACTCATGGTCTATGTTTTCATTTGTTAAAGTTGTTGTAAATTTTCTTTCTGAATTATGGTTCTATTTCTAACTTAATGTATTTGTTATGTCTTGTTTCATTGTTATTTTTATTATGTATTTTGGTTTACAGTTTGATGTGCTTTTTATGTTAACCCTCTAGAATATTACCCTTCTTTATTGTATATTTATCTAAAAGCACAGACCCTGTAACAATGCAGCTGTAAGGAAAACTCCCCCAGCCTTTATAAATGACTGAGACTCCTTACTTTGGTATTGATCCACAAACATTCTCCCACTTGTGTTGTTCAGTTCCAATCTTAGGAAGCATTCGAGAGTTAATCAGAAAATTATTTTTGTTTTTCTGGTTTTACAATCATTGGCTGTTGTTCTTATTTTAGATTTTTTGATATAAGACTTGGTTTTGTTGATGGTTAGGTGTGTGACTATGAAGGGCAAACCTTTTTGATTCACTATTTGCTCTGGATTTGCTTTTTGTTTTGTATATTTTGATAATAAAAACCTTTTTTTACAAAGAAACATGTTTTTATGCCATTTGGGGCAAGAGTTTCACAGTTCCCCTACCTGTTTTTGTGACATTTAAAACTGGGTGCTGTTCTCGAGTTGGATTACCACTCATACTTGTGCTGTTGAGGCTTACTTCATGTTTTCAGACCTGAGTGGAATACAAACTAATTTTTTTAGAATAGAGGTCTACCACATTTTTTTATTCATTACAATAACATAGAAACTAAGGCAAGGATACATTTCCCATAAAAGTTTTATTTGTTCATTATGCATGTGTTTTAATTAATCTTAATGGAAAACATGTCACCAACAATATGTTTACAGAATGCACTTAGCATAGTGGTCTGTTGCGCTGTCAGAAAGGAAGACGAGAAAAGCCACTGTTATAGGACAAATGTTCCAGACATGCACAGGCACCTTATGACCACGGTTAAGATACATGTTACATCCATCACCACAAGTCAATATTGCCAACATGCTGCCAAACATGTTGCCAAGGTCAAGGGCAGGGGTAAATTTGTAGCCACAATCTTATATGCCGTATCGTGAAAACTTGCATCCTTTTTGCCAGTGAATCTCAATGTCAGTAGGATATCTGTTACTTCATCTTCTTGGTGGTGTCTCTCGTTCTTCCATTGTATACCCCCCTTATGCGATTTCCTCTGACCATTGTTCAACAGCTTTTCCTGCTTAATATTACTGAAATGGTAGGTTCTGTAGACCCATCTCAAAATGTACATGCTTGTTATGTATGTGGTAGTACATTGTAGGCGAGCTGATTTATATTTTAGTACAGAATTGCACAACTTTCAGCATCAATTGTGTAAGAAATGCTGCAAGGACAAGTTACATTCAGCAGGCTTGATTTTTTCTTCTTGCATCTACAGTACATTGTTTCTGTTCGTAAAATGATTTGACAGGTACTATAACTCAAACATTGCAGTGTTTTTATTTAAATAAATAACATGAAAGTCTATATTAGGCATTAAAATAGAGGAAAGTAAATCAATACAATTGTATAATCAGTAAAATCAATTCATTTTAACTGAATATAAATCAACTGAAAAATCTCTACTTGTTAACATTTCCCACTCATGCATTTTTTTCACACCTTAATATAAGAGTAGTTCACATTATTATGGACACCCTAAACCAGAGATCTCAAACTCTGGTTCTGGAGGGCTACAGTGGCTACAGGTTTTCATTCTAACTGTTTTCTTAATTAGTGACCTGTTTTTGCTGCTAATTAACTTCTTTTGAAATCATTTTAATTGACTTGTATCTTAGGATTTGTTTCCCTAAATCATTCCTCTGAATGGCTTTATTTCTTTCCTTAAACGGCACCCAAACAGAATTGACATGTGAAGTGAGTATACAACAGAACACCAACTAAGTAAGGACCTCAAACTCCAGCCAGTTTCACTCCAATCAGTTGCTTAATTAGGCGCCAAGTCTTGTTAATTAAACCTGCTCATTAATTCCATGGTGTGTTGCTGCTCTCATTGTGCAATAGCATGCGTACATTTCTGAAATGGTCGAGGTTCTGTTTTCCATGAGCACTGTTAAAATGTTTTGGTGACCTGAGCAGATCAACATTCCTGAGACTTTCATCTGTCTTTATTATCAGATATTGTATGAAGGACACAGTTTCCTGGTCATGTTTTGGCTCATTTTGTATCTCACTATTGTTTGGCAGCTAATTAAAGAAAAATAAACTATTAAGGGTTCTGAGTCTTCAAGAGCAGCTCAATTTGCTATTAATTCAAAAGATGTTTATTTGCAGCAAACACAGGTCATTAAGTGGAAAAGGGTTAGAATGAAAACCTGCAGCCACTGCGGTCCTAACCCTGCCCTAAACTATCAAAATATACAAGCACTAGGGTTTTGTATATTATCCATTCTAAGAAACATATAATAATTTTACGTTGGTAATTACATATTGAGATTTTTGATTAAGGAAGACAGAAGTTTCAGGTTAAGGTAGTTAATCTGTAATCATGGCACCAGTGAGTGATATTGGGGTGCATTTTGAATCCCACATGTGAGTAAGAATTCCATCGTATTCTTTAAGAAATGATAGTAACTCAGTTATTTTCAAACCCTCTTTGTCATGAATAGGATCATGGAGGGGTCTGCAGGAGCCTGTCCCAGCTAGAATAGCGCACAAGGCAGTGAACAAACATTGGAGAGGGAGCCAGCTCACAGCAGGGCACGTACACACTCAAACACAAAGCACACACTAGGGACAATTTAGGATCACCAATTCACCTAACCTACATGTGCTTGGGAACAAGAACACTTGAGATTAATAGGAGCAGTGGCGTATGAAACCATGGAAATTTAAAAACAGTTTCTTAGGTGCAAAACCAGACCTTGAAAGTGATGTAAGCGATCAGGGAATGAACTGCTTCAACATCCTCCTCCTCCTGCAGTGTTAGCTAAAAGGCTGTGGAGACTGGTTTATTCCAGTCGCTGCTGCTCTGTGTGATGATTCTACACTGAGGTTTGTCTTTAAACAAGCTTCAGAGGCAAAGGACGTATACATCACTGGAATGTCCACATCAATCACTGGAATATCCACATCAAGTTTAATTTGAATTAATGGCCATCCCAAACAGTAAAAGGGACTCAGTCTTATATTATATTGAAAAACTAGGAAACAACATAAGTCCTTGTTTCATTCTAAAGGGGGTTATCAAAATATCCAAGTGATAGATAATTATGCTACTGAATATTCAGAGGTAAGTCCCTTGTGAAAACCAATTTGAACAAAGTATGGGAAAACTCATTGATATCTTTATAAAAAAGTTAATTGATCGACTAACATCTTTCACTTCTACTTAATTAAAATAGTTATGTAGGTTAGTATGTGTGTACACCATCCGCAGATCAAAGGAGTGTTTTAAAGAAACACTAAAAATATATATATAAAGAGGGTTGTAGAGGGAAATCTATCAGTCATGCCATTCTAGATATGTGCAGTGGGAACTTGTTTTCATTGCATCAACCAGGATTAGTCCATTGGAGTTGCAGGTTATCTGGGAACCCAAGGAGTTTCTTCAGATCTTAAAGCAAAAGTGTAGTTTAATATACAGGAAACCCCAGCTCATTTCTTTTGAAGGAGTTTTTAAAAAACTAAAGCTATTTGCCATATGAATAACATCTGCAAAGGAAACCAATGATACAAAAACAAAGCTTTGATCAAAGGACAACATTACATGGATTTCACAATGGAGACAAGGTTTCGGTGCTGATTCTAAATGACCTTTGTCAATTCCTGGCATAAAGGAGAAACTCAGCCATGCCAGCTTTACAGTGAGAATTCTTAGACATTAAAATACATTACAAATTCAAATGTTTAAAAGAGTAGCATGAATGGGAAACTTTTCCCAGCAAAACAGATACCCTAACAGGCATTGCCATACAGTATGTTGCCATTAATCAAGAAAGAGAAAATGGTCTTTGCTCTGGCATAGTAGGATCCATCTTGCTACAAATAACATGATAAATGAAAATGATTTAAAAGTCTACCTCAATGAATAATTTCCAAAGCATAGTGTGCTGTAATTTAAGAAATTAAACAAATGCTGAAACTGAGGGTGTTTAAGATATCAAAGAGTGACTGCTGCAGCTGAAATGTCAGAATCCCAAGTCTAATGACAATATCACATTTGGTATTAAATTTATGATATTTAAAGATATCTCAAGAGAAGTCCAACTGTGAAAAACTACATTCTCTACTCTAGATGTGTAATCTCGATTTTCTAGACTGCTGTTTGTACCTCAGGGGGCTCCACTATCATTTCAATATATGGAGGAACCAAATGTAATTGTGTATTTAGAGCATTTCTTGAAAATGCAGCCATATTCATAATGACTGGGGGTCACCTTTTATGCATCTAAAGCTTGTACTGGATCAGTGTTGTAAGCAAGATTAAACTACCAGCCCCAAGGGACAGAAATAACAAAGGAAAAAGAAAAAAAAATGGAGACTAAGCTAAACATATAACCAGAAGAATTATTGCTGGGTAAGTAAACAGTCAAAACCAGGAAATCAAACAAAAACAATCTTCAAGTTCAATATGTACAATAAGGTGAAAAATCATATCAAAAAGCTTAAGCAAAAGCCATTGCTGCCTGAAGTTCCTCTTCTTAAATTGTTGTCTCAATCAGAAGTTTGTTGTTAAGACATTTTATCTAAAACTTAGATGCTAATGTTACCATGCCGCCATCTTAAATAGCATTCATGAAGTGATGTCACATGCAACAAAACCACCAAAGTATGCGAAAGGCAAAGACCATTGTTGCTAAAAACAAAATAACAACAAACACTACACAAAGCCCAGAACTGGATCAGAATGATGTCGTTAATATAAACAAAAGTAAACATAAATACTTCCTCATGGTTCAAAACTAACATTCATGAGAGGGACAGGGAGATAAAAGTGCAATGAAGGGGGGGACTTTTTAAACCAGTGATGCAACAACAAGTCCACCTTTTCGTTAGTCTAGTCCAGTGATTCTTAACCATTGTTCAGTCACAAACCCCTTTAAGAATCTGATGTAAGCTATAAACGCTCTTCCCCAGAAATATTCACATAAACACAACTTTGCATGCAATGAATATAATGTACTTTATTTATATAGGTTTGATTGTCTCATCCATATATAACATACAAAAAGTATTACTAAACTTTAAAGTAAACAATCTTAAAAAACACTCTTTTTTTAGGCAAAAGGTAATGGCCACTCATAATTATGAAATACAATCCTTTTGTTCAAATTTAAACAGATCTACTACTACTGCTTTTACATTTTCTATTGCCATTACTACTATTATTACTACATCTACTCTAAATCAACAGTACCGGGCTGTATAGCTGAATATAAATGTTAATTTTTATCTGACCCTCACGGACCCCCTAAAACCCATTCATGGATCCACTGGGGTCCACGGACCTCAGGTTAAGAACCCCTGGTTTAGTCAGTTATAGTAGGTGATTTACCTCTGAATTTGTTGCTTATGGCGCACCTCTCTGCAATATCAGAAGTGAAAACCACAATATAGCTATCCAGTGGAAAGGCAATGCAGAACTGCTATCCAAAGTGTTAAAACAATTGGTAACACTTTAGATTAGGTACTACAAGAAATGAATCTATTACTCATATACTGTTATGTAACAACATCTTAACAAAGAGATTTTTGGTCTTAATAACAAAGTATTAGTAATCAATCTGATAACTTGGAATTAATTAATCCATTCGAATCAGATTCTTTTGTGTCCTCAGCCTATACAATAACAGACATTTTACTATGTGAGATGAGCTACATTCTCAGTTATTCAATCTTGCTGTTTCAGCACAGAAGCAATGTTCTCAGCTTGTGGCTTCTGCCATTCTTATATTAACATAATTCTGTAATGTTTCAGAGATAAACTGCTTGAACATAATTACAATATATTCTTGATCATCACAGAATAAAATTTGTTTTGTTTCTAGATTGAGATATCAGGATTTTATCCATGTTTTTGCCAGAAAATCCAGATTAAAGAAACACATGTACAGTAGTATTTGAGTTAAATTTCTGTAGACAAATTTCTGAGTTGGTTGGGAACTTGAGAGTTAAACTGCCATCTTGGCCATGGATCTCTAGATAATGTGATTCAATGTGTTTAAATACTAGTTTGAATTGTTATGCTTTCACAATAATGGGCAGGCAAACTTGTGCATATGAGTAAAACAAGTACTTTGATTCTATTACAGAATCAGAAAAAATTTGGGAACCCCTCTTAATTCTTTGGATTTTTGCTTACGTCATATCATTGGCTGAGCTTTCAAAGTAGCAACTTCCTTTTAATATGACATGCCTTATGGAAACTGTAGTATTTCAGCAGTGACATTAAGTTTATTGAATTAACAGAAAATATGCAATATGCATCATAACAAAATTATACAGGTGCATAAGTTTGGGCACCCCAACAGAGATATTACATCAATACTTAGTTGAGCCTCCTTTTGCAAATATAACAGCCTCTAGATGCCTCCTATAGCCTCTGATGAGTGTCTGGATTCTGGATGGAGGTATTTTTGACCATTCTTCCATACATAATCTCTCCAGTTCAGTTAAATTTGATGGCTGCTGAGCATGGACAGCCTGCTTCAAATCATCCCATAAATTTTCAATGATATTCAAGTCAGGGGACTGTAACGGCCATTCCAGATCATTGTACTTCTCCCTCTTTATAAACGCCTTTGTAGATTTCGAACTGTGTTTTGGGTCATTGTTTGGCTGGAATATCCAACCCCTGCGTAGCTTCGACTTTGTGACTGATGCTTAAACAATATCCTGAAGAATTTGTTGATATTGGGTTGAATTCATCCGACCCTCGACTTTAACAAGGACCCCAGTGACTGAACTAGCCACACAGCCCCACAGCATGATGGAACCTCCACCAAATTTGACAGTAGGTAGCAGGTGTTTTTTTGGAATGCAGTGTTCTTCTTCCGCTATGCAAAGGAGCTTTTTGTTATGACCAAATAACTCAATTTTTGTTTCATCAGTCCAAAGCAATTTGTTCCAAAATGAATCTGGCTGTCTAAATGAGCGTTAGCATACAACAAGTGACTTGTGTTTGTGCCGTGAGTGCAGAAAGGGCTTCTTTCTCATCACCCTGCCATACAGATGTTCCTTGTGCAAATTGCGCTGAATTGTAGAACGATGTACAGATACACAAATTGCAGAAAGAAGGTGTTGCAGGTCTTTGGAGGTGATCTGTGGGTTGTCTATAATCATTCTCACAATCCTGCGCATGTGCCGCTCCTGTATTTTTCTTGGCCTGCCAGACCTGGGCTTTACAGCAACTGTGCCTGTGGCCTTCCATTTCCTGATTCCATTCCTTACAGTTGTAAATGACAGTTTAAACCTCCGAGATAGCTTTTTGTAGCCTTCCCCTAAAACATGATACTGAACAATCTTTGTTTTCAGATCTTTTGAGAGTTGCTTTGAGGATCCCATTCTGTCACTCTTCAGAGGAGAGTCAAAGGGAAGCACAACTTGCAATTGACCACCTTAAATCCTTTTCTCATGATTGGAGACACCTGTTTATGACGTTCAAGGCTTAACAAGATAAATCCAACCAATTTGGTGTTGCAAGTAATCAGTATTGAGCAGTTACATGCATTCAAATCAGCAAAATTACAAGTTTACCCAAATTTTTGCACAGCCAGTTTTTCATATTTGATTTAATTTCATACAACTATACACTATTTCACTAAAATTTTTTGTTCAGAAAACACCCCATTACTCAGATGCTCATACCACTGTTATCTTTTTTATTAAAAGTAGAGTAAATCATTATGCAGGCTGAGAGGGGTTCCCAAACTTTTTCATATGACTGTATATTCAAAGAATCCGATATATCCTTAGATAATGAGAATCCCTAAGTGATCTGACATTCATGAAATTAACATTAAATATTTGAATTATGTCTTCAGTAGTCCATTTGAACGGATACAAGGTAGTACTTTCTCATTAAATTGGCAATGTTACTTCAAAGAACGTTTGAGCCAATGCCTGTGTAAATTGGGTCTTCTGTAACAAGAGTGAAACTTTAAAAACAATTAATCATTCATGAAGTGGTAAAAATAGCGAAGATAATGTGTTATCTATAAAGCAGCAATCTTAATTGTTAAGAACATTTCCACTGTGGGATAAAAAAGATAATGCTTCGTTTTTTGTTTTGTGGACAAAATGAATGCTAATCCAGACACAAAGTGTTTGGATTGTCTCATAATACAGGCTGATGTTACAGAGACTTTGTTGGAATTAAAGGAAACACAGACAAATGCAAATGAGGATTTACCAAAATTGAGTAGCAGTGGCAGCTGACTCTTATTTCGTCTGTGGGACTATCTCTGTCTACAACCATCTTCTGAATGTAAGAAAAGTTTTGATGAAAACAAGTCATTTGGCCAAAGATAATTTCTCAATCCATCCTAAAGTAACTTGTGCCAAATATCTGTCTGTCTGTCTACTGTGTCTACTGTGTTTCCTTTTAACATATCCATGTATCGCTTTGCTTGTCCATAAAAATACTTTCTAACATTAGTATAGAATGTACATCAATTTATTTATTTCTTTTTGAAGATTACATTTTAAAGTGATACTTTCCATTGTAATAATTTTCTTCATAGTCTTACAAACTCCAATCATGTCACCTGTTAATCATCATTTGCCTATACAGAAAATATTCAGGTTCCTCAGTCTTTCCTCAATGCCAATACTGTGCAGTCCTAGAATCAGATTAGTTGTATGACTCTGAACTGTCTCCATCACTGTTATATATTTAATTTAGTACTCACACAGAACTGTTAACACTATTCCACATGAAGCCTCACAAGTGTGTTGCGTGGCTTGATAAAAACCTCCTAGGACATACAGTACGCCAAACACATCAGGCTACGGAATCCAACATCCTGTGCTTAGCTGTGGACGGTCTTTATTATAAAGTGTACTTCAATGTTCAGTCATCTCAATCCTGCCTAACATTTTTATTTCCAGTGTTTAAACCTTTACATTCATTTATAGTAATCCTCTCTGAATTCTGTTAATCCCCATATGCAATGAATTTGTTGACTTTAGTTAATGGTCATTAGTAAATTTAAACACCATCTTGGTAGCATTTTTATCCAGGTTTTTAGTATAAATTTAAAAGAGCAGCAGCACTAGCCCTAAACCTTGATGGAATGCACTTTTAACAACTGCTGAAATGCTCTTCTCACAGTAGCTGTCTATGCATATGCTTACTGTGCCCTGAATATACTCATTCTCTAGTTTTAAAGACCTACTGTACTTTATAATTATCCGTTAAGAATTTTCTTTGAAGTTAGGAAGCAACATGTACCTTTTAAGGATTCTCACAGTGCTGAAAGTCTGAAATATTTCAGACTAAAACAATACATGCAGAACCCACACAAACTTGAGATTTTACAAGAATCTGGGGCTTCAGGCATAAAAATCATAAGCCTGTTGTTTGATGTTTTCAGCAACAGCAGGTGTGCAATGTAAAAGAATTAACAGTATCATTGATTTACTTCAAAGCATACATTCACTGAAAAAATAACTTTTTTGTTTTTACTTAACATTTAAAAAATTCTCTTCTGTGATCTAGCATCTTACTCTAGTTTGCAATAAACAGAATTTTGACAGTTAGACAAGCTTCAAGAATTAGACAAATATAATGAGGCTCGGCTTTTTGTAACCACAACGTTATTCACAGCAAACTATGCACACTTTAAAAGAGACCAAATTGACTTTACCTTAATAAAACCATTTTAAATAATTGGGCATGGATAATTAGGTGCCTTGGTGCTCCATTGATGCTTGTCACATTCCTTGATGATAGAAGACTTCGCCAGGAACTTTTGTGAAGTTTTACAGAGTGTACATAAAGTTAAAAACTGTCTAAATATATTTTTAAGCATTTTCCCATCAGAAAATCTTAAGTGGATCTGAAACTATAGACCCATACTTCAGTTAATTTTAAACCAAACAACTGCTGCCTCAGTTTTATCACAGTAATCTTCAAAGTCAACTTAATTAAGGTTTTGGTGTGGGAAGATAACTGAAAATAACAATCACAAGTTACGATTGTGACAATGTATACATGAAAACATGAAGTGCTGTCTCTGGATTTCAACAAATGTACAAAAATGTCATATTTTTAAATTTTAAGAATTAATAAAAATAACATAATATAATAAAATACATATACTATATATATATATATTTATACATACATATACACACACACACATATATATATGCATATTATTCAGCTGAACACCCATTTATTTTTAGTGGGAATGCTTCCATTTCATTCCCACTTTCACAGCCTAGTACACTTTACAGCACTTTCTTATTGTCTTCTTCTTGGCTCTCTCTCTCTCTCATCTGCCTTTACTCCTCGTCCGGCAAGTTTTGTCACCCTCCTCCCGAACCTGGCTTCTGGAGTAGTACCAGCTGGCTCCATTTAAACCACACCCAGGAGCACTCCAGGTGGCCCATTACCATGTACTCCCAGGTGTCGCAGAAGCCCAACATAATAAGACTCTGCAGCCATCATAGCTCCTGCTGGCAATACCCACAAAACTCAAAATGGCTGCAGCGAAGTCCAACTCCCAGCATGCCCTGTAAGAATCCGTAGTGCCACAGCAACCCTGGGGTGGCTGTCTTGTAAGGTTCCAGGGGAGATAATGCCCTGAACACGCTATCTTCCCCCAGTCCTTGCCCCCTGGCCAGCCATGACTATATATTCTGTATGTATATATATACATATATACATATGTATGTATATATATACATATATATACATATAGTGACAGATGAGGGGGAGAGGACATATTTACAGAAATGCCTCCCTCAGAAGACAAGTGGGCAACCCCTCGGATTGCATTGGGGACACGGGTTTGGAACTTTGAAGCTCAACCCTGCTGGGGCCCATGGCCACCGCCAGGGGGCACCTGGACTGCAGCACTTCCACCACACCCAGAAGTACTGCTAAAAGAGGATCTGAGCGCACTAGGAGCACTTCCAGGTGCCTATGCAGCACTTCCGCCATACCCAGGAGTGCTGCCTGAAAAAATGAGAGTGCACCTGGAGCACTTCCAGCTGCATTATAAAAGAGGCCGCCTCACTTCATTTGAGGAGCCAGAGTCAGGAGGTGGTGGACAAAGCTTGTGTGGAGGAGTGGGGGCAGTGAAAAGAGAAACAAACAAAACAAGAGAAAGAGAGAAGTAGAAGGGACTGAGCATTATTTGTTCCTGATTTGTGCACTGAGTGCTATGAAAAGACAAGAAAATTAAGTAAAAAGCGTGCTGCTTTTTCCCTTGTGAGGTCCACCTGTCTGTGTTGAGGTTTGAGGAGCAGTACTGCCCCAGTTTAGACCACAATATATATATATATATATATATATATATATATATATATATATATATACACACATACATATACACCAGGGGACTTTGCCCCCTGCTCGCTTCATTCCCATCTCCCCCGGCCTGCACTACACGTCAGCCACTGCCACTCGCGTGTGTGGATTTCACTTTCACCAAACAATAAATCTTTTAATTCTCGTAGATACTCCTGTTCATTGAGAAAAAAACACTACTTTTCCCTGATGGCAACACGGTTTAAGCGATCTACAAATCTCTGACTTAAAGTTTAAATCTGAACAATATATTCAATCTTTTTGCTGTACCATTATTTCATCAAGTAATAATTTCCGTTTGTTTGCACTAATGCGATCTTTACTATCATTTTTTGAGACTTTCGAATTTTAGTATTTTCATTATCTCTAACCTGCTTTGCATATGTATCGCACCAACGTTTTTGAATTCTTTACAATGTTCTACTTTGTCATTTACTCTTTGTCTTTTATTTCCGGCCCTGGGCCCGGTTAAATCTCTTGGCACAAAGAAAAAGTTACGTCTCATCCCAGGATTTTTTTATTATAATAATGAGATATTTAATTCATGTATATTTAATCATTTTCTGCTGATGATACCACCTGGTAGATTGTTGAAAGTTTAGGAAGAAAAAACAATTTTAAGATACATGACTCATTTTCTCTCTTTGTGGATTACTAGCTATGAATATTGAAGCCATATCATAGACCTTCGCTTCCATATATGCCTCTTCTGTGAACCTACTGTGCAGACATTTATTTCTTAGTCAATAAATAGATCCAATAAATAGAAAAGTCAAACTTGCCAGCCATCTTCATTATTATTAGGAATAACATTATAGGGACAAATTGAGCATGGCATTTAATATATGAAGAGTTGTTGTCACAGAGTGATTTGTCTTGTTAAATTTACTCTAATAGTGTTAAAGTAACCTTTAAAAGTGTTTATATTGAAAAATTGTTTCCACAAATAAGTATAAATGTTAATTTAGCACTACCAATTTTGCTGTAAGTAGTTTTTTCTACATTATGTACATTGATAAAAAAGCCTTTTGTTAATAGCATTGTATTAACAAAATATATCATTACAGCTTAGGCAGAGATATTTAAAAAGCATGGTTGTGGGATAAAAAAAGAAGCAGAGGATAGACAGAAACCGACTCTGGACAGAAGATCAGGCTACCACAGGACAGACGTATTGACCGACATTCAAACCAGTACAAATTTTAAAAGATATTTTAGCTTTTCAAATATAATAAATATCAGTTTGTAAAGTGAAACGGTCTTAACCATTGAAGAAGGGAGCGACACAGTCTAAAATATCTGTATAATCTGTGAGAATCTCTTGTTAATGGCAACAACTTGTCTTTCTATATCAATTAAATCAAAAACTCAATATATTTGTAATTTTATTTTACTATAGTAAAACAAGATGTTTTTATTTTAATTTATTTGTTCAGAAAAGGGCATACATAACAACACGAGCATACAATACTTCCATTAATACTTCTACAATTAAGACTAAAAATAGCAACAATTATAATAATAGTGATTCTCAATGGCATTATTCTCTTAAAAAATATTAATACCCTCTTCAAATGTTTTAGGCTTAATAAATTAAATCAACACTGTAATAAAGATAATAATATACAGTACTATGGGAAAGGCGCTATATGAATAAAATTATTATTATTACTAGGGAAATCGTACATGAGAGCTGTGTAACAGTTTATAAAATTGATCACACAGGTTAAATATTCTGACAGACTGATAGATAGATAGATAGATAGATAGATAGATAGATAGATAGATAGATAGATAGATAGAGTTCGAGCAACCTTCACATATTAACACATCAGTCAGATACTGACAGAAGCTCCTCAGAATACACTCGAACGTTCTTTAATCCTTTAAAAGGCATATATACAGTACATTACCTAGCAAGTTACTCTCGCTACTACTAACTATACCATGATGCTACTGTCTACGCTGTTCATTCATTTTTAACCCCGTATTTCTGGCAGTGCCGCTATTCGTCCATCCTTACCTGCACGTACGGCTTTCCGTTTTCTACTCCCCCAATCATTATGTCGGAATGCGCCATAGACCCAGAGGGAGACAGTCCAAATCCGATATAACCGGTGGTCTCGACTTCAACCTCAAACACTACGGTTCTCTCGTCATATCTCCACCTTAAGTGGTATTTCCCGTGCGCATCCAGAAGTGCGGCATTCGTGAAGGTCTGTCTCGAGCAGGACACCTGGCGCAGTTCACTAATCATCAAAAGGAGTAAAGCGCAAAAGCCAAGAGAAGTCATTTTACTTGTCAGGATGTTGTGCAGAGTTTATAAGTCACTACGAGGTCCGCAAACAGAAGCTTTGATTTCTGACTGTACTGGTGCCAAGCTATTCGTCATGCGCCCCAGAAAAGAAAGTATCCAACCAAAAACAGTCTTGAGTGTGTCACCAGAGTGAGCCGACCCGTCCCCCCATTCAAAGTGCCAACATTTGCAAAAGTCGAGCTGCCTTTATCTGTGCAGGCATGCTGTGTTCCCGCTTACACAGTAGACAAAATCAGAATGCACAGAACTGACAGTATAGTTTCCGTGGTTGTCATATTCACCTACTTAAAAGGGAGGGAGCCGGAGGAACTTTGAGCAGCGCTCGTGGTGGATGACTTAGGCGGTCCGAACGGTGCTGTCCTGACGCCAGCAACACCCCGAGACCCCCCGTGTGCCTACCTAGCGTACAGTGCGTAATGGAAGACACGTTTGAAAAAAGAAAATTCGAGTCACGCATTACGCGCATCCGACTAATAATAACGAGGCACCAGATTTACATTCCAATATGAATATTCGTTTTTAGCTACTGTTAAAATATTACGCCAGGTGGTGCAGTGCTTAGCGCTGGCTCCTCTCTGATCAAACATCCTCGGTTATGTTAAAGCGACCAGGCCCTTCTACTCGTGAGTATTCCCTCATGTATTACCAAGGATTACCAACTGACTGTGTGTATGTCCGACTGTACCCTCCTATGGACTGGCATCCTGTCCAGGAATGGTGCTTTCTTTGTTGCCACGATCGGTTCCAGCCCCTGCAGCCCTGCATTGTATTAAGCGCATCTAAAAATGTTCCATCCATCCATCCATCCTCCAACCCGATGAATCCGAACACAGGGTCACGGGGGTCTGCTGGAGCCAATCCCAGCAAACACAGGGCGCAAGGCAGGAAATAAACCCTGGGCAGGGGGCCAGCCCACCACAGGGCACACACACACACCCACACACCAAGCACACACTAGGGACAATTTAGAATCACCAATGCACCTAACCTGCATGTCTTTGGACTGTGGGAGAAAACCCACGCAGACATGCGGAGAACATGCAAACTCCACGCAGGGAGGACCCAGGAAGCGAACCCGGGTCTCCTAACTGCAAGGCAGCAGTGCTACCCACTGCGCCACTGTGCCGCCACTCTGAGAATATTATGTTAAAAAATGATTTTATGAGCACGTACTGTATGTCATAGTGGGTTCTAATATATGGATGGAGCAGCGAAATTGCATAACCATAAGCAAATACCAATCAATCAATCGATCAATCAATAAATAATCTTGTTTTGCACAGAAAAGGTTTTCTTAAAAGACAAATACTTCATAAGCAATCCACAGATGTTTAAAACAGATAACACCTAATTCTTATATGTTCTGTGATATAAAGTCACTATTAAATATTTACACATTCTTATTGAAGATTCAAATATCATTTTTCATTTGATTCAATTCATCCTCATAACATAATATCAGGTTTTATATATATATGTGTGTGTGTGTGTGTGTATAAAAGGAAATTATTACACCAATTTTAAGTTCATATGCCGAGACTCCTAAGTCTGAAATGGATCACTCTGTGGGAAAACAATTCCAGCTTCATCCAAAATGTCTGAACACAGGTTCATTCATTTGTAAAGACAAGTTAATTCAAAGGTTCAACACAAATCTTTTCTCACTTTAAAAATTATTTTGTAATCAATATTATTTAAGTTAAAAAAAAAGAAATTGTGATTTTTAGGAAATGAAAAAAAAAAACCTGCCACTTTTATCCAAAGGGTGTTACAATATAATTCCAAAAAAAAAATTCTTGATATTGTGGTTTTGTAGGCATCTATAAGGGGGTGTTACTGTCTTCTGATCTTTGACTTTAACGTGTACAACAGTAATTTGCCTTCACCTTACGTGATCCTGATTGCCCATACATGAAATCAACTGATCCTGTTGGATTTCCTTGAGGGTTTCTTGTTTGCGTATTGAAGAGATATTTGTGTCCTTCAAGGAATTGAGAAAATGTCTGTGGGTACACATTGACAGAGGGAAATCAAAGAAATTTGATAATATTACATACGTTATGAACACTGCAAAGTTTTTAGAAATGAAGGAAATACAGTATGGCACCCTGGGAACATTGTAAAGATCAGAATGTTCCTCCAAAACTGATGACAGACAAGAAGAAAGATCATGATGGGGTCTATCAAGAGAATCACAACAACCTTAAATGAGAACCAATGATTTATGGTCACTTCCTGTGTATAGCAAATATTTTATGCATTCACCATACCTGTGGGATAGTGAGACAAGAATGAACGGCAAAAAGAGCAGCTTATTTATTTAAGGCAGTTATCAGTCAATAATGAGATACAAAACTAACCAACAGCCTACCAGCTAATTTGACCCTTTTTGCACTAGTCTGTCTGTCTGTCTATTATATAGTATCTGTTTCAATAAAGAAAATCTAAAGGAAAAGGTGAGGTTTTGAGAAATAACGAAGACTTCTGGTCCACCAAACATTTGGATGGTGCCCTGAGATAAAAGAAATTCAACAGTTTTGCAAAAGTCCGGTAGACTGAGAGTGAAAGAGTGACATTGCAGGAATGGAGTATGAGATCCCAGAGGTACAGTAGATGCTCATCAGTTTTTCTGAGTTTTTGTTATATATATTTATATAGCTCAGCCATATGATGTCACTCGACAGATATGGTTAGCTTACATTTATGTTAATCAGTATGAATCTGCATTGTTTTATTGTGTCTTTAAACACATTTGAATCTTATGCATATTCACTATGTAAGTAACATTTTGTAAGCCTGTAATTACATTTTACCAGTGAACATGCTTCAGCAGTCTGAGACTACAAGAGTACTATCCAAAAATAAACTGAATTGAACTGCAAATTGAATTGTTTGACTTCTGGTTAAGGAAATGAAAAACAATGGAGAGTCTTGAATCTGAAGAAAAAAGTCAATTAAAATCCAAACAGCAAAAAAGTAAGTTCTAGTGACAGGAGTAATTAATTACTAATTAGGAAAGTTACTGGAATGAAAACCTCCAGGATCCAAGTTTGACAAACCCTGTGTGTTTGGTAGCAGGGGTATGGTACTGATAGTAGATTATGGGCATTGTGTGACAAAACAAAGGAAGGATACTGTAATAAATACTAGTGTATGAATGTATATTTTTGGAAATCTTCCTTAAACGATTTTACAATTCGTGACTTTAAATCTGCCTCTGTCTCTCTCTTTGTGTGAGTAGCCATCACCGTATACCATACACAGGAGATCTCTTTGAAACAAGATTGTGCTTAAAGTTTTCTAAAGAAATTTGGGTTAAAATTGCAAAACAATACATGTTGTGAGTTCAGAGAGACACTTATAAACAGCCTTCCTGCTAGAATCCAAGAAAAAAGTGGCTTAATAAAGTGCTAGTGAAGGTGGTGTGTGCTCTCATGCAACCAAGACATAGAATTAAAACTAAAAAATATTCATTTTCCTGGATGTTTTACATTTTCTTTACCACTTTAACACTTGCTTATTACAGATGAGAAAAGGTCTGACATACAAGGTCAATTGCAGTGTGTCCTGAGCCTGCGGTGTTCCAGTGTTGCTCCAATCTAAGTGAGTATTTACAATAACAAGACTAATGTTTAGGTCGACCGCTGTTGTAGTGTGCCTCAGAGCTGTGGTTTCTCAGCAGGTCAACACCAAGACTAAGTGCAGTGGCAGTGACCTTTTGGATTTGGAAGAGGGGAACAAAGTTGCATACAAACTTAGACCACTTCATGAGTAGATTTAACTGACTCAGTGCGGTAGACAATATTACAAAGTAATAAACACTGTTATGGACATGAAAAGCAACAATATAGCATTAAAAAGCAGGAAAATCATAATTTATATCTGGAGTTATGTATAGTGTGATATTGACTCAAATATATTTACCTTAATGCCACAGAAAAAAACAACAGATGCATTGACATATTTATATTTTGTCATATAGGAGTCAGTGTCACTAATTAAGAAATCGCTTGGTTGCCAGTTTGGAAAATAAGAATTAAAAGATGCGGGCAGTTTCTCCTAATGCTGTATTCCTTCTGAGTGTCATGTAGGTAATTTCTGTTCTCCAGAACTCTCACAATATGAATTATATAGAGCTTATGTGCTATTGGGAAGATTGCGATGCGAGTAGACATTATGAATATTGTCTCGCCACTGACTAGCGTTTTTATATGCTTTGCTGACTGTTAGATTAATTCAGTTATTAGGAAAAGCTGGGCACATAATGAATGACAAGTGTTAATTCTTCTACATTACCTATATTGGGAAAGAGTCACAACAAGAGCGGATTAAGGTCCCCACAGGGTGTCTAATGTATTGTATATATGTATGCCTAAGACCATCACATATAAAAATAAAATAAAATTCAGTGAGATGTCACTCATATACTGTATTAGACTAGCCATTCCCTGCGGCTCCACCCATGTAGAAGCGAAACAGGACAGTGTGTAGGGCCCTGCCCGACTACGTACTCCTGACGTTATGCTTTCCCCTCCCCTCGGCCTGCAGCCTCTGTTTCGGATTAGCACAAATATATCACTCCTGCAAGCGAACTATGATTCTTAGCTTGAAGAGAGAAGTTGCAAAAATCAAATCAAATTATAGAAAAAACACCCATCCTAAATCTGTTAAGTAGTTCTCTCGTTAGCTAGCTAAGCAGGGGTAAGCCACGAACCAACCCCCTCCCCTCAGCCCGTTGCGTGTCTCTCGGATTCGCACAAATAAATCAGTACTGCAAGCGAACTATGATACATAGCACAATGAGAGAAGTCGCAAAATCAACCGGAATGTTCAAGCAAATTATAGAAAAAATCCGTTAAGTAGTTCTCTTGTGAAAAGCGGACAAGCAGACAGATGTTGGATTTTATATATATTGAGATTGAGAGGCAGAATTATAATATACAAGTAACCTTATGTTGCATGGAAGTGCACGAGATACTGCTGAAATAGAAAAATGCCAGCATTACTTTTTTTCATTCACGCCAAGACACTCGGGTACTCCGATGGTAGATTAATCTACGAGTTACAGAGAAGCATTTAAGTTTCAGATTTGATTCTACTTCTGTTTACCTGTTGTTGTCATTCCTTTCCGTATAGGGATCTCTGCTCCAGGTTAGATGCTCAAAGTGAATGCTAGCTACAATAACAAGAGCAACACTCATTTGGATCAAATGTACTGTAGCTTATCGATTTTTATTTTTTTTAATAGGTTTACATGAGGAGATAAGTTTGTAATTGTGGTCTGTCCCTTTTAATTGAGAGGAATGTGCAGTTGGAAGTTGTTAATTGAGAAAAAGGACAAGATGTTATTTGCTGACGTTAATGGTGAATCAGATGGCCAGCTAAGCAAAGAGAGAAGAAACAAGAAACAAAAACAAGCCTAGCTGTGAATTAGTTAAACTTGTTATTGACCGTGTTCCACTGTTCACTGCAACAGCACTTAGACCTGAGGATTGCCTCCTCTTAATACTGTACTATGTAGTCTGGTCTTGATTCACAGCTATTACAGTACTGTATCAGGTACACTGCAACTTGCCCACAGTATTTTCTTGCAAATTCGCTCAGTTTTTGTGGAGGGCCTGCTCTAGGCAGATTTACAGCTGTACCATACTCTTCATATTTGTTAATGATTGATTTAACTGGATATTCAGTGATTTGGATTATACATTTCAATCTCCTCTTCACTCAGTCTCTTGGATTGTTCATTTGTGCTTATTTTGTCAGTTTGCTGACTGTTAGATTAATTCACAATGCTGAGTCACCACAGTTTGGACAAACGACATACAGTGACATTTATACTGGTGTCAAGTGAAACCATTTGACTACAGACAGATAATCTCCATTAAACAATATTATGATTTCTAAAGCCAATTGGTGGCACCAGTAATGATTTAGGTGCTGTTCTGTTTCAGCCTGGATTTTGTCATTGGCTTGTATTTAATTGTTGCTTTTTTATGCTTGAATAATTAAATAATGTTATTTGTGTTTTGCTTGTACTTCTGTATTGTCTCATTAAATTTCACATTTCTTGTGCTTTGTGGGTGGTGCCCCAAGATGTGGGGCTACCTTGAACTACTGCTAAGACCTCACCTCTGGCTTTATATTCTGCCTGGAAGGAAGCCCCCCTAGCATGTTCTATGAAGTCATTTGAAAAAATTGTGATTATTGCCATTACTTTGCTGGTTGCTGGTTGTTTGGTCAGTTTGCTACTGGTTTTGGATGACAGTTTCTAGATAAGTGTTTTGGGATGTGTTTGCCTTATTATTGCCTTTCTTTTGCCTGTTAAATATGTTTTTTTCTTTTTGTAAAGGTTTTTGTGATGCCTATTGGTCAAAAGCTAGAGTTTTATCCATGGCATTTTGGAACACCTGAGTTTATTTTTCCAGTTAGTCCATTTTAAGGCCTAATAAGGCAAAAATCTACTGGTGATAGTTGGGAGTTAACTGGACTGGATGAGTCTCCTCTGGGCTATCCAGTGAAGGTCCTGGCCTGCCTTTATTGTATGTTTAGATGCCTCTCCCCCCTTTTCATGTCTTTCATGCCTGAAACTCCTTCACACGACAGAGTCATCACATTAAAGGGTGAGAATACTTCTGCTGTCAATTATTTTGTGTTTACATTTGTAATTAATTTAGATTATTTTGCAGTGATCTCTTTTCACATTGACAACAAAAAGTCTTTTCTATTGATCAGTGTTGAAAAGGCACAATTAAATTCACTGTTCTGTAGCAGTAAAATATGAAAATGTCCAAGGGGATGAATATATTTTATAGGCACTATAACTTAATTTATTTATAACCTTTACATTACATTAACAACAGATGAAATATCTATAATGGTGTATAGACATTTAATATACACTGTAATTATTCAAGATATATGGCTACAAGCACTCAAGAAAGTTCTTAAATATCTCAAATATGCTGGGTTTAAAAGGATGTGCTTAGTTCATAGTCTTTGATTTTCATTCCAAATGTCACATCTTTGTAAAAAAACATCCTCATCTTAGGATGACTCATGTTTACTTTTGTGTGTTTTTATATTTTGACTTTTTAATTGGTTAACCTGTGAATAAGCATTTCCTAGAAATTGTGACTCAATGAATTAGCTGCAAACTTCCAGAAATGACATCATTTCAGTGCAGTACAAGCCTATGTTTTCCCTTAAAATTCTTGCTTTCTTTCTGGGCTTGGGATAGGCAGCCTAAGACCAGGAGGCCAAGCTTCAGCTAGTCTCTTGATCTATGGCTAATTAATAGCATTACATTTACAATATTATTGTTTTCTTTTCTTTTATTTATTTATTCAGGAATCTTAATTCAAATTTTATTTACAATTATATTTTATTATTACAATTATCTATGGGTTTTTAGCTTTTTACATTATTAATTACATACACCACATTTGGTTTGGTTGATTTGGATTGAGTTTTTCTTTCTGTAATTTGCTTGAACATTCCATTTTAATTTTGTGAATTCTCTCATTGCACTATGTATCATAGTTTACTTTCAGTAACAATTTATTTGCATGAATCCAAGAGACATGAAGCGGACTGAGGGGAGATGGGTGAGGCCCTCCTTACTAACGTGCCGGCCTCAGGGCATTTCTTACTTCCACTTAGCTAGCGAACAACGCGACTACTTAACGGATTTAGGTTGGGTTTTTTCCATAATTTGCTTTAACATTCCGGTTGATTTGGCAACTTCTGTCATCGTGTTAAGAATCTTAGTTCACTTGGAGGAGCGATTTATTTGTGCTAATCCAAGACAGAGGCTGCGGGCCGAGGGGAGGAGGAAGCGTGACATCAGGAGTAGGGAGCTGGGCGGGGCCATCCTCACTGTCCTGTTTCACTACTATGTAGGGTAAGCAACGGGGGATGGCTAGTGATTTAATATTAGTTTCTAAAAGTTCTGAAATACACATGTATATGTGTAGGTATATAGGTAGGTAGGTACAGATAGATATAGATAGATACAGATATGGATATAGATGGATATAAAAAGATACAGATGAATAGATACAGATAGATAGATAAAGGAGGACCGGAGGAGAACTTGGAAGTTCAACCCTATAGGGGCCCGTGGTAACCGCCAGGGGGCGCCCCAATGCCTGAGGAGCCCTGGCCTCCAGCACTTCTGCCACACCCTAAGGTGCTGGGGGGAAGAAGACCAGGGACACCCAGAGTGCTTCCAGGTTCACGGCCGGTACTTCCACTACACTAGGGAGTGCCAGCAGAAGCTAATCAGGAGGCACCTGGAGCATGTCTGGGTGTGTATAAAAGGGGCCGCCTCCCTCCATTTGAGGGCTTGAATCAGGAGCGGAGAAGGACGGAGCTTGGGAGGAGAGGAAAAGAGGCGGCCTGAGGAGAGTGAGGCATTGTATTGAGGCCTGGACTTTGGGGGAGTTTTGGGGTTGTGTGAGGCACTTGTAAATATGGACTGTGTTAATAAATGTGTGTTGGGTGAACCATCACTGTATGCCTGTCTGTGTCTGGGCCATCGTCCAAAATATATATATATATATATATATATATATATATATATATATATATATATATATATATATATATATATATATATATATATATATATATATATATATATATATATAAACAGATCGAGACTCAAACAAACAAACCACAAGCTGTGAAAATAAAAATTTAAAATTAAAATTAAAAACTTAAAATTAAAACACAAACAAGACAATACAAAGAAGTAGCAGCAATATGACATGTAGTAAGCAATATAAACAATGATGCAATGTAAGGTATCGTGCAGTTTAGATACATAAATATATTCATTAAATATGTAATATAATAAATAAATAATAGATAATACTGCACAGCGTGCGGTAGTACAGAAATGGCTGCATGACTCTGTGTATGATAATAGTTTAATACATGTTTAAACAATGACAGGTCAGAATGTTTCACAGCAGAAGGATATCAATTAACGTCAAAGTGTAGTGTGCAAAATACTTAAAGGTCACTATGAGATTTTTCAGTTCGTTTCTACATGCACACTAGTCTTTGCAGGAAAGTGGCTTTCATACATAAAAGTTCTGTGTCAGTGGCTTTTTAGAGGTGGTTGAGGCAGTGTAGAAGATCCCAGGGGGCAGCATGGTGTTAAGAAGTCTAACAGTTTGGGGGTAAAAACTATCCTGCAGCCTGGCAGATCTGGCTTTGATACTGCAGTATCTTCTCTTGGATGGCAGAAGTATGAAAAGTCCATGTGAGGAGTGTAAGGGGTCCTGCACAATGCTGCAGGTCTTGCGGACACTGCGTTTGTAAAATATGTCCTGCAGTAAAGGGAGTAATGTTCTCTGCTGTCTTCACTATCCTTTGCAGGCGCTTGCAGTTGGATATGTTGCCAAACCAGACAGTGATGCAGCTGGTCAGAATACTCTAAATGGTGCCTCTGTAGAATATGGTGAGGATGGAAGGGGGAAGACTTACTCGCTTCTGCCACCTCAGGAAGTGTAGTCTCTGCTCTACTTTCTTTATTAGTGATGAGGTGTTATTTACTGGTGTTTAGAGGTCTACTTTATCTTGCCAAAGATAAATAGTTTTACAGTACCAAGTCTTTATGGATGATGTCCAATGTTATGCAAATTTGTTGCTTTGTTATTGCTCTGGGTTTAAGTGGAAAATTTTTCAACCGTTAGAGTATACTTATTCCCCTTGCTGATCCTTGTCAGTGCTGTGCTGCTGCTTTCTTGTTTGCTTTCTCATGTTGGGCTATTTGCTGTATTGTCTGCATCTTAGATAAAAGCATTACTGTTTCTGGCACAAGAGTTTACAGGCTGAAATTCCTTTCTTGAAGAGATGATTGCTTCTCAGCCTTCAGACTGACTGTTTAGTTTGATAAACTGGATGTCTGCTCTCAGGTTCACAAAGAGAAGAGTTTGTTAGGTTCAGCTCTGCAAGAAAGCGGCTCATAACTTTTTAGGCTTCAGAGGATCATTTTGCATATTTCCCTATCCCTGAGAGAATTCCAGAGAGGGTGACACTAGAGAATCCCCAGTGTGTTCAGTGAGTATTCAGCGAATATCCAAGGGGGGGTTGAGAGAGATTCTTTAGGATAGTTCAGAGAGTTTTAAAGGAAGGCTGAACCTTCTCCTGATTAGATTAAAGTCACTTCCAGTTACAAAATCAGTGTCTTTTAATATGCAAGTTCTTCTGTTTATCTTAGTTATCTTAAGGTCTTAAGTCCATTTTGTGTCCTGGGCTCAAGAGGTCTGCAGAGTGGCCTCTGAAGAGATGTCAGGTTACCTCTGATTTACACATTTCGTATCAGATGAAGTCCAGGAAGATCCTGGTACAAGCTGGTGCAATGTTAAAATCAAGGGTTGGAAGACTGTATTGTGTTTTTCTTTTTTGCTATTTATTGTGATTTTAAGAACACTTTTTAATTTATTTATTGCTCATCTGCTTTTAAAAAGTGCATTTGAACTGTTCATGACTGTATTATTCAGTCTTGTTGGCATTTTTACACACTAAAATCTATCAATGTTGCAGATGCACTTCTGGAGTCAGATACTTATTACTGTTCCACTGGTCCTTCGTCCAAATACTAATGCCAATTGTGGACAGTAGTCATCACAACCTGCCATCAGGGACAACACCAGTGAACACCACCTTCAGTCCTACCTCCAGAACTGGTTGCTGCTACTGTATCTCTCTGTAAATGTTTGTCTGTTCTGGACAACGGTCGGCAAAATGCATTGAGAATCATGATAGGAGCACCATCTTAAAGTACTGTTTTACTAATTCTTCTTCCTGCACCAATTTGCCACAGATGCACAGCTCCATAATGCTTAGGTATTAGACTGTAAAGGAACCATTAGAGTTGGTTTAGACGTCTAGTGATGATAATCCCTGGGCAACCACCATTTGACATGTATTAGATGTGGATTGCTGGGTGGAGGCTTGAGGCAGACACAGAACTGAAGAGATTATATCTGTCAGTTTTACTGGCAGCATCTGAAAATTTCCCAGAAGAAGTTGGAGGCTGATGCAGGGATAATGGAATCTGATCTGACCATCACAGTGTGTTGTCTTTGTAACTCTCACTATGCAAGGACAAATTTCACTGTACTATATACACATGATAGTTAAAATCTAAATAACCTATAAAACCATGAGAAGATGACAAGAATGTGAAAAATGTAGTCCAGTTCTGTTCTAGTTTTGCTTTTTTCATTTAATTCACTTATAGTATATTTTTAGGAATGTGTTTTGACCATATGAGTCTTGGATGTGCATGCCTGTTACAGTATTGAATCAATAACCATCCATCAGAGAACAGTAGAAGTTATTTTATTAATTTATTCTGTTATATAGATAGATAGATAGATAGATAGATAGATAGATAGATAGATAGATAGTGCTTTCAAGTACTCCATTCTTTAAATAAATAATACATTTTTGAACAAATGTTCTAATTAAAAATATAATTTCCTGAGTGTGTTTAATGGTCACTGAAGCACTACAAATGTGCAAACAAAAATATTAACATGTTTATAATGAACTTACTTTCTCTGATTTATGCTTTGCAGTATTCAAAATTAATCAAACAATATATTAAACTTAAAGTGGTAAAGTGGCTAGTATTTACAGCTCTAGAGTGCGCTGTTCAAATATTTTCTTGGGCACTGCCCACGTGCACATCTTTCCAGTATTTTCTGCCCAGATTCCAAACGCATACATTATGGAGTGTGTCCTGAGGTGAACTACTGCACTCTCTGCGGTTGTCTTCCACCTTTCTCTTGACACTCCTGGGAAGGACACCAAACTCAAATGGATTGGACCAGTTCAATAATGAATATATTTTATGCTTATTTGACAAGATCAGTGGTCCTGGGTTTCTTTGTGGTAAAACCAAAGTTTACACTACAACTTTATTTAGTCTACACTGCATCTGATGGTAATAACTGTGGTTTGCATAGTCATTTCTTCACGTTTTTTATGTTTATTTTTGCAAATTGATTAAATTGAAATTGATTTATCTGTACATACTCATCAAGCCCAAAATGGCATTGTCCACAAATAACCAACTGAAGTTTCATCCCAGATTTTGAATGCAATAGCAAATAGTATTGATTTAAGTAAGCTTTATGAGTAAATACCAGCAAGACTTCCAGGCAGTGCGTTCCAAAAACCTAAATGATTTTCAAAGCCAGTATAACATGTTTTCTAGAGAAGTTCTACAGTGGAAAAGCTTGTTTTTTTTTGCTGAGGTTTCCAAGAGATTAAATTAATACAATTGTATTGCAGCCATTGGTGTATAGTCATAAGAGGAGATTCTAAGGTTTCTGACCATTTAGGGTAAAGCTTTAGTAAGAAATATTGTGATGAAGCTATGTAAGCCATATGTGTGTGTTCATAAGTCAGAGATGAACAGCTGTAACTGTGGAAATGGATAAGAAAAAGTGAGAAATCTATTTGGACGTTCTGGCAACTATGAGGCTGACTCCAAGACTGGTGAAAGACAACAGTAAAAATATTTGGTAGGATCTGAGATTCAAGGTGCATTATGAAGAACTTTCATTTTATTGCCTTTTATTGACAATTCTGAGGAAGGAGGTTCATAATGGAAGGACATCCCGGAATGAGCTTCATATAGATACTATATGAAGGGGGAAATTGGGCTTTTTACAGAAGCTCTTTAAATAAATAAATGCATAAATAGGTAGATAGATAAGAAAATAAACACACACACACACACACTTTGGTCTGAATAAAGAAGAAAATTAAAAAGAGAGAAAAGTTCTGGCTTGGCTGCCTTAGTCACAATGGGACATTGTGCAGATATACTGCTGTTGGTATAAAAACGCCCTGTTAGTGTTTCTTGACACACTTCTGCTGAAGAATTTGTTGGCTGAAAATATCCAGCAGAAACTTGAAAAGTAGTTGAGAAGGTTACCTTTCCAAAAGTGGACTGCATGTTTTCTGAAAAAAAAAAAAATAACAAGCACATAAATTTAAGAAAAGGCTTATATGGTGCCTTCCTGTAATGTGCACCATCCTAAATATACTGTTATAAATGTTGGGCTCTAGTGAAATTCTTTACTAATTTCTTTATGCAATGATTATTTAGCATTTTTAAAATTAGGTTTTTATTAGTTATGAAAAAAGTTGGAAAAAGTACAGAACATGTCTAAATAATTTAAGCAAATAATATTAATTATGAATGGATCAGAAAACATGACAAACAAACCTTGCTCCTCTGTACCACCACTCCCTCCAATAACTTGAACCTTCAATTAAAATTAATTGAAGGGGGAAATAATGGATGCCTTCAAGAGAGAAGAAGAAGAAGCATTAGGAATTAACAAATTAAGTAGAGCACTGATCAATAACCACCCATCCCTGAACCAGTTACACCATGAGGAGCCATTTTTCAGTACTTAAACTGGATGATATGTTAGTCTGGACGTGAAAGATTCAATTAGGAAAGCAGTCCAAAGATTTCCAGCATGAGGCTATTGATATTTTTGCTTTAAGTGTTGACAAACAGAATGATCTCCTTTGAAAATGAATAAGAGAAATGGGTCTAGGAGGAGAATGATTTGTGACATAAGGGGAAAGTTAATCAACAGAATACAGGAGAGAAAAAGATTTGCACTGGTTGGCACTCCCAGTATATGTGTATAATTTTACCAGTAGTATGGGATAATAGTGGTCAACAGCCAGCCCCGCAGTGTGATATTAACACAGTGGTTCTCAACCTGTGGGGGCCCCCCTAGGGGGGCGCGAAGTAACAAAAAGGGGGGCGCGAAGATGTGAAAAAAAGAAAACAAGAATCAAAAATATGAAAAAAACATTTGTTGAAACCAAAACACATTAACTTAAACTAAATTCTGATACTAGAACAATAAATATAGAGTTAGATAAATGTTGTTAAAAGTTAAGTAGGTATAATAAAATATGCATCTAAATTAAAAAAAAACGTTAGGGGGGCGCGATTAAAACTGTTATGAAAACTCGGTCGCAGATACTTAAAGGTTGACAAACGTTGCATTAACAGGTAGAAGGATATAAAGAATGTAGAATTCAGTGTGTTGAGGCTTTGTATCTTTTGAGGACAAGGATATATTTTTAAAAATGGAATTCCAGGATAAGGACAGTAACAAGGGGATGTCACAATAACAGGGTAAGGTTACAAATGTTTATAAGGGATTATAAGCTGACTTTTACAGAATCCTACACAGTGCTGCCACAGACTTTAGAGTAGGAGAGAGTGAAAAAGAAAATTTAAGTAAAGAAAATAAGGAAAAATTCACTCACCTTTAGAAATAATCTTAGCGAAAGATGGAAAACGGAAGAAGAGCAAATATCAAATCTTTCAAATATAAAATCTCAAAAGATGGAACCTTTGTCATTGAAAATGTCCTGAAAGTGTTGAACTTATGTTACAATGTGACCATGCGGAAAGGCCAAAAGTTTACCACTAATGCATAGAACTAAACCAGCCCCACAAGAAGTGCTTGTACTCTGAACAACTGCTACTGATGAAAGAGCTTGACTACCCGCTACTGTGCTCCCCCAAACACAACCCTGACATTACTATCAACTATCCTGCTGCAAGCTTACAAGTAGACTCTGAAGCCTGAGGAGCCCAAAAATTAAAGAGATTCAGTTCTGGACTTAACAGGTGGAGATAAACTGCACAAATGCTTTGATTGTGTAAGTTGGGGGAAAATACTGTGTGCCTATGAAAACATTCTGCATAATTTCTACTAAGAATTATGGACATAGGTGACATCAGATATTTACTAAAGGCATGGAGCAATGCATTTTGAAATGTCAATAAGGAAATATATCAGATATAGAGAAAAGAGGTCAGAAAAGCAATCAATGTGGCTAACATCCAGTAAGGCAGTAAACTAGAGATGTGATGCAGCAGCTGTAATAATTCACGCAAAGTTTGGATGGATCTAAAAGTGCTAACAGACTACAAGTGAAAATGTTATCAAACCCCATCTATATTTTCTCCCCCTAATATACTTAATGCCTTCCTTGATTGGAATAACAAGCAGCTAACCATTTGATTTCCAGACGTCACCACATGATTCATCCCTCTTTGTTTCTCTACATGACGTAAGGTGGACTTTTAAAAAAGTTAATGTCCGTAAGGTGTCTGGTCCAGAACGAATTTCAGGATGTGTTTTATAAATCTGTAGCAATGAACTGGCCGGAGTATTCGATGACATGTTTAATCTGTGGTCCATGCCTGCTTCCAAGGGGCAACAATTACCCCTTTCTGTCAATAACAACAGAACATTTGCTCTAACTGTTATTGTGATGAAGTGCTTTGTGAGACTGGTGGCAGGACACATTAAAGAGATTATTCAGTCCTTTATTGATAGTTCCCTTGGTCGCATTGATAGGTTCTGCACATATGGAAAATAAACAACTATGTCAGCGTTCAGTTTAAACACTACAGCTCAGCAGTATAAATAGCATTGTACCCCAATATAGAATAACAACTACACTTTATTATTACTAAGCAATAGACTTCAGCATGTATAGATTGGCAGCATCACATTCTCCATGCTGATCCTCAATGCAGGCACTCCTCATGGTAGTGTGCCAAGTTCCTAACCATAATCTTTGTTCTTCTATGAATGTGTGGCTAAAAACAGCTCCAACTCCATAATTAATTTTGCTGATTATATCACCCTGATGTGCCTCATCACTATCAATGATGAGACAGTTTATAGAGAAGAGGTTTACATGCTAACAAAGTGGTTCCAGGAAAACCATCTCATCCATATGTTATCAAAACTAAGGAGCTGGTCATAAACTTCACAAACCAGAAGGCAGGCCACATTCAGATCTACATTGCAGGATATTGCTGATTGACTTTAAATTTCTTGAACTGAAATGGACACAACACATTTGGTCTCTTGTCATAACAGCTTACCAATTCCTCTGCTTTCTCAGACATATGAGGAAAGTTTCAAAGCTTAATGTCATTTGACCAAACTAAATTGGTGTTCATAAATGGATTTCCTCCAAATGGTTTATTTAATAGTATTTTAAAGAAGAACATTGGGATGTTGTATTTGACTGGGCACCTCACATTTGGATTATGCAACACGAGTAATTTGAAATTTTGTCATAGACATTTATTATTATTATTAGCTATTGTTCAAATTTGTTCCCCTTCAAGCAAACTAACTCCGTTAATGTCCATTCTTCATGAAAATAAGAGATTAAACATTTTTCTCAGTCATCATTGCAAACAATGCAGGGAGAATAACATATACTGTAGTAGAAAGTGCTTTAGGGTAAAATATCCACAAAATTTGTATTTTCTTTTTTTTTAGCTAAAAACTTATGTAACTTCTAAGTTATTTTTTATCCTTCTTTTGATCTGAATTCTATCGCTGCATCAATTTTGTAAATGAAAAGTATGGAAATTATAGGCTTTCTAATTTGGATTCCAATGCAAACCTCAATATTACTTATACATAAAAAAATAAATAAAAAGAGCATTAGGTGTACATAAGAAAAGTCCAAAGACATACTGCTCAAAGAAAAAAGAAACTTTTGAGAAAGCTTAATTCAGACCCCAAATATGATATTGGAGGTATAAAGAAATGTCACCTTTCATTTTGCCTAACAGGAATTTAGTTTGTAACAATTTAAGACCAGAAAAAAGGCACTTTGAATCATTTCAATTATACACCATGAAAAATGGATGCGAATCATATCAACTGCATTACAATTATTAGTTATAATATTCTCCAATACAGCAGTTAGTTTTATATTATATTTGTGACTGGGCTGCAAGGAGGAATTTGATTGCTATAATGTAGTCCCAAATAACACATGAGCAGGTGCAAAGAAAATTGGCACAAGTTGGTGATCTGCAGTGACATGTAGCTAATGCATAAGGAGCAAAGTTGCCTGCTTATTTCTTTGCAATTGCGGCATAAGTAGAATTGGCAATTTGTGCAGGGCCATGCAGTGAGTGAACTTTATTTTTTATATTAATTTTTATTTGTTCCAAATAAATACAGTACAGAAGAAATTAAATAATATGACATTCTAGCATATGTTTCGGTAAAACAAAATTATAAGATTTAAAAGACCTGTTCAATCAAGCGATGTCATATATCACTGAAAAAATTAAAATATGCAATAAACTCTGCTACAACCCAAACCCTGTCACTTAGAATAGGGAGCAAATTTGTGATAAAAAACAGACAAGGGAGACACACTGTGTTATGTAGCCTCTTATTAATTAAAACAATAGAAGCCTGGCAGAGACGCAGTCAGGAGCATAGCAAACTTAATCTATACTAATAAAAGGCAAAGCCCTCACTGACTGACTGACTGACTGACTGACTGACTGACTGACTCACTCACTCACTCACTCACTCACTCACTCACTCACTCACTCACCCACTCATCACTAATTCTCCAACTTCCCGTGTAGGTAGAAGGCTGCAATTTGGCAGGCTTATTCCTTATAGTTTACTTACAAAAGTTAAGCATTTTAATTTCGAAATTCTATACGTAACGGTCATAACGGTCAACAATGTCCGCCATGTTGAACTTTCTTATTTATGGCCCCATCTTCACAAAATTTGGTAGGCGGCTTCCCTGCACTAACCGAAACTGATGTACGTACTTATTTCGGTGGTATGACGCCACTGTCGGCCGCCATATTGAACTTTCCAACGTCACTAATTCTCCAACTTCCTGTGTAGGTAGAAGGCTGACCTCATCTTCATGAAATTTGGTAGGCGGCTTCCCTGCGCTAACCGAACCTGATGTACGTACTTATTTAGGTGGTATGACGCCAATGGCACCTGCCTTTTCCATTCTCTGTGTTACATATTGCACGGCCATATCAGGCTCACTCTTGATATCCGGAGGAACATTGTGTCTTATGTATTGAATGACTGGGACAGGTTCAAGGTGTGGACTGATGACGGAACAGGAGATAATTATACTACACAGGAGCACTATCAGAAAGAAATGCTTAAGCCCTTCACCTATGGTTCTGCATGTGAGTTGATGGCTGCCGCTGAATCGTTTGGTTGTCACTTTCAAGTGTACCGAAATGGCCAAAGATTTTACATTTTGGACAACCGCCAATGCCTCTTAAACATCTTAAATTCACAGGTGACGATCTCAGTAGTGGACACTTTGATGTTTATGAATGTTTCAACTCACAAAAGCTGGATGAGAAGTTATCGATGAAACCGGTTGTATGCTTACAACGCTTGACAGATGCCGAATATCACTTCAACACAACAAGTCCTGCAAATACTAACGTAATTGAAACAAACCATGAAACTCAAACCCATTATGACAGCAGCGATCCAAGCTGTGAGATTTGAGACAAGATTACTTTTCACATGGCCAACTGTACGTTGCACTCTCAAGAGTAAGCTCAGCACACAGCTTGGTCATATTACAACTGGAGGGCCGAACTGACAACGTGGCATACAAAGAGATCCTTAACAAATAAGTATTGGTATATTTTCCCTCAGTTTAAAAAGGTTTACTTTTCTTCTTAATAAAAATTTTAAGGCAGTATTTCACCGCTGCGAAGCGCGGGTATTTTGCTAGTATAAAATAATATCTCGCCAAATTCTAAAGAAGCTCTTTACAGCTCCAGTAAAGAAAATTAGATTTTTTGTAGTCTTAGATTATATAAAATATAACATTCCTGTTATGGAGAGCACATTAGAATTAGTTGACAGGCTAACAATCTAGTGTACAGTACAAAATAATAACCAGATAACCTTAACTCATCTAGAAACACTCCAAAGGCTGTTGTACGTATCTGTAATAGTGAATCCTACACTATCTTATATAATGTATAAGAAAAAAATATTTTTCCGGAACAGCTTTAATTTTGGACAGTCCCAAAACATATGCCTGATTGAGGCTAGTGCTATCTGGCACCATTTACAATTAGGTTCCCATTTCTGATAAATACTAGGCAATTTTAATTAATAATGTGTGGTGGACAATTTTCAGATGGATTACAGTGTATTTTGCACAAACTGAAGAGTGAATGTCACAAATTATCAAGTCGATTCTATCCCAGCATTCCTGAAAGTTTTCTAGTAGTATGCTTTGGGACAATATTTGAAAACGTCTGGGAATGCTGCCAATATTTTTTTCTTCCTAGATAAAATATTTTCTAGTATGAGCATTGGAAGTACAGTTGATTAGAGAAGTTAGGCAAATGCTTTCTTAAAAAATTTCCACCTTGTTAATAGAAAATTGAAGACATTTCCAACAGAACTGATCAAAAGGTGCAAACATATAATCAATATGAATATATTTAACTATGGCTTTTGTTGAAGTGCCTAGTGTCTTCTAAAACTTCAATTGTGCACACTTTAGGGAAGATTTGAAAGCAATATTATCATGTAATGCAGCAGCAGAGAACATTGCTTTTTCCTACACTGCTTCTATATTTTAAGTGATTGAAGAACAATATTATTACTGGTATATTGGCCATAATTATCAATGACCAGAGCACAGATTAGAGCATTCAGAGGGGACTTCTTAAAAGATTTTTCTTTTCCAGATCCAAGCTGGCCAACATGTATTTAGTACTGTCTTCCTTTTGTCTCCTAATTGTTTCAAAGTATGAATATACATTATACTTGTAGTATAGCTGAAAGTTTGGCAACAACATACCACTTTCTGCTTTTAATGTTCATTTTTTAAAATTTGGTATTTTTCCAATACAAGCTGATAATGGAATCAAGCTTTCTAAAAAAAAGTCATACTTTGATAAGTATAGGGATACTCTGAAATAAGAATATACATTTTTGGAGAATATTAATTTTCACTACATCACCTAAGGAGAGGTGAAGAGATGATCATCTATTGACATCCTGTCCAATGCTTTCCATGAAAATGGCAAAAATTTCTTTAAAAAATCCTTGTAATCGTAACTTCCATGCCGACATGGTCAGTATGAGTTTACTCAAAAAAGTTATTTGTTTTTTCTAGATTAATTTTTAAATCCTTAAATATTGTAAAAGACATCTAATATATTTATTAAGATCGACAATAGTACATTTGGAGTAATGATAAACAGAATCATATTGCCTGCGCAGAGGGATATTTTTCATTCCACTCCTTCCCTCTTGCGTCTCTTTATTTCTGAGTTTTGCCGTATAGACAAATGGCCAGTGGTTCGGTAGCAATTGCAAATAGCATTGGAGATAGTAGGCAGCCTTATCGGGTTCCAGATTCTAATCTGAAATGCTTTTAGTTTATATTGTTTACTAGCACAGAAGTTTCTGGTCTTGAGTAAAGTACTTTAATATAGGCTACAATATCTGGGGCAAACCTGAATTTGTGAAAAATAGTAAAGAGTTAACTCCATTTTATTCTATTGAAAGCTCTTTCTGCATCCAGAGATACTAAACATTTTCGGAGATCAGTTGCTCAATGATTTTATAATATATTCAATAGGCGGTGAACATTTGATAATAGTTGCTGGCTTTTAATCAATCAAGTTTGGTCTTGTGATACTCATATAGGGAGAATTTTCTCAATGCTTTTATAAGAACTTTGGCCAATAGCTTCATATCTTTATTCATTAATGAGATTGGTCTACGCATTTTTAAATGTTTTTATTTTTCTTTGGAAACATCCTGATTGACGCCAGTCATAGAGTGTGAGTTAACCATAGGAGTGAATTTGTAGCCACACTGTTTACAGTCCAGTTCTTTAGCTCTAAGTTGCTGGAAGCATATTCTTGTAGCATTTGTCACACATTATACTGTCTACCTACAACATGTATTCATGGCTACCTTAAGTTAGATTAAAGAAAAGAATCAAATTTCATGCTATGCTTTCTAGGCAATGTCTACAGCATAGAGGACCTCTGCTGTTGCGAAGGCTTACAAGTGATGCACAGTTAACATTGTCACTAATGGTACTGTTGTACCAGCCACAATATTCATAAAAGCCCACCAGTACTGTATCTGTTTTACTTGTTGTCTCAGAATGATCTTCAAGGATGTCTCTTATAAAGCACCAAAATCAGATACTTAATTATACTTTAAGTTAGCTGTTAAAAAATCTGTATGAAAGCACAGATCCCAGTATTCACAGGCCTGTTTTGCTACTCTTGGCAAATTCACTGAGAAATGTTAACGAGTCAACAAATGTCGGCTTTTTAAAGTTTTGAAATTTCTTTCTCTTTTGCATATTTCTCTATAGTGGAAAGGTAGTGCAGTTATCAGTACTGCTACTTTGCAATTCTAGAGTTGTGGGTTTGAATCCTGTGCCCGTTCATTGCCATTGTGGAGTTTGCAAGTTCTCAGTGTGTCTGTGAGGACTTTCCTCCAGGTACCCTGGTTTTCATTCCACATCCCCAAAGAAGATGTGATACAATTGAGGTTAACTGGCAATTCCAAACTGATCCTAGAATGAGTGTCAATGTGAATGGCCCCTGTGATGACCTGGCATCCTGCCCAGGGCAGTTTCCTTTCTTGTGCTCAGTGCTGCCTTGATAGGCTCAGGCTTTTCATGACCCTGAATTGAATTAGCAGGGTTATGGTATCTGTTTACATCTCAGATCTGCTGTCTCACATAACAGACCTGGACATCAAAGGACCTAAATTTATTGCAATTTTCCATTGCAAAGGGGTCTGGGACCATCAAGGATTTATGTTATGCTGGAGTTTTTTGTTTTTTTTTTCTTTTCAACCTTCCCCTCCTCTGCTTACACTTCCAATCATTCTGTGTCACTTGATAATCGTATCTTACTTGGTTTAAAGGTATTGCATTTTAAAGTCTGTGCAGTCCTGTCAATAAAATGAATGTGAAGCATGATGTGAAAAAGAAATTGTACATCATGTTTTCATTCTCCTGTTCACATGCATCGCAAATTTAAATTTTGTAGTGTAATTTAATTATCCTATATAATGATTTATGACAAGCCAAACTCTTAAAAATTTAAATTACACTGAAACTTATAATCTGCATTTGTCACAGTTGCATTTTTTTAGTTACTTTCTGCTCTGTAGAGATAGCTACCCTTTGACTAAATGAGTCATTTGACCACACATGGCATTATTGGTCACTAAGCAGTTATTTATTTTACAGGTACATCTTTCAATTATTATGCTTACATAAACACTATTGAAAAAGTAATCTGTTATTGTGAAGTACAGGGCATACTATGTGATACTGAAGTGTTTAATGTGAGTAATAAACTTGGACTGTTTAATTATGTATTTATTTAGATTTGTTAATTGCATGTTTTCCTGTTTGTTCACTAGGATGGAAAGCTAATAGAATTTGTTTACAGAATTTGTGGTATCGACAGAGAACATGTATGTAAAAATCATCCACAGACTGGACTTACAAGCATTGTTTGACTGGGAATCCTGTCACTCATACGATTGCTCAGAGTTGACTGTGCAAGTCAAGTACGAGTGCCCAGAATTCCAGTGTGAATCGGCTACTTTAATTCTAGAAACTCCAGGGGCCTCATGTATAACGCCGTGCATAGAACTCGCACTATAACATGGGGTAAGCACAAAAGCCGAAATGTGCTTACGCACAGAAAAATCCAGATGCAGGAATCTATGCATACTCCAACTTCCACGTTCTTCCGCTACGTAAATCCAGATCAACGTGAAAAGTAACGCTTGTGAACGCGCTTTATGTAACGCCCCAGCTCCTCCCAGAATTACGCCTCTTTGAATATGAAAATGAATATAAATCGCCCTTAAGCTCAGCCTTCTGTGAAAAGACAATGGGAAAAGCACGGGGGAAAATATAAGAATTTCAGCGAATACCAAGTGGAGGCAAAGAAAAAACATATAATTTGATCAAATAAACCGTGGTATAATCAACAAAAGGAAGTTGATCGAGTGACATAGCATGGTTGGAGAAACTTTAAAGCTAACGTTCACAAAATCACACAGTGCCGGAAATAAAAAAGAAGTCACATATCAAAGTCGCCGTGAAAAGGCGAGTTGTAGCCCATTGTCTGAGTGTCATATGAAAGCTTATTAGGGTACAGAGAAAAAAAGGCACACAGTGGGGAAAAAGCACGAAATGTCAACTTCAATCTCGACATTTCAACTTTAATCATGTAGTTTATTTTGTCATTAAAGTAGAACATCATAAACTTCATCTTAAAATCGTTTAATTTACCAGTTTCTCAAATCACATCGTAATTAAAGTAGCACGTTAAATGCTTTGTTTTGTATTTGATCTTCTATGTGCTCTATACTTGCTTCTTAAACCGGCTCTCTTCCTCCAACTGGACACAGAATCCATTACATTTGTGATATTACAGCTCTCTGAATAACTAAAATACTGAGATGTATACGTGATATCATTTTTATGATGATAGGAGTTAAAGCACGTTATTAAACATGAGTTTCACGGCGCAGTGATTGTGTGCGACCTTCGATGAAATAATTTATTGCAGCAGTACTCAGGGCCGGCTCTAGGCTTGTGGTGGCACTGGGCAGAGGAAGAATCGGTGGCTCCTTCGCCCGCCAATGTCAGTAAAGTATCTTATGCATGGTGGATGGCCACGTCCGTTGCGGACACTGCATAGCCGCCTCGTGCTCATGACACAAGCATTTAACTTTTGCCAAAATTTGTCGCTGTGTTTTTAGCTGTGTTGTTATTTTCTGTTTCTGTTTTATATTCAATATACTGTATATTGGCGTAGCCGTCACTGCAGTCCTTGCTTTTCTTTCCCCAAATACCCAATCACCACACAATCAGCTCTGTAATAGAAGTTAAACCATCTGTAAGCTTAGAGCGCCGATTCTTCAAAACGTTTAAGGAACATTGAAATGTCTTCGTAGTACATGTTTAATTATTCTATCCTTCACGACACTCCCAGTGAAGAATATAGATTATTTAAATGAAGTTAGAGTTTTATCTGTATAATATAATAAACATATTTTGCTGCATTTCACCTTAAAAATGATACGTCATCATATGTAAATACGCGCTTTATAAAGTGGCTCAGGTTGTGCGATATTATAACTGTATTGCAAGTTTACAGTGGGGTGATTGTACTTATAAGTACAAACAGTTCTACAAGGTGTAATTGATTAAGTGCATTTAAAGTTCTTGGGATGAAACTGTTTCTGGACCGCAAGGTCTGTACAGGAAAGGCTTTGAAACGTTTTGCCGTGGCTGAGACAGCGTATCCTTGAAGCTGTATACCGATAATTCTCTTTTCGATCAGCTGCTGCTGTGATTCACACTCAGATACAGTGATATCAATACTCCGAGTCGTGCAGTGAGAGTAATATGGAAAAAGATGATCCGCTGTGGCAACTCCTAACAAGAGGAGCTGAAAGCAGAAGAAGAAGAAGAAGAAGTGAGAGTAACAACGCTAAAGCAGTTATGGTATTTAGAATACTATGGCTATTCCCTGGACCATTATATTGTTACAAGTTAATTACAATCAGATGCGTTACACTAATAAACAATATGCGGTTAGTTTCAGTGTATTTGTAAAGCCGCGTCAGGAAAATAGTCAGCAAAACCGAGCGGAGAAATTGCGTACGACAAGGTATGAGGTACCGTGTAAAAGTGATTTTATACATCGAGATTTGAACGTGGAAAAGTTCTTACACAACATTTCTGTGCGTACGCACCGTTTATACATGAGGCCCCTGCTCAATCATTAGGTGCCTGCATCTGAAGTGTCTGCTGCAAATGTGGTATTTGATGATTGAAGGTTTAAATCCCAGCGTACTGATGATTCACCATATGAAACACAGCACTCAGTAGAGTCCACCATCTCAGCTTTGATGAGTCATCTTAACATTCAAGTTCTATTTCTTGTTGCGTTTAGAGGAAAATTACAGATAAAATTCGATAAATAAATGAGCACAAAAAACATATTCTGTAACACATTTATTTATTTACACTCAGGTGTCATGCTCTTTTTCTTTAGTTATTGTCACATTTCAAGGTACTTTTATTTATTTTCAAATGTATTTGTTTATTTAATTTTGTCTGAAATGTTTCTCCATAGACGTATGCCAAGGCAGCAATAGCTAGCTTTCTAGTTGTTTTGCTGTTTGAGGAATATGAAAATGCTCATGAAGTAATTATATGAGTATGAGACCTGTACATTGCCATATGTAGTGTTTTGTACAGGTTATTAACATTTGTTAAAAAAATTTCAGATGTAAATTCCTTCCTATAAAAAAAGGATCATCCCTGTTTATTAAATACATACACACAATGAAAATTTTTTACTTATTCATTCATTTAAAACAGACAAGAGAACTACAACTTCTCTTTTGCATTACTGAATCTGTATTCCTGCATTTATTTCTTGTCCAATGTATAAATAATGAAAATTTTGAATTTTTAGGTATCAGGACTAAAGCAAAAAAAAAAGAAAAGAACTTGAGGTAAAGCCAAGACATTAAATTCTATTGGGAATTGAAGCATATTTTTAGAATTTTACCCCATTAAAATAACAATTTTGTTTAGTCAATCCAGGGATAAAGTAAGATAAGTATTTTTGTTTTTTTTTAACTTTTACATCAGAACAGAGTTCAATAAAATGACACAATGGTGCCATCTAGTGTCACACATTTATGAGAACAATATTGTTTAGGTTGCAAATATAGTGTATAATCTTTAGTTGTTAAAATTTAGAATAAAAACTGTAATCTGCATGATGATTATTTACATGCATTTTATTTTACCTCAGCATACAATTCATGTTTTTGAAGATCTTATTTCTATTCCATCAGCAATGGTTACAAGGTGAGAAAAAGTCCTGTGCCAGTAAATTGCAAAACTAACACAACAGAATCTTATTTTGAAGTCTTTGTTGGTACGCCTCCTCCACAACAGTGATCTAAAAACACCCCCACAAGCTAACAGACTTTTTTGCCACCTAGCAATAAACACAGACATGTCCGTGACGGCTTGCAGTTTTACTTAATACAAGTCAAAGTATGACGTCTCAGATAATTTTGAAGATCATTGAAATTAGTGCATTACAGACAGTGAGAGGTTTTTTGTAGCACAGAGATTTAAAGTTTGTGACAATAACATCTTTTGTGTTCTATTCCTTCGAATACATACATATTTTCCTGTGGTATAAAATCTCTGTAAGGAAACAAAAAAAGTTTGAATTTTAACAATGCAGTACCACAGAAATATATACTGTATATACAGCTAGTATAATCACAATCTAATGTCATAAGTACAGTCTGACACATTTATAAAATGATATTAACCCCAATTTTCAGAAATTTCAAGCTCACATAATAGTCAAAAATTGAAATCACAGTTTGATCCAACTCATTATGTGACTCAGTCATGCTTATGACCCCTTCATGCCTGTATGCACTTCTGACAACACCTGGGCATGATCCTGATGAGACGGTGGATAGTGTCCTGGGGGTCCTCCACCTAGGCCTGGATCAGGGCATCAGTGAGCTTCTGGACAATCTGTGGCACTACTTGGCACTGCTACATTAATGTCCCAGAGGTTCTCGATTGTATTCAGGTCTGGAGAATGTGCGGGCCAGTCAATAGCATCAATGCTTTTGTTATCCATTGTGGTGGACGTCTGGGGGCCCATGCCTGGCCAGGATGCACCTTCAGTATATGTTCTGGGGGAGCAAGCAAGGGCTATCCTATACCTCCCCTGGAATGCTACATGGCAACCCCCCTGGGCTGCAGCGGTGCCTCGGACTTCTGTAGGGCTTCATGAGAGTTGGAGTTTGGTGCAGCCCTGTTGGGATCCGCAGGTGCCGCCAGGGGGTGCTGCAGCAAGGAGCTGCTGAGTCCTTATGGGCAATGCTTTCGCCTTACCGGGGAGTGCCTTATAAAAAGAGCCAGCAGCCGCCACTCGAGGAGCCAGAGTCGGGAGGTAGGATACAAAGCTGCCGGGAGGAGTGGAGGAAAGAAGAAGATTTGATTTGTGTTGAGTTTGTGCTTAGTGTGGGACTGTGTAGGGCTTGTGGCATACAGGGAAGAAATGCCCCATGGGTGGAGAAAGTAAATCTTTTTGTTTTATTTTACGTGTGCCTTCGGTGTCAGTCTGTGTCAGGTCGGCGCTGGTATAGCGCCTTATTACACCAGTAACTGCCTACATACTCTGGCCGCATGAGGCCAGGCCTTGTCCTGCACCAAGAGGAACCCAGGGCCATCTGCACTTTTGTAAAGATTGACAATGTATCTGAGGTTTTCACCGTGGTATCTAACAGTAGTCAGGGTACTGTTCCCTAGTGCTTGGAGGTCTGTGAGACCCTCTAAGGATATGCCTCTCCAAAGCATCATTGACCTTCCGCCAAACTAGTCATGCTGGATAATGTTGAAGGTTTCATATTGTTCACCAGGGTGTCTCCTTAATCCTTCATATCTATCACATATGCTCAATATGAACACACCTTCATTTGTGAAGAGAACAGGGTGCCAATGATGGAGCTGCCAACTGTGATATTCCCTGGAAAATACCAATCTTTCAGGAGACTGCTTCTGATAGTTTGGTCAAAACATGCACACCAGTAGCCAGCTGGAGGTCATTTTGTGGCTGTGGCAGTGCTCCTCTTGTTTCTCCTCACACAAAGCAACAGATGCTGGACCTGCTGCTGGGTTGATGCCTTTCTACGGTCCTGTTCAGCTCTCCTTGTGTAACGGCCTGTCTTCTGGTATGTCCTCCATGCTCTTGGGACTGTGCTGAAAGACAAAGAAAACCTTCTTGTGACGGCTTATATGGATGTTCCATCCTGGAGGAGCTGGAGTACCTCTGTAACCGGAATCAGCTGCAGGTAGTGACAAGGAGACTTGCAAAACATAGAACTAAAGAAGAATCAGTCAGGAAGGATAAGGAGAGAGCAATTGTCTGTGGTCACCACCTGCAAAACCATTTCCTTTTTTGGGATTGTCTTGCTGCTGCCACTCCAGTGCATCTGTTGTCACTTTCATTTGCATCAAAGCAGTTGAAGTTGATTCACAATCGCTTATGCTTCCTAATAGATTGATATCCCTGATGCTTAGTTGACTTGGGGTTAATCTATGATGATTAAGTGTTCCCTTAAGCTTTTTGGGCAGTTTATACAAAACAACAGATTGTCTGATATCTGTTAACAGCCACCACAACATAGTAACCTGTCCAGCATTCGTCCATGCCTTGGTGTTTACACCTGTCAATGTCACTCATGTCGTTCAACAGTTTCTTTTAAAAAGTAGTTTCTTTGAGTTAATCACCTTGTGAATTAATAAATCCTAAAATGAATTCTTCTTCAGAAAATGAGTGTTTTATGGTGGCCCTGAAGTGTAATGTACAAAATCAAATTATGTCATGCAAAAAAAATATCAAGAAACACAATCACTGCTGTTCAGGGTGGGATTAGCAGCTGCTAGCTCATGATTTTGTACTGGAGATGGAGTGTGCTTTCTATTTAAATAAAAAACAAGTTTAATTATTCTTGAACACCTTATTTCAGGTTTGTGCAACCCTAATGGCTGTCACATATAACATTGCCATTTTTGTAATTTGGTCTAGCTTGAGAAACTTACTTTTTTATTTAGACAAGTTTTGTTAGCTTATTTATTTGAAAATGGGATTGTCTAGATTTATTTTCATATTTGTGATTTTATTTTTATGTTTTTGCCTTATTTTATATATATATATATATATATATATATATATATATATATATATATATATATATATATATATATATATATATAACACACTCGGGGGTCAAGCCCTCTGGCACCTTTGGCACCCAACCCCAAGTTGCAACCAGAATATTAGTAAAATCTATAAATGTACAATAGAAAAATAATTATTTATTGGAGTCAAAATCATGAAATTCTATGAATATGTAAAAGAAAAATTCATTATTATTTATTATTTAATGGAGTAAAAATCATGAAATGAGAATAAAATATTTACTCTCTAACCGATTGGAGTATTCCCATTAAACTGAGGTCCACTTTGCTCGATGAGTAAAGTAAATCTCAGTGGAACAACTTACAACAGGAGTTATTTTGTACAAAATTTTGATTCTTCAGTGTGAGCCCTGAGGGGCAAATGTCTTCAAATTGGAGTGCTTTTGTAAGTTTCGATTTTTGTATTGCATTCATGGTGCTTTTTTGAGGGTTGAATGCCGTCATAGAAAATGTACGACTTTTACATTTTGTGATGAGAAATTGTATACTGGAAATATAACAAAACAAAACAAAAATGTATCATTTGAAGTGTTGTTTTTAAGGCAATAGTTTGTCTCATAATTGCAGTGTATTTCGAACTTTTTGTTTTGATGCATATTGCCTCAAGTTTCTCTTACAAATTTAGTCAGTGAACAACTGCTATTAGTCTCATTTTTCTGTGTTCTGGTTTTGACCCCTACTGTTTTGTATATACTCAGATTTTATCTTATCGTTTAGACACTAGCTGTTTAATAAGATTTTGATTAATGAAATACAAATTTCAGAGGTTAAAAAAGTTTTGTTTTTTTTGTTTTTTGATTTAATTCTAGTTCTCATAAGATCATTTTTTGATTAAATTCTGAAAGAAACTAACATTGGAGCAGCTCTTTCTAAATATATTGTCAGTAACCAACCTGGAGCAGCCAGGTCTGGAAAAAGACAGGCACTGGACCTTGAAGGACCTTGAAGATCTTTCTGGCCATTTCATGTTTTTGCTACTGTCATAATAGCCATATTTAATATGAAAACATTACCTCTGCATAGAAGAGAGCATTGGAAAAGAGAGGCTTGTAGCAGACATTACATTTTATGGTTTTCAAAACTTAAACAATGAAAATTAAGCAAATATTTTCTTACTTGAAAAATTATTCATTCTAAAAAATATGTTCAGATGGATTCATAACTGTTACAAAGTCCCATTCCACATTAGTACCCTCACCTTGCCAGTCAAAACTCCTTCCATGAGACATATGAAAAGCTAATAAGAGTCTGATAAAATATATTTTTAACTGTATCTACAGTACTGAAAAACAATTATACAGTGTGGTGTATTTGTGTGTTTGTGTAATGGACAAAATTAGCTTCTGTGTTTAATGAGCGCTAAACATTTAATTTTGCCTGACTGTTTACAAAAATAAACATATTCGGTTTGTTATTATGAGCCTGATTTCCAAGCTAGTCACTAACTGTATAGAAATTTTTATATTTTTGTCATGTCCACATGCCTTTTGTTAATCACTTCTCTAACATGTGAGAAATGTGAATGTTGGGTTAATTGGAAACCCTTTGTCTCCTTTACAACACTATATTAGAAATTGCTGAATAACAATAACATTAATACAATTTTATTAGTGTAGAACAAAGGTTTATTTTTAATTACAACTGGTTCTCATTAGTTCTTGGGACAGTCACAACACTTTAGACAATGCAGAATTAAACAAATATTTTTTATGAATATAAACAAGATTAGAACTCTAATATACATATAAGTATAACTTTTTCAAAATAAGAAATAACTGCTATTATTAAATAACTGTGATTTGTATATTTTTATTAGTCATAATAAAGTTATTTATTTACTTATTTCCACCATAAAAAAGAAGTGATTGAAGACATATTTTAAGACACATACAGAACATTTTTCTGATTAGCTGTACTACACAATAAATAATACTTTTGCACATAATTTGTGGCATGGTCTGACATATATTAGTATTTTCTATGCACTCGGAAGTTAGACATTTATTAGCAATAACATAAAACATTGCAACACAACTGAAATGCATCTGCTTTCTTCATTGTCAGTAAATGCTATAGCAGTATTGATTTAAAAATGAAAAAATAGAGTATCTATTCAAGTATAGTGCAACTCATTTTTACATTTGGCCTAATAACAATGCCCTTTATATTTTAATCAAACAAAAAAGAAGAATAGACTAGGATTTGAGGTGGAACAGAAATTTCAATTGAGTTCACTGTCTTCAGGACTTTACAGAAGCCCAGATGATTACTCCAATAATCACAGCCACAATTACAAGAACCACAATGAGGATGAAGATCTTCTTGCGGGACCGGGACTACAAGAGAAAAAAGAAAAAGAAACTTTAAAAATAAAATAAGGATATATGCATTTTTTCAGAAGAAAATGTCATCAACTACATCAACACACTGTCTTTCTGCTTAAAAACAGTAACAGCATGATATGTATAACAATATAAACAAGAATAGTTCATTTTTGGTCAAGAATAGGAAAGGTCACTTCACAGAAACAGATGTGATCCCAACCATATATACTGGACAGAATGGAATGGCTTGCTGCCCTCCTTCAGCGGGCAGACCTGATCGTGAAGCTTCCTGGTTGGCTTTACCTGGTAATCTGCTGCTCTTGCCAGCTGCTCATTTGCTGACTGCACATGGACTTCTGCATTTTCTACATTAGCTTCTATGCTGTCTAAAGGCAAAAGAAATATTTATGACAGAATGTACACATCTCCCGGGTGCAATTAGCAGTTTCTTATTTATGTGTATTCCATATTATACTGATACATATATATATTTCTGAGAATGTTAGAATCTTTTGAGCATAGCAAATAAAGCAACACATTCTATGTATGTAGGATTGGGCAGGTAATCTAATGTATATATATGCTGACAAACATGGCAACTTACCAATTGTTTCACCTTGCTCATGAATCATCATACCAAGATCTTTAAAGATTTCGTTAATATTCACGATATCAGACTACAAAAATGAAATAACATGATAAAAACACATTTGATTTCCAGACGACCAATTAAAAGCTAAAAAATAAGACAAATCAAAATTTAAACAAAAAACATTCAGATATATACTGCAAAATATTAGTAAATGCTACTTTTCTGGAGTGTACTTTCCAAGGAAAAACTACTGTATTTCAAAAAAAGAACTGTAAAATTTACCATTAAATTCCTGGATTCAAATAAAATGACTCCTATTAAAGTGAACGTTCCCCCTGTTTCTGAGATATATTTAACATACTTTTCATTTTAACACCAGAAAGGACATTGTCAACACCTTAAACCGTTATCTTATAGTATTTCATGCTGGGATTTTTAATAATTTGTTTTTGGTCCAAAATGTAAATTTTAGAAGTGACTCAATGCTCCAAAAATCATCAACATTACATTACATTTAAAAATGGTTAACATTTTAAATGGTAAAACTTGTTAAAGACTTAATGATTGAAAATAAGAAGTAAATTGCATCTCAAAATGTTCATCACATTGAGATAATACATCCACACTGGAAGCAGTGGTGTAGCTAGGGTGGGAGGAGGGGGTGGTCCGCACAGGGCGGCATTATTGGCCAAAAGGCTCAGTACAATTCGTGTATAAGCAGCAGGGTTTGGAAAAATATCACTTATGTATGAAAAAAGTCAAATTCTCTGATTTTTAACCACAAATGCTTGAAAACTAATGTTCAGACTATCCTTCTGCATCAGACACAGCAGTTGAAATTTATGTGGCAATGACAAAAATAAACATAAACATTACACCGATAATAATTTCTAGGAAGATAAGCAACTAATTTACAATTTATAATTTCATTTTGTTATTAATCCGAATGCGTTCTTGCTCTGCGCAGAAAACTTCCCCACCTATCACTTGTACCCTACTTTGGTTCTAATTTTCGTAGCGTAATTATATTAAACTAATAATTAGAACACGGCTTATCAGTGCATCTATACTATATTCTTGTCTAGTTGATGCTTATAAATGTATATAAAAAATTATTGCTGTTTCTTTATATATGAATAAATCTTATTTTTTTCTCTATACGTCATTCTAATTTTCTATTTAAATAGTTTAACATATTCAGATATGTTGGAGGGCGGCAAATTGAAGCCCCGCCCCACCCCGAGCAGCACGAACTCGAGCTACGCCACTGACTGGAAGGCACAGTTTCATATTTTGTTAGTTCTTCCCTACATTTTAAAATGTAAAAAACAAAAAATATACTTCATTTTCAACATTCAGATTGATATTCATTTTAGACTTACTATTACAATTATGTGGGATGATGCAGGTTGTGTTGCATTGGGTCAGCTTGGTTTTAATGATTTAATGGGGAGAGGGGTGATAGTTTAAGTTAATCACATTACTTATTTTTGTATATGGAATGCTGTAGATATAAAAGCAGACTGGAGTATTGACAATAACCAATAACCATGGCAAGTGCAATAATGAGTCCATATGTCAAACTGTGTGAATTTCCTGTTTAAATACAAATTGATCCAGTTCTTCATAACATCATGAAAAGCACCTGAAGCATCTAAAATGACATATGTTCTGCTGAAAGTACGTGTTTATCTTAAAAAAATTATTGGCTAATCAGTTCTTAAAAAGAAACTCTGATGATTTTATATTGCCACATTAAAACTATTGGAAATTTAAAAAGGCACGTGTTTAGGGGGTGGTGAATCTTCCAAGAGAGACAAGAGAAGCTGCAGTTTTTTCACTGCTTTTGGTTAAAACAGTGAAGAGTGAAAAAAGGCCAAATCAGAACATTAGTACCTCCAGCTGCCTAATAGCAGTTTCTCTTTCTTTGATAAGCATAAGGTCCTCCTCAGTAATGGCATCTTCTTGAACCTGTGCCTCGGAACGATTTTTACTGTAATTTAAAAAAAAAACAAAAAAAAACCCAGGTTATTCATGTTAAAAATGGGAGATCTGGAGATGAGCATTTACTTATATGCACTGCAGAATGCATATAAAAAAATAGAAAAAAAACTATTTTTTTTTCTTTTGCTTTAAATTAGCAAAACATACGCCAATGGGGTAACCAAAACGTACATGATAAGATTTTTTCAGAAGAAACTAAAAAATCTTTAATACAAATTTCTTTATGTCAGTACATCTTAAGGAAAATGAGATGTAATGTCTTCATATAAAAACTTTTCACTTCATTTTTGCAGTGTATTGTAGTATTTGCAGACCAAAAGATACCCAAATGTTTCCCATTTACATGGTTTTAAGAATATGGTCCCACTACAAATAAAAGAAACCCCAGTGAGGTCCAAACATCCTTTTCATCAGCCTTACTTGCCAACTTGTACTGTGGGATCCCAAGGTATTCCCAGGTCACTTGGGAGATATAATCCTTCAAGTGAGCCATGGGTCTTTCCCTGGCTCTACTCCCAGCTGGTTGTGCCCGTAAAACCTCCACAGGGAGGTAGATGGCTCCTCTCGATGTAGAGGGTCAGCGGCTCTACTCCGAGCCTCTCCTGGATGTCAGCGCTTAAGCTATATCAAATAGATTACAAGACATCTTGAAATTGTACACCGTTCATTTTGAGATATCTCAAATGCATTTTGAGATCCTAAAATAAGTATGTAGGCATTTCCAGATTTCTGAAATGTAATTCAATATATCTCAAAATGAGTTTCAACAAATTGCTTTTGTGAGAGAAAACTAGAGTTTTCAAAAAAAAAAAAAACCTTAGCAGTTATGAAAGAGCATGATTAGTCTGCACATTTAGTATCTTCCCATATCCCACTGTACAAGTAATGCACAAGCATTGTGAGAAATACATTTTGTACAATGTTGTATTACCCTGGATACTTCAATAATTGAAGCTTACTTCTAAAGCCCCTCTTGAAATACACACTGTTCGAAAAAAATTAACAGAACACTTAATCATCACAGACTAACACCAACTCCATTAGGCTTCAGGGATATCAATCTGCCCAGTTAGGGAGCATAATTGCTTGTGAATCAACTTCACCTGCTTTGGTGTAAATGAATGTGACAACAGGTACACTGGAGAGGCAACAACAAGACAATGCCTAATAAGGGAATTGTTTTGCAGGTGGTGGACACAAAAATTGCTCTCTCCTTATCCCTCCTGACTGATTGTTCTCTAGATTTACATTTTGCTAGTGTTCTTGTCACTACTGGTAGCATGAGGCGGTACCTGCAGATGATTCATGTTGCACAGGTGGTCCAGAAGGTTTGCTGTGTCTCACAGCACGGTCTCAAGAGCATGGAGGAGATACCAGGAGATGGGCTGCTACATGAGGAGAACTGGACAGGTCTGTAGAAAGGCATCAACCCACCAGCAGGAATGGCATCTGCTCCTTTGTGCAAGGAAGAACAGGAGGGGCACTGCCAGAGCCCTACTGGCTACTGGTGTGCAGAAACATACTCATACATGAGGGTGTAATGAGGGCCAAAATACTCTAGTGAGATCTGTGCTCATAGCCCATCATTGTAACTCGACTGGCATTCGCAACAGAATACCACAACTGGCAGCTCCGCCGGAGTCTGGAGACACGGTGGTGAATGTTATGCAGTAGTACAACATCATCCAGCTTGACTAGTCTGGCAATAGGTCAGTGATTTTCTGAGGAGGTATATCCTTAGAGGGTTGCACAGACCTCCATGTGATAGGCAATAGTATCCTGACTGCTGTTGGGTACCAGGATGAAGTTCTCAGAGCCACTGTTATTTCTTACACTGGTGCGGTGTGCACTGGGTCCATCCAGGTGCAGGACAATGCCTGGCCTCATGTGGCGACAGTGTGTAGGCAATTCCAGGATGACGAAGGCATTGATGCCACTGACTGGCCCACACGTTCCCCAGACCTGAATCAAACTTAGAACCTCTGGGACATTATGTTTTGGTGCATCTGATGCCACTAAGTAGCGTTACAGAGTGTCCAGGAGCTCACTGATGCCCTGACCTAGGTCTTGGAGGAGATCCCGCAGGAAACTATCCGCCGTCTCATCAGGAAGATGCCCAGACATTATTGAGAGTGCATACAAGCACTAGGGGGCCATACACACCACTGAGTCACATTATGAGTTACTGTGATGAAATTCACGCAAGTTGGATCAACCTGTGATTTCAGATTTTGACTTTGATTTTTAGTGCGATGTTGAATTGAGCCCTCAGTGGGTTGGTTAATTTAGTTTCCATTGACTGTTGTTACATCGTTTTGTTCTCAATGAATTACACAGTATTACTCAGTAAAAACTTTCTACTTGAATATTTCGTTCATCAAGGTCCAATGTGTAATTTAAGTGTTCCCTTAATATTTTTTGAGCAGCGCAGATGTGGTCCAAAATAAAGTACTACATCTTTAAGTTTTTTTTTACGCTAGCTATGTTACTTGGCTTTGCCCTGGAAATTTCCTAAGAGAATGGGTCTCAGTTATGGCGCTGTCAATTAATTGTCTGTATCAGAAGTACTATGTAACTAAGTACTTTTTGTATTCTATATTTGTAATTTTTTACTAGACAATAATATTATTAGTTAACTACAGCTCATTATTATTGAATATGCTACATATAAATGGCTTAAAATTAAACATTTCTGCCATTGATCCACTCCTGCATTACCTAATGACTTTGGCTTCTGTTGATGATCAATGTGAAACACAGTTTTATAGGAAACTATATTCGTTTGAATTCAAAAGGGTAATTAATTGAATAATTTTTAGTTTGCTTGTTGGGATAGGTAGCTTCCCTGCAATCCTGTTCATTATCTGATCACCTCTATGTACATTGCTGCAACAACCGCATTGCAGACAGAGGAAAGGTCCCAGTTTGCTAAATCTGCTGGGCAAATCAAAATACCTGCTCACCTTCAGATTCAATGCTTTAGCCACCATATCCTTAATATTGTGGTTACGTGTAAAACACAACACAGGTGGTAATCTACAAAATGGAAGTGACTGTAAAACATGCCAATGTTTAAAAATGCTCGGTTTAATTGCACTGGAATTTATGCAGTATGTAACAATGCACGTCAAATTGTCAATGCATTGTCAGAACTTAATGGAGGACAGCAATATATCCCTATGGGTATATAAGGCCCTTTAATATGCTTCAATATGCTTCTTTAATATTTTTTTTCATATATCCCCTGCACAAGAAGTCCAACCTGATAGAACAAATCTTATGACACCTCACAAATTGCAAAATAGGTAAATTATTAATCAAGGCTCTAGGGTGATAACTTGATGCAAAAAGGAGCATGTTACTATCTGTAGGTTCACAGTACATCTTGAATATGAATTCAATATCCACACCTTCCACTAAGATATCAAGGAAGGCAATCTGATGTTTATTGTAGTTTATTGTAGTTTAGTGTACATTTCAGCACTGTATCGCAGTCAGTTGAAAAGACGTGGAAGGATATCAGTTGTTCAAGTAACCCTTTCCATACCACATATTGTCAATGTATCTAATACAGAATACAACATGCGGGTGACAAGGGTTAGACATTAGTGTCTTAAAAATTATCCACATACAAATCAGCAATCCTAGGGCTAAACACCATTCCCATTGCTACACCTTTATGCTGTTGAAAAAATCTTTTGTTAAAATAAAAAAAATCTATTTCAGAGCTACATCCGTCAGCTATATAAGGAGGTTACAGCAAGATGGGATAAAAGAAGACCACTTGTACAGCGATTTCCAGATCTTATCTATAGCTGCCTTTTGTGGCATATTGGTGTACAATGATTCTCTATCCAGTGTGGCCAATGTGTACATAGGCATATATTTAAAAACATGTTAATCTATTAGTAATGTCTGTTGAGTCTCTAATATATGACTGTCCCAAATTAACTAGTTGGTATATATTAATTCAACAAATTGGGCCAACAGTAGTCATAATGATTTATGAGCTGATACAATGGGACAGCCAGGAGGATCTTTTAAATCTTTATGCATCTTAGGAATAAATAAAAAAAAACAGATGGATATAGGTTCTATAAAAAATTAGTAGTACGCTTGTCAGTAATCTCAAGCTGTGTTGCCTCATCGATAATTTCCTTTACTAAGTTGGCCACATGTGTTGTGGGATTCGCTCTCAATTTCCCATAACAGATGGCATCAGACAGTTACCATATACCTTCTCTTGTGTAGTATTCTTCATCTATAACTACTATCGCACCTCCATAATCAAATAGTAATCGAATCTTGCATTATTGCAATGATTCTGTATCCCCAATATCAATATTTACTTATCTAATAAAAATATCCACCTCATGATTAACTGGGCCAGTCGGAAGGGTAGTGAATTTAAATGGGAGGGTGGGTACCCGCACCCACATTTCTCAACCACCTTTATCTCAACCACCTTTAAAAAATGCACAGTAGTAAATTTAGTAGTAACTAAAAGTAACTTTCTAAAGAATTCAAAACGGCCCGACCCTAGTTTTAAACTTTTAGATATCTCGGTGAAGGGATAAAGGACAAACTTTTTGATAAAACCCTTTGTTTCCGAGACAGAAAGTGGTCGTGAGGAAATACTTATAATTGGAACCCCATCTTTCTCTGTTTGCCTCTTTTTGATTGGATTAGATCAAGATTAGTGGGGTGGTCCCCTGTTTCATAATTCTGAAAAAGATGAACTTGAATCAGAGGAGGTCAATGAGGTTGTGGAAACAGAAAATGTATCCAGTCGTTCACTCTGCATATGTTCCCTTTTAGCTGAGGGAATTCGAATCTCCCCTTTGGGATTAGCTAACCATTTGTATACAAATCCTGAGAACTGGGGATGCTGTTGATATTTGATATTTATGCACTTCCGTCAGTACAAGATGTATGATGTATGGGCATAACGTTTTGCAATTATACCAGTTGTAAAGCCCACTGAATATGTAGGTTCTTTGAGGGTTACTACCTGTTACATAATAATGTACTGTGAGGGATGACACACAAGGACCGGTGTCCTTGCTGGACTTAAGTTGGGATCCTTATCTGGCTGGGACATCAATAGAGTGGAAGGACTGGGGAGAGCAATATATACATATACTAGCAAAATACCCGCGCTTCGCAGCGGTGAAATACTGTCTGAATATTTTTATTAATAAAAAAGTAAACATTTTTAGACTGAACGAAAATATGTAAAAAATTAATTGTTAAGGATCTCTCTGTATACACGTTGTCAGTTCGGCCCTCTGGTTGTAATATGACTAAGCTGTGTGCTGAGCTCACTCTTGAGCATGCAACATACAGTTGGCCATGTGAAAAGCAATCCCGCCTCAAATCAATGCCAACCTTTTGTAGTGTTTGTCCCTGAGACTTATTAATTGTCATTGCGAAGCAGAGCCTTACTGGAAATGGAACGCGTTTGAATTGAAATGGGAGATTAGATGGTATAACGGGGATGCGAGGAATAAAAACTGTGTCACCTGAGGCACTGCCAGTAAATATAGTTGCTTCAATTAGGTTGTTTTGTAGAGATGTGACCTGAAGTCTTGTGCCGCTACAAAGTTTCGGTGGTTGTAAGTTTCTGCTTCCTTGGCGAAGGTCGTAAACGAAAGAAGACACCGCATTGAACACAGAAGAGAACCCGTGGATTAAATAAAACCTACAAAATAACTGTAACAATCGTAACAAATGAACAATAAAATAGAAGAGAACCGTGAATTAAATAAAAGGTTGCTTCGTTGGCAAGCAAGGAAAAAGGACTTTCTTATATGTCGCTCGTTTTAAAACAGTGCAGAAGCTGTGAGAAAGCTGCTTCCTTGGCGAAGCTCGTAAACGAAAGAAGACACCGCAGTGAACACAGAAGAGAACCCGTGGATTAAATAAAACCTACACAATAACTATAAAAATCGTAATAAATGAACAATGAAACAGCGGAGAACCCGTGGATTAAATAAAAGGCTGCTTGTTGGCAAGCAAGGAAAAAGGACTTTCTTATATATTGCTCGTTTATAAAACAGTGTAGAAGCTCTGAGAAAGCTGCTTCCTTCGCAAAGTAAGGAAACGACTGAAGAGACGGCGGGACGCGTAAGTGTTCGCAAGGCACCTGAAGCGCTGCATTATGGGATCTGTAGTTTATTGTGTTACCAGTGCTTCATATCCCGGGCCATTAATAACAATAATACAGTATATAAAATGATCTCGCGGGCCGGATATAATTACACGCTGGGCCGGATGTAGCCTGCAGGCCTTGAGTTTGACACATATGGAGTAAATAGAACTTGAAAAGATATATTTTTTGTACATCGAGCCCGCGTGCTATTGTGGTTTTGCTTGCATGCCTCAATAAGTCATCCTCCCCTCGCTCTTACTTTTTACCGTTCATCTAATGAATACACTGAGTATGGCTTTACCAAAACAATCATTGATGGCGAATAAAGTATCCATTATTCGAGTATGTAGATCGGGGTATATATATACATATATATATATACCCGCGTATCGCAGCGGAGACGTAGTGTGTTAAAGAAGCTATGAAAAAGAAAAGGGAACATTTTAAAATAACGTAACATGACTGTCAATATATAGTAATTGTTTTGTGAGTTTTACTGAGTGTTGCTGTCATCAAGGATTTGATTATCATTATTTCTTTCAATCAGGTTCGTATTTGTAGGATGTGTTGTGTTCAAGTTACATTCCGTGTTTGTCAATCGTTGTAAAGATGACAGGTTTCATTCATCGATTCGTTTCTTATTGCATCAATAAACAGCTCATCTTCTTCTTTATCTGAGACCCGACACACTGCATGCACGGGTTTTTTTTACACTGTCTTCCTTTAGCGGGACATTGACTTTTTCACAGGTTTCATTCATCGATTCGTTTCTTATTGCATCAATAAACAGCTCGTCTTCTTTATCTGAGACATGACACACTGCATGCACGGGTTTTTTTACACTGTCTTCCTTTAGCGGACATTGACTTTTTCCATCGTGTACTTTGTTTCCGCAGTAGCTGCATTTATGAATATGCTTGTATGTATCAGACGCTTCATATTTTTTTGCTGCCTTTTCAACTGTGTAATTCGTTTTTTGTTCAGTACTCTTTGGAACTGTTGCTTTTTGTCTGTGCACAGCGTCAGTTCACATGAGCCGCCGTGTACATGCATCGAAGTTTCCCAGCTGTGCTGGTGCCATGTCGTGCTATGTCCATGGCTGTATCTAATGTTACCGAAGTCCGGGCACTTAAAACTTTCTCTCGCAGTTTTGTTGAGTTTGTGCCAAACACCACCCTGACCATCTCATTTTCCTCTGCATAAGGACAGTCCTTCACCCGTGAATATTTACCCGTGGCAGTTTGCTACTGGATTGCCGCTGACGGACGGCCTTATATGGGTAGGCACTAAATTACAAACGCCAGCGACAGCCTGTCTATGAACTTAATTTAAAGTTTAGGTTTACATCGTGCTTTATTTCCGAAGTAGCAGAACTCATGAATATGGTTGTATATGTCACTAGCTCGCTTCTTATTGTTTCACAGCCTTCTCAATTATATAATGCATGTTTTCTTCAGTGCTTTTTGGGCCTCTTCCTGGTTTTCTACGTACTGCGTGATTACGTGGAAGGCGTGATGATGTCACACGAAACTCCCCCGGGTTTAAGCTCATCTCCATTACAGTAAATGGAGAAAAACAGCTTCCAGTTATGACCATTACGCATAGAATTTCGAAATGAAACCTGCCCAACTTTTGCAAGGAAGCTGTAAGGAATAACCCTACCAAATTTCAGCCTTCTACCTACACGGGAGGTTGGACAATTAGTGATGAGTCAGTCAGTGAGTGAGTCAGTTAGGGCTTTGCCGTTTATTAGTATAGATACAGGATATTGTCTTCCCCATATGCTAAGTGGCAGAATTACTGTGCCTCGGTACACTTCTGGACACCTGCAGGGAATGCTAGAAGCTATAGTATGGTAGTTCAAGCTTGCTGGGATCCGTTTGTGCCACTAGGGGGTGCTGCAGGGAGTTAGACTTCCAATTCTTTGGGATTTCTGGCGAATTTCAGGTGAAGCCCTCACACCAGAAGTATTCCTGTGTCTTCAATAAAAGAGACTACCCCGTCAGGGAGTCGGAGACAGGCAACACTCACCTTGGAGGAGTAGCAGTCCAGTGAAGAGAAGAGACAACTTATATAACTTTTGTGTAAGGTATTTTGTAATAAAACCCCTTGATTTGAACCTGGGGCTTGTTTTGTGTGTTAACGTTTGGTGTTAGTGACTCTATGGTGCCCCTGTCTTTCGTAATTGGCGCAGTTGTCAGGATATCTTGGCCAATTCTAAGGCAAGGTACCTGCTTTTAATAAATTTATTGTGACAGAAACCCCAAACTTAATTTTACCTTGTACTTTAACTGCGACTGTCATACCATTTGAAATGGGAAAGAAATCCAGAAAAAAGAACAGAAAACTTTCAAGGAGCAGAGCTCCGGACAGCGTCATTTGTCTTGTAGGAGGTGAAGAGGACAGGGCTGCAATACAACCCATGGTATTTTATTTGCAAAAAAGACAGGGGTGCCGTCCGACGGAAGACACCATGGACAATCTCAGCAATGGTTCCAACAAAGAATCAAATACTGAGGTATGTGCCACTGTGAGGTTTAGCGTGCCAGGGGACTATAATTGTGTGCCTTGTTCCGACCTCTGAATGCAACAACGCAATTGATAATTTACTGCATTGCTCCAAATCTAAACAAGATTGCGACAATGAGTGGATGAGCTAGTCTAACTCTGAGAACCTTGAAACCCTATTTGAGGATGATGGTTATGTGGACAATTCTGGGGATTTCAAGGAAAACCAAGGTGGCGACTGGCGTTTCAAGCCACCAGAACCTGATTACAACTCTGGAAAGCCTCAAAGGGGGAAAACATCGGTGAGTGTCTCTTCTATTTCAGCTAGGGGCAGTTGGATGAAATAGGATAAGTGTTCCAGGACTTGTAAAAAAAATTAGTATCACTCAGACAGATTAGTCCTGTGTGCGATTGCCCTGAGCAAGTCTCCCTGATGTCCCACTTTCCTTGAGGAAATCTAGAACTTGGCAAGAGCACCATTAGACATAGTGCATCAGTACATCCTTTATCTGGGAATATGGCCGCTGTTTGGCATTGATTTGGCTATTCAGGTGAGTGATCTCTGTATAGTACATCATAAGAGGGCGCAGTGTGAAATTATCCCTGACCAAAGTGACAGATATGACATGCATGTTGGAAACGTTTCCCTTGCTTAAAGTATGAGTCTTGGAGGCCAGTACTTAGATTGTAAAGGTCAGGCTGTGAAAAGAAACCAGAACACAGAGTGAAAGAATTCTAGATGTATGTGAAAGAAATCGAGTAGCTGCTGTTCCAACCGTTGATATAAATGCAATGATTAACCTTTCAGTGTTTGAGCTTTCCATCAGAGAATACCATACTCAGACGGGGAAGCTCAAGCTGGAGAAAAAAAAATTGGTGGCGGGATATGAAAGACTGGCGTCCCAATACCGATGCCCCAACTGTTCAACCCTTTACAAATCAGAAGGTAGTTAAAAGTAAAATAAAAGGGGTTCCAACAGCATGGGCTAATTGTTTAATTCATAGAGTAACTCAGACAGTCTTTGAACCCCAGATTAGGAAAGAAGGCCAATTCTCCTGACAGTCCATTAAGAGAGCCCTTTGAATCACATGATACAGTTAGCCCAGCCACGAGGACTTGGAGGGTCGAGTCAAGCTCCACGGAGCCAAAAGAGATGCTGGATTTTCCAACTCATACTCGCAGGACGTGAGCACTGAAGGGGAGGCCATGATGCTACTTTTACGTTTTTTTTTTTTTCTGAGTAAGTCTACATTCTAATATTCCTGATGGTTGTAGTTACTCTAAAACTTCATTCATCCATCCATCCCCATTCTATTGTTAGAAGAATATATATGGGTAGGTTGTTCTGGTAAAACCAGCTAATTGTTATTTTAGAGAGAAAGAGTGACACCGTTATGACTTGTTTATTCTTTTTTTTTGTAATAAAATGAAAAAAATATGCTATGGTTAATATGAGTTTGGAAAATGTAAAGAAAATTTAAAATTTAGGTGGAGTGTCTAAAAAAGTGAATTAAGTAACAGCGAAGGACTGGAAAACTCCCACTGATTAGCTGATAGGTGAACCAGAATATTGGGAGAGCAGCCAACCAATTTTAAAGCATAAAGTAACATATTTGTCACAGGAAAATTGCCACATCGGTCTCACTGTGGTTGACTCAAACATTTTGCATTGAGCCAGGCTGTCTGGTAAGGTAAGAAAAATATTTCAAATAGCCTAGTGCTAGAGAAACTGACGTTGATGCTGATGTAGGTTGCACTAGATGGAATTCAGGTGAACGTTTGCAATAAGTCCAGGGTACCTGAAAAAACAGTTCCTTCCTAGGTAGTCTGGCTCATCTGGGCCAACTGTATGTTTTTCAATGCACGCATTTATAAAATTGTGTCATTAGAGGAGTAACACTGGAATAGTTTTAGGAATGTGACAGTAACATTTTAATGCAGTTGTCTCTCCAATAAGCATATTTAAATCCTATCAAGAAATCTGCTTGATGGGATTAGGAGACAGAGACTGAGTCAGCTGTTTAGAGAAAAGGTCCATTATCAGTTGAAGAGTAACCACTTTTGGGCACATTGCAGTTATCATTGACTGGCATCTGTGTACCATATTTTGACAGCTTATGAATTCAGATTGCGCTGTGGAAAACTGTGGGAAGAACTTGCTATTAGTTAGGTATACTTAATTAAGTGGCCACTCTGCATATATACTTAATTCATTGGTGAATCCTGTACTGTAGTGTACAGATGCAAGAAATATTTGGCATGAGGTGGACATTTCCTGGCTTTAGAAGGTCTTTGTCTTTGGGACTATCAATTAAGAAATATGACAGGGTGCTAGCAACATACTTTATCATACATATTGGTTTGTGAAAAGTAATTGGACAAGATGTTATTTTGTGAAAAAACAAAAGGCCAATTTTCTTTTTTTTTTTACTTTACTATAATTTTATTTGTGGTTAATTTTTTGACCCTTTGCTCCTTTTTTTTTACCATTCTCTGGATTCCTGTATTGGGTTTCTTTTGGAACTGCATTTTGCAGGCTATGCATGCCTTTTGTGCTCTTCAAAGCTTCACAGTGTAACAGAGCCTTCTTGAGAAATAAATCTTTTTTATTTATCCTAAAACATGTGCTTTATGATGGGCCTTGGACTGTTGGCTGACTTTGTCATACAGACATCTGTGAATGTGTTTGTGTGACTTCAGTAATATATACATTTGAAAAGCATTCTATAGCAATAACAAATGCAGTTATGAACTTTACTGTGCAATCACTAAATAAGCATCCTTTGTTTAAGAAATAACATTTAATGTATTAAATGCATCTTTTTGTATTATTTTTTATTATTTTTCTACCTTTCAAAAGATGAAATATTTTCTTCTTGATAGCCATCATCATGTAGGCCACCCTATTAAAAAAAAAAAAAAGGCATAATGTAAACAAGAGCATTTGTTCCACGGCAAGTGTTTCATCAGCCCAAACCTCAAGCTGACTGTAAATACCAAAGGGGACAATTAGCTGGTTTTCATACTTTTTACTCCTTCTCAAGTTATATTGAGTCCCCTGTTTAAAAGTTCCCTCTGAGCATATTCAATAGGTGTGAAAACTCATTAGTTTGTTTTGCAAAGGATTTTGTTTTCCACTTATTAGTTTAATGCATGAAGCTTATGTTCTGTCAATCATTTTGTTCAAAATTACAAAACCAATCTTTTATAAAATATATATTCCAGTTTTATTCTTTTTATGATCATTTCATGCATTAATTTCAGTAAGGCATCTGACCTGTTTGTGCTAGCACAGACATTTCCTTAGTTAGATGTGTAGGGTATTATACACTTAAACTAAATACACAATACCAGTATCTCTGTATTTCTGAGACTTTGCCACTGGTTAGTGTCTAGCTCGTCCAGTATGTTAAACCTGAAGAAAGTACCCTTGATGCTTAATGACATGAAACCACAGACTTGAGTCTGTGGCTGTAAAGACATAATGATCTCCCCTGTAAGATGCCAGAAAAGAGCACGGTAAATCAGTAAAATAAGCAGATGACCCCTCTCTTTTAGCACATTTTTCTCTTCCTGGCATAAATGAGAATGATTTTCCAACTGAGTTCTTTCTGGCAGTGACAGCATATCTACTGAACAAGAAAATTCAATAATGTGAAAAGCAGAATTGCTCTTTAAGACACTGAATTGTATTTGCATCCTCATAATGTCTACTCAAGACTCTCTGTAAAATAAAGGTAACACAATTTATCACAGGGTAGCAGAGGTGACCAGCTGCACATTAAACAGCACACTGTACCACTGTATGATGAAGGGACATGAATTGGAGGGATGAAGAAAAGCTGCAGCCAGTCTAGTCACCAATAAAGTCTCTGTAGTTTTGGGGTGATATCTATCAAGTATCAAAGTTGCTCCATAGCTGGGCTGTCTAGCATCTTAGTAGTCTCTAACATTCCCAAAGCTGACTCGGTTTCATACATTTGTGTAGAGGCCACTGAATGATCACTATCTTTGAATCCTGTCACAAATATTGAATAATGCAAAGTAAGCCCCAGTAGGCCATCGATTTTTGCACTAAAACTCTGAGTCACCCACAGACAGATGTGGCTATTTTCCCTGGATTAATGGCTACTCCATTGGACTCAACCATGTGCCTGAGGACTCATACTGACATTGAAATGGACTGCATGGAAAGGGTTCAAGCAAAGCTGGTAATTGTAGTCTGAATGCAGCACTTTTTTAAATGCTAGCAAATGAAAATGACAGTGAGTGCAACAAGGGCTGGGAAGATGCTGCAATATCTATTCTGTCAAGCTCCCAAAAGCTGCTGACCATTGCAAATTAAAAATCATATTACTATTAAACAGCCAGGGTCTCTGGCTATGGGTGAACATAGTCTTTGGCCATGAAACTGGTGATCTCTATCTCTTGCAGAGGTGAGGAGGCTCAATTCCTTGGAGCCAATCATACAGTCCAAAATCTCATCTAGCTGTAGAGGGGAAAACAAGTTGTTATAGGTCACTATTCTAGGACATCTACAGTCCAAAAAAGAAAGCACTTATTCATTTTTTAATTATTATGACAGTTGGGGAGGGCCAGGTACTCTACGTTGTTTAAATGTTTCTTGATGAAGTCATACTTGATACTTTTGCTTCCATTACTTTTGATGTGCAGGCTAGACAGCAAATCTACTAGCTGGGAACAATTTCAGCTGAGGAGATGGGCTAACCTAGAAACTGTTGACTGCTGGTAAGGCTGGATAGTGGTTATATTGCTCAGTTGAACCTGTCCCTTTGGGTGTATCTGTTAATAGGTGATTAAGTTGCTGAGAGGTGTTCTTGAAATAGTGTAGTGGGTCAGCAGTGAGTAGTTATGCAGGTAGGCCTGTTAATTTACTATGATGTCATTTTCTGTTATAACTCATTTTAGTGATACTTCTGAAATGATGTAGGGGTGACAACAGGCACACTGGTTTGGATTCTAGCTAGCAGCAGCTACACTAAAGAGAGCTAGTGAAATATAGCAACTGTTCTACACAGAAAAAGATGGTTGACTGGGCTTCTAAACAATAGTGACACTGGTGAGTTTTGGATAAGCAGGCGTCAGTTTTCTACATTCTCCAACAATTCTCTCAATATGAGAGAGGGTCTAGGATGTAGTCAGACCAGATATAGGGATATCAATTGGCAACAATCTGTAGAATTAGGAATCTGACCAGTCATAATTTCAAGCTACCTTTGAGTTGACTATTCTTTGTCTAGGGGGATGTTGACTAGCTCACATTGGACCTATAAAATTTATACAGGTTGTTGCAAATTATATTCCAATCATATTAAAACAATAAAGTTTGAGGAGGTAATGAATAATACCACATTCAATTTAAGCAAAGCTAAAGCTGCCTTCTTACTCACTGGTGGTCCAGCCATGTGTTTTCTTCATTGGTAGCCCCTAGGTGCTTCTGTTACTATAATGGAATTGACTGCAGTCCCTTTAAGAACATTAATATGTTCAATATGATCAATATGTTGCATGATTGGAACTGAGGAGGTCTTCAAAGTACTCCCCTCACCGACCCACAACGTCCCGAGTCGAGGTCAGCAGCGCACTATCCCCAACATATACAGTGTTGACACTGCACTGCTTCCCCCTTCTGAGACGCCGGATGGTGGACCAGAATCTCCTCAAAGCTGTCCGATGGCCTCCCCAAATTCCTCCCACGCCCGAGTTTTTGACTTAGCAACCACCGAAGCTGCATTCCTCTTGGTCTGCCGTTACCTATTAGCTGCCTCTAGAGTCCCACAGGACAAAAGGGTCCAGTAGGACTCCTTCTTCAGCTTGACGGCATCCCTCACTGCTGGTGTCCATCAACGGGTTCGGGGATTGCCACAATGACAGGCACTGACCACCTTACGGTCACAGCTCCAGTCAGCCGCCTCAACAATAGAGGCATGGAACAGGGCCCATTCGGACTCAATGTCCCCTAGCTCCCTCGGGACGTGGTCGAAGTTCTGCCGGAGGTGTGAGTTGAAGCTATTTCTGACAGGGGACTCTGCCAGACGTCCACCAATGGGTTCGGGGATTGCTGCCACGACAGGCACTGGCACCTTACGGCCAGAAGCTCTGGTCAGCTGCCTCAGCAATAGAGCCATAGAACATTGCCCTTTCGGACTCAATGTCCCACACCTCCCTCGGGAATCGAAGTTGAAGTTTTGCTGGAGGTGGAAGTTGAAGCTGCTTCTGACAGGGGACTCTGCCAGACATTCCCAGCAGACCCTGATAACACGTCTGGGCCTACCAGGCTTGATCGGCATCCTCCCCCAACATCGAAGCCTACTCACCACCAGGTGGTGATCAGTTGACAGCTCTGCCCCTCTCTTCACCCGAGTGTCCAAGACATGTGGCCGCAAGTCCAACGACACGACCACATAGTCGAACATCGAACTGAGGCCTAAGGTGTCCTGGTGCCAAGTGCACATATGAATACCCCTATGCTTGAACATGGTGTTCATTATGGACAATCAGTAATGAGCACAGAAGTCCAATACCAAAACACTGCCAATGAGGAAGCAGTGCCTGGGGACTTGGAGGTGGGCTCCCCATCTGTGAGATTGAGGTCACCGAGGTGGACAAAAAACTACTTGGTGGCAATTCCCCGGGGGTGGATGAGATACGCCCGGAGTTTTTCAAGGCTCTGGATGTTGTAGGACTGTCTTGGTTGACAGGTCTCTGCAACATCGCATGGACATTGGGGACAGTGCCTCTGGACTGGCAGAAGAAGGGGGACCGGAGGGTGTGTTCCAACTACAGAGGGATCACACTCCTCAGCCTCCCTGGAAAAGTTTATCCGGGGGTTCTGGAGAGGAGGGTCCATCGGATAGTTGAACCTCGGATTCAGGAGGAACAGTGTGGTTTTCGTCCTGGTCGTTGAACAGTGGACCAGCTCTACGCCCTTAGCAGGGTCCTGGAGGGTGCATGGGAGTTTGCCCAACCAGTCTACATGTGTTTTGTGGACTTGGAAAAGGCGTTCGACCGTGTCCCTCGGGGTATCCTGTGGGGGGTGTTCCTGGAGTATGGGGTACTGGACCCCCTGATAAGGGCTGTTTGGTCTCTGTACAACCGGTGTCAGAGCTTGGTCTGCATTGCCGGCAGTAAGTCAAACCCGTTTCCAGTGACAGTTGGACTCCGCCAGGGCTGCCCTTTGTCACCGATTCTGTTCATAATTTTTATGAACAGAATTTCTAGGCGCAGCCAGGGTGTTGAAGGGGTCCAGTTTGGTGGACTCAGGATTGGGTCACTGCTTTTTGCAGATGATGTTGTCCTGTTTGCTTCATCAGGCCATGATCTTCAGCTTTCTCTGAATCGGTTTGCAGCTGAGTGTGAAGTGGCTGGGATGGGACTCAGCACCTCCAAATCCGAGGCCATTGTCCTTAGCTGGAAAAGGGTGGAGTGCTCTCTCAGGGTTGGGAGCGAGATCCTGCCCCAAGTGGAGGAGTTCAAGTATTACTTGTTCATGAGTGAGGGAAGAATGGAGCGTGAGATTGACAGGCAGATCAGTGCGGCGTCCGCAGTGATGCAAGCTCTGCGTCGGTCTGTTGTGGAGAAAAAGGAGCTGAGCCGTAAGGCAAAGCTCTCAACTTGCCAGTCGATCTACGTTCCTACCCCCACTTATGGTCATGAGCTATGGGTAGTGACCAAAAGAACGAGATCGCGAATACAAGCGGCTGAAATAAGTTTCCTCTGCAGGGTGTCTGGGTTATCCCTTAAAGATAGGGTGAGAAGCTCAGTCATCCAGGAGGGGCTCAGAGTAGAGCCGCTGCTCCTCCACATCGAGAGGAGGTCAGATGAGGTGGCTCGGGCATCTGATTAGGATGCCTCCTGGACGCCTCCCTGGCGAGATGTTCCGGACATGTCCAACCGGGAAGAGGCCCCGGGGAAGATCCAGGACATGCTGGAGGGACTATGTCTTCCGGCTGGCCTGGGAATGCCTTGGGATTCCCCCCAAAAGAACTAGAAGAAGTGGCCGGGGAGAGGGAAGTCTGGGCATCTCTGCTCAAGCTGCTACCCCTGCGACCCGAACTCGGATAAGCGGAAGAGGATGGATGGATGTTGCATGATGCAACCAGAAGTTAATAGGAGCCTTCACAGACAAGAATTTATATCTTTACGCTGAAGTCCAGAGACATGGCATGTAGTGTAGTTTCTCATCTTATTACTATAAAATACACACTTGAGTATGATCAGATACACTTCTGCGCTTACAGAGGCCCTGGAGCTGGCACGCACTCTTGCAACAAATTCCTTTTCCTTCTGTGCAGCTTGTCTTTGAACCATTTGGAAGTTATTCAATGCACTAGAAAATTCTTCAACTAGTCGTTCCTTCAATATCTTTCGTTGCCGCTAGAGAAAAAGGAGAAAAAACAAAAACATTTCAAATCAAAGGATTTAAACTTTTTTGTAGTCTGTAAATTTGAAAATGACCACACTTATTACATAAATATTTGTGTGCTACTGACTGATCCATCTATCCAGGAAACCCTTTAATACTATTAAAATGTTTAATTTACCCTCAAAGTAATTACCTGTTTGTATCAGGTAAATCTCTAATCTATTTAAGTGATTTATTCTCAAACTTGAGAGAGCTTTATTTGTGGATTTAAAATCTGTCTTTTTATTTTGAAGTGAAACTGACAGACTTGCCTGACACTGTGTATTGACACCTACTCACAGACATGGGGCTCTGGAGTGCCTAGTACTTTTTTAAAAAAAACAATGATTCATTCAAGTCATTGGCTAAAACACCAGAAATCTTGCGGCAAAAATTAAGTTCTACTGTAAATCAAAACAATATTTTCTAAGACATTTAGTTCATTTTACAGGAATTTAATGGAGAACGATGGCTGTGTCTACTTTATAGGAGAAAAAGATATTCAGCCAGACCAGTTATGTTTACTGTTGTCTTATTTGCTGACTTTTGTGAATGCACATACATACATTAATCCATGTTCTTGTATTGTTGTTGAACTGTATTACTTTATTTGTTAAAGCAAGGTTGTTGGTTTACTTTCTTAAAGAACAGTCTAGCAACTATGGAGCAACCATTAAATTGAAAAAAGAAGAGAGAAGATGGTCATGCAGCAAAGTTAGTAAATCTCAAATAATGGTTGGAATATTTTCATGTTACCATTAACTGTCAGTCAATTTTCTAACCTGCTTTGCCCCGAAAAGAGTCTGGCAATAATTTACTTACTACTTCAGAATTATTCATTAATATAACTGACATAGTCCCAACTGATATTTTATGATAAACTAAGGAAAAACAATTTAGAACAATGCACATTGTCCAAAAGAAGGCCAAGGTGCTGTAAAAGAAAAAAAGTTTGCTTTATTATCAACAATAGTAACCAAAATGAGTAAGAACATAGTCGAAAGAAGTAGCATAAAAGTATAACTATAAATTAACAAAGACTAATGTCCTAGTGGGCCTATCTAAACACAGAATGACCTTAACTGGCCTTGTGTGGTCTCAAGTCTAAACACCAGTATACTCCTTCTATCCTTCCATTCCTTTCTCTTTAAAATCCCTTAGAAGTATTCCTCCCCCTCTTTGTCAGGTGAACTCTGGCCTATGCCAAGCACCCTACTTAAGCTTCCTAAACCAGTTTTTGAATGCCCATTTAAGCCAAGGTCTAGAAAGACATCCAGGGGTATTTCAGTGTTTCCATGGAGCACTGCCAAGTCAGGTTCTAACTACAGTTATTATAGTTCATATATAATTTTATTTTCATATAATTTTTCATCTCTCTAGGAAATTCAGTTTAATTTTAGTCAGTGTTCAGAATTCATTTTAGTTTAGTTTTTATTTCACAAATACTTTTCATTTTTATTTACTATTTTTGTATTTGGTACACTGTATTAATTCCCAGGGGAAAATTGTGTTTTTGCATAAACTTTGGTATCTGGTATAGCCATTATAAAGTTCCCCTGGAGCAATACCATCTGGCAGTAATGGGATTGAACCAGCAACCTTTCAGATACCAGATGCTTAGCCTTAGAGTCACCACTAATTATATATAATAGTTTTAGTTTAGGTTTTAGTAATTATTGTACAGTTAAAGAGATGATATGGAGTTGATTTTTGTGTAACAATTAGACAGAACTGTATTCTTAGCAGGTCTGAAAATATTTGTTTAATACTAGTAGAGACCTACAAGATCATGCCAATAAAAAAAGCAAAAAATAAAACCAGATAATGAACATGAAAATCTTAGAAAATGGTATACATTTTATCTTTTACTGATCAGACCAAATTTAATTGGAACAAAGCAAACAACATATCTGAAGTAACCTAATACCACAAAAACCTAAAGCAGAAGAATACCTCTTTCTCCATTGCACAATTAACTTTTGTACAGTTCCACCATTTGTAGCTTTGTAGAAAGCTACATTGACTGACACATAGCTTTGACTTATTTTATAATATCGTATAGTGAGTTTAAACATAGTTGTAATAGTAATGGGCCTCAGAAGATCCATATGGATTAAACTGTTCTATACTAGTCCAGAAGCCTTTATATAAATAATATAAATGCTGATGATTTCAGGTTAGAGTGTGAAACAAGAAAGATATACATTACCACCAATTTCATTTTTATGATTGGTATTGAACACTTTACTCTCCTTTTCCATAATCAGACAGGGATAAATGAGATCATAAGGGACATGTTTGAACAGAAGACTCTTCTTTATGATGATCACATGGTTCTTTATATCTCAGAACAATACTCATCTTTGCCTTTAGCATTAAATGTTCTAGAAGATTTTCATTATATCTTTAGATTCAAAACAAATTTTTTTCCAGTGAATTGTTTGTAATGCCACGTCAAGGTAAATCCGGTTTTGCTAATGATATTAGAATAGCTTGGAACCACTACTACAAGAAAACAAAAGGATCTCTTAACACTAGAATCCTTGAAGCCTATGAAAAAACTTGTAATGTCAGGCCACCTTAAATTCCTTTGCACTTCTCCATTAGCATCTTTTGTTTTGCAAATGTGTCAATCAGCACAAGCAGCCTGATGTCCCATCCCCCCAACGCTGCAGCTCAAATTGGACAAAAAATTCTCCCAGCTCAAGTCTGTTTATTTCGGTGTTAGGTGCCTGGAGTTGTATAGGGTAAATAATATATTGTTATATGGAACACATGCATTTCATGTGCGTTCCATGTCTACAACTATCTATGTAAATGTAGGATGACAGGAAATGCGACGCAAGGAACGTTGAACACGTAGCTAAAACAGAAACTTTTTTCTGTTTTAATGATATGACGGAAAAGTTAAACATTTGTTAGCTAGGAGAATCAATATTGTCACAATGAGTATCATCCTAAAGTTGTTATACTTTTTCCGGAACATTCCTATAAGAATCTAACTTAATCTAAATTAAGAAGTTATATTAAAATTTAACCTCATTCACCTGGATTTCATACCTAGGCCACACATCAAAAAGGTTGAAGGCAGCATGGTACTCTTTTCATTCTGTTACTCAGCTGCAGATATCTGTGTCCTAAACACTAGAAAGTGGGGAAAGTCCAAAAAACAATGTCTAAACAATGGTTAGCCTTGTTCAAAATTCTATCTGTATGCTTTGCTCTGTGCTCCGGTCAACACTAATTACTGTCAACTTGCCAGCAATCCAGTGGTTACTTGCTGCTCCATACATGATAATCATTTATTTCAGACTTCCTTAACTAATAGAGTATTCAATCTAAAGAATGCCCTAAGTATCATGGCATTTGGAAATATCTATATTAATAATATATTTGAGTCCTTTAAACTATTTTTCATTAATTCTAATCTTCAAAATTCAATTTAAAATTAAAAACTGTTAAATGTAGTTTACTCAACTTTCTTCATCTCTTACATATATGAGCTAATGACATGGTACTGGATAGTCTGAATGAAGATGCATATGGCATCTCCAGAGTGTACCAACAAATTTCAAGACATTTTTCCTTTGATAATCTCCATGAATGACAGGAAAGGAATCTTTCAATTAACATTTTGGAAAAGGAATGAAATTCTCAAAATATATTCCACTTCAACAAGCACCTAAAATGTCCTAATTAAAGTAACAATTGTTCATCATATATATTTCTAATATGTCCTTGCTGATCATTTTTTACTCTGTGTTCATATAGAGTGCATAACATCTGGTCATTGATATCTTGCATAACAGGGTGATAATAGAACATAGCTATTTTCAAACAGTTGTCCTTTGTCAAAACATATACAGTATTGGTTTTAATATTCAGGTTCTTAATAAATATCTAATTACTCAAACAAACATGACATTTGCAAACTTTCTAAAACTTGGGAATCAGTTCCTTAATGCTGACATACCTGACTGCAAAAACAAATTAATAAATCTATAGAATAAAAACATGCTTCAATGGCATACCTGATCAGCTGAAGACGGCAATGTTCCAAACTGCTTCATGTATTTGTCTGTCTCTTTGGCTAGGTTATTGACATGCTGCTGTTTTTGACGTCTGAAATGTAGATACAAAGAATAATTATTTATATGTTTTTTGAATACTGTTTTTTATAAGATACAAATTGACAACAACCATCATGTATATTCACCCCACCTCAGATATACTTGACGTTAATTGTACTACTTAACTTATTTTTTGGTTACTGCCAGAAACCTTGACTATATGTGAGAATGGAGATGTAGTTTGATCAGTAAATGTTATGTTTAGATTAGACTGAAAAAGAATTCTAAAGAAACAGAAGTTTATTTACAGAGTAGTTGATTAAAATATTTTCTTAAGGGTATTCTTTTTTATCATCAGAAACATGCAAGAGTCTGCCGTATGACTTTTTGCCAAACCAAAATATTAACCAAGAATTAAAATAAAATGTAGCAGGAAATTCAAAGACTTTTTATATATTTTTTATTGCTTGTGTACTAAGTCTCCAGTGAGTTGTCACTATAAGTGGTCTTACAGCTCGGACACTTCTGCAAAAGTGAAGTCATTTTTAAAAGTAATTTTATGACACCATGCATTGAGCAGCATCTGTAGCAATAAATCAAATTAATATAAACACAGTGCTCATGGAAAAACCCCCCAAAAACTAAACTATTTAAAAAAGAAATCAAAGACGTAAATAGAAATTACCAATATTCTTAAGTTAAAACATACTTTATTTAATGCCAAACATTCAAGAACAACTCTATATAGGCCAAGAGGCACACAGTGCCATCCACAAACTACAACAGAGGGCCAAAGTGCAAGGCTAAAGTGTTTTTCCAAATTACAGAGCTATGACAGATTGTTTCCCCTTAGATCTCAGTTTCAGCTATTTAAGTCTCCATTTCAGTACCCTAGGTGTTCTCATGGAGTTTGAAAACTGTATTCCCTCAGTAACTTGAAAACACCCTTCTCTTCATTTTTTTAAAATATTGCCAATACCTCAGTTAGCAAGTGGCAAGACATTGCCTCTGCTTTTCAACTGGCGTTGATTTGGTGTGTTAACATTAACACTCTCATAATATCCGTTGTTTTCTGCATTTTTCCCCACCCATCTGGGCTTATATATCTCAAGAAGTTTAAACACCACAGTGACCTTAGTCATGAAAGAGGTCTGAACTCCAATCAGTGCACAACATCCTCCAAGGAGGGCATTTTCACTGAGTTTTATTATGAGCTTCTCAAAGTGCTCATTTCATCTCTCCATGACATTCCTAATCAAGGTCAACATTTTTCCATCCTTGCTAAGAACAGCCTATCTGACATCCTGTCTACCCTTCCTGAATCAGTAAATGGTTGAGAGAACCTTGTTGAGGCTATCAGAAAGTCATTCTTCATGGCCTTGTCAAATTCTTCTCACATGAGGGTCTTCACTGCAGCCACTGCTGCAGCTGTTGCCTTCTTGGCCCACCTATATCTTTTACAGAAAATATACAGATGGAGAATGATTACTTTAATTTGCTTGTTTTAACAACAGTGTCTGCCGAAATTTTCCTAGAGTTTCTGCCATAATAGCTACCAACCATCTTTTGGCTGCTGAGCCTTACAGTTGTCTCCGCCACTAATGTTTTAAACAGGGTCCATTAACCTATCAGCAGATGTAGGGGAAACTGTTCTGAAGGAGGTGTTAATTAAAGTTATCTTATGTTACTACGTGTTTGGGTCTGTTTTTCAAGGCTGTCCAACAGACTCTCCATTTGTGTAATCTAAATTACTACCACATGGAGATCACCAGAAACTCCAGACCTCTCTTTGAAAGAGTGTCCAGAATGTACTTCTGCAGATGAAATAATATAAATACAAAGATGGTTAAAGATGGTTACTGATTTGGTCCAAAACACTCTGGTACTAGGTATTTTGGTGAGCAACCTTGAATTCGAACATCTGGGTTTTTGTATACAATCTACTACATGGTCTCAGATAAAATGAGCCTTGCCACTCAGGTGTCACAGTTATTCCTCAGCTAAGCCTTGAAGTCTCCCATTAGGATTACAGGGTCAATAGGCAGTAGCCTTTCAAGCACTTAGGCACAAATATGCCTTATCACTATAAATTACACTTAAGACACTGCTTATCCTTTGCTGCAAGTTCTTACTGTGGGACTACATCCTTATTAGAAGAGACAGCTCTCTTGATTGAGGATTAATTCTGACTGCAGAGATGAGTCCAGCTATGTCTAGTTAGCATATCTCAAATTCTAAAGCTCCAATTCCTGTGAAATTTTTTGGCATTACCTGACTGAGTCTGGTAGGTAACTTTGCCAACTGGGAATTGTTTCTTAATCTCCTTTTGATTAAACTGAAAGGTTGAATTCTTTTAAAATTTCCTCATAACTCATCCTCTACAGTCTTAAAATCAGCCTGGTCACTCTTCTCTAGGCATTTTCTAGTGCTATTATGTCATTTTTGTAGCCCAGAGACCAAAACTGTGCACAGCACTCCAGGGGCCTCATACATAAACAGTGTGTATGCACAGAAATGTTGCGTAAGAATGTTTCCACGTTCAAACCGTGATGTATAAAACCTACACTTGGTGTAAAGCCACACACTTTCCACAGTACCTCATACCCTGTCGTACACAAGTCCTCCACTCGGTTTTGCAGACTGGCGGCACCCAGAGTCAAAGCAGTGCTACTGTTCCTGTGTGATTACTCTTTATTTTCCTGACACGGCTTTATAAATACACTGAAACAAACCGCATATTGTTTATTAGTGTAATGCATCTGATTGTAATTGTAATGCATCTGATTGTAATTAACTTGTAACAATATAGCATTCCAAATACCATAACTGCTTTAGCATTATTACTCTCACTGCACCATCTTCTTCTTCTTCTTTTTCTTCTTTCAGCTGCTCCCTTTAACACTAGAATTACCAGAGCCTACAAAAAACTCGTAATTCCGTCCCACCTTAAATCACTTCTTAAATCCCTTCACACCTCTCCGCCAGCGTCCTTTGTCCTCTAAATGTGCTGATAAAGAGAAGCTAGGAGCAGCCAGCTATTCCATCCCCCACCAATTTAGAATGTGCACGAACTTCTCCCAGCTCATGCCTTGATTGAGTATCTGGGAGTGAAGTGGAGTTTTAGAGTGGAAATAATAGATCGTTATTTGGAACACACGCATTTAATGTCTGTTCCGTTTCTACAGTAATCTGTGTCAACACATTGTTAAAACAGAAATGTTATTTATATTCTAGTAGTAGATGACAAAATGTAGGCATAACTATATAATGTATGAAGCCTGAAGTCCAAATATCAAAGAAAAAGGTACAAATATAACACAATTGTGCCTTGATTCAAAAATACAACTGCAGAAACAAAAAGCTGCCTTAACATGCGACATTGACAGCTGTTTATTGTAATTTCCTCCGTGGTTCAATAGAATCAGTTCCCGTTTGGGAATCAAAAGGTCGCGAGTTCGATCCTGCACCACTCAGTTTTGAGAAGTAAACTGCTCTTAGTCTTACTATTTTAGAATAAAAGCATTCATTTGATTTCGGTCTGTAACAGCGGTGCAATTTATGATCCTTGTAAAGGTTAGCTTTTTTTTTAATTCACTTTTCATTCCCTCAGTCGCGTTCAGATCCATACAACCCCATCTGACACGGCTGTTTCCACATAAAGAGGCGCTATAGCTCTGCGGTGTACCACGATGCATACTAAAACCCCAGGTTGCTGACACACAAGCGCTGGCGAAGCTGCCTTCTTCGTATCTCACTGTCACTTGATTTTCTTTTTATTCAGTTTTATTGAGTGTTCCTGCCAGTCCCGCATGTTGCTGTATGCTGTTTCTTTTGTACTCCAGGACATGCAGAGGAAAGAATGGTAAAGAGCAGTAACCGGCGCTATATGTAATAATCAGACACTTCCCATCTGCCCGTTGTTTTGTTATACTTTTACACCAATATATGTTCCTGTGTTTGAGCATGCTCAAAAATACACGTGTAATACCACGAAAAGTAACTAATGCAATATTATTTGAAAGCGAACAGTGTCATATCGGGTGTAAATTTATGCAGGAACTGGAAATTCTCCGATGTGGGTCCTTCCCCAGGGAAGAAAGTAGTGTCAGGTGCTCATTCAGTGTAATAGGAACCATAGCACAGAGAGGTGTGTGCACTTCAACAGTACACGTGTCGTAAATGTAGGAAGGACGGTCCTTGGGTGTCTGGGAAGTGTTAATATTTGAATGTGATGATTTTATATATCACGAAATGGAAATCAGCACTTCTTAGTATTGCACCATGCAAGCTGTCGTATCAATCGCCTACTGTAACTTTCTTTTTTTTTTCTTTGGTTATACAGGTAGTCTTGAATAAAAGTGCACTTGTTTTGTTTGCGAAATGAAGTGTCTGTGTGCACTTTTCGTGGCATTACGTGTATTTTTGAGCATGCTCAAACACAGGAACATAAGTTGGTGTAAAAGTATAAAAACAACGGAAAGATGGGGAGTGTCTGATTATTGCATATAGCGCCAAAGTTACTGCTCTTTACCATTCTTTCCTCTGCTTGTCCTGGAGTACAAAAGAAACAGCATACAGCAACATGGGGGACTGGCAGGAACACTCAATAAAACTGAATAAAAGAAAATCAAGTGACGGTGAGATACGAAGAAGGCAGCTTCGCCAGCGTTTGTGTGTCAGCAACCTGGGGGGGCGGCTTTAGTATGCATCGTGGTATACTGCAGAGCTATAGCGCCTCTTTATGTGGAAACAGCCGTGTCAGATGGGGTTGTATGGATCTGAACGCGACTGAGGGAATGAAAAGTGAATTAAAAAAAAAAAAAAAGCTAACCATCATAAATTGCACCGGCTGTTACAGACCGAAATCAAATGTATGTTTTATTCTAAAATAGTTAGACTAAGAGCAGTTTACTTCTCAAAACGGAGTGGTGCAGGATCGAACTCGTGAGTTTTGATTCCCAAACGGAACTGATTCTATTGAACCACGGAGACAATTACAAAAATGGCTGTCAATGTCGCATGTTAAGCTGGCTTTTTGTTTCTGCAGTTATATTTTTGAATAAAAGCGCAATTGTGTTATATTTGTACCTTTTCTTTGATATTTGGACTTCAGGCTTCATACATTATATAGTTTATGCCTACATTTTGTCATCTACTACTAAAATATACTGTAAAAACGTTTCTGTTTTAACAATGTGTTGACACAGATTACTGTAGAAACGGAACAGACATGAAATGCGTGTGTTCCAAATAACGATCTATTATTTCCACTCTAAAACTCCACTTCACTCCCAGATACTCAATCAAGGCATGAGCTGGGAGAAGTTCGTGCACGTTCTAAATTGGTGGGGGACGGAATAGCCGGCTGCTCCTAGCTTCTCTTTATCAGCACATTTAGAGGACAAAGGACGCTGGCGGAGAGGTGTGAAGGGATTTAAGAAGTGATTTAAGGTGGGACGGAATTACAAGTTTTTTGTAGGCTCTGGTAATTCTAGTGTTAAGGGTTGCCACAGCGGATCATCTTTTCCATATCACTCTCACTGCACCACTCAAAGTATTTATATCACTCTATCTGAGTGGGGAATCACAGCAGCAGCCGATCAGAAAGAGAATTATCAGTATACAGCTTCAAGCACACGCTGCCTCAGCCACAGCAAAACGTTTCAAAGCCTTTCCTGTATGGACCTTGCGGTTCAGAAACAGTTTCATCCCAAGAACTATAAACACACTCAATCAATTGCTCCTTGTAGAACTGTTTATACTTATAAATACAATTATCCCACTATAAACTTGCACTACAGTTATAATATTGCACAACGTGCGCCACTTTATAAAGCGTATTTACATATGATGATGGTATCCTTTGTAAGATGAAATGCAGCAAAATATGTTGATTATATTATACAGATAAAGCTTTAACTTCATTTAAATAATCTGTATTGTTAATAATTAAACATGTGAGGACACGGTGCAGCAGAGCTAGCAAGTTCACGTATGGTTCCTGCCTTGCGCTGTATATTTGTTGAGGCTGGTGCGACACTGGAAGGATAGATGAATAGAATAATTAAACACGTACTATGAAGATATTTCAATGTTCCTTAAAAGTTTTGAAGAATTGTCATTATAAGCTTACAGATCGCTTAACGTCTATTACAGAGCTGATTGTGTGGTGATTGGGTATTTGGGGAAAGAAAAGTAAGGACAGGAATTGGAGGTTAGTACGTTTGAAAGAGACAGTACTGCTACAATAAATAATTTCATCGAAGGTCGCGCATGGTGCAGCAGCATCTTGTGTGAGACATGAACAATCACTGAGCCATCGTGTTCCCATGTTTATTAACATGCTGTCATTCCAATCATCATGAAAATTATACCACATATACATTTCAGTATTTTAATTATTCAGAGAGCTGTAATATCACGAATGTAATGGATTCTGTGTCCTGTCGGAGAAAGAGAAAGAACGGAAGCATGTAGTGATTCACACACATAGAGCACATTGAAGATCAAATACAAAACAAAGCATTTATCATGCTACTTTAGTTACGATGGGATTTGAAAAACTAGTAAATTAAATGATTTTATGAAGTTTATGATGTTCTACTTTAATGAGAAAATAAACTACGTGATTAAAGTGGAAATTTTGAGATTAAAGTTGACATTTCATGCTATTTTCCCACTGTGTGCCTATTTTTTTTATCTGTACCCTAATAAGATCAGACGGTGGGCTACAACTCGCCTTTTCATGGCGACTTTGTTATGTGACTTCTTTTTTATTTTGGCACTGTGCAACTTTGTGAACTTGAGCTTTCCAGTTTCTTCAACACGCTATGTCACTCGATCAACTTCCTTTTGTTGATTATACCACTGTTTAAATCAATAAATAGTATACTTTTCCTTTGCCTCCACTTGGTATTCGCTGAAATTCTTATATGTTCCCACATGCTTTTCCCATTGTCTTTTCACAGAAGGCTGAGCTTAAGGGCGATTTATATTCATTTGCATATTCAAAGAGGCGTAATTCTGGTAGGAGTTGGGGCGGGACAGCACACGCGTGCATGAGCGTTACTTTTCACGCTGACTAGGATTTATGGAGCTGAAGAACGTGGAATTTGGAGTACGCACAGATTTCTGCATCTAGATTTTTTTGTGCAGAAGCACATTTCGGCTTTTGTGCTTACGTCATGTTATAGTGTGAATTCTACGCATGGCGTTATGCATGAGGCCCCAGATGAGACATCAACTTAAACAAAACCTTTTTTGACTTGTACTCTACACATTGTACTATACAGTAGACCCCCGCAAAGTCACGGTTCAGGGTTCACGGACTCAGCTGTTTGCAGATTTTTCCTTAGAACCTAACGATTAATTGTTAGCGAAAAATCGCAAATATCCTCCACAATTTTTTATGGCTTTTTTAGTGGCAATACTGTGCTGTAGAGAGAACAGGAAGCCACCACTGAGGGAAACTCGGTTTGGGATGGTGAAAGTAGCCAATCCGAATGCGTTATTCATTTCTCCTTGCTGTTGACTGACTGCTGCCCTGTGACGCGTCTCCAGCTGAGTGTTCTTATGTCTTCCATTTTGTTATTGTATTCATTTTGTTATTCTTAAATGCACAGGATGTTGCCGAAACGCCCTGCACCTTCTAAGGCTTCTGGCACTGAGCCTAAGCACCAGAAGAAGTTTAAAACACTCCAGGAGAAGGTTGAACTACTGGATTTGCCCGGGGAACTAAAAAGTTATGCTGCAGTAGCGAGCCACTATGGCATTAATAAAAGTAGTGTACGCTACATAAAGAAGAAGCAGCAATCTGGAGTACCATATCTGTAAGTTTCTGTGATAGTGCCAAAAAGGTAACGAACGTAAAGAATAAAATTATCGTCAGGATGGAATCTGCCTTAGCATTGTGGATCACCAACCGCAGGAAGAAGAACATCCCCTTGGATGGTAACATCATCCTTGAGAAAGCACGGAAATTGTACCAGCAGTTCCCTACAGGAGACAATGTAGCAATTTCCCATCACAATGTTCCTGAAACCTATAAAGAAAAGCCAGCACGAGACCCTACCAGAAGAAGACCCTTCCAAAGATACGACTCTGCATCATACTGCACAGCTACTTCATCATCATCATCAATATCATTCATCATTGGTGAGTACCCGTACATTTTACTGTATTTTAATTAAATGAAATTAGTATGTATTTACTCGACTTAACAACGAAAATGACAACACATACCAAAGAAAATGCACTTGCATGAATTATAGTACGTAGTGCAGTAACATTGGTATTTTATATTCTAGCACCGCGGGAGACATAGCAGTACAGTACTGTACAGTATACGGGTTTACCTTTACATTCTGTTTTTAGGTAATGTATTAAGGTAATTTTTTAGGTAATGTATTAATATATTAGCTGAGTTTGTAACGGAATTAAAGTGCTTTGGGGGCATACAGTATTTAGGGTTTAAACTATAAAAATAGGCATTTAAAAGGCATTTTTTAACCACATCCAAAAGTTGTGGATTTTCACAATTCGTGGGTGCTCTAGTAATGTAACCCCCGCGAATTTTGGGGGTGTACTGTATAACCTAACATTCTGCTAACCTTCCTAATGGTTTCTGAAAACTGTCTAGAAGTTGGTAGTAACAAGTCTATTACGACTCTTAAATCCTTTTCATAGGAATATTTTTAAGTTTCAACATTTTAACTTCCTGAATGTAATATGTTACATTACCTTACATTACATTTCATCTGCCACAAATCTGCACAAGCTTGTTTGTATGCATGTCCCTCTGTAATGATTCATTGTGTTCTGGAATATCTGCCAATCTACCCAGTTTAGTGTGATCTTCAAACTTAGCCATCTTGTTATTTATATTCCTATCCAAATCATTTATATATACTAAAAATAATGGTGGCTCTAGCAGTAACCCCTGGGACACCACTCGTAACTTCACTCACTTCTGACAAGGTTCCTTGTACCACAATCCTCTGCTTCCTGTGTTTTAGCTAATTCTGTATCTTTCTGCACACTATATACTTAACTTACACTTCTTTTAGTTTCATGCCTAACCTCATATTATACCTTACCAAATGCTTTTTGAAACTCAAGATAAATATAATATGCACCATTCCCAACATAGTAAAACACAACCTCCCCCCTCTAATCCCATGCTGTCTGTTCCCTAGAACTGCTGTTCTTGCCATGTGTTGCTCAATCTTTTCCTTAATAATTCCTCCCAATTATTTACATGGAATGGGATAATATTTGTCATTTTCTAGTTTTGTGTAGTTTTCCCAGTGCACCTGACTTCCTAAAACATGTGTCAAGGGTTTGCATATGTACCCACTAATCTCCTTAAGTGCTTGAGAATAAATATTATCTGGTCCTGTTGATTTGTTTAAATTCAGCCAATTTAATCTAAGAACTACATTTCCCTCTACAGTTTCCAAATCACTCAATACCTCCTTAGTTTAGTCTTTGTTTTTTAAAAAGAACAGTTTTAGACGTCTGTTTACCCTGACTAATCTGGCAAACAATTCACCTCCCTGAAATACACCACACCTTAATAGTGTAGCCTATGAGATGACCTAACCAACGTTTTTAAAACCAAGAAATCAAACTAACAAAGAAGATTTCTGTGACACGATAATATTTTCCCAAATATCTTTCAATGTTGGGGAACAGTCAGAGTAAAGCCAAGCCTTCAATGGATGTATTGTAAAATCCTACTAATGCAGCTACAGGTCAAGAAGTAAGAGACCTAACTGTGACCAATGACAGGTTATGCCTTATATATGTTACTTTTACCATTCAATATATGTTGTATTTTTAAATAAGGCTGTTAACTTTGGTCCACTTGTTAGCCTGAGTTTTAAATAGAATTACGTCACAATGTTCATTTTAATGTTTAGAAATATGAGTGGGAAGTGACAGGTTGAACCCAACCAGAAAGATAATTAGAATATGAAATCATTAACTGTATACCAAAAATTAAAACAGAATATTTCACTTAAGATGATGAAATATTCATAGGTGCAGTACATTTCCAAACCAAAAGGAAATTCAGAATAGCAAGTAAAAAAAAATATCTTTCTAAATGAAACCCTAGAAAAATGGGTTTGGAATAAGTTATTTCTTAGCCTGAAAAACATTTGAAAACATTTAAAAAAAAGTTTAGGAATAATGAGGACTCAGATGGTGCATTACGTTTGGATTGGATCACAATGTAACATTAATGTGTTTAAACCACCATGATAGGTTCTGAACCCCCTTACAGTATATTCATTCATTCTTTCACAAACACATCTCTCAAAAACAGATATTTTAGTACAAATAACAAACCTCAGTTTCACTGACAGCTTATCACAGAACACATTCACAAAGCACCAGACAAATTATAGTCATCTAAAATGACTAAAGCCTTAATCATGTGAATGAAAAACTGGAATACCCAGGGGGAAAAAATACACAATCACACACACACACATAAATTAGAAGAAAATATGAAGGTCCATACATATAATGTGTGGTCTGAAATTCGAACTTGGGACTCTAGAGCTGTAAGTAATCTGGTATTAAACACATACATGTTAGGCCCCAGAGCCTTCAGTTTTCTCATAAATTTACATTTATTTTACAGTTACATTTTCTGTAACATTTTTATCTAAATAGTTAATTCAGATTAGGATAACCAAAGCTTTCAGGTAAAGCAGTTGCTCCTGGTAAAGAAAATAGACGTTTAGAAGTTATGAAGACAGAAGTTTCAAGATAAGGTAGTAATACTCGCTGATCATTGGGCCAGAGATTGGAGACATATTCCTTGTTAAACAGGACATGCAAATAGAAATTTCACTGTATTCTGTGATTGTGACAATAATGACATCTTGAAACTCTCAACCTATTAAAATTTTTCCAGTGGTTAATCCAAACCAAACAGCATCAGGAACAACACATAAAGGGTCATAGCACTCCATTGTAAGCACTTGGTGTTTTTGATTCTCCAGTGGAGACTGGGTTGAATATGGAACCTAAAGTTTTAGGTTTGGGAGACGATAGCACTAACTACAACCCTAGCATTAGCTGAAATATATTTTTTTAAACTGAATTATACTTTGCACAAACTGTTAGTATTTTTTTGCTTATGGCTCAGACATCTCCAAAGTTACCTTAGATCATCTAAAGATGCAATCTTTAAAATAAACTGGTTGAATCCGGAGATCCTGTTTAAATGTTCATCGCAAATGGAGTTTATGTTTTCATTAATAAATATAAATGAAAATTTAGGAAAGTTCTGCAGATTTCTTGCACATATTTAAATAAATATGTTGCTAAAAGATTTTGTTTTAGGCATAATTGTTCAAAGCATGCAAACATATTGTTAATATAGCAGTTCAGATACTGATAAGTACGGATTGGTTTGGTATTTTTTTTCCTACAAGCATGATATATCTTATTCTCCACATACAATTATGCTCAAAAGTGAAGCATTTTTTATGTATTTTAAAAAATATATAGCCTGTTCATGAGTTTTAAAATGGATGTGGTAGGGTTGAGGTCCCAGAATGAAAACAAAAGCCTTTAACCTTACCAAATATGTTCATTTTGAAGAAGCAAATATTGTGACAATGAGATGATGTCTTGGAGGAGCCAGTTGTCTATGAGGGCTACATTTGCAGTAGATGCCATCTGATCCAGCACCTCAAGCTCAGGGTCGCCATACTGGACGAGGAGTTGGCTTGGCCTGTGTTGTAGTTGAGAATTGGCGGATCCAGTCCAGGTGTTCTTTAGAGAGATAGTGTGCACCCCTAAGGTGGCGTAGGGAGGAGATCCCAGACCAGACAGGTAGAGAGGGCATTACTGTCCGGGGGCATCAACCCCAGAATTAGAAGTGTCAAACTGTTTTCAGGTCCTTGCAGAGCTGGTCAGTGTCTCTGATGATTCTGAGGTGGTAGGCAGAGGTAAGGAGCCCCGATAAGCCACCTCAAAATCAGTTTCCAGAAAAAGAGATGTAGTGATAGTTGGGGACCCAGTCATTAGGGGAATTGAAGCTCAGGTTTCCCCCAGAGAAACAGAGTCTTGCACGGTGAGTTGCCATACGAGTGCACAAGTGGAAGACCTCCTTGGAAGGGTGGATAGGCTTTCGACTAGGATGGGGGTGGACCCAGTTGTCATAGTCCATGTTGGAACAAATGACATACATACATGTGGTCTGTCAGTTCTGCAATCCAAATTCAAAGAGTTAGGTGCCAGGCTGAGAAACAGAACTGACAAGGTAGCCTTCTCTAAAGTTCTGCCTGTGCAACACACCAGTCCAGGTAAGATTGAGAAGATTGAAAGGCTTAATGCATGGCTTAAATCTTGGTGCAGAGTAGAAGGGTATAGGTTTATAGGGCATCTGGACTCTTTTTAGAACATATGGGACCTGTTCCACCGTGACGGGTTACATCTGAACTGGAGGGGCACCAATGTATTGGGTAGGTGTATGAGTAGGTTAGTCGAACATTGTTTAAACTAGGGAATGGGGTGTGGGCAGGGAGTTTAGGACAGGCCAGGTTTAGAATTATACATGGAGGAATAAACAACAGTGTAGAAATAAAAACGCATAGTAATGTAAATTTTAACCCAACATTTAAATACAGAAGGAGTAACACGGTAATAAAGCTTGCCTTAATGCTAGAAGTATCAAAAATAAGGCAAATGAGTTTGAGTTGTTTGTAGCATAATTATGTCCTATTATAGCAATAACAGAAATCTGGTTAAATAACAAAGATGGGGATGACTACAACATAGAAGGATACAGATTTTTAAAGAAGGATAGATGAAATGAAAAGGATGTGGGGTTGCTGTTTATGTCAAACAGAATTTAAATGCAAGTCCTCTTCAGATGGATGACGAGCCCCATCTTAGTGGGGATATGTGGCTTTGAATGGAAGCATTCAGGAAAGAGGCCTTTTTTGGAGTGTGTTATAGATTACCCAATGCAGGCAGTTAATTTTAGCATACACATCTTTTTAGTAATATTAAAAAGGCCAGTTTACAGGGGAATATTATAGTCAAACTTTGCAAAAGCACAGCACAAGAGAAGGAGTTTTTAGAAGTAATCAATGAATGATTTTTAACACAGTATGTTAAAGCACCAACACATGGTGAAGCCTGTCTGTATTTAGTATTTTGTAATAATCAGGCTAGAATTGAGGGTGTAGAGGTGATTAAAAGACTAGGGTCAAGTGACCATAATATAATACAGTTCTCAGTGTTTTGAAAGAATGCAGATGCAAAGACTAAAATTGCTAAATTTAACTTTGGTAGATCAAATTTTGAGCAGATGCAATAAAGTCTAAGGATGGATAGACTGGGATAAGCTTTTAAAGGTAGAGGCAGTCAAGGTGCAGTGGAACAGGTTTAAAAATATTTTACATGTATTGCAGGACAGGTACATATAAATTTGGAACTAATAGGAGATTTAAAAAAGCTCTGCAGTGGGCTAATATAGAGTTAAAAAGAAGCTGCAAAGGAATAAAACAACTGTATAAGGCTTATAAGACTAATAACTCCAGGGTGAATCATAGGGCATATGAGAACATGGGGAAACAATTAAGAAGGATATTAGGAAGGCTAAAAGACAGTTGGAGAGGAATATAACAGATAAGGCTAAAGATGACCCAAAGTGATTCTTTCAATATTTCAGTAGCAAATGAACAGTCAAGGCGAAGTGCATCAGGAATAGTAAAGGAGAAATTAAAAATACAGACAGTGAAATTGCAGATGCTGTAAACTTACATTTTTCAGAGGTCTTCACAGGTGAGGAAGTGGATAACTTACCAGCAGGAGGTTCTGAGTGATTTAGAAATTGTATAAGGAGAAGTACTGCTCAGATTAAACCGGCTAAAATCAAATAAATCACCAGAACCAGAAATTTACACTCGAGTTCTAAAGAAGACTAGCGAGTACATATATAATCCCTTGAAACATATTTTTAAGAAGTCACTGCACACTGGGGAGATTCTGAAGGACTGGAAAATGGCAAATGTTATCCCGTTATACAAAAAGGGTGACCAGGCAGATCCAAGCAACTATAGGCCGGAAAGCTTAACGTGCATTACATGAAAATTATTGGAAGGATTTATTAAGGATAAGATTGAGCTGTGTATGGCAAGTACAGGAGTTCTTCTGAATAGTCAGCATGGGTTCAGAAGAGGGAGGTCATGTTTTACTAACATGCTGGAATTCTATATGTAGCAGCAAAAGCACATGATGAAAGTGAAGCATATGATATCATTTATCTTGACTTTCAGAAAGCATTTGATAAGATGCCACATGAGAGGCTGGGCATCAAACTAAAAGAAGTGGGAGTTCAGGGTGATGTTTTGTTCAGGGGCACTTGGGTGACAGACAACTCGGCGAAAAGACAACTGGGTGACAGACAACTCGGTGAAAAGACAACTCAGCAACATCCTTTACCAGTTAGGTAATAGTCAGGTTCAAAAAGATTTTTTTAATGATATTTAAATGACAACGTAGGGCGCTGGAAAATCCACAGAATCACCTGCTTTATGAGAGTCTCAATACGTTGAGAGTAAAGATATTCCTTAAGCCATACTCGCAGGTCACCTTTTGTATTCTAAATAATGTTATCATACGATTACAATCAATACAATTTATACAAAGGATTAGCAATTTTGGTTGCAGAAGATAATGAAAGATAGAATTTGTTCCATCTGCAGAATAAAGTTCGTTCGTCAACCATATACATTTCTGTTCAACATTTTAAATTACGTTGTAATTTAAATATAATTAAAAAATCTCTTTGAACCTAACTATTACCTAGCTGGTAAAGGATGTCGGTGAGTTGTATTTCGCCAAGTTGTTTCTTCACCGAATTGTCTTTTCGCCAAGTTGCCACCGAACCATGATGTTTGTAGATTGGCGCAGAACTGGTGTTGATAAAGGAAGCAGATGGTTATGGTCTGAAGAAATAGAATTGACTGTTAAGAGGTTAGTGCTATTTTCAATATATAATGTATAAATGATTTAGATGCCGTGCTGACCCAGTTGGAAACTTGTTAAGGGTAAATTTCACACAAACTTTAGGTTTAAGTTTTTCTTTATATAGACAATCATAGACACTTGAAATAAGCTACCATGTGGCGTGGTACATAATAAGACTTTAGGGACTTTCAAAACTAGACTTGATGTTTTTTAGAAGAATCAAGTGGATAGGACTGGCATATTTTGTTGGGCTGAATGGTCCGTTCTCGTCTGACTGTTCTAATATTCTAAATAAAAAGTAAATTAGAGAGAAATACATTTTAATACTGACTCTTGGTACTCTTTTCTTGAGGTAAAGATATGTGTAGTGTTTGCTTATCTGCTTGCAGTGGCAGTCATAGATGGAGGTTTCACATTTACCCAAGTCACACTTCCAATTCGGCAAATTTCCATAGCCTTAGGCTGCATATTATCTTACTTTTGTCTCTGTAGTAATTTTTCTTTGTTGCATTCTTCCATGGCTTGTAACAAATGCTATATGCATCTGTATGATTCACACCATACACCAGCACTGGTGGCATATGCCTTCTCAAATATATTATTTTCCAATGCCATATAAACTCAAATCATCAGATCATAACAATCCCATAAACAAAAAAAAAAAAAAAAAACTCTGAGGAACCTACTCCCCAAGCTAAAATATAAAGACTTAGGGTAGTCCCTCAGCAATGGGAACTGCAATAAAACACAAGAGACATAAGAAATCTTACAGACTGATACATACTGCATAAATTCTAAATAATAAATAAACATAATAATATTAACAAAAATTACATAAAAACAAAAAACATAAAAATAATTCAAAAACAACAAAGATTATGGTAAGGAAGATATACATAAGGCAGGGAAAAAACTTTATAACATTACTCTTTTTCTGTATCTGAAGAATTTAAAAGCATCTCCAGTTTTGGAATGCTCCAGACATATTTTCATAAAGTGGAGACATTTCCTGATTGAAGTGAACATCCATCCATCCAGTATCCAACCCGCTATCTCCAATATACAGGGTCACTGGGGTCTGCTGGAGCCAATCCCAGCCAACACAGGGCGCAAGGCAGGAAACAAACCCTAGGCAAGGCACCAGCCCACAGTAGGGCTACAGACTAATCACTGATAAAAATTGTGGTTGTTAGAAACTATGGTGAACAGGTAAGAAAAAGAAATATCTAAAACAGATGCAGAAACCTCTATCTGACAAGTTGCGATCCTCTGTAAAATGTGAAATTATTGATGAAGTTCTATTTATTTTATTTTCCTCATAATAACTACTCATGGTGGCTCTAAAATCCGTACTGACCACTACTCTCTTTTTCTGTTTCTTTTTCCGGTTTCTTTGTGGTGGTGGCCTGCCACCTCCACCTACTCAAAGCTTCATGATGCTCCAACAATGATGGATGGATTAAAAGGCAGAAGTCTATGTGACCATCATCATCAAGCCCTTCCGTGAGAACCCTAAATCCAAAGAAGACTGTTTCATTTATGTTAGGTAGAATGCCCAGAGGGACTGGGCGGTCTCGTGGTCTGGAATCCCTACAGATTTTATTTTTTCTCCAGCTGTCTGTTTTTTTTTTTTCTGTCCTCCCTGGCCATTGGACCTTACTCTTATTCGATGTTAATTAATGTTGATTTATTTTGTTTTCTTATTGTGTCTTTTATTTTTCTATTCTTTATTATGTAAAGCATTTTGAGCTACTGTTTGTATGAAAATGTGCTATATAAATAAATGTTGTTGTTGTAGCTAGATTGCCTATCTAAAGCAGGATTACATACACAGTTAATATCTCCAGCCATTATAAGTTTATCAGTGCTCATATTGAGAAATAAAGCAAAAACACGAATTCTATGATATTGTAACTCTAAAATATTGATCACCCTAGCTGCATGCATGGGTGCTACAGCAGGCTGAATTAATTTAGTTTTGTTTGGTTTTCCTACTACTATAATATAGAACACTTCATCATCATCACATGTTTTCACATTAGCAAAAAAAGGAATCATCTGATGAATCAAGTTTCAATTCTGGTTGATAGTGATAAACCTAACTAGTGATGAACAAAGCCAATCTCAAAAAAATGTAATTTACAGCGAAACTCTATGTTTATGTTTAGCAAAAAATAAAAAAATAAATCACAGAACAGATTGTGTTTCAATTCCAGCAGAATTTGTGCCATTGACACAAAAACACAATAACATCTCTAGAAATGAATGATTCTGCAATTAATTTGGTGGACTCTTTCAAATTTGTGCTTTCAACTATCATATACACTCAGCTGGGACATTAACACCACTTTCATCATTAAGAAGGCTCAGCAACGGATGATTTTACATCAGCTAAAGTAAATAAATTCTTGCCAGTCCATCATAGTACGATTCTACAAAGTCATTGAAAGTGTAATTACATTCTCCATTGTTGTCTGGTTTAGTTCAGCAACTGTCTACTTTAAAAATAAATTAAAGAGTGTTGGGAGATCTGCTGAAAAGATAATTGACTGTGCTCATCCATCTGTTGCAGATCTGTATGCATCTAGTGTTATAAACCATGTCAAAAGAATCATCAGTGTCGTACCCAGGTCATCACTTATTCCAAAAACTCCCCTCTGGTAAACGGTTCAGGTCAATTAAAACTAAAACTAACAGACACCTAAACTATTTAGCTGTATCTTACAAAGTAACATGTGGCATGATTTAATGAAAGTGACTTTTCATTGAAGTTTAGTGAAAGTTGACTGCCATTTGCTGACAACAGAACATCTGTGACTGACACTCAATTATGGACAATGAAATCCACAGAATGAGTCATTAGCAGTGATGAGACATTGGTATTTGTTCTCTGTTCTAGAAGGAAAAAATAATAGATAACACAGCACCTGCACACTGGTCTGTACATTATCTACAAAAACTAGGGTAGTGAAAATCAAAATTAAAATGACAAAAACTAGCTTGGTTTGTCTTTCATATTTTTTGTTTAGTTCTAGTTTTCAAGCAGTTTTTAGTTTGTTTTTAGTTAATGAAATTATTGTTATTATATTTAATTATATATTTCATTTTAGTTTTTCTTAAAAAAAATTGGCTACAAAGCTACCAGGTTACATTTCTGTGCATTAAGTACTGTGAATGATTTTGATTCTGTTTAAATGAGCTTTCTGCACTATGACTAGATCTGACTTTAATTAACTGAGATTTCTCTTTTCAGTTCATGTCTGTAATTTTTTAACATTACAGCTTCATCAATATGATATGATTTTTATACATTAAAGTAATATTTTCTTGAAAGAATATATTTTTTTAACTGTTAATATTTTCAATAGAACTTTACAAGTTTTCTTTCCAACCTTTGAAATTTAGCAGGTTTCAGTGGTGAAGCCTTGCAACCACTACATTTTTCAGAATAACAATATGGGCTTAGAACAAGAATTACTCTCCCTTCCCTAATGAATTTTTAAAGTTCATTGATTTATATAAAACTTTGTGATGGTGCTTACTTGAAGAGCCATTGTATAAAACAGAAACAAGTTAAACTGTAAAGGAAAAACAGTAATGAAAAAAGGCATTGGGCAGTAAATAAAAGCCATTTGGAAATGCATCATGAAATACAAAAGATAATGCCATTGTGAAATAAAAACTTTAATGATAATAAAATAATCATTTTATATTTTATAATTGTTAGATGACTTTTATTTAATTACACATTTTTTCACAATTTAATTACTCATAGAGCGGCAGGGTAGATAGATAGATAGATAGATAGATAGATAGATAGATAGATAGATAGATAGATAGATAGATAGATAGATAGATAGATAGATAGATCTAGGTGGTGAAGCAGCAGCTGCTCCATGGTCTTCATCACATTTGACGTCAGAGTGACAGGCCGGAAATCATTCAGCTCACTAAGACGTGATACCTTTGGGACTGGGGTGATGCAAGATGTTTTTCAAAGCCTCCTCAGTTCCATGCTCAGGTTGAAAATGCGCTGTAGAGGACTCAGCAGTCGTGGCAATACTCCATCTGAACCGACTGCTTTGCTGGCACAAAGTCTCTTCAGCTTTCTCTTCATCTGGGCTGTTGTAATTGTGGGTAGGGATGTCTCACCTATGCTGGTATCAGTGGAAGGATGGGTGGAGGGTGAAGTACTCCGAGGTGAGAGTGCATGAGGGTGGTCAAACCTGTTAAAGAAGTTGTTCATTTGGTATGCTCTCTCCAAGTCTCTCTTGATGGTGGCACCCCCTTCGAGCTGCAGCCAGTGATGATCTTCATCCCATCCCACACTTCCTTCATGCTGTTATTCTGCAACTTCTGCTCCAGCTTTCTCCTGTACTGCTTCTTCGCTGCACTAGTGGCGCAGCGGGTAGTGTTGCTGTCTCGCAGTTAGGAGACCCGGGTTCACTTCCTGGGTCCTCCCTGGATGGAGTTTGCATGTTCTCCCCGTGTCTGCATGGGTTTCCTCCAGGTACTCCGGTTTCCTCCCACAGTTCAAAGACATGCAGATTGGGTGCATTGGCGATCCTAAATTGTCCCTTGTGTGTGTGTGCGTGCCCTGCGGTGGGCTGGTGCCCCGCTCAGTGTTTGTTTCCTTCCTTGCGCCCTGTGTTGCTTGGGATTGGCTCCAGCAGACCCCCGTGACCCTGTAGTTAGGATATAGCGGATTGGATGATGGATGGCACTTTATTTTGGCACACATAGTATAGATATAAATAAATTAATAAATAAAATAATTATGGCACTGCTTAAGTTTAATTCATTCAACAAGGAGACTAGGGTTCATATCCTGGGTGTTCTGTGCGTGGAGTTTGCATGTGTTTACAAAGTCTATGTGGGTTTGCAGGTTGCATGGATTGGCAATAGTAAATTGGCCCCTGATGTGTGGGTGTCTGTACATTCACCTTGCAATGGGCTGGTGACCTGTCCTAGGATTGTTCCTGCCTTGTGCCTGATGTTTATTGGGACAGACTCCAGCTTCCCAACACCCTTGCTGAGGATAAATGGGGTTTGAAAATAAATGGACAGATGTATAGAAAATACAAATAACATTTGTTATGATTTAATACTGCTACCTGCTGACAAATCAGAACAAATAAAAACTTACAGCTGTTGGCGCAGCTCATTTGTATCCTGTGCAGTTCCAAGTTGGTTCACAATCCTTTGAATTTCAGCAGCTAAAAGAACAGAAGTCAGACACCTATAAGTTTTTTGGTAAAGAAGCTTAACTATTTCACATAGAAATGATACAGAAAAATGAAGAAAGGCAAAAAAGCACATACAAAAAAGATCAACAAATGAGAGTCCACTGCAGGGCACACTAATGCACAGACCCACATATGGTTCATAGAAAGTCATCTTAAGGCAGCTTAGCAGTCAATTCCAGTTGATAATACATTTAAAGAGAAAAACCTGGAGCTGTAGAAAGTATATAATCAAATTGGATACAGCCGTTGGAACCCTAGCCCAGTCATTGCATGTTCTTCCTATGTCAGTATGAATTTCACCCAGGTTAACTGAATGCTCCAAATTCACCTGGTAAGAATGAGGTTGGTTGTGCGGCTGAATATGACCCCGATGACTCTTGCATAAAGTAATAGGTGTACTGTATGTTCTTACACGGCCTGCTTTCAGAATCACAACGTAAAACTTTATTTCTACTTAGAATAGTCAACCTGCATGCAGAGGTTTTAAGGTAATGTCCGCATTTGACTAGTAAATCTGTCTGATTGTGATGCCAAAGTGTGGTGATGTGTTGCATGCTGGTTACATATGAATTCATTGTACTCTATATGGAGCAATACACTTGGAAATGAACATGATACACTGAAAACTCTAATAGTTCATTTTACTAAATACGTTAGGCTTTGATTTAAAAAAAAATATTTTAGGTGGTGTTTTAAGTTGTACTAAATATGCAACAATTTTTTCTTTAGCTTACTTCAAGTTCAAAGCATTTTTGAGTACTGAGAAATAAGTGTATTAAGGGGACCTACAGATAAAAACTTCAAGTGCTATAATGTAAAACAAGATGTTTTCAGCAGCTCTTCTCTATGACTAATTCGTGAACATGTTACATAAAAATAGAAACGGGAAAAACGGCAACACCGCTGGGAAAAACAGTAAATGAGATAAAGTAAAAGTCTACTAAACACTAAAGTCCAAAAACGAAGTAGAAAGTAACAGTAAACTGCCGGGTACACTGTCACACCGCGTCTACTAAACACTAAGAAACACTAAGTAGAAACACTAAAGGAAAAATACTATTCAGTAAGTACTGTGTCTAGTAAACAGTAAATCAGTAAAGGAGAGAGGACTAAACACTAAGGAAAAGAACGGCAAGACCGCGTCAGCTGCGGAGTTCAGCTGAGCTCAGGTTGGAGCGAAATGAAGTAAATGAAATGACGTGAATGGGAGGGAGATGATCACGTGACTCCCCCACCCGCCTTAACTCTCAATCCCTCCACAAACACACAAACACAGTCTCTCGGATCTCAACTCTCCTTTATATAAATCAGTAAAGGAGAGAGGACTAAACACTAAGGAAAAAGAACGGCAAGACTGCGTCAGCTGCGGAGCTCAGCTCGGAGTGAAATGAAGTGAATGAAATGACGTGAATGGGAGGGAGATGATCACGTGACTCCTCGACCCGCCTTAACTCTCAATCCCTCCACAAACACACAAACACAGTCTCTCGGATCCCAACTCTCCTTTATATGTATAGATGACTTTGTTGTATGCTTATTTTGTTTTAAACAAATACTTAACACAGCATGTTTAATTTACAATATTTTATCATATCCAAGAAAACCTACAACATTTTGAGATGAAACTGGTTACATTTTTGGTTTTCCATTTGGTGCTCAGCCAAGTGAAGAGATTTGTTCATGGTTAAAAGTCTCAGTAGTGGGAGTTGAACCCACAACCTCAGGGTCTGAAGTCCAAAACTTAAACCACTAATTTGCAGACACAAATGTATTATGTGTGTACTTTACTCATTTCAGCTAATGAGTCTTAAGTCTTGTTAAATGAATTTACAAATGAGGTTGAAATACCATCAAGGAACATTCAAATAGTTGTGATAACTTCTTATTTTGTTTGTGAAAAATCAAAATAATAAGATGATAAACTTTTCTTCAATGTGAAAAATCAAAATAATAAGATGATAAACTTTTCTTCAGTGTTTACATGCACCTTGGTAACCTAGTTTATCACAGAAACCTAGTTTCTAAAATGCAGTGTAAACTTTTAAGCCAGTTACAGAAACTGTGTTGTTGACTTCTGAGAAACCTGGTTAACAGAGACAGATTTCTCCAAGAATAACTAAATTATGTGGCCATGTAAACTGTTAACTTTACTGTTAAAGATTTTGTAGTCTGTGCATGCATTTGCATCGCACATGCTTTCAGCAGCCACGGGCAGAAGCATACACAAAATAAATTTCCAGAGGCAAATGTTTAGACAGTCTCATCATTCCTTCTCCTGACCAAAACAATCTATTTTAGTATTTCAGAAATCGGCAAATTTATTTTGAGGTTGACGCACTGTGTTAAATTTAGCAACACAATCTAAGGAGCAGTCAGGTAATTTGTTAAAAATAACATGTGTTATGAAATCAGATTACTTTTTAAAGTAACGAATAACCTAAAATGACGCTTATTGAAATAAAAGTACCGGCATTATTATTATTCCAGCAGCTGATGCAACTGATTCATGAAGCTGTAACCCATCATGAAGAAACACCTCAAGACCACACAGTGACCTTAAGCCCGGCTATACAACCTCAGAGTCTCCTTTTATGAGTTTTAAATAAGGGACATGGTCATGTTATTGGTTCCAACATTCTACTCGAAGCTCCTGGCTCACTGGCAATGGCCTTTGAAGTCTGCAAGTGGAAGGGGCTTATAGACTATCTAGTGTATCAGCTGAACTGGCATCCAGAACAGGTATACCACTCAAATCTTTTGAGGTCATGGCAAAACCGCGTCTCCGGTGGCACCACTCCCATGGCGTTGGTCCTGATGGGTGTCAAACAACTAAATTATGGGGACACCCTCATTCCTAGGCAGAGAAAAGAATCACAGCTCATGGTCAGGTGGTTCCTATTTTGGTGGAATTAGAGATACAACAGGTGCTGGGCCTCTGCATTATAGAGGCTAGTCACAGTCCATAGTCCAGCCCAAATTATATTGTGCCCAAGCCAGATGGAAGCTGTCAATTCTGCAAAAACTTCTGTTGGCTAAAGCAAGCCTCCTGGTTTGACACTTACCTTATGCCAAGGGTGGACAACCTTCTGGAATGCCTCAGAGGCGCCCGGTACTTGTCTGCCATTAATATGACTAGAAGGAAGGGCTACTGGCAGATTCTCCTGATGAACTTGGCTGAGAATAAGACTGCGTTCATCACCCCTTGCAGCCAATGGCAGTATTGCCTCTCAGTTATGCTGCATGGGGCTCCTGGGACCTTCCAGCATTTGGTGGATAGTACGGCCCCACAATGCCTATAGTGTCACTTACATCGATGACATTGTCATCCATTCTGGCACCTGGAAGTCTACCCACCCTGCATGTTTACTGCTTGTGGATCGACCCCAAGAAATGTCTAAATATTTAGGTTTTGTTGTTGGCATTGGACATGTCAAACTGCAGTGGTCCAAAGTTGTGGCCATTCGGGATTACCGGGGTGCTACTGGTGATTCATACCCCAGTTCTCAGAGAGTGTGACACCCTTGATAGCCCTCACAGGAAAGAAGGCTGCCAACATCGTGGCATGGAACCCTGATGCCAAAGCGGCATTCTATGACCTGAAATTAGTTCTTATGTCAGCTGTAGTATTGCTTGCACCTAGTTTTACATTGCCTTTTTTTCTCCACACTGACACCTTGGACTCCGGCCTCAGTGCTGTGCCAAGCCAGGTTGTCAATGGAGCTGAACACCCTGTCATGAAACTCAGCTGGAAACTGCTGGATCAAGAGATGAGATATGCAGTGATTGAACAGGAGGCATTTACCCAACTGAGATACTGCCTTCTTGGGCATGAGTTCACCCTGTTTACTAACTACATCTGCCTCCAGTGGTTGGGTGGATGGAAATACTTCAACCCTAGGGTAACTTGATGGTTCCTCAGCCTCCAGCCTTACAAGTACATGATGCTCCATTGGCAGGGGGCAATGCCAATGCCCTCTCCTGGGCCTCTCCTGGATGGTTGTCACACATATGCATCTGAGGATCATCATCCAAGCTCTTCCCATGTAAGTGTTACCATTTCGGGCTGAGAAATGACACTGCCACTAACTTCTTGTTGCATTCTTCCTCCAAAGATGAGAAATCACCCAAATAACAACTGTCCAGAAGGAGGCATCATTTAATAGGGAGATGATCGAAACAATGGAGGTCCATATTAGTTGACCCCATAACAGAGCTAAATTAATAGTAGCCATTCTCCTTACGTGGCAAATGTTTTTCTTTGATTCTTCATGCCATCAGGTTTTTGTTAATAATTGCAAGTAAAACGGGAGGGCTATCTTGACACCCCAACTTTCTTCAGTTGTTATTGTTAAGACCCTTCTATTATTCGGACAGCCACACCAGGTTATTCACATTAACCTGGTTATGTGTATGCATGTAAACACACAAACTGAGTTGTGTGAAACCTTCGAGGAAAAAAAAAGATTTTTTCAAATTTCTAACTTTATGTACTTTAACTTAAAACCTTTGAAGCCAACAACTGCCCTACTTGTTGTTGTGTTCTGTATGAGATTAAGATTTACATGGTAGACTATCCAGAATTAAATCTTCCCTTGCACCTGATGCTGCTAAGATAGGTTCCTGGGTCTTCTGAATGCATGTCAATTGGTATCCAGTCCAATATACAGTAAATAATAATTTACTTTTGTCTGCTTTGCCTTTTATGAGGTCTCTAACTTGAAAAGGCACATTTAACAAAGAAATGGAATCCAAAAACACTAAAAGAAAATTAAAAAAAATTACAAATGACTAATTAATGCTTTGTATATTATACGTAAAATAGTGCTCAAAATTTAGACATGCTTTCATTTATTATTTATATATAAAGATATGTAGTATTTAAAATAATTACAACTAAGCAAGATTCCAACCTGAAAATTAAGAATGGAATACAATAAATATATTATTTAATTTTTCCTTTAACTGACACTTGATTCTAAAAAGACTGAAAAATATATTTTACATATCTAGCCAGGCAAAGTGACTCGCTCAAGGTTACTCAGTGGGTCTGTGGAGGGAACTGAACTTGAAACTTTGGTCAATAGACTACCCTCCCTGTATTTATTTATTTAAATTAAAAATGCCCCTATTTTGGTTTTATGAAATGTTGCTTCTGGACAGAGGCTCAAACTTGCTTATGTTTTTTTTATTTTATTTATTTTTCATATCCAAGAACAGTAAGAAATATACACAATAAGCAAAGAAATGTAAAAATCAAATATAAGAAAAAAATGATATTGCATTTGGGATTTTAAAAGGCTAACTGAGGATACCTTAATTAATGTGATATTAAGTCTAAAGCTCTGTAAATTGACCTTGGAGGATAAAACCCTCATGAGCCAGACCATTAGGGACTGCAAGTTGCTAATAAGCGTTTGGCTGACACCTTAAAAGGTTCCATTGTCACCTTTAATTGATACAGCTTGCTAGCAGTTATTGCAGGTGCCAAAACTCTAATTGAGTCTGGCACCTTTTCTTATCAGTAAATATTTATCTTTAGACTAGTTAAGATAAAGCACAGCACTGCCTTTCGAAATGCTCCAGAGTCCAATTGCCTAAAACCACACCTGACATAAACAGAAGCTGCTTCATTTTCAGGTCTTGTTTGTCAAGTGCAAATTATAGCCTCCAAACTCCTTTGTGTATAAGCCTTTTGTTATGCTTGTAATTCAAGAATTTATTGTTTTAGACCATCTGTTAGTTTTAAAGGGGTAGAATTTAGCCTTTTTTGTCAAGCATTTGAAGTAATATATTCGTTAGGGTTTGAAGATAAATGTATAGATAATAAAAGTTTTTATATTAAATATAAAACAATTTTTTATGTTTTTAAAATTATAATATGCAATCTACTAATGCTTGGAAACTGCTCAACAGTAATAAAAGGAAGGCTGATAATGTGTTATAAAGGGGGAAAAAAGTGCCCTTAATTTAAAGTAATTTTAAATGACTAAAAAAAATTATTTTATTGTTATATAAAAGATAAACTGAATAAGCAGGCCAATTTTATCAGTAATTTCCATAAAACCCTTTGGTGACACTGACATGAAAAATTAAATGTACATATTCTTCCCCTATGTATGAGAGGGTGCTGGGTCAGGCAGAACACCTCTAAAAACTCACCCACAGCAAAGGGTAACAGCAGGTCATTATTTTCATAGGTCTGAAATTCATGGGACAAGATTTACTTTGGTGCCTGTAGCAAGGAACCAGTAGGGGGTAGCAGTGTACTGTAAGTTAAAAGTGTGCTTGCTGGTTTTCATGAGAACTTCAGAATTTCATGCAGTCATTCAGGCAATACTGGACAATGTGTGAATGGCACAGTGTATCAGATAGCCACGGCCCATCCAACATGATAGTGGAAATACTGTATATTAGAAAGATTATATGTATTACAGAATACAGAATAAAAACTAACAACAATCCCTCACCTATATTAAAAAAGTGTGTATATGCACAAATAATCATTCTCTACAGCAAAGACCCTATGGGAAAAGATCAGTTTGTAGAAGTGATTTTAAACTTTGAATGTTTGGTTCATGTGCTTTTACCATTGGTCAAGAGGACAGGTCATGCTTAGTCTAACGAGTACACCCCACTTTATTTTGTTTTACATTCATTCATCTGTTATTTATCAATATGCGGCAAGCCACAGTTTGGCTTTTATTTAACTGTAAGGAGATAATAATTTGCTGTCCTGTTCCATATTAATGTACAATATTACAGTGTAATTAACATTAATTTCTTTAATTTTTTTTTGTTTGCCTGAGTATTATAATGAGGTGTTTACTTGTAAGGTACAACACAGGCACAGCAGTAGCCTTCATCATAGTTACAGTCAGCACAGTCTAGGTAAAACATGTGTAATGATTTCTCCTCAAAAAGTATCAAATGGTCTATTCATGCATTAAAAATACACAGAACCCAGGCACACCAACAAGTGCAAGAGCCATAGGACTAGAGAAAAAAAAATCTCAGTACAGCAAACTTAAAAAAAAAAATGATATATATATATATATATATATATACCTCTATGTATATATATATATATATATATATATATATATATATATATATATATATATCCCTCCTTGAGCCGTCACCTTATCGTGGTGGAGGGTTTGCGTGTCCCAATGATCCTAGGAGCTATGTTGTCCAGGGCTTTATGCCCCTGGTGGGGCCACCAAGGCAAACTGGTCCTAGGTGAGGGATGAGACAAAGAACGGTTCAACACCTCCAATGAAGAATAAAAACTGTGGATGATGTTTTCCCTTGCCCGGACGCGGGTCACCGGGGCCCCCCTCTGGAGCCAGGCCTGGGGGTGGGGCTCGATGGCGGCCCTGGTGGCCGGGCCTGCACCCATGGGGCTCGGCGGGCACAGCCGAAGAGGTAACGTGGGTCCTCCTCCCATGGGCTCACCACCTATGGGAGGGGCCAAGGAGGTTGGGTGCAGTGTGAGTTGGGTGGTGGCGAGGCGGGACCTTGGCGGTCTGATCCTCGGCTACAGAAACTGGCTCTTGGGATGTGGAATGTCCCCTCTCTGAAGGGAAGGAGCCTGAGCTAGTGCGCGAGGTGAGAGGTTCGGCTAGATATAGTCGGACTCACCTCGAGCGCACAGCTTGGACTCTGGAACCAATCTCCTTGAGAGGGGCTGGACTCTCTACCACTCTGGAGTTGCCCCCGGTGAAGGCGCCGAGCAGGTGTGGGCATACTTATTGCCCCCACTTGGAGCCTGTGCATTGGGGTTTACCCGGTGGGCGAGAGGGTGGCCTCCCTCCCCTTCGGGTGGGGAAGGGTCCTGACTGTTGTTTGTGCGTATGCCAACAGCAGTTTGGAGTATCCACCCTTTTGGAGTCTCTGGAGGGGTGCTAGAGGGCATACCTTCTGGGGATTCCCTCGTTTTGCTGGGAGACTTCAATGCCACGTGGGCAATGACAGTGAGACCTGGAAGGGCGTGATTGGGAGGAATGGCCCCGATCTGAACCCGAGCGGTGTTTTGTTATTGGACTTCTGTGCTCGCCACGGATTGTCCATAACGAACACCATGTTCAAGCATAAGGGTGTTCATATGTGCACTTGGCACCAGGACACCCTAGGCCTCAGTTGATGATGACTTTGTGGTTGTGTCGTGGACTTGCGCCATATGTCTTGGACACTCGGGTGAAGAGAGGGGCGGAGCTGTCAACTGATCACCACCTGGTGGTGAGTTGGCTTCGATGGTGGGGAAGATGCCGGTCAGACCTGGTAGGCCCAAGCGTGTTGTGAGGGTCTGCTGGGAACGGCTGGCAGAGTCCCCTGTCAGAAGTAGCTTCAACTCCCACCTCGGCAGAACTTCAACCACGTCCCGAGGGAGGTGGGGACATTGAGTCGAATGGGCCATGTTCCGTGCCTCTATTGTTGAGGCGGCTGACCAGAGCTGTGGCCGTAAGGTGGTGGTGCCTGTCGCGGCAATCCCCAACCCGTTGGTGGACACCACCAAGAAGAGTCCTATAGGACTTTTTGTCCTGTGGGTCTCTGGAGGCAGCTGATAGGTACCGCAGGCCAAGCGAATGCGGCTTCGTTGTTGCTGAGGCAAAACTTCGGGCATGGGAGGAGTTTGGAGGCCATGGAGAGCGACTTTGGATGGCTTGAGGAGATTCTGGTCCACCGTCCGGCGTCTCAGGAGGGAAGCAGTGCAGTGTCAACACCGTATATGGTGGGGATGGTGCGCTGCTGACCTCACTTCGACGTTGTGGGTCGGTGGGGGAGTACTTCAAGACCTCCTCAATCCCACTAACATGCCTTCCAATGAGGAAGCAGAGCCTGGGGACTCTGAGGTGGGCTCTCCCATCTCTGGGACTGAAGTCACCGAGGTGGTCAAAAACTCCTTGGTGGCAGGGCCCGGGGTGGATGAGATCGCCGGAGTTCCTTAAGGCTCTGGATGTTGTAGGACTGTCTTGGTTGACACGTCTCTGCAACATCGCATGGACATCGGGACAGTGCCTCTGGATTGGCAGACGGGGTGGTGGTCCCCTTTTAAAAGGGGACGGAGGGTGTGTTCCAACTATAGAGGGATCACACTCCTCAGCCTCCCTGGAAAAGTCTATTCGGGGTTCTGGAGAGGAGGGTCCGTCGGATAGTGAACCTCGGATTCAGGAGGAACAGTGTGGTTTTCGTCCTGGTCGCGGAACAGTGGACCAGCTCTTCACCCTTAGCAGGATCCTGTAGGGTGCATGGGAGTTTGCCCAACCAGTCTACATGTGTTTTGTGGACTTGGAAAAGGCGTTCGACCGTGTCCCTCGGGAATCCTGTGGGGGTGCTCGGGAGTATGGGGTACGGACCCCTGATAAGAGCTTGGTCCGCATTGCCGGCAGTAAGTCGAGCCCGTTTCCAGTGAGAGTTGGACTCCAGGGCTGCCCTTTGTCACCGATTCTGTTCATAACTTTTATGGACAGAATTTCTAGGCGCAGCCAGGGTGTTGAAGGGGTCCGGTTTGGTGGACTCAGGATTGGGTCACTGCTTTTGCAGATGATGTTGTCCTGTTTGCTTCATCAGGCCCTGATCTTCAGCTCTCTCTGGATCGGTTCGCAGCTGAGTGTGAAGCGGCTGGGATGAGAATCAGCACCTCCAAATCCGAGACCATGGTCCTCAGCCGGAAAAGGGTGGAGTGCCCTCTCAGGGTTGGGGGAGAGATCCTGCCCCAAGTGGAGGAGTTCAAATATCTCGGGGTCTTGTTCACAAGTGAGGGAAGAATGGATCGTGAGATTGACAGGCGGATCGGTGCGGCATCCGCAGTGATGCAGGCTCTGCATCGGTCTGTCGTGGTGAAAAAAGAGCTGAGCCGTAAGGCAAAGCTCTCAATTTACCAGTCGATCTACGTCCTACCCTCACCTATGGTCATGAGCTATGGGTAGTGACCGAAAGAACGAGATTGAATACAAGCGGCTGAAATGAGTTTCCTCCGCAGGGTGTTTGGGCCTTCCCTTAAAGATAGGGTGAGGAGCTCAGTCATCCGGGATGGGCTCAGAGTAGAGCTGCTGCTCTTCCGCATCGAGAGGAGTCAGATGAGGTGGCTTGGGCATCTGATCAGGATGCCTCCTGAATGCCTCCCTGGAAGACCCAGGACACGCTGGAGGGACTATGTCTCCAGGCTGGCCTGGGAACGCCTTGGGATTCTCCCGAAGAGCTGGAAGAAGTGGCGGGAGAGGGAAGTCTGGGCTTCTCTGCTTGCTGCTACCCCCGCGACCCGACCTCGGATAAGCGGAAGAGGATGGATGGATGGATGGATGGATATATATATATATAACTTAATTTTTCACTTTGATTGATAAACTGTATTCACTGAATCAAAACCTATTTAAATTCATACTTTATTTATTTGCACCATCTAAAATTGCTTTCTGCTTTGTGCCTGATGCTGCCTGCATGGGCTCCTGGTCCTCACAATCATAAATTTTAATTAAGCAGGTTCAGTAAATAGATTAGTGCATGCATGGATTTATGTACATTGTTTAATCAACTGTATGATTCCAAATGCAATGCAACTAGTAATTGTCTTCTAGTGTGTTACTCATACACAGTAAGTATTCAATGTAAACAAATACTGAAGAAATAAACAAAACAAAATATTTTTATCTCCCATTGTAACATTGAGGTTGAACTCAGCCATTTTCTCACTGCCAAGACAATCCTCTTCCAAAATCTTCTTACCTCTCAGCAGTTCAGATATCAAATAGTTTTACTCCCAAAATGTGTATTGGCCACTACTTTAGGGATTTTACAAACCTCTACTGACAAGTTACTTGTCATATCAATGACTGTTATTTAGTATTTCCTGCATGTGAAGTCCAGCCTGTGCAGCTTTGCACCACTAAGATCATCCTTCTTGGGTCACTACTAGACAATACAATGATTCAACTTTCCAAAAAAACTGGCCACCTTGGATCAGAGTTTATTGTTCTCTTCCAATCTATTCCATTCTACTGTACCAGAACTCCTAGAGCTGTTTTATAAACTCTGGGGTAAAATCCAAAGTCAAATGTGCTGTTAAAATCAGGGACCATAAAAGAACAATTCTTTAAAAGTAAAGAAATTTTAAAGGCTGGGCTCACATACCAGCCCAGCATTATAATGTAGAAAGCCACACCAATGTCTGGTGCTAATGTAGGCACCTGCAATGGACGATGTGCATGGGTGAGTGTCCCGGGTGGGATGGAGCATGGTTCCTTAATTGGACAGGAGGCCGGTCCTAGGCTACCACAAGAAACAGGGCCAAGATCGTCATATCTTGCCCAGAAAGCAGGCAGAATATGCTAATGTGAGAGTGGGTACACTGGGGTCCTGGCTGGGTTGGAGCCAGAAACAATACCCGGAAGGGAGGACAGTATAATGGAAGGACAAGGGGAGGCAGCTCCCAGCAGGACTATGGACTTTTTCCGACATAATATGAGGCAGCTTCCCAGGACAATTGTACCCGTGCAGATACTCACAAGTCACACTGGATATTTTAGTCCTTTGGAACAGCCTTGTCAGGATCAGTGGGGGCCACACAGGGGGCTTAAGGGATTTGTCATCCCTACTTTATAGAACTTCTGTTGGACCTAGAAGTCCTTCCATTGGGCTATGCCCTAGCACAGGAAGTACGCCTGAGTCCAGGATAATAGAAGCCGCTCAACCACATCCAAGTGAGTCAGAGTTGGGTGGCAGTGGACAAAGCTCACCTGGATGGTGTAGAGGAGTAGAAAAGAAAAGAGAAAACGTGAAGAGATTTGTATTTATTGCACTACTGGAATCTTTGTGGAAGGTAGTTGTGAAAATAAACCATCTTTTTAAACAGGACTTGTGTCTGTGTGGTTGTGTTTGGTGTTTGGGGTTCTCTGGCACCCCCTTGTTGTTCATACAATATATGAGTGGAAGGCAGTTCCTGAGCTTGGGTGCAGGAACCTAAAAAGTAGCTTACTCTGAGAATACTGTTCCATTTACAGAACAGTCAGAGATCTATGATAATCAAACTCATGTTAAGAACTGTTTATTTGCTGAGAATGTATGTCAGGATATTAAGAAATGCTTTATGGTCTCCATTCCACGAAATTATTATTATCCTAGTCTTTGCACCCCGGCAGTATCCGCGATATGTATGGCATGCACCGAGAAAAAGTGATCTATATAAAATGTTTACCAACAAAAGGCATAACTATATTCAGAAATGTTCTTGTTCAAATTTCCAAGAGTAAGAGGATTGTTTTAAAATCATCTTATCAATTATGAACTGCGGTGTTATAGTTAATGACTTATTGTTGTTCAGGCTAACAAAGTAGGTGACAGAGAAATGTCATGCTTCTTGGTTGGAAGTGTAAACATTCTAGCATTAAATTAGATAAAAATGCAACAAAATCAAAGTTGAAACGATTCCTCAAGTAACTCAATTACTAAAATTCATCAAAGCAAATTCTTTGATATGAAGCTTCCTTTAACCCGTATAAACTTCACCTCAGTGAGGGGCGAAACAAAGAGACAGGCCAGACAAAATGACAAAAAATGTCAAATGTTTGGGATCATTTCAAAGGGAATCCAATATCCTGACAACAATGCCCCATGAAGAGAGACATGCAGCTGCAAATATTGCAGAATGGCTTGAATATTCAACCGGAGAAAATCAAAGCTATTGTTCATGACAACAGTGCTAATGTTAAGGTTTTGGCAGAAGATCATGGATGAGCATCAGTACGATGTGCAGGTCACACCCTGAACTTGGCTGTGTAAAGTGATATGAAGAGCTACCAAGCTATCTCCAAGTGTGTGGCTGCTGCAAGATGCCTCGTTGAACATTTTAAAAAAAGTGAACTGGCATGCACCCATTTAAAGGAAAAACAGCAGCAAATGGGCACACCACATCACATGCTGGTTTAAGACGTAAAGTACTTATCACGTTATCCAGGCTGCTGGAACAAAGATGGCCAGACTCTGCTGCACCCTGTGATACAGCAGTCACTCCAAGAGAAAAACACAACTACCTTGATCTCAAGCCAGAACAGTGGAACCAGACTGAAGAGCTGAGTCAGGCCCTTGAGCCATTTGAAGGAGCTACTGTGTTTCTGATTGGGCAACAGTATGTTACCCTTTCTTCACTTCCACAGTTAGTACAAAGCCTTCAGAAGTCCATTCAAAGTTTAGCTTTTGAGAAAGCTACATAAGTAAGGACATATCAAGCTCATGTTGCAGAACGGATCACAGCAAGATGGCAAGGACTATCTGTGTTTCAACCTGAATCTCCAAACACAGTTCTAATTGCTGCTTCTCTGAATCCCAGGTTTTATTAAACTTAAGTTTGTACCTGCTGACGAGGCTGTCAAAAATAAAGGAAGGCAGCCCAACATAAATGAAAATGCAGCCTAAAGCACAGCCCAAGATAAACCTGTAACACATCCAAAGGCTGTAACATTGTTCTTCGACAACATATTAGGATCATCTTTAGATTCCAACACCAGTGAAAAATAGGATAAGGTGCAGCAGTTAAACCAAACTCTGCAGAAAGAGGTCTTGACGTATTTCAGAGAACACCCTCTGTCCAAGAAGGAAAATCCACTGTCATGGTGGAAAACAAATGCATCACGTTATCCAACGCTGGCAAAGTTCTTTTTGTGTATTCCAACAACATCCATTCCATCAGTATATCTTTTCTGCTGCAGGAAACATCAAAGCTTTATCTTTATGTACTCAAAATAATTTAACAGTTTTCAAAAAATATCTTCTGCATTTCATAAATATATACATATTCACTAGCAACTTTATTAGGTACATCTGTTCAACTGGTTGTTAATGCAATATCTAATCAGCCAATCACATGACAGCAATACAATAAATTTAGGCAGACAGACATTGTCAATACAACCTACTGAAGTTCAAACTGAGCATCAGGATGGGGAAGAAAGATGATTTAAGTGACTTTGAATGTGGCATGGTTGTTGATGTCATACAGGCTGGTCTGAGTATTTCCAAAAAAGAGAAAATATCCTGTGAGCAGCAGTTCTCTTAGCAAAAATGCCTTTTTGATGACAAAGATCAGAGGAGCCAGACTGGTTTGAGCTAATAGAAAGGGAGCAGTTAATCAAATAACCACTCATTACAACGAAGGTATAGAGAAGAGCATCTCTGAATGTAAAACACATCAAACCTTGAAGCAAATGGGTTACAGCAGTAGAAGCCCATGCCGGGTACAACTCCTGTCAGCTAAGAACATATAAAATAGCTTAAGAAGAGGAAAAACACACTTTCTTAATACTAGAATTACCACAGCCTACAAAAAAACACTTGCAAGATTGGGAAAAAATAACAAGCAGTCACTGATTACAAGCGCAATATGTTATGCGAATGAATATGAATAATGTTGCATCCATGCCACAATGTTTTCTGAACTGTACTATACAGGTCATAAAATGAATAATTCCAAATATCATATATACCTATGTCTCTGTTGTTTTTTTTGTCAGTGCCTCTTTGACATCATAGACCATAAGGTGCATATTAATTCAACGTGAGCAGGAACACTTAATAAAACTGAATAAAAGAAAAATCAAGTGATGGTGAGATACGAAGAAGGTAGATTCATCAGCGTTTGTGTGTCAGCTTTTATCCCTGCAGATCAGATGTCCAGTTCCATTGCCTCAAAACACCACTCACATCTACAGTTATTCCCAGTTTCAATTAAAAAGTAACAGCATTAGATCCCTGAGTGGGGCGTTAGTATGTATTGTGATCGTGATTGAGAGAATAAAAATGAAAATAAAACGGTAACTTTCACAAGTACTAAAAATGTACACCGTCTGTTACAGATGCAAACCAAATGTATGTGTGTACTGTAAAATATTAACAATAAGAGCAGCTCACTACTGAAAAGAGCAAATAAAGGAGACAGTCAGGATCGAACCGGGAGCTCTTGATCACAAGTCAGCAAATCTTACTGCTACACCACGGAAGCTGTTGTGTTATCCTTGAACCTTTTGTGAAAGTGTTTATTTGATCTTTGGACTTCAGGCTTCACACATTATATAGTTTATGCCAACAGTTTGTCATTTACTACTAAAATATGAACAACTTTTCTGTTTTAACGATGTGTTTACACAGATTATTGTAGAAACGGAACACGCATGAAATGCATGCGTTCCAAATAATGATTTATTATTTCTACTCTAAAACTCCAGCACTTCACTCCCAGATAATCCATCAAGGCATGAGCTGGGAGAACTTTATGCACGTTCTGTGGCTGTGGGGGGATGGAATAGTAGGCTGCTTGCTGCTTGTCTTTATTATCACATTTACAGGACAAAAGACGCTGACGGAGAGGTGTGAACAGATTTAAGGTGGGCCGGATCTATGGGTTTTTTTGTAGGCTCTGGTAATTCTAGTGTTAAATTTGAAGGTGAATTCTTGAAAGAAGATATTTCTTTAGGTGCTGATAGACACAAAAGGCACTGCATGATATATAAATCAATCTTTTATTTTACAACACTAAACAAAGTATTCAAATAAGAACGAGAAGAAAATGCGCAATCAGTGTCCATGTCTTAACATAGAGCGGGAATCACCAAAACCTACCAAATCAGCAACAGAAAGTTTGCTACGATGCTCTTATTTTTGAATGATATACAGCATTCTATTGGCTGCAACTGAGTAACGCTGAACTATAGCCTAAGTTAACAATACATCTAATAGGTCTCTTTCATGAAATTAAAATAGCTTGGTCTGTGTAACGAGTAAATTCCACAAAGTAAAGAGTATGCTATTTGACCTAAAATTGTAGTGGAATAATGGTAAAAGTAGCTGTGAATGAAATCTACACAAATAAAATACAAATTGCTTAAACATGTACTTAAGAAAAGTAACAAGTTAGTTGTACTTTGTTACTTTTACACCTTTGCTAAACAATATACTTTATAAAAGATAAAAGTACGTGTATTTAAAAATACTTTGAAGAGCACAATTCCTTACAAGATCTATTCAAGTACAATAATGAAATTTTTGTAATTAAGTACTTTTCACCACTGGCAAAAGATATTGGCAAAGTACACTTTATGAGAAGGATCTAGGAGCCAGAGTTGAGTTGTCACTATCTACATGTGTATTGAAGCAATCAGAGAAATTCTGTAAAATTTCTGTATTTATAATTAAACTGACTAAGCACATATTGTTCCAACTGGCATATTGAATGCCTCCCTAAATTCGAACAATTTTCTTTAATTGTCTCCTTGCTATTATCCTTCCAAAGGTGTTAATATTTCTAAATATGTATCTTAAGATATTCTTTATTAAAAATTTAGATAGAACTGCAACTTTGTTTATTTGAAATGCAGAAAGGACAAGCATAAAAAGATAACTTTGTAAAAATCTGGAGTAGAAAGAGGAATTGCATTACATAATATCCAACTTTTTCTTTTTTTTTACTAGGGCACTAATACCTTGACATTTCTCAAGAAAGTAGACATACTTAACCCAAACAGCCTGTTTAGCTTTACTTTTGCAAAATGTTGTGTAATATGACTAGACCAGCATCTTATTCTCTTTTAAAAATCAGTTAGAACAAATTCAAACTACTGTATATAACCTCACCAAGCTTCCTGGAAAGAATACTCTACCCAAAAATTATATTTTTATAATGCTACTTATCCCTTGTACTTTGTAGTGGTGGCTAAGGAAAAAAAATAATATCATGTTTTCTTGGAGAAGTTACATATATTCTAAACTGAAAATACAAAAAAATTCTCACGTAACTCATGTTGTATCCACATGTCCGTTATGTATTTGTATGGTCAAAACATACAGAATGTATGCATTTTTTCTTAAAATAATAAAGTTACTTCCGAAAAACTCTGCATTAAATGTAAGCAGGAAAGATGTAATTTCCACAATACTGTGCATCTGAACTGAAGACAGAATTGTTGCAAATGAACAAGGGAGAGAAGCAAACATATAAAAAGTAACATATAAAAATATACAGTAATTTCTGGGAGAAGTATTACATTAAAACAAGGTCGTCACTATGGACACCAGTGCACTAGCAACATGCTCTTAGATCTAAGGAGGTAGCGGTACTTTGCACCTGCAGGACCATAAACAAAGCTTTCGGTTTACTGGCCCGCCTACATTTCTATTCCTCATGATTGTTCACGAGTTCTGGGTAGTGACTAAAGGGATGAAGAGGCCAAAATGAGGCTCCTACACATGATTGCTATTCAATACCAACTGCATTGCTGATAACGGGCAGCTATGTCTATTAACACTTTCCAGGATAAAAACTGACCCTTTTAGGCTAAAATATAATAGTTTATTCCAAGCACATTTGTTGAACCTGAACCTAAATTTACATTTTCTTCATTCAACTCCAAGAAGAGTAGGAGTACAAGTTCTGCACTTTAAACAGTTGTTGAAGAGTTAATGGTAAATGTCTGCCTTTGATAAATCCAGTTTGATTTTATAACACTAAAAAAGGGAGCAATTCCTCTGTTCTTATTTGTAATGCTTTCACCAGAATTTCGATATGACTGATCAGTAAGGTGACAGGTTGTAACATGGACATTATATTTTATTTTTTTAAATTATTCTTTTTAAAAAAGTGATTCATACCAGTATTTGATGTTTTTGATAGTAAATTAGCCCCTAATGCTTTTATGACCATAGTTGGCATTAACAAGTTTGCATTAAAAAGTTAATTTAGCTGATAGCTTTAATAAAATTCTATAGGACAGTGATCTATACCTGCTGCCTTACTGCTTTGTAAGGAGTTGGAATCATTTTGAATTTCATACAGCCTCATGTGGCGGTGGTATAATGTTGCCCAAACCCTGCCCTCCGCCCTATAAATCCAAAGGGGCTCCCACTCTTACTAGTGATTCATTTCAAAAATGCCTGGGAGTGCTAAGTTTACTTGTGCCTTTTTCTGTACTTTTTATGAATTATTTTGACCTGTTGCCCTGTTTTTGATGATGCCTCGGAATTTTGTTTTGGGACTTGTTTGTCTTAGAATGCCCTCACTGGTAACTCCATTTTGCTTAGTGCGCTCTATGAAGCTTAATGTATTTACAGAGATTTTTTGTGAAAGAAACCTTTTCATTTTATAAAGATTTGGTGCTAGCCCTTATTACTAGCCATGTGATATCTGTGATATCTGCCTCTAGCGGACATTTTTGGGAGTGTTTTGGATCACCTTTAACTGCCACCCTGTAACTCCCTGTTCCTTGCTGCCTTGTTTAATACACATTACATATGGCATTTCTTGTATCTAAAGAGGGGAACATGGTAAAGGTAAAACAGTTAACCTAGAATACACCAGACAAAACTATTAGGTAATTATTGTTGTATAAAATGTTAAGTATGGATGCAAACCAAAGACTGAAACATTGGCTTTCCCCATTTTACACTCACAAATGTTTGGGATTTGAGTACGCTAACAAAGCTGACACTGGTATCAAAAGGGGGAACTGATTGACATTGAAGTAAATAGAGATTAGTTTAACCTAAGGTTCAACTTCATAGCAGAAAAAAGTATGTTTAATATGTAAATATTTAACATTATCAGACCAACTAAATTCCCCTTTGTACATATTGTGAAGGACAGCCGGGTCCCATGCCCGGCAGAGACGCCCCTGCTGCTTATGTTCCGGGGGAGCCGCCATGGGCAGTCCAATATCTCCCCCGGGACGCTTGGTGGCAGTCTCCCTGGCCAACGGTGATTCCCCAACCACCCGCAGGGCTCCATTGGAGATGGAGTTCTCCACAGGTTGGTTGGGTCCTGGGGTGGCCGCTGGGGGGCTGTCTGCTTCCAACAGCCCGGCTGGACGAGTCTTCAGCCCCACCCGGAACTGCAATTAGGACCAGGTGGCTAATCACCTGGAATGCTTCCGGGTGGGCTATAAAAGGGCCCAGCCACCACCACTTGAGGAGCCAGAGTTGGGAGGAAGGAGACGAAGCTTGGGAAGGAGTGGTGGTAGAAGAATAAGAAAAGTGTGTTGTGCTATTGTGTTTGTGCTTTGGGACTGTGTTTGGGCTGTGTGGCACGGGGATAACATGTCCCACAGCTGAAGAGAAAAATAAAGTCTTTGTGTTTTTATACAATATTCAGATTTACTTTGTTCAGTTACTAAAATGTCAGATATATGAGTATATACTTGTTATGATGAATATGTTTTCCAACTACATAAATGAGCAAAGAAATTCTACCACAGTGGTTAAGTTCTTATTAAAAAACCTAAGCTGGAAATTATAAATTGAAATTAAAATTGAAAACTTACACAGCACCGATCACCCACAAAGTTCAGGATTGTTAAAAATACATTACATAAGATTCTAAGTAGAAACTAGATTGCAATGACCATCTGTTCTACCCCAAGCATTAATGGAGAGTATATAAAGGCTATCCTAATCAGGACAAGCCTGTGACCTCATTAAGTACTGTAACTTAAGTAACTTAAGTATTTACAGTGAATTCCCTTTCCTAATGTGATACACAACTAATTTCAGTAATCAGAGATGAAATGTTGAAAAACATTTTAATGTTGAGCAAAAACTCTTAAGACTTCTACAGGTGAAGATTATCCTTCCTAAAATTTGATACTAATGGTCAAAAAAGCAGAAAAATTGCCTGACCATCGATCTAAGCAAGATAAATGATGTACTTAAAACTATCATCACAGAACTGAAGAAGGAAAGTTCTACCTCCTGATCATGAGAACACGGAAAACCAAACCTCCATCTACTGCAAGATAATGAGATAATGGTAAAGACTGCAAATTGTGTCAAATGCTAGAAAACTCTGTCACCAAATGATAGAAACATGCGTGTTTGTAATTGTTCACTTCAACTTACCATTGCCACCCCATTTACAGAAGGAAAAGAGCTACAAGAATTGAAGCTCCAATCATAAAGCTGGATCTGGAATGTGACATTGGTGTGATTTTTTAACAAGTTACATCAGTGCAATATTTTTGATGACTGACTCAAGCATTAAGAGGTAGTTAAGAACCTTAACACCAATGCTGTCACTGACATACCAACTGAATTTGTTGTCCTATGAATTGTAGTGCTGCAGAATCAAACGACTCTTGATATGCCTGTTAAGGAGTTAACTGTAGGACCCAAAGCTGTTTTTAACCCTGTTGGCAAGAACAATGACCACTTGCTCATTGCCTGAATAAACTATACTTTCAGATGACACTGTGGCTCACTCATAACAGCAATTTGTAGTTTTGTTGTTATTTTCCTAATATAAGAAGGCTTTACCTAATAATATATGGAGTTGCTACCTAAAATATGCATGAAGGGTTTATGTATGCACTCACTAACTTTCTTAACAACTAGAGGATTTTACCCTATTTAATCTAAGCAGTACTTCTTCCTCTACAGTTTCCAAATCACTCAGTACCTCCTTAGTAGTCCCTTTTATCAATGAGTGATTATCTACTTCCTCACTTGTTAAGACCTTAGAAAAATGCAAGTTTAGAGCATCTGCTATTGAACTATTTATAGTTTTTAATTTCCCATTATTATTCCTGATGCACTTCCCCTACTGCTTGACTATTACTACTAAACTACAGAAAGAATCTCTTTGGGTCATCTTTTGCCTTATCTGCTGTATTCCTCTCTGCCTTTTATCCTCCCTGATACCATTCTTAATGGATGCCCTCATGATCTCATATGCCCTATAATTCACATTATAGTTAAAAATCTTATACCCTAATACAGTTGGTTTTTTTTTTCTTTTTCAGCTTCTTTTTCCTTATTAACCCAATACAGTTTTTTTTTAATTTCCTACTAATCCCACATTTAGAAATGCACCTGTCCTGCATTATATGTAAAACATTTTTAAACCTGTTCCACTACTCATCTATCTGCACCTTTAAAAGCTTATCCCATTCTATCCTCCTTAGACTTTGCCGCATCTGCTTAAAATTTGCCCTACCAAAGTTAAACTTAAAAGTTTTAGCCTTTGAATCAGTAACTTCCAAAACACTGAGAATTATTGAATAACAATGTGCCTATGTTTTCTACCTTTTTCTCATTTTATTCATATTTTGTTCTCTGAAAATCTGGATTTTAGTGTGGTTTATGATTACATATATTAATTGTTAAAGTGGTATATGGGATTGCTTGTTGTTCTGATAAAAATTTAAAATATGTTGCCGAAATGGAGTACATCATATGAGTAAAATTACTTTAATGAAGGTGATCTTCCCAGTATCACCAGCAAAAAAACAAAAAAAAACAACAACAACAGAGAATGGCATATTTCATTCTGAAACCACAACAGTATAAGGTGAAACACAGAAAACAATTCTGACTTTTTATGCAATTTGCTTGAGAAGTAACACTCTTTTGTTGGACATAAGTAATCAAAGTATGATAAATTTAAAACTAAATCATGTCCCAGTACAACACGAGTATTCAGAGTTTAACAACTATAAACCAGTCCCAGCCAACACAGGGCACAAGGCAGGAAACAAACCCTGGGAAGGGCGCCAGCCCACCGCATCCAACACAATTCTGGATTTACATAAAAGATATTTATTAACCCAAAGCACCCTTCCAATAATCACCCATATAAAGATCAATAAACAATACACAGTCAATCAATTTCCTCCTCTTTCCTTCCTCCAAGAGTGTCACCCGCTGCCTCCCAACTCTGAATCCCAGATGTGAGGTGAGCTCCTTTTCAAGTCTGACAAGGGAATGCTTCTGGTACTAGAGTGTACCTTCTTGGAAGCACTTCTGGGTCATACAGAAAGCAGTGAGGTAACCCTCCCCAAAGGGTGCCATCTTCTGTTATCCAGGTACCCTGACAGGGCTGCATTTCAGGAAACCAACACCCAAGGACCTCTGTGGGTGTCCAAACTGGGATATCACAAGAGGGCCACTGTCCCCTGCCATCAGGGGATTGAACAACTCCCAGTGTTCGTTCGTCCAACAATTATATTATTCCGGCCGGGCACTAAGTCATTTGCCTTGTCCAGCTGGTCAACTAGTCAGTCCTTCCATTCTAGCCTCCAGTTCAGGTAAGAAATTATCTTTCATCCCTGTGAGAATGCCTGATTTTCTTCTTGAGCACGTACACTTACTTATTCCACTTCAGAGTTGTGTTGGGCTACAGAAGCACTGGGAGAAAGGATGGAGCCAAACTTAGACTGTACCTGAATCCACTCATACTGGGCCAATTTAATCTTGACAATTTACCTAACACAAGTGTGGTTGACGCATGAAAAAAAAAACAAGAATACCAGGAGAAAAATCCAAAAATCATTTAATCAAAATATGTGAAAACATTACATCCCTTCTAAAAAATTGCCGTTCAAAAATTGGTTTGTTGAGTTATACATATAGATTGCTTCTTAGCTAAATAAAGGAAAAATATCTGTGTCAAAACTGGTAATTGAAAAATGGCTATGAAAGACAAAAGTCTAGTAAGTGGAATCACCTTCCAATGTAAGTAAATGTGAGTAACTATAAAGCAGATGAATCCAAAATGCAGATTGTATTGAAAAACTATTCAAATCTTTGGTGTGTACCAAATACATTTGTATCCATAATACATAAACGGACTCAAGGCTCCTGTATGTTACATATGTTCACTGAATGACTTGTGAAGTTGCCTTTCTTGTGATACACATGCAAAGTTTGCAAAAATATTCTTCATTTTTATCAAAATCCAAAGGAACATATTAAGTGGCATATTTATTAACACTACACTAAATGAAGTCTCTACTTGCTACCTTTTTACTCCTTAGAGTACTAATTAAAGGTGAATATTGAACTCACTTAAGAATATGTTTACCAGTTAAACAGAGGTGTGTCTTTTGACTTCGCCAAACGCCAGCAGTCATTGAATAAAATGAAAAAAACAACTAAAGACTTCACTTGTTTAGAACTCCTGCACAATGGGATTAAAACAGGCTGAAGTCTCTATGTGCCAAGATCCAGTAAACTTAACTTGCTCAAAACGATTTGATTCAATTGCAGTCAATTTCATTCTCTATACAATTTATATGACTGCAATAGTTTTGGCAACATTTGGAAACCTGGGGGTGATTATTATCATTGCTCACTTCAAGCAGCTACACACGCCAACAAATGTGCTTACCCTCTCAATGGCTGTTGCGGACTTTCTTATTGGAATATTTGTCATGCCTGTTAACCTGGTCAAAATTATGGATACATGCTGGTACTTTGGAAATGTTATTTGCTTAGGAGTTTCATTTACTTATACAGCCCTAACAAGTATTTCTGTTACACATCTTATTTTTCTTTCTCTTGATCGATACTGTGCTGTTTGCTACCCGCTGCTCTATTCTACAAAAATAACACTTCGAACAGCATGGATGTTTGCTGCGATAAGCTGGATTTCTTCATTTTGCTACAGCACCTTTACAACTTATTTAATGGTTAACTATTTATATAGTGAAGGAGACGTCTGTGTAGGTTTCTGTTTTTTTATAATTTATCTCATAATTATTATTATAGATGTACTGGTGGCATTTTTTCTCCCATTTTCTGTAATGTTAGCTCTCTATTCCAGGATCCTATTTGTTGCAATTAGACATGCTAAAGCAATCAAGCGCATAAAACACGAAGGTGATATTGTACAGAAAAACAAAGGATTTACAAAAAGGCAAAATAAAGCTACAGTCACAATAGGCATTGTAATTGGCACATTTTTTTCATTGTTTTTTCCGTATTACTTGTTTATCTTTGCTTCAGTGTTAAGTGGCACATTTCCTATGATGATACAAGAGATACTTGTACAGTTATGCTTGTTTAATTTTGCATTTAATCCTCTCATCTATGGACTATTTTACAATTGGTTTAGAAAGGGGTTCACATTGATTGTAACATGCAAAGTATTCCAGCCGGATTCTTCCTTAATAAACTTGTTTTCAGAAAACAAATAACACATGTCATTTTACTGTGATTAACTGTGATAATCACAGCTCCAAAAATGATGAAGGGTTTTAAAACTACTACATAATGACACTTTAATACCACAATACTGATGTTGTCTACATTGTACAACACACTTTAAAAGATGTTTGTATATATGGTTTACATAAATAAAGTCACAGTTTAATAAGTTACAATTAGTTGTTCTTATTATCCCTAATTCTGATTCCAATATTTGGCAACAGAAACTTAAATTAACTTTGCACACACTATTACTATAGTCTCCAAGTTTAATCAACCAATTAATTTTGCAAACACTTTTCATATTAAACATCCTAAGCAGGTATGCATGAAAATCAAGTAGACAATACAAATAAGGGTAATTATGATGATAATTTCTGATTTTTACATTTTAATTTAAATTATTCAACATTTTAAGCATTGGCAACAAAATTATTATTATCAATAAAAACATTTTTTTAACACATATACCATTTTCAATCTGTTCACACAAACGTATATAGGAGGTGATGCTGGGATTGTACACCAAGAGAAAGTCCAAAGAAACAACAAACAGAGCTATCTACTCATCCAAATGTTTTACCATTGCTAAACGTTTACCACACAGCATAGTCATATTTAATACTGCTATTGATTCACTTACCACTGAAATTAAGCTCCTACAATGACTGACTGTACTTTTTACCTCTACTAAATTTTCCCTACGAAGCAGTTTGTTTTAAAGCTGACCATCTCACTGATCCACCATATATTACTTTTGTAAACTGACTCTGTAAACAACAAAATCAACATATAAACAGATATTTCTTGAAATTAATAAAAAGGTAATTAATATCAGAATGATAGTTATCATGGACCTACTGTGATTTAAATATTTTAGTAATGTGGAAACCAATTTTTATACCTATACCTGGGGAAAATGACAGATTTTTTAATTTAAGACAGCATTTGTATTTTTACAATTACTATGTATAAAACTTGAAACGTACATTATTAATTATATTGTGATACATTTGTGTTCAACCCGGGCTGGTTTAAAAATAAGTGCATGCATAAACTGTTCAGCATGCTATAAAAATACTTAAGTTATTTGTGATAAGAAATAAAAATATGCATTATCTCCCTAAGAAGGGTGTTTAATTAAAATTATTCATGTTTTTTTCAGCATTTTAATACAGCAAATTAGTTCAGAATCCCATTTAACTATCGTTACACCTCTTTGAAACAAATAATTCACACAAATAAATGTTTTTGTACTTCCATGCAGTTCTATACTAACATGTGATTGTTGATGATTGGTCCTGTTTACCAATTTAATAATACAAACTTTATAAAATCTATCAAAGTTGCAGAAATATTTTGAGGTTACTGCCTTCTAAAGATTAAAGACACATTGGCAGAATGCATTGCATCCCTGAAATGCTCTACTGTGGGTATTTTATGAGCATCCTACAAAAGAATGGCATCCTATTTTGGACAAGGTCCTGCCTAGTATCCATTTCAGCCCAAAGTAATCCTGACTAAGGCTTGTAGGTTTTAATTCAAAATGAATGGAATATTATATTATTAACTTTAAGTGCTATTGTTCTGCCAGTGATAGAATGAGGCAAAGACTGAACAGTATCATGGACCAGGAGATATATGATTCAAGAATCAGAGTCTAAATAAAGTCAATATTACAAGAGGCAAAAAATCAGTGCTAAAATTTCTAAATAACCATAAATTCTGTACTAAACAGTTTTTGTATTAAATCTGAATCAAGGGCAATTAGAGGTCTGCAACACTGACCTTTATACACTATTAATGTCACAGGTCAAGACCTTTGAGACCATGACCCCTAGCAACAGGTCACTGCATATGGCAGCAAAACCACACAATAGCTGCACCCATGAAAAACTAAATGACAGAGCCAGATGATGTGAAAATAAGTTTGCAATCCTTAAAAAGACAATAATCCCCAAAAATAATTAAGGAAATTAATTTTCCATGCTCAAACACCTAGGAAACAGAAAAAAACAAGAGCAAGAAAAATGCAAGGTAAAAATAAAAAAAATGGCACAAGACCACAACAGCTGTGTTTTGTTCACAAGGTGAATGGATTTCCATATATTTAAGGACATCCTAGAGCTAATTTACGTATCGTGCTGTATATTTCAAAAATCTTTATTCATCCTTTATTAACATATGATTAGTTTTTCATTTCAGAAAATTCTGTATACACCTCACCTTGTTAGCTGTAAATCAGTGTGCTACATTTAACACCTAAGGGGTCTAAGTCTAAACTGAGGAACATTTGTGATGTACTATGTTGTTTAGATCTGAGCAGATTTCATCAGCTTCACACAAAGTAGATTCAAAATACATATTGTACATTCGTACTTTTTCACAAACGTTGTTGCAATAAAAGGAATTAGTTTTTTAGTTTTGTAAATTTTGGAATGCCGAAGCACCCCAGTCTATTGCTATTTCCTTTAATGTTTATTTTTTCCCCTTGTGGTCTTTGTTTATGTTACCTTTTGTTTTGCTGTTATCTTATTTCTGAAATGATAAAAGAACCTCTTGGGAATGATTTTGCATTTTTAGAGTAATGATTTTATTATAAATATGAATTGTTGTATTTACCTGTGTGAGGTAGAGCCTATAACACACTCCCAGAGTCATCTCTCAATCCATGCAAACTTCTGCTCACAAAAAATATCCTCATTAAGATGGTGCTAATCTCCCATTTGAATTAGGATAACGTTTATACTTTATTTTCTCATTTGTCATTCCTACATATGTTTGATCTTGTCCATATTTAATAAACACTAATACTAGGTTATGCAAAATCCAAATGGAGAACAACGGATTCTGAGATTTAAAACCATTATGTTTATTATGGAAAGAAGCAACCCCACCCTCTGAGTTACAGTGATCCACATTATTTATTTCCAAAATAAAAAATAAATAAATAAACCAACTATAGTCACTATAAAATTTCTTCCTTTTTGCAAATTAAAATAGTTTTCAATTAAAGGATAGGGGAGTCACATGCCACTTCATGGTAATGGTTGCCAAAACCTTGAGCTCTTTAATTTACCTGTAACTAGAATCCTACTTTGAATATCAAATCCAAATGTGTATTACTATCAAAACTGCCAGAACTTTTTATTTACCGTTTATACTAAGGCAGTGTCATGTACAGGACACAGAACTCATTCAGATGACTTTCATTCTTGAAACAAGGCTCAAAACTATGATATGGATGTTTCTGCTGGTGACAGCTCCTACTGGAAAGCCATAAGAATCTCTTGATGGAGCACAGAAACACCCTGAATGCAACCATACCGACTAATTTCATTAAACTTAGAGCTGACCCTGCGAGAATTAAGGAGGGTCAGGAAAACATTCCCATGAAAGTTCTTTTTCTGCAGTCTCACATCTCTTGACATGACTAAGAAATAACTGCTATATGGCTCAAACTTGCCACCCCAAAAATGAAAATTACTGACCAAGAAGACAAGGCATGATGACACAACATTCAAATTGTAGGTCTTAGAGAGGGTGAGGGTGTTCATTTCAACAGCTTTCTATCTGGGATGTGGTCAAAATGGATTTGCAAGCAATTCAGGATTCAACTCAAGAAAATCAGGGCACACAAGGTACTGTATATTCCAGCCATGTTGACTGACTCACCCCTCGCCCTGATGTCATTTAATTTTTAAAACAAAATGTCTCTAATGAAGAGTCACATCTTCATATTTTCCTGACTTTAGCTCTTTTACAGTGTGGCGGATGCCTGGGGCGACGACCCAGCTGGGACGCCTTGGAGGACCAGAAGAGGGCATACGCCCACCTCAGACCACGTGGGGGTGACCACCCTGGTTGCTATGGGGACCACGGGTACAGAGCTTTGAAGCTCAACCCTGTAGGGTCCCGAGGTCACCGCCAGGGGGCACCCCAGTGCCTTGGAGACCCTGGACCTCAGCACTTCCGCCACACCCGGAAGTGCTGGGGGGAAGAGGAACGGGGACACCTGGAGTGTTGCCTTGTGCGCAGCCGGCACTTCCGCCACACAGGGGAGTGTCGGTGAAGGAGTGTCGGGAAGCACCTGGAGCTTGTCTGGGTGTGGATATAAAGGGCTGCCTCCCTCCATTCGATGGCTGGAGTCGGGTGGAAGAATGACGGTCTTGGAGGAGAGGAGTGGAGGCGGACCAGAGAGAAAGGCATTGGACTATGAGGCCTGGACTAAAGGGGTGATTGGTGCTGCTACACTGGGTTTTGTGCACTCTATTGTATAGTGAAAATAAACGTGTGTGTGGCGAAACCAGCTTGTCTACCTATCTGTGTCCGGGCTGTACCCCACAACAGTATAATGCAGACATATAATGGGCACTGCATTTAGGAAAGCTAAAGAAGCTGGTCTTCAGTAATTTCGTCTGTACCCAGCAAAGTTAAAGTTAAGCCATGGTTTAGTGCACACCACGTTTCTCCAGAAGAAGCTTTCACAGTGATAAGCAAATTTGTTACCTGTGCCACAATAATGCTGTATTATCATGTTATACCACTCTTCTTCTACTCTTGCACCTTAAGTTTACCACATACACACAGACCCTAATCACAAAAGTGCCGAATGAATGACTTATTACTAGAATCCCAGAAGCTTACGATTTTTTCATTGTCCCTGACCTTAAATTTTCCTGACATACTGTATGCCAAGAAGCTTGCAGCTCTTTATCACTGCGGTATTAGTCCGCTTTTGTTTTACAAATGTGTGGTTTAGCAGAACACAGCCTACTACACTTCAGTCAGATGAAAGCATCACCCTGCTGCCATCTTCACAGTTCAATTCTGGCGATGTGTTTGTAAGGAATTATATAGGTAATGAAATATTGTGATTTGAAATACATTTCATGTGTGTACCATGTCTACAACAATCTGTGTAAATATAGAATGAAAGAGGAAATGTGATGCAAGAAATGCTGAACACACATTTAAAACAGAAAATGTTTTCGTATGTTATAGTAACAATTACATAATTTTGATGTGAAGTGTAGGATGTGTGGAGGCTGAAGCCCAAATATCCAAGAAACACTTTTCACAAAAGGTGTAACAAAACAAGTATTATTTTATTCAAGAATAAAACCGAAGAAGAAATTGCTCAATTGAAGCCCAGCTATGAGTCAGTACAAAGTAAAAGCCGTTTGCATACATGTGTGTTTGTGTGTTTCATTTTCAACCAGTTGTCACAGAGGTAATGCTGCACCATTACAGATCTATGCAGATGGTGCAGTGGATAAGATACCGTTTATCAATGGTGCAATAGTAGGTTCAGGTCCCACATCATCTGTGAATTTAGCTCTTAGAGCAGTGAGCTGCTGTTATAATTATTATCAAATAATAAAAACATACATTTGATATGAGTCTGTAACATCCTGTATAAATTTATGGTACTTGTAAAAGATGTTACTTTGCCAACAGCAAAAAAGCTTACAGATTGCAGCTGTCAAACGTGGCGGTCCAGCTCCCCTCTCCAGATCAAAAGAAAACAAAGCCCTCCTCAACAAACGCGGTTTCAACGTTTCAGAAGCAGTGACTGGACCAGACACCATCTGAGGGAGAGAGGACAGGAGACTGAGCTGTTAGGTTGGCTGGAGCTGGATTTTTTAAATGTTCTAAACCTTGTTTGAGAAGCATGTTGCAAGCCTGCAGCTGATCCTGCAAAAGGGATGGCTAGGAGAATGTTTGTTTCTCATTGAAATACTGTTTAAGAGGGAGTTTCTGAAGGGCAGATGTGTTTCTTTGCCATAGGTCTACTGTTTAATGGAGAGACAGCTAGCAGTTAAGAGCAGAAAAGCGTGCAGGTGACGGCGCTATGTGGGAGGAAAAACAGTGCAGGGGCACTTCCGAACTGCACATGACTGACAGTTGCTGCTGTTATGGCCAGCTAAGCAGCAGTGACACCAGTCACAGTATGTTGATCATGACTACTCTTAAAAATTACTTCTTAGAATATCAGGACCTTTAAACTCTGCCCTTCATGGCTCAAATGTGCTAAAACCTCTTCACAAACAAAGTATAGGCATGGCCCTAATTCAGGTGTCACAGTTATTTACCATTTTATTCACATTCATGTTCTCTACCGTGATGATCCTGCTCCTGGGCTGGTGCATGCATTTCCTCATCGTAATCCTACTATAAAGATGATCCGCTGTGGCAACCTCTAACGGGAGCAGCCGAAAGAAGAAGAAGAATTAAGATTCACTATTCTGAAAACAAATACTATAGAGATGCATCTTCTTTGTCAGCTTCATGCAGCACATTCTCTTCAGGAGGATGTTGCAGATCAACATCATCAAAGTGGTAATGATAATGTTGGCCAGTTCTGTTATGTCTTAGCTGAGATGAGAAGCCAATATTAGATACTATAAGATAAAGCCCCTTACCCATTTCTTTATTCACACCCCACTCTATGATTTCTTACACTTTGTGCTGACCTTAACCTGTTTGACAGTTTTTGCCTACAATATCCCACAATAAAAGAGTTTTCTTTTTTTCTCCTTGTCATAAAGCACACATCAATTGTACACTAGTGTCCTGGGGCCTCATGTATAAACAGTGCATACGCCCATTTTCACGTTCACATCATGATGTATAAAAACTAAAGCCACACACATTCTCATACCAGCTCAATCAATGGCGTACGCAAGTTTTCTGCTCAGTCTGGCAAACTGCCGTCACTCAGTGTTAAAGCAGTGCTACTGTTCCTGTGTGGTTTCCTTTTCTTTTTTAGATTCACATCCATGATGTGGGCTTCATCAAACACACTGAAATTAACCGAATATTGTTTATAAATTTAAGGGACATGACTGTATGAAACTATAACAATATAATGGTGCACGGAATTGCCAAGCTATTCCAAATACCATAGCTGCTTTAGTGTTGATGCTCTCAGTGCACCACTGACAGTATTTTAATGCATTGTATAGGAGTGTGGGATCACAGCTCGATAGCAGCTAATCAGAAATCTATATGGCGGACTATGTCAAGAGCGCAGAGGATTATCGGGATACAGCTTCCAGCCCTGGGGAACATTTATAGCACACGCTGCCTTAGGAAAGCCACAAGTATGTGCATGGATTCCACTCAGCCATGCACACAGTCTATTTGAATATCTCCCATTCGGCAAATGCTTCAGAGCCTTTCCTGCACTCATCTCAAAACTCAGAAACAGCTTCATCCCAAGAGCTATAAACGCACTCAATCTAACTATATCATATAATGAGAATAGATATATTCAATTCAATTCAATAGAGGAGAGTGTGTATTTACAGATGATGATGACTGGCTTCTAAGTTGATTTAGAAATCCAAGAGTTATCCCCTTGGAGCTCTGTGTTGTTAGAATACTAGGATGTACACTTGATGTCATTTTTAAGATGAAACACATTGAAGTATGTATATTACATTATACAGATTAATTGTTAACTTAATTTAAATAATGTATATTGTTAATAATTAAACATGTGGAAGTGAGTTAGCGCAGCGGTTAGCGATAGGCTGGCGCCTTATCCAGAACTAGTCCTGCCTCATGCTGTATGCTTGCTGGGACTGGCGTGGCCCTGGATGGATAGATGGATGAAATAATTAAAAATATATTACGAAGATTTTCCACTTTTCCTAAAAAAGTGTTTTGGAGAACAGGCATTCTAATCTTACAGCTGGTTTGACATTTATCACAGAGCTTATACTGTGGCATTTGGTTATGTGGAGAAAGAAAATTGAAGGACAGGAATTGGAACTGGTATGTTTGACAGAGACAGACACAAGGGGGCCCAATCTCTGATTTTCACTTTTTCCACCTACAGTTCCAAAATGTCACCCAATAATGACAATTGACTTCACCCCTTCTGATCCACTGACTATAAAAGCAAAGTACTCCCAGAAAGAGGTGTCTCATTTGGGTATGAGCAACCCAGAAGACAGATCTCCATCCTGAAACATGATCTTCTTTTGTGCCATTGTGCACCTGTTATGTTTAAACTTATTATTTCAGTAAACAGGGTGGCCTGGTTGGCACCCCAACATTTCGTACATTCCTCTTGGCGAATGGCACATGTCATGGTCCTAAAAATTACTCAGTGTCCATTACTAGGGCTGTGATAAAAGATGCTTAAATGTTAAGAAAAATGGCAATTGTTAGTGAGATTCTCCAGTGTCTCCACCCACTGCCTCCACCTTAGGTTCTAGCAGGAACACAGGGACATGAAGTGTCAGCTGATATAATAAGTAAAAAGGTTTTTTTTTATTGCAAAAAATACACAATACAGACAATATCAAAACAAAAAAATGCACACAACACTGCAATAATTAATTAAGATGAATAAAAAACAAAATAGAAATGTTCATTAAAACAAAAAAAAACATCAATCACATGGCATGCACCTTAAAAACAAACAAAAAAATCTATACAAAAAATATCAAGTCCCTTTTTAAAGAGCTCCAAAGATTCAGCCTTTAAGTAAAAAGAAAGCTGAGCCTGTTTTCTCTTTCTTTATCCAAAAAACTCTATCCAAAAAGAGGGAAAAGCTGGCTTGCCCAGGCAAACTGGAATAATGGTTTATTCCCCTGCCTATAATTCTCCCCGAAGCTTACTTAATTCTGCAGTCTGAACTGAACTTCTTGGCTGGCGATAAGACCAGCTTTAAACTCAAGTCAGCCATCATCTGACCCGAGTGTGACAACCTGATCGCACAGAGTTAAATAGAAATGGGGTAAAGTGCTTTTAAAATATCACATTGTGAGGTATTTACTCAAACTGCTTTACCATGGAAATGGCAAATTCCTGACATTGGAAATTGCTAGAATTGCAAAACTGGTCTTTGGCAGTGTGGCACTGTAGCAGATTTATCCACAAGATGTTCTAAAATTTTCATTTTTATACTGTATTGAGGGTTTGTTCTGTGTATTGTATTGTATTGACCCCCTTCCTTTTGACACCCACTACACACCCAACCTACCTGGAAAGGGTTCTCTCTTTGAACTGCCTTTTCCAAGGTTTCTTTCATTTTTCCCCTACAATGTTTTTTTTTGGGAGTTCTTTCTTGTCTTCTTAGAGAGTCAAGGCTGGGGGGCTGTCAAGAGTCAGGGCCTGTTAAAGCCCATTGCGGCACTTCTTGTGTGATTTTGGGCTATACAAAAATAAATTGTATTGTATTTGGCAAACCAATTATAGTTGAAATTCTTGTTTTAAGCAAAGGGCAAAAATTATTTGAATTCACAAATTAATCTTTCAATCCATGCATAAGTAGGATTAAACTCCACAAAGCCTTTATATAAAAACAAGACAAAAAGAAGCATTTTGTACATTACAAAAAATCAGCATGTCACATAAATAAATCTCAAATTCAACTGATATTATAAGAGATTAACATGTATTGCATTTACTACACTCTGTACACATTTCTAATAGCCATTCTAATTTGTTTCCTATCAGACTGCAGGAGGCTAGTGAGTACATATATAAACCCTTGACACATATTTTTAGGAAGTCACTGTGCACTGGAGAGATTCCAAAGGACTGGAAAATGGCAAATATCATCCCATTATATAAAAAGGGTGACAGGGCAGATCCAAGCAACTATAGGCCAGTAAGCTTAACAAGCATCACAGGAAAATTAATGGAAGGAATTATTAAGGATAAGATTGAGCAACACATGACAAGGACAGGAGTTATTCTGAACAGTCAGCATGGGTTCAGAAGGGGGAGGTCGTGTTTTACTAACATGTTGGAATTCTATGAGGAGGCAACAAAAGGATACGATCAAAGTGGAGCTTATGATATTATTTATCTGGACTTTCAGAAAGCATTTGATAAGGTGCCACATGAGAGGTTGGGCATCAAGTTAAAAGAAGTGGGAATTCAGGGTGATGTTTTTAGATGGGTGCAGAATTGGCTCAGACACAGGAAGCAGAGGGTGATGGTGCGAGGAACCTCATCAGAACTGGCTGATGTTAAGAGTGGTGTTCCACAGGGGTCAGTGCTAGGGACGCTGCTATTTTTAATATATATAAATGATTTAGATAGGAATATAAGTAACAAGCTGGTTAAGTTTGCAGATGATACCAAGATAGGTGGATTAGCAGATAATTTGGAATCCGTTATATCATTACAGAAGGACTTGGATAGCATACAGGCTTGGGCAGATTTGTGGCAGATGAAATTTAATGTCAGTAAATGTAAAGTATTACACATAGGAAGTAAAAATATTAGGTTTGAATACACAATGGGCGGTCGAAAAATCGAGAGTACACCTTATGAGAAGGATTTAGGAGTCATAGTGGACTCCAAGCTATCAACTTCCAAACAGTGTTCAGAAGCCATTAAGAAGGCTAACAGAATGTTAGGTTATATAGCACGATCTGTGGAGTACAAGTCCAAGGAGGTTATGCTCAACCTTTATAATGCACTGGTGAGGCCTCATCTTGAGTACTGTGTGCAGTTTTGGTCTCCAGGCTACAAAAAGGACATAGCAGCACTAGAAAAGGTCCAGAGAAGAGCGACTAGGCTGATTCCAGGTCTACAGGGGTTGAATTATGAGGAAAGATTAAAAGAGCTGGGCCTTTACAGTTTAAGCAAAAGAAGATTAAGAGGTGACATGATTGAAGTGTTTAAAATTCTGAAGGGAATTAGTACAGTGGATCGAGACTTGTATTTTAAAATGAGCTCATCAAGAACACGGGGACACAGTTGGAAACTTGTTAAGGGTAAATTTCGCACAAACATTAGGAAGTTTTTCTTTACACAAAGAACGATAGACACTTGGAATAAGTTACCAAGTAGTGTGGTAGACAGTAAGACGTTAGGGACTTTCAAAACTCGACTTGATGTTTTCTTGGAGGAAGCAAGTGAATAGGACTGGCGAGCTTTGTTGGGCTGAATGGCCTGTTCTCGTCTAGATTGTTCTAATTGTTCTAAAACAGACACACAATTTATTACAGTTGTGGGTCTAAAGAAAATAAGCTAAAGCAGCCAGCACTACTGTTCTTAAAGAAAAAAATCACATCATTGCCTATATAGGCTTTCACCATGTCTTGGAGAATAATGTAAATCTCACTTTTATGTTGGAACATTACAGCAGTTTCATGAGAAGAAGCCTGTCCAACAAAGCAAACAATCCTACCTCGCTAATTTCTCCAGAATTACACTGAGTTGGATTTTGACAGTTCACAAAATCCTACTCTCTCTAACACACTAGTTAGTAATTTATTCCACGTATCTACTGTATGGTTCTCTGTGTATGTGGTAGTGATGATCAAAACAGGCAAGTGACTCTAAAATCAGTTTTTCAGGCAACTTTGCAACTGTGAAACGTGACACTCATTAAGTATAGTTTTTTTAAGATGGAAAATTAGAATATTACCTTATTCACACTGTCCGTATTTACTTGTATTTTTTTTTTCCAAAGATGCATAATGCAGGTAGACTATAGTAGACTGACAAAAGCAATTCTATTTATGCTGCTCATTCACATTACTATGGAGGTAGAGAGTTTGTTTTAAATAATGCACCATCATACAGATTACCGTGTTTTTCCACAAGAAAACTTGCTACATGGAAAACTGCCCCCAAACACATTACCTGGCAATCACCCTTTCCTTGCTACTTAATTCCTACAAAGGAAGTTGACAATATGCACAATCCATCTGCTGTGACGTTTCAAGTTTCATTTCTGTCTCTGATGATTCTTTAGCATTACAGTCTCCAATATTGTCATTATAAGGGTATCATGCTATTAATTATGCTATTATTCATAGTGGCTCCAAAATCCATACTGACCCCTGCTCTCTCTTCTGCTTCTTTTTCCGGTTTCTTTGTGGTGGCAGCCTGCGCCACCACCACCTACTCAAAGCATCATGATGCACCAACATTGATGGACTGAAAGCCAGGGTCATCTGGTCCTTCCATGAAAACCCTAAATACAAAGAGGACTGTTTGACTTATGTTAGGTAGATTGCCCAGAGGGAACTGGGCGGTCTCTTGGTCTGGAACCCCTACGGATTTTATTTTTTTCTCCAGCCTTTGGAGTTTTTTTTTTTGTTTTTTCTGTCCACCCTGGCCATCGGACCTTACTCTTATTCTATGTTAATTAATGTTGACTTATGTTTATTTTTTATGGTGTCTTCTATTTTTCTATTCATTTTGTAAAGCACTTTGAGCTACATTTTTTTGTATGAATATGTGCTATATAAATAAATGTTGATTGATTGATTGATTAAACCAACATCTAAGGATCTATTCCATCCATCCATCCATCCATTATCCAACCTGCTATATCCTAACTACAGGGTCACCGGAGTCTGCTGGAGCCAATCCCAGCCAACACAGGGAGCAAGGCAGGAAACAAACCCAGGGCAGGGTGCCAGCCCATATTATTTCATTCAGTACCATTTGAGTTAAAAACAGGTTTTTATTCTCACCTTACACATGAACATAAATTGTAGTTGGCAAGAAAAGCTACAAATTCCTCCCATAACAGCATTTGTCTCTGTAAAAATGTTGTCACACGTGCAGCATGATTAGCAGCAAAATACTGCGCAGCACACTCGATAAATCTGTAAGAGGGCAGAGAATTATCCTGCAAAACACACGTTTTGGAGAGAGTTGTGGGTAACCAGCTATAGGCTTTTTTAGAGCACAACAATATTCTTGATAAGTTTCAGTCAGTATTCAGAACATTTCACAGCACAGAATTGGTGACGATGAGTTGGTTTTCGAGGTACTGCTCTTAAGTGATTTGTGGATTACCGCAAAGACAAGATGTTGGTACTTCAACTTCTCTTAGTGCTTCTGTAACCTGTGGGGTACCCCAGGGGTCTGTTTTCAGTCCGTTCCTCTTCTTTTTATATATGTTACCATTCTGCTCTTTACTAAATAAGTATAACATCCCATATCACAGTTACACTGATGATACACAAATTTACTATCCATTGCAATCAGGTGAATTGGAGTCGGTGACAAAAGTTGTTAACTGCTTAGATGATATAAAACACTGGATGGCACTTAACCTCCTGCAGTTATATGAGTCAAAATATGTAGTAATTCTGTTTGGTTAGCCTACTTTTACCTGAAACATTGCTACCACGTTGAATCTACTTGCCCAGTACTTAAAGTCATGTGCTAAAAATCTCATGTGATCTTGGATTCAGGTTTTAAATTTGACAAACAGATCAATGCTATGGTAAGGAGTAGTTTTTTCTACCTCCGGGTGATCGATAAAGTCAAGCTGTTTTAGTAATTTAATGACCCACAACGGCTCTGTCATGTCGGGGTATACTATACGACACTGCAAATGGTGCAGAATGCAGCTGCTAGAGTTTTGACAAGCAGCAAAAAAATGGATCACATCGCTCAGGTGTTTGCCCCTCTTCCTTGGCTCTGTATTAGTTACAAGGTGAAGTTTAAGATTTTAGTGTTTGTTTTTGAAGCTCTGCATGGGTCAGCTCCACCGTACCTAGCTGATCTCCTTGTTTAACATTTTTCAGCCAAGCAGCTGAGGTCTAAAGCTATTGCTCACTGTCCCATATACACAGTTGAAGCTAAAGGATGATTGTGCCTTTGTAGTGGCCGGTCCTACATTGTTGAACGGTTTGCCCCTCGTAATAAGGTCAGCTCCCACACGTCATCGTTTTAAATTTCTGCTAAAAAAGCACCTTTCTCCACCTGCTTTTTAGCTTATGAGTTTAAGCATTTAAATCTTTCTGCTTATATTTTTTGTACTGTAACCTTATGTATGTATTTTATTTTACATAATTTTATATAAGCTACTTATGTTTGTGGGTTGGTATATGTGTATTCATGTATGTACAAAATTATGTTTTCTTTTTGTTTTTCTTTTTAATAATTCCTTATCTTGGTTTTATTTCTTACTATTACCTTTCCTTCTATTGAAAGCTTGCGGTGGGTTGGCACCCTGCCCAGGATTGGTTCCTGCCTTGTGCCCTGTGTTGGCTGGGATTGGCTCCAGCAGACCCCCGTGACCCTGTATTCGGGTTCAGCGGGTTAGAAAATGGATGGATGGATGGAAAGCACTTTAATCAACTTCTAGTTGTTTTCAATGTGCTATTTAAATAAATAAAACTAAACTAATAACATGACTCCAAAACAAATGGAAAATAAATTTGACATGCATTCTTTCACTCCGTGTTAAGATTTTGTTTTGGCTTTAGACAAAGTCACATGGTAATGACAAAAGTGTGCCCAGCGCATTGAGAGTGCAGGCTAGCAGGGGAGTAGAAAGGGGGAACAATCATGGTACAGAACAAACGTACCTAGTGTGAGTACACTCTATCAGCTCAACAAAATTTCTATACATGGCACAAAAGGTGTACAATGATTTTTCTTTTATTACTAGATTTATTTATTTAAATACTAAATGACAGATGCACGTAGAATTAATTCATGAAAATCCTTTCAGACAGGAACTAAATGCATTTCTTCTTTCTGGAAGAGAGACATATTTTGATTTACAAATATTTTTGAAAGAGAAACACGAAGTTTCATTGTGAGCCTAACCTCCTTTGACTTGTACACCACATGCATGTGCTAAACCAAGCTCAATTACACCAGTTCAATTTTTGGATTTTCTAATAACCTAATAAGTACATTGTTTAGGTGTGGGAAAAAAATCACATTCAACATTAACACGGATATGCAAAATCCAAACAAATCAGTGTCCATGTCAGGGTTCAACCTCATATTTATGGAGCCATGAGGCTCTAGTGTTAATAGCTATACTACAGTGTCATTTTAATTTCACCTGGTGGCTTTCAAACTTACACTTATTTCAACTAACTGCATTGAAATGATCAGACTGAAAAATATAAAAAAAAAAATCAGTATGCCTTATCATAATGTATTCATTGTAATCCCAATAAACAAGTAAAACATAGTGTACAGTCATATGAAAAAGTCTGAGAACCCCTCTCAGCCTGCATTATAATATACTCTACTTTCAACAAAAAAGATAACAGTGGCTTTCATTTCCTAGGAACATCAGAGGTACCAGGGTGTTTTCCGATAAAGTTTTTTAGTGAAGCAGTATTTAGTTGTATGAAATTAAATCAAATGTGAAAAACTGGCTGTGCAAAAATTTGTAATTTTGATGATTTGAATGCATGTAACTGTTCAATACTGATTACTTGCAACACCAAATTGGTTGGATTAGCTCATTAAGCCTTGTACTTCATAGACAGGTGTGTCAAATCATGGAAAAAGGTATTTAAGGTGGTCAACTGCAAATTGTGCTTCCTTTTGAATCTCATCTGAAGAGTGACAGCATGGGATCCTCAAAACAACTCTCAAAAGATCTGAAAACAAATATTGTTCAGTATCATGGTTTAGGGGAAGGCTACAAAAAGCTATCTCAATGGTTTAAACTGTCAGTTTCAACTGTAAGGAATGTATTCAGGAAATGGAAGGCCACAGGCACAGTTGCTGTTAAACCCAGGTCTGGCAGGCCAAGAAAAGTTTTGGAGCGGCATATGTGCAGCACTGTGAGAATGGTTTACAGACAACCCACAGATCACCTCCAAAGACCTGCAACAACATCTTGCTGAAGATGGTGTATCTGTACATTGTTCTACAATTCAGCGCAATTTGCACAAAGAACATCTGTATGGCAGGGTGATGAGAAAGAAGCCCTTTCTGCACTCATGCCACAAACAGAGTTGCTTGTTGTATGCAAATGCTCATTTAGACAAGCCAGATTCATTTTGGAACAGAGTGCTTTGGACTGATGAGACAAAAATTTAGATAGTTGGTCATGACAAAAAGCGCTTTGTATGGCACAAGAAGATCACCGCATTCCAACAAAAATACCTGCTCCCTACTGTCAAATTTGGTGAAGGTTCCATCATGCTGTAAGGCTGTGTGGCTAGTTCAGGGACTGGGGCCCTTGTTAAAGTCGAGGGTCGGATAAATTCAACCCAATATCAACAAATTCTCCAGGATAACGTTCAAGCATCAGTCACAAAGTTGAAGTTATGCAGGGGTTGGATATTCCAGCAAGACAATGACCCAAAACACATTTCATAATCTACAAAGGCATTCATGCACAGGGAGAAATACAATGTTCTGGAAGGCCGTCACAGTCCTCTGACTTGAATATCATCAAAAATCTATGGGATGATTTGAAGCAGGCTGTCCATGCTCGGCAGCCATCAACTTTAACTGAACTGGAGAGATTTTTTATGGAAGAATGGTCAAAAATACCTCCATCTAGAATCCAGACACTCATCAAAGGCTATAGGAGGTGCCTAGAGGCTGTTATATTTGCAGAAGGAGGCTCAACTAAGTATTGATGTAATATCTTTGTTGGTGCGCCCAAATTTATGCACCTGTCTAATTTTGTTATGATGCATATTGCATACTTTCTGTTAATCCAATAAATTTAATGTCACTGCTGAAATACTACTGTTTCCATAAGGCATGACATATATTAAAAGGAAGTTGCTACTTTGAAAGCTCAGCCAATAATAAACAAAAATCCAAAGAATTAAGAGGGGTTCCCAAACTTTTACATATGACTGTATAATATGGCTAACTAACACATACTCCTTAAATGGGAAGAGACACAAAACTGTGAAAAAATGGCAAGTTTTATAGTTGAATTGATTCAGATGGTTACTATTTAGAATTAATCAAAAAAGTTATTTTTTAATTATCCCATTTGAGGTGAGCTGATCTATGGCACATATTAAAAGCAACTAGTGTGTACAATCAATCCTTCTTTATTTTATATTGTGCAATTAACAAAAGCAAAATAGAGAGATGAATGTTTATGAATTATAAATGAAACAGAGTCCTGCCTCGTCCCCCAAAGTATTTTGTTCCACTGAGTATGAATTAAATGTGATAAAAATCCCTTATGATTATAACCCTTCTATTTAAATACAGAGCAAGTTTGCTCAACATTTCAATACTCTTTCACTAAGTAGCAGCTGGACATCACTGAATGAATGCACCAGGAGAAAGCAATAATTGTCATTTGTAGATTTTCACCAAAATGGGTTTAAAAGAAGCAGAACAAAAGTACTGTCCTCATCCAGAAAACAAAACTTGCTCCAAAAATAATGAGTCGCTTGCAGTCAACATCACTCTATACATAGTCTTTACAAGTGGAATACTTTTAGCAACTTTTGGAAACCTGGTGGTGATCATTTCTATTACTCATTTCAAGCAGTTGCACACGCCCACAAATGTGTTGACACTCTCAATGGCTGTTGCAGACTTTCTCATTGGAATATTCATTATGCCTGTCAAACTGATTCAAACAATGGATAAATGCTGGGATTTTGGAGTTGATACATGCATGACAGCTATATTTTGTTATACAGCGATTACTACCATTTCTCTTACACATCTTATTTTTCTTTCTGTCGACAGATATTATGCAGTTTGTTACCCACTACACTATTCCACAAAAATAACAGTTGGAAAAGCCTGGGTATTTGTTGCTATCTGTTGGATTTGTTCAATTTGTTACACTGCCTTGTTTTTTTATGTAGAATTTACCTTTTTATATAATGACCAAAACATTTGTGTAGGTTTCTGTTTATTTTTGACTAATCTTACATTTCTTATTGTAGATATGCTGTTTACAAGTATGCTTCCATTTTCTGTCATGCTGGTTCTCTATTCTAAGATCTTGATTGTTGCAATTCAGCATTCAAAGGCATTAAGGAATATAAGAGATGAATCTAACACAATGCAAAAGAAGAAGAAGAAGAAAGGATTTACTGAGAGACAAAATAAAGCTACAATCACAATAGGTATTGTAATTGGTACATTTTTTTCATTTATTAGTCAGTTTTATATATTTAAGTTTTTAGCAGTATTCAAAAAAATGTCTGTTTTGGCATTGAATGTAGTTAATTACTTAGTTTTATTCAACTTCGCCTTAAACCCACTGATTTATGGGCTATTTTACCCTTGGTTTAGAAAAGGATTTAAATTTATTATAACATTTAAAATATTCAAGACAGATTCTTCCTCAGTAAATTTGTTTTCAGAAAATAACTAAACCACTGATGTTTTATTTATAATACTTTTTAAATTTACAAAGTATCTTATATGTAGTGATACCAGCTGCTTAAAAAGACTGGGCAGACAGAAAAAACACATGAGTTAGTTTTAATTCAGTATATAGCAAAGTAAAGGTCAAAAAAGAATCTAAATATATTCTCAGTTTGAAGGTATTACATTTTAAAGAATTCAAATAACAGGATTTGAAGACCTATGTTGTAAAATGTAAATATTAATAACATCTATGGGACAAATTGTATTTAGCTAAGTAATCTGTGGTACTTTAATTGCTGCTAAACCAATAAAAACTGATCTAAGTAAATTCATCTCACAAACACATTTTACTTAGTCTTTAATGCTTTTAGGTATTACTACTTGTGCAACACATAACTTTTAATTCAAACTACCGCTAAAATGAAAATGTACCCTAAATACTTTAGGGTTTCATAAGGTAACCACAAACCTGTATCACCCCACGCAAAATCACATAAAATAATTTCCACCTGTACAATCTAAACTTTGCAATTCTATCAAATAAAACATTCTTTATTTTACAATCTCCAAGTTTGTTTGAAAACAGTATTGCCCATGAAGTTTAAATAATGTAGAAAAATGCTTGTTTTGGTCATGGACAGAACAATTGCAATAAATACTGTATTTCATCCATCCATCCATTTTCCAACCCGCTGAATCCAAACACAGGGTCACGGGGGTCTGCTGGAGCCAATCCCAGCCAACACAGGGCACAAGGCAGGAACCAATCCTGGGCAGGGTGCCAACCCACCGCAGTTAATATTTCATATCACAGTTAATATTGTTGCACAGGGAGCTGATGTGTTTCTCCAAGAAGACTGAAATATTTTAATACAAAAGGGATTCAATGTAAGCCAGGGGGGAAAAGGAATAACAATGCGAGGGGAAAGAAATGCGGGACAAGTCTCTTCCAGCAATTCAAGCATCTCAGTGATCAATGCAGGGGGTAAAAAGCAAAAACATTTACAGGTTTTACAGATGGATAACTAACTTTATACCTCTGTACAGTATTTTAAAAAGTCTCTTCAAAATATCTCTGAAAGGGACAACTGATATCGGTGGCATATAATATTCAATGTATATACTGTAATCTACAATGAGGATGCATGGAGGACCAAAAGGTAGAATGATCATGCCCTACTTGCAAGAATACATAGTAGACTGAATCAGGTGTACATTGTTATAGGAAAAACAGCCATACATTCTACTATGGGAAAAACACAAGTCTTGGCTTAAAAGCCAGGGCCAGACACTCTCAATGACAGTTAAACCTCAGTTTGGATGATGGAGTCTTTCTGCAGAATGCAGACTTCTTGCCTTATATGATAAGATGAGCAGACCAAGTAACACTTAAGGATATCTCTCAGAGGCACCAAGTTTGAACAACAGCCCACAAACATGCACCAACGGTCAACCAAAATGATGGACTTATGTGCATCCAAGAAACCAATGGCAAGTCCACTATTCCTTCCTTTAAAGAACTCAAACACACCTTAACTTACCACTCTTCTCATCAAGCTTACAGCTCAATCTGGCCCTAACTTTGGGTAACTATAGCCAGAATACATACCTTACAAGGTGTGGAAGTACTAGAGGTTGAATCAATCCCTTAACTCCAAAGGGTAAGTGTGCTGGACTGGAAGAGTAGAATATTTGTCTGAATTGGATTTGGATGAGGTTGCTTTTAGTCCAAACCTTGCTGAGGAATAGCAAGTGCACAAGCAGAGAGAGAGATCATATATGAGAAGCCACGCTTTCACCTTCCTAACAATGAGGCTGACTGATCACCTGCCAAACCAGCAAACATAGCTTTGCTCGCAACTAAGGACACTGTGCGTGCAAAAACCTCAAAAAGAATCTGCAGTACTGCCCGCAACTAGAAGATGTGATCAAGGTGAAGTAGGAGACAAGCTCCTAAAGAAAGAAAGAAAGAAAGTGTGCTGAAGATTCTTCCACATGTCTGGAGAAAGTCAACCAGGAAAGGAACAAAGCATTGCTTACATCAAACTATAACTGCAGATACTTTGATTCCAGGAACTACTAATTGTAATTTAATAGACACAGCAATGCCAGTCAAAGTATTATGGTATTGGTGTTACTGTAACTGAAAGGTAATAAACTTCTGAAGGAAAAGTTCTTGCTATTATGAGTTTCTCATTATAAATTTAGTAGGAAAGTGCAGAGCAGCATCTCACACGCACATGCACTCATATACACATACACACACACACAGAACTCTGTGAGGGGGGTTGCAACCTGGCATTGACTAACTGTGAGCAAATGAATGGCATACTACGAACACGAGAAGTTTAATAACTAGCTAAAGAACTTATCCATTTTGAATACATGATTTAAACACCAGAATTCATTAAGTTATATACTTTTTTCTATAACAAACAAAAAGATCTATCTAAGCCAAGAAACAGAATTAACAAGTTATGTGCCTTTTCCTGTAGGAGAGAAAAAGTCAACTACGCTTTTGTAATTTTATGTTTTGTAACGATTGTTATTACCTTTTGTCTACGTATATCTATATACATCTATATTGCAACAAGTATGTCTGGGTTATTTGTGAAAAATTTTTGGCCACGTTTGAACCACAACAATGAAAGTGAAATTGTTAACGTAGACTGTGAACATTTTCAGAAATTGTACAGATCTCTTCATATTTCTGGTGTCCCAGATGTGAAGTGAAACACAGATTCCACATTAAACCAACTTTTAACTTGGTATCCTTTAGAGGGTGTTTTATAGATTGTTTTAATTAAATACTCGCATAGCTGAAGGCAAACCTGATAATTAATCGTGGTGGAGGGATTTGCGTGTCCCAGTGTTCCTAGGAGCTCTGTTGTCCGGGGCTTTATGCCCCTAATAGGGTCACCCAAGGCAAACTGGTCCTAGGTGAGGGATGAGACAAGAGCGGTAAAATAGACCTCTTATCATGAAGAAAAAATTTGGATGGCGTTTTCCCTCACTTGGATGCGGGTCACCGGGCCCCCCTCTGAAGCCAGGCCTGGAAGTGGGGCTCGATGGCGAGCGCCTGGTGGCCGGGCCTGCACCCATGGGGCTCGGCCGGGCACAGTCCAAAGAGGCAATGTGGGTCCCCCTTCTCATGGGCTCACCACCTATGGGAGGGACCAAGGAGGTCGGGTGCAGTGTGAGTTGGGTGGTGGCCGAAGGCTGGGACCTTGGCGGTCCGATCCTTGGCTACAGAAGCTGGCTCTTGGGATGTGGAATGTCACCTCTCTGAAGGGGAAGGAGCCTGAGCTAGTGCATGAGGTCGAGAGTTTCCGGCTAGATATAGTCGGACTCACCTCAAGGCACAGCTTGGACTCTGGAACCAATCCCCTTGAGAGGGGCTGAACTCTCTACCACTCTGGAGTTGCCACCGGTGAGAGGCGCAGAGCGGATGTGGGCATACTTATTGCCCCCCAACTTGGAGCCTATACATTGGGGTTCACCCCGGTGGACGAGAGGGTAGCCTCCCTTCGCCTTCGGGTGGGGGGACGGATCCTGACTGTTGTTTGTGTGTATGCACCGAACGGCAGTTTGGAGTACCCACACTTATTGGAGTCCCTGGAGGAGTTGCTAGAGGGCATACCTTCTGGGGCCTCCCTCGTACTGCTGGGAGACTTCAATGCTCACGTGGGCAATGACAGTGAGACCTGGAAAGGCGTGATTAGGAGGAATGGCCCCCCCGATCTGAACCTGAGCGGTGTTTGGTTTTGTTTGTAACGCACTCCTCTCAGAACTACCCAAAAATGACATAAATCGTTTGCAACTAGTGCAGAATGCAGCTGCTAGAATCCTAACTAGGAAAAGAAAATCCAAACACATTTCTCCAGTTTTGATGTCACTACATTGGTTACCCGTGTCTTTCAGAACTGACTTTAAAATTCTGCTTATGGTTTAAAAAGCCCTAAATAATCTCGCTCCATCTTATATATCGGAATGTCTGACACCCTATATCCTAAATCATAACCTTAGATCCTCAAATGAGTGTCTCCTTACAATTCCAAAAGCTAAACTTAAAAGAAGTGGTGAGGCGACCTTCTGCTGTTATGCACCTATAATCAGGAATAGCCTGCCAATAGGAATTCGCCAGGCTAATACAGTAGAGCACTTTAAAACACTGCTGAAAACATATTACTTTAACATGGCCTTTTCATAACTTCAATTGAAATTAATCCGGATACTCATACTGCATGTTCAATTCATCATAATAACTATTTATAGTGGCTCTAAAATCCGTACTAACCCCTACTCTCTCTTCTGTTTCTTTTTCCGTTTTCTTTGTGGTGGCGGCCTGCGCCACCACCACCTACTCAAAGCATCATGATGCTCCGACATTGATGGACTGAAAGCCATAAGTCTACATGACCATCATCATCAAATCCTTCCGTGAGAACCCTAAATACAAAGAGGACTGTTTTATTTATGTTAGGTAGATTGCCCAGAGGGGACTGGGCGGTCTCATGGTCTGGAATCCCTGCAGATTTTATCAGGCCATGATTTTCAGCTCTCTCTGAATCGGTTCGCAGCTGAGTGTGAAGCAGCTGGGATGAGAATCAGCACCTCCAAATCCGAGACCATGGTCCTCAGCCAGAAAAGGGTCGAGTGCCCTCTCAGGGTTGGGGGAGAGATCCTGCCCCAAGTGGAGGAGTTCAAGTATCTCGGGGTCTTGTTCACGAGCGAGGGAAGAATGGAGTGTGAGATTGACAGGCGGATCGGTGCGGCATCCGCAGTGATGCGGGCTCTGCATCGGTCTGTCGTGGTGAAAAAGGAGCTGAGCCGTAAGGCAAAGCTCTCAATTTACCAGTCGATCTACGTTCCTACCCTCACCTATGGTCATGAGCTATGGATAGTGACTGAAAGAACAAGATCGAGAATACAAACGGCTGAAATGAGTTTCCTCCGGAGGGTGTCTGGGCTTTCCCTTAAAGATAGGGTGAGAAGCTCAGTCATCTGGGAGGGGTTCAGAGTAGAGCCGCTGCTCCCCTGCATCGAGAGGAGTCAGATGAGGTGGCTCGGGCATCTGATCAGGATGCCTCCTGGAAGCCTCCCTGATGAGGTGTTCCGGGCACGTCCAACAGGGAGAAGACCCTGGGGAAGACCCAGGACACGCTGGAGGGACTATGTCTCCCAGCTGGCCTGGGAACGCCTTGGGATTCTCCCGGAAGAGCAAGAAGAAGTGGCTGGGGAGAAAGAAGTCTGGACCTCTCTGCTCAAGCTGTTGGCCCCGCGACCCGACCTCGGATAAACGGAAGAAGATGGATGGAAGGAGTGATCAAACACCCTCCCCCAAAATTATCATATATTATGAACAGATGATCTCCACAAGAATTAATTTTAGTTTCTTATAGGAGATCTGATAAATTAAATAAAGAGATTTTTTTCATTACTACAAATTTCATTTTTCCATCTTCTTTAAGGCAAACAGTAACTTTTACCAGTGGCTAAGAACTGAAAAAAACAGCTACTAAACTTTACTATGAACAGTGCTTGGTCAACAGGAAGATTTAAGATGAGGGAGAGTGCTGCAGAATCATGTATACACTTGGAAAAAACACTGAGTTCTCATTGACAGCCTTAAATAAAGCAAAACTCCTGAGCCCAAATTGTAAAAAGGGTCAGACAACCTTCATAATTCCTTGCTTTACCGTCCTACATAATATGCAGCAGAGAAACATTTGTTCTTAAATACTTGGAATGCAACTCTCCATTCTCAATGTTTTTTCTGCATACTTGTGAAGTAAAAAGCAAAAACCTGAAGGATGCCCTATAAATAAATATTATCTGTCACCCCTTTGGGGTTGTTTACCCTTGTGTGTGTGGCTGTGGGTCCGCAGCTCGCTGAGCAAAGGCCATTTCTTTTTAAATAAATAATCACCGCACTCGAGGCGGTTTCATGAGGGGGCTTAGTGGTCGTAGCAAGCCGGAGGGCGATCTGCGGTGTGGCCGTTTCTCACCGTGTGCACAGGTGAGGGACTGCCCACATTCGTGATTGTTCCCATGGCTAATGTGCTGCAGCTGCTATGGCCCCTCGCTGTTTAAAAGAAGTGCGAGTCGGTTGGGAAAGGGATCAGGAAAGAACGAGAGAGAAAAGAAAAGAGAGGACGGAGGTTACAGGGAGCGAGGAAGCAGGTCGGTGCAAGAGAGACACACAGAGTGTGTGGTGAGCGAGCGAATAAGCGCTCGTGGGCAGCTGCGAGGAAGCTGGGTGTTAGGTCTACACCCAGGCGTTGGAGTTGATGTTGCTCCCGCTGGGCGACCAGGTAGCGGGAGTGACCAGGGGAAGGCGACTGGCTGCGAAAGGCCGGAAAGGCATCCTGGCCGTTGGATTAAACCAAGTCTCGGGACTGGGATGAGTGCCAGACCGAAGCCAGGGATCGGGAGGTCTCCAGTCTCGTGTGAATGGATGTAGGAGAAAAGGGCAGCTGCAGAGAGCGTCTTGCCTGCTGCTAAGTCCAATCAGGAGAAGCAGGTGAGACGCTAACCGAAAAGAAGCACCGACCTTGTTGTTTTAAAGACTGCTTCCGCATGAAATGTTTTAACCTTGTTTTAAAAGGATTGTGTTTTCTATTGGTTTTAACCTCCACGTTTTTATGGATTGTTTATTTATATGTCTTTGAAGCACTGCACTTTATTTAACACTTTGTTTTTGATTGACTATTTTAATAAAAGCACTATGCACTTTTTTGAACCATCCCCTTGCTCAAATGTTGTCTCACTGTTTAGCTCACTCTGTGACATTATCGACGGTGTTGGGTTCAAGGCCTCCCAAACAGTGATGGGTTCATGGAGCCGAACCCGCATCGTCACAGGCTGGCAGTTGAGTATGCTTTCTGAGAAAAGAGCTAACAACAGGTCTAAAAAATATATTATAATAAAGTAATGGGCTTTTATATTTGATGTAAAATAGCTAAAGTAAATGGGGAACCTCTATTTATGGAAGGAAGATAACCAAATGTTTCTGACTTATATGAAAATTTTAAACATCCATTAAATGTTAAATTAACTTTTATGCACATTAATTTTCTTTATGATAGACTGCCATCTTATCCAAGACTAGGTTGTTTGTACATTACCCTTCAAGATGTAAATTGACTGCAATTTTTGAACAGCAATTATTCAATTGGATAATGAATAATTGAAGACTTAACTTTTATTATAATTTTAAATTATAACTTTTTATCTACTAATGTTACACTTTGTAAATCAGCTTGGTGAATCACTAGGCTGGATGGTGACTTAAAACAAAGGCAAACACCATAACGCAGTGAAATAAACTGACAGAAAAATGTACAATGATATGTAAATTTAAACTAGGGTGCCATTCCAGAAAAAAATCTGGTTAAAAAATATTTGTTTATATCTATATGGGTACGTCATTCTCTTCACTGTACAGATCAGTGTTCCATATAAAAAAAATTAAAGCAAGAATTGCAAGCAATCCATCATTCACATTTTATTTTATGTACCCCCTGCTAACAGCATGTGCCAACAGCAGATACTTCACACAGTAAACAAAATTAGAAAGACAAAACACAGACTTGAAAATACAAAAAAAATGTTTTGAAATTTCTCTCCAGAAACCTGCAAGCCTTGTGTTCTTATATGTTACCATAGGCAGTGGACAGTGTAGGTCAGATACAGTATATTGTTAAAAAAATAAAACTCAACTGTCTATTTAAAAACAACATGCTGTGTTTGCAACACAGGATTGCTCTCTCTTCCTTTTAATATATAAAATATTATTGCAGTATCTTCAGTTTAAAAGTAATCTTCTTGTTGCACAGAAAAAAATAGTGGCTATTGCCATACAGGATTAACTGTGACTACAGCATAAAGTATCGGGTTGTTATACATGCAAAGACAAAATTAATGATTGAAATTCTTTGTTTTACTGTGTGTTTAACCTAATCTGTATTACAGTGTGCAGACGTTAAGTAATTTTTTAAATTTGTAATTCACCTGTAAACATCTTCCTATGCTCTCAGCCTGTTCCCAAATGATAACGTGACACAAAAATAGATTTAAACAAATACAATTAACAAAAGCATAACATAAGGTTCATATTTATGTAATCTTAATTGAGGTGAATTTCTGCATTTGGGAAGTTACTCCCTTCAGTGTATAAAGGTGAAAAAATAAGTCACTCATAAATACATTCATCCCGTTTATATAGAGGGAGCATGCTACCACATAATGGGATTTTAACAAATGAACAAACAGTACAGCTTCTAATGATATGCTTCACATTAGATTAAAAAGAAACAAAGAAATACATGTGCCCTGGATCGAAAAACACAACCTACTCAAAACAACATGAGACGATTATAGTTAATGTAATTCTTTACATAGTCTTCATGGCTGGAATATTTTTAGCAACATTTGGAAACCTGGTGGTGATCATTTGCATCGCTCATTTCAAGCAGCTGCACACACCAACAAATGTGCTTACACTTTCAATGGCTTTTGCAGACTTTCTTATTGGAATATTCGTGATGCCAGTTAGACTGATTCAAACAATGGATAAATGCTGGGACTTTGGAGATACTTTCAGCTGGACAGTGTTACTTTGTTATACAATTCTAACTAGCACTTCTATTGCACATCTGATGTTTCTTGCTGTTGACAGATACTACGCTGTTTGTAACCCTCTGCTTTATTCCTCAAAAATAACAACACAAAAAGCCTGGGTATTTGTAGCAATTAGTTGGATTTCTTCAGTTTGTTTTAGTCTCTTAATTAATTATGATCGATACAGTTTTCTATACAATAAGGATGATTCTTGTTCAGATTTCTGTTTATTTGTGATTAACCTAACACTTATCATTGTGGATATGGTATTTGTATTTGTGCTCCCATTTTCTCTCATGCTGGTTCTCTATTGTAAAATATTTATTGTTGCTGTTCAACATGCAAGAACAATAAGAAATGTAGCAAATAAAGGTAATGCAGTGCAGTCAAACAACAAAAGATATGCAGAGAGGCAGAATAAAGCTACAGTCACAATAGGTATTGTAACTGGCACATTTTTTTCATTTATTAGTCAGTTTTTTATATTTAACTTTTTAGCAATATTTATGGAAATATCTATTTTAATTTTGGATATAATTGCATACCTAGTTTTGTTCAATTTTGCCTTAAATCCACTTATTTATGGTCTGTACTACCCTTGGTTTAGAAAGGGATTTAAATGTATTGTCACCTGCAAAATATTTAAATCTGACTCTTCATTAACAAAAATGTTTTAAAAAAACAATGAAACCACTTATATTCTGTCCTCATCTGTGCCTGATGTTTATGCCTTGATGGTTTTGATAAAACCTATACAATATAGATATGATATAAAGAGATTAAAATTGCTCCTTAATACCTAATACTTTATGTTTTTAAAATGAAAAAAAAATGTGTTGCAAAGTCTGGTGATGCAAACTTGAGATACAGGGCAACAAAGACATTAAACATATATTAATGAAATGATTGATAGCAAGCAGGAACTGAGAAACAGCCAAATGATGCAAAATGTGAGCAGTACAGTAAATGTGCTCCATACAGAAGGCCAATGAACACAAGGTGAGAAAACAAAACTTACTGATCACATAGTGCTGAGTTATTTTGAGACAATTAATATTTATGATATTATGAAGGAAAAAAAATTAAAATGAAATATACAGATGAAATTTTCTTAGAAATCCTAAATGTTCAGTTATTAGCAAAGCATATGGGATAAATCTGCTATATCTGACTTCAAGGATCCATTTAAATCAATTTTGTTTACACCAAATGCTTTTCTTCTTTATAATAATGCAAAATCTCTTCCCAATCCTGATGTTCCACTAAAATAGATTTATATATTATGAGGTCTTTTGAGGTCGGCATCTTTAGATCATTGAGTTGCAACCATTGATCATTACAACTATGTTTATGTTTTGATTTTGTTTACATAGTTTGACACAAAAGTTTGACTCTAGGACCAGGGATACATCTAAATCTTTGTTCTATCTGCTGATAAATCTACTCAACCTTCCACCTTACTTACACCCAGAGATACCCTTATGATATGATTATATGTGGATTTAATTATGGAAATTTTCTAAACATTGTTATACTTTTACAAAAAAATAAGAAATTTACACTTGTAATTGCCACTAAATCACATTATCACGTGACCTATGGCTACTGACAAAATACTCAAATGCCCATAAAAACTAAATACATTGTACTGGTAAACAAATTATGTTATCATAAATCTTAAAAACCCAATATCCTACAGCACACCTTAAGTACTGTTTTCATACTGTTTCGGCTTTGTGGTTATTTCTTCTCTGATCTCTGTTGCTAATGATTCCTCAAAATTACAAAGCTCACCATTCATTTTTTTATTACTTATGGGTTATCATACGCTGTGGACTGCTTAAATTACAAAGATAGTTGTGATAAAAACAAATATGTTTTATCTCCCAATGAAGATGAAATGAAAATTATTCATGACTCTTTTCAGTATTTTAATACAGCAAATCAGCTCAAAATCCTATTTACCTATCATTTCACTTCTTTGAAACTAATAATTCACATAAATAAATGTTTCTGGTACTTCCATACAGTTCTGTATTAACATATGGTTGTGAATGATTGGCCCTGCTAACCAATTTAATAATGCAAGCTTTATAAAATCTATCAAAGTTGCGGAACTCTTTTGAGTTTACTGGCCTCTACAGATTAAAAACACAATGGCAGAATGCATTGAATCTTTGAAATGTCCTGCTGTGGGGTTTTTATGACCATTCCAACAAAAGAATAGCACCCCATTTTGGACAAGGTCCTGCCAAGCACCCAATACACACCAAGGTAACCCTGACTAGGGCTAGCAGGTTTTAAAGCAAAATTAAAAGAATATTATATTATTAACTTTTAGTGCTATGTTCTGCCAGTGATGGAACAAGGTAAAGATAGAAAGGAAGCATGGACAAGGAGATACATGATTCAAAGTTTAAACAAAGTCAATATTACAAGAGAAGTGAATAAAGCCTGGCATGCTAGTTAAAAGGCAAAAAATGAAGTGCTAGAATTTCTAAATAACCTTAAATTTTTACTAAGAACTTTTAGTATTAAACCTAAATCAAGGACAATGAAAGGTCTGCAACACTGACCTTTATACTCTCAATCTATTGATAACACACAGGTCAAGACCTTCAAGACCTTGCCCCCTAGCAACAGGTCACAGCAACAAAACCACAGGTCATATGGCAACAAAACCACAAAATTGCGGCGCCCATGAAAAATTAAATGACAGAACCATATGATGTGAATTAAGTTTGGGATCCTTAAAGAGGCCATAAACCCAAAATATAATTAAATAAATTGATTTCTCATGCTCAAACACCCTGGAAACACTGAAAAAAACAAGAACAAGAAAAACCCTAGATAAAAAAAAGGCACATGATCATAATAACTCTGTTTTGTTTACAAGCTGACCGGAATAGCTTATTTTAAAGGACATCCTAGGGCTAATTTACGTATATATACGTATATATCTACGTGTATATTTCAAAAATCTTTATTCATCCTTTATTAACATGTGAATAGGTTTTCATTTTAGGAAATTTTGTATACACCTCACCTTGTTAGCTATAAATCAGTGCACTACACTTAACACCTAGTGGTCTCAAACTAAACTGCAGAACTTTTGTGGTGTGTTGTGCAACTTAAGATATCACCAGCTTCACACGAAGTATATATTTTACATTATTATTTTATCACAAACATAGCTGCAATAATAGGAAGTAGCAAGTAGTTCAGGATCCTACCTAGCTTTTTAGTTTATTAAAATTTAGAATGCTGAAGCACCCCAGTCAACCCACTATAAATGAATTTATGCACAGTCCATCCAATGCTTTGCAGTTCTACTTATTGGTGTTATCTTCTCCATCATCTGCCCTGTTGGTTAGAATGGTTCTTGTTTTAAAAAGGCTTATTGAGTTGGATTCCTTGGTTTAGGAAGTTTGTTTTATTGTGTGTTCCCATGTGTTGTAGTGTGAAATGTTGCATATAAGTTGATAAATATTTTGTATGTCTTTATTTGTATGGTTATGTACCCCCACCTCCTTTTAGGACTTTAGTAATTTTACGATAGGGTTGGGTGAAGTTCCTCAAACAAGTTTGGCAAGTGATTCTCTGCAGGACTCTATTAGTCCGACCCCGCATGGAGGCCAACTATCTAGCTGGCATCTTCACCTTAACAAACGGTTTTGGGGGCAGGTGTGAAACCATTGTGTTGCACCAGAATTCTGTTGGTCTAAAGTTGCCTAAAGCCATTAAGTACCACAACACCCTATTGGCTATAGGGATTAGACAAAGAGTCTATAAATTTCCTTCCTTTACCCCTCCCTCCCTCTCTCTCTTACCAACTGATGAAGGAGCATCTCACATAAACTGAAAAGGCCAACACAATGAAGAGCACAACTTGGCAGCCATATTGAGACAGGTATGAAGCCTATTCTGAAGAAAGCTGACCAAAAATGAACTACAGAAATTTAAAGTAACTACAAATCTGTGTGCCGCCTGAAACTGCACATCAGCATTTATCAGGTTGTAATAAATAAATTTAAATGTGAGATCTATATAATGTTATGAGTAAAAAAAATCTGAATTTACTTCTCTGCTGTCTTTGTCTGATATCTTTCATTTAGCTGTTTTTTTACTTCTGAAATAATAAAAGAACCTCTTAGGAATGACACTGCATTTTAGGGATAATTTTCAAGAGTAATGATAAAAATATAAACTCAACTCCCATTTGAATTAGGGTAATGCGTATATTTTCTTTTCACACCTGTCACCCCTCCACAGTTTTTTAATAAACACAAATACTAGGGTTCTTCAAAAAGTGTCTACGGTTATGTTTCCAAGAAATGTTTATGTTGTAGCCTGCAGAGTCATCACAATGTAACACATATTCCAGCTGTTCAGTGCCTTGCTCAAACCAAACTTTCTGTCAAAGCAGCTGCACATCTATCACCATACTCTAAAGTATAATGCAAGAGAGTTTTCAGATTTTTAAGATTGTAAAGTGTTGAAGGATTTGAAACTCACACAAATATTGCACACTGTATGAGAGCAAACTATATGTTTTGTTTTTTTTAATTAAAGTCTGTTGAAATTGACAGAGATACTAAGAAAATGCTTCGACAACTGTTACAAGTGCAGACTGCTTAAGGTGTTGAGGAAAACAAAACCAGGCATTCTCACATACCCAGTTTATAGTACAGGACTGGAACCATGTGATTTTTTTTGTCAGTTTGGAGTCCTCAAAGACACACTGAAACATCATTGATTTCCAGATAGTGATGAGGAGAAAGAAGAGTTGTATAAATTCCCTTGAATTTAACCATAATTCAGATGGAATTCAGAAGCTTTTAGACTGCTGTAATATGTGTACTTAGATGCCAAAGAGAAAGGATTGACAACTAAAGGAACTAAAACTATATCTTTCTCAAACCCACTTAATCCAAGTCAGCATTGTTTGAAAACTGAAGCCTATCCAAGCAACACTGGGCACAACACTGCAGAAAACATTCTTATACAGAATGCCGGGCAATTGGATGGTCCACTCTTGCACCCTTAGGAAAATTTACATTACTCGCAAAGCTAGTTAATACTATTTTGGCCACATGGTTGTTGAGTGTAGGGTGAGGCTGGAGTGCAAATGCATTGCAGGATCCACTCACATACATCCATAATTTTAATCATATTGGAGCCAGTTTTGAATTGCCAACCGGCATAACCTGCATGTTTTTGGGGTTTGTGATCAAACTGTATTACTTGAAATAAAACCAATGTATACACTGTGATAATATGCAAAATCCACATGGAGAACTGTTGTGAAATTTGAAACCATTAAGTTTATTATGAAAAGCAACGACCTTAACCTCTGAGCTACAGTGATGCACATTATGTGTTTCCATTAAGGCAAATAAATAAATACACCAACTATACTCACTATAAAATTTCATCTGTGTTGCAATCACATACTTCATGGACACTTCATGGTAATGGTTGCTTAAACCTTGGGCTCTTCCATCTTGCTGTAACTAGAACACTACTTTGAATATCAATCCAAATGTGTATTTCTATCAAAGCTGCCAGAACTTTTTCCTTACCTTTTATATTAAGGCAGTGTCATGTTCAGGACACAGAACTCATTCAAATGACTTTCATTCTGCATTCTTTCATTCTGTTCCTGCAAGTGATGACTCCTACTGGAAACCCATACTCTCGATGGAGTACAGAAACACCCTGAATGCAACCATACATACTAACTTCATCATACTTAGAACTGAACCTGTCGGAATTAAGAAAGATCAGGATAAAATTCCAATGAAAGTTCTTTTTCTACAGTCTATCATCTCTTGAAATGACTCAGAAATAACTGCTATATGGTTCGAACTTGCCACCGCAAAAATGAAAATTACTAACAAAGAAGACAGGGCATGATGACACAACATTCGGATTATAGGTCTTAGAGATGGCGAGAGTGATAATTTCAATGGCTTTCTATCTGGGATGTGGCCAAAATGGATTTGCACGCCATTCAAATTTCAACCCCAAGAAAATGAGGACACACAAGTAATACTCTAACCATGCTGACTGACTCAGGCCTTATCCTGATTCTGTTCAATTTTTAAAACTTTCAGAAAAGCAACACATTCTGCAAGAAGCTTCTGGTGTGCAGTGTCTCCAATTTAGGGTAACTTCTTCATTTTTTCCTCACTTTAGCTCTTTTCCAGTACAGTGCTGACATTTAATGGGCACTGCACTTAGAAATGCCAAAGAAGCTGGTCTTCAGTAATTTTTTCTGTACCTGGCAAAACTATAGTTAATCCATGATTCAGTGCATTCCACATATGCTTCTCCAAAAGGGGTTTTTGCTGTGATTTGCTGTGAAATTTGTCACCTATGCACAATGATGCTGTATTATTGTGGTAATCCCCTCTTCTTCCCCTTTAGTATTTTCTCCAGGCATACATGAACTTTCTAGGTTTGTTAATGGGTTTGTCTACTTACGGACCCTAACCCCAAAAGTGCCATATGAATGACATATACAACACTCTAGCAATCTAATCATATTAGTGCTGTATGAATGATGCACCACTCTCCAGCACTTAAAGAGAATTACTTATCTTCACCACAAATAATGCACAATGTGTTAGATACATCTAAATATTACCTTACGTCTCCAATAATATATTCATACATACAAATACTCAACAACCTTACCTATAGGCAATTTATCAACCAATTAATGTCTTACTTTATGTACTGTTCACTATTGGATAGAGCTCTCTACCTTAGCCCGATAAAAACTTGCACTTCGGATAACTTGGTACTTCCTTACTGCTCCAGGTGCTCTAAATATTTACCTTATTACTCTAGATATAAAGACAAAGTATAGAAAGTTAAAAGCAATGTGGTATTGATTAAACATCAATAATACCAATAGTGAAAGGTATAAAAGAAAATGTAGAAAGCAAAGTCTTGATATATATAGTCTTTACTAAAAGCTTAGGAAGAATTAGAGATGTCAAAGATGAATGTCCTTGGGCGACTTTTGATCTAACAATCTATGTTGTTCACGAGATGCTTTAGGTGACAATCTGATGAAAATGGTCGCACATCTCTCATCCTCTTCTGACATCGCTCCTTCCCTCTCCTTATGTCACTCCATTTTTCTTCTTCTTCACGTCGGTCAGTTTATTGTCTCACTGACAAGCTACATTTATTTTAAAATTCCACAAGGGATTCTGGAACATGTGATGTTACATGCATGTGATTGGCTGGCTATCAATATGATAAATGACTTTGCTTAAAAGTTTTTGATATTTTTAAACATGTCCAGCTTTTCTTTCTTTCACACACTGTAAACAATTTGACAAGTCCTAAGCCCAGGGGTGCCATGTCTTCGCAGGTTATAAAGTAACCAATACAGCTTAAGGCATCATCCTAGCCTTCTGTTTTGTTTGCACAGTTGTTTTAAAGGTGAACTAGAATTCAGGAAGACAAGATGTTTTGATGTAAATTACCTCCTTAAGTGTTGACTTCAACCTATCCATCTGATCAAAATATTTGTTATAATGTGATACAATTCGGGAAAAGAAGACATTTTGATGTTAACTGTCTTTGTAACATTAAGTTCATCTTTGTTTGTGTGGGGAAAACAATAACCACAGAATACATTATATTCATGATATTACAGCTCTCTGAACAATTTAAATAGTAAGGTGTATACTTGATATCATTTTCATGATGAAATGAATTAAAGCATGTATTAAACAGGGGGGCATAGTGGCATAGTGGGAGTAACAAGCAAGATGTGGCAAGATGCTTGCTGGGATGTGCGGGACCTTCGATGAAATAATTTAATGCAGCAGTACTGTCTCTTTCAAACATACCAGCCCCCAATTCCTGTCCTTCCTTTTTAATCTTCATGTAACCCTTCACCACACAATGGGCTCTGTAATAATTATAAAGCCAGCCACACAGATTTTTCAAAATTTTTAAAGAACATTGAAATATCTTGGGCAGCACGGTGGTGCAGTGGTAGCACTGCTACCTCGCAGTTGGGAGACCTGGGTTCGCTTCCCGGGTCCTCCCTGTGTGGAGTTTGCATGTTCTCCCCTTGTCTGCGTGGGGGTGCTCTGGTTTCCTCCCAAAGACATGCCGGTTAGGTGGATTGGAGATTCTAAATTGGCCTGTGGTGGGTTGGCACCCTGCCCTGTGTTGGCTGGGATTGGCTCCAGCAGACCCCTGTGTTTGGATTCAGCGGGTTGGAAGGTGGATGAAACATTTTTGAAGTACATTTTTAATTATTCCATCCATCTATCTATCCAGCGTGAGGCAGGGCCAATCCCTGGACGGGGTGCCAGCTCATCGTTACCGCTGGGCTACTGTGCCCATATGTTTAATTATTAACAGTATGCATTATTTAAATGAAGTTAAAAATTGTTCTGTATAAAGTAATATCCATTTATCTATCTAATATACAAAGTTTAATGCAGTGACTGCAGGTTTTCTTTCTAACCCTTTTCCTAATCAGTGACCAGCTTTCACTGCTAATTAACTCCTTTTCTCTTCATTTTAATAAAACCTGTTTAAAGGATTCAGCCCTCTGAATTGATTTGTTTCTTCATTAAATGACAGCCAATCAGAAATGAGATGTGAAACGAGCCGCCAGATGACCAGCTAAATTGGGTCTTCAAACATCAACCAATTTCACTCCAATCACTTTCTTAATGAGAAGCCAATTCTTGCTGTTAATTAAACTCATTATTTAATTCCATGGCTTGTTGCTGCTTTCATTCTGCCACAGCACACATTCCCAAAACTTTTTTTTGCTTTTTCTAAGAACGCTGTCATAAGTTTTGGTGACCTCGGAAATCAGCCAGACCGTGACTCAGACCGTCACCTTTCTTTATTTTCAGATATTGTGTGATGGGCACAGGTGAGCTGGTCATATGGCAGCCTGTTTTGTGTCTCATTATTTTCAAAGAAGTATCGGGCGTGCTAATTGACAATATTCTTGACATAGTAAATTCGTCATTAGATACGGGGGTCTTTCCAGACTGTCTTAAGACTGCTGTAGTTAAACCCCTTCTTAAGAAACATAATCTTGACACCTCGGCTCTTGAAAATTTTAGACCCATCTCTAACCTGCCTTCCTTAAGTAAAGTTCTAGAGAAGGCAGTCATTATGCAGTTAAATGACCACCTCAATAAACATGCTATTCTTGATAAATTTCAGTCGGGTTTTAGAACAAATCACAGCACAGAAACTGCACTCGTTAAAGTACTAAATGATTTGCGAGTAAATGCAGACAGAGGCCATTTATCTGTTCTCATCCTCTTAGATCTGAGTGCTGCATTTGACACCATTGATCACAACAATCTTAGAAATCGCCTTAGTCAATGGGTGGGCCTCTCTGGCACGGTCTTGAATTGGTTTGAATCCTACCTGACAGGGAGAAAATTTTTTGTTAGTTGTGGTAATTACAACTCGAAGACACATGATATCTGATATGGTGTTCCACAAGGCTCTATCCTGGGTCCACTGTTATTCTCAATCTACATGCTTCCGTTAGGTCAGATTATTTTAGAGCACAATGTGAGCTACCACATTTATGCTGATGACACTGCTGTATTTATCAATAGCACCTGATGACCCCGATTCTATTGATTCACTAACAAAATGTCTGACTTGTATCTCAGAATGCATGAATAGTAACTTTCTCAAGTTAAATAAAGAGAAAACTGAAATCTTAGTGATTAGCAATAATGGATACAATGAGGCTATTAGAAATAAACTGGATACATTAGGATTAAAAGTCAAGACGGAGGTAAAAAGCTTAGGGTAATTGTTGACTGTAATCTGAATTTTAAATCGCATATTAATCAGATCACTAGGACAGCATTTTTTCACTTAAGAAACAAAGCAAAAGTTAGACCTCTTATATCACTGAAAGATGCTGAGAAATTAGTTCACGCGTCTGTTTTCAGTCGACTAGATTACTGTAGCGCACTCCTCTCAGTACTACCCAAAAAAGACATAAATTGTTTGCAACGAGTGCAGAATGCAGCTGCTAGAATCCTAACTAGGAAAAGAAAATCCGAGCACATCTCTCCAATTTTAATGTCACTACACTGGTTACCTGTGTCATTCAGGATTGACTTTAAAATTCTGCTTGTGGTTTATAAAGCCTTAAATAATCTCGCCCCATCTTATATATCGGAATGTCTGACACCTTATATTCCAAATCGTAACCTCAGATCCTCAAATGAGTGTCTCCTTAGAATTCCAAGAACAAAACTTAAAAGAAGTGGTGAGGCGGCCTTCTGCTGCTATGCACCTAAAATCTGGAATAGCCTGCCAATAGGAATTCGCCAGGCTGATACAGTAGAGCAGTTTAAAACACTGCTGAAAACATATTACTTTAACATGGCCTTTCTATAACTTCAATTTAACTTAATTTAACATAATCCTGATACTCTGTATGTTCAATTTCCTTATGATAACTACTCATGGTGGCTCTAAAATCCGTACTGACCCCCACTCTCTTTTCTGTTTCTTTTTCCGGTTTCTTTGTGGTGGTGGCCTGCGCCACCTCCACCTACTCAAAGCTTCATGATGCTCCAACAACGATGGATGGATTAAAAGGCAGAAGTCTACGTGACCATCATCATCATCAAGTCCTTCCGTGAGAACCCTAAATCCAAAGAGGACTGTTTCATTTATGTTAGGTAGAATGCCCAGAGGGGACTGGGTGGTCTCATGGTCTGGAATCCCTACAGATTTTATTTTTTTCTTCAGCCGTCTGGAGTTTTTTTGTTTTTTCTGTCCCTCCTGGCCTAACCTTACTCTTTTTCGATGTTAATTAATGTTGATTTATTTTGTTTTCTTATTGTGTCTTTTATTTTTCTATTCTTTATTATGTAAAGCACTTTGAGCTACTATTTGTATGAAAATGTGCTATATAAATAAATGTTGTTGTTGTTATTATTCTTTGGCTGCTAATTAAGGAAAAAGCAATAACTGACTTAGGGCCTGAGTCAAGTTAATTAAAAGAAGTAATCAGCACTAATTAAGAAGATGGGAAGAATGAAAACCTGCAGCCACTGCGGTCCTCCAGGACTGGAATCCGACACCCCTGCCGTAGACCATTATATTGTTACAGGTTAATTACAAGCAAATGCCTTAAATTTATAAATGACTAGCAAAATACCTGCGCTTCACAGTGGAGAAGTAGTGTGTTAAAGAAGTTATGAAAAAGAAAAGGAAACATTTTAAAAATAATGTAACATGATTGTCAATGTAACTGTTTTGTCACTGTTATGAGTGTTGCTGTCATCAGGGATTTGATTATCATTATTTCTTTCAATCAGGTTTGTATTTGGAGGATGTGTTGTGTTCAAGTTATATTCCGTATTTGTCAACTGTTGTAAAGATAACAGGTTTCATTCATCGAAGTGTTCACTACCCAGATCGGTACTCGTGAATCTAAGATGTTTAACAGGCATTCCCGGTATTAAGTTCTGGATTTGCCTGCAAATATTTAGCGGCAGCTTGTCTATGAACTTAATTTAGCCGCTCGGAGTACATGCATCGAAGGTTCTCAGCTGTGCTTGTGCTATGTCGTGTAATGTCCACGGCTTTATTTAATGTTAGCTCAGACCCGGCACTTAAAAGTTTCTCTCGCACTTTTGCTGAGTTTGTGCCAAACACTATTCTATCCCTGACCATCTCATCTTCGTTTGCATAAGCACAGTCCTTCACCAGCATTTTTAACTCCGTTACAAAGTGATTAAAAGTCTTGTTTATACCCTGCGTCCTCTCATTAAATTTGTATCTCACGAATATTGTATTCGTCTTAGGCATGACAAACGCCAGCGGCAGCGTGTCTATGAACCTAATTTAAAGTTAAGCTTTACACCCTGCTTTCCTATTCGTTTGCAAAAGCACAGTCCTTCACCAGCAATTTTAACTCTGTTACAGCAATTTTAACTCTGTTACAAAGTGATTAAAAGTCTCGTTTATACCGTGCGTCTTCTCATTGAACTTGTATCTCGCGAATATCGTATTCGTCATAGGCATGACAAACGCCAGCGGCAGCCTGTCTATGAACTTTATTTAAACTTAAGGTTTACACCGTGCTTTGTTTCTGGAGTAGCTGCACTTATGAATATGCTTGTATGCGTCACTCGCTTCATATTCTTTTGCTGCCTTCTCAATTGTGTATTGTGTTTTTTGAACAGGTTTCATTCATCGAAGTGGTCACTACCCAAATCAGTACTCGTGAATCCAAGATGTTTAACAGGCATTCCCGGTATTAAGTTGTGGATTTGCCTGCGAATATTTAGCGTCAGCGTGTCTATGAACATAGTTTAAACTTAAGCTTTACACCTTGCTTTCCTATTGATATGTGTACAAAGGCTTGTTCAGCGTCAGAGGGTTGTTCGTTTCCTACTGCATCAATAAGCAGCTTGTCTTCCTCTTTATCTGAGACATCACACATTGCATGCATGGGTTTATCTTTCCCAGTCCTGCAAAGTCAGTTCACTTGAGCCGCTCGGAGTACATGCATCAAAGGTTCTCAGCTGTGCTTGTGCTATGTCGTGTAATGTCCACAGCTTTATTTAATGTCAGCTAAGACCCGGCACTTAAAAGTTTCTCTCGCACTTTCGCTGAGTTTGTGCTAAACACTAGTCTATCCCTGACCATCTCATCTTCAAGCACAGTCCTTCACCCGCGAATATTTCGCGGCAGCGTGTCTATTGGATAGCTGCTGATGGACGGCCTTATATGGGCAGGCACTCAATTACATGGGAGGCGTGACAATGAGGGACGCAACTTCGCCTCACACGGCGACCGAGCTGCAGGCTATGGCCGTATATATGTACGTAAGTAGGTTACAGTTATGACCGTTACGCATAGAATTTTGAAAAGAAACCTGCCTAACTTTTGTAAGTAAGCTGTAAGGAATGAGCCTGCCAAATTTCAGCCTTCTACCTACACGGGAAGTTGGAGAATTAGTGATGAGTCAGTCAGTCAGTGAGTCAATCAGTGAGTGAGTGAGTCAGTCAGTGAGGGCTTTGGCTTTTATTAGTATAGATATGCTGTTAATTTCAGTGTATTTGATAAAGCAACATTAGGGATGTGAATTTAAAAAAGAATGGGAAACCACACAGGAGCAGTTTGACACAGGGTGCCGCCAGTTTGCAAAACCAAGTGGAAACTTGCGGATACACAGGTTAAGGTTGGCATGGGAATGTGTTTGGCTTTATGCCAAGTTTAGATTTTATACATCTTGAAGTGAGTGTGGAAACGAGCATTCACAGCATGTTTTTGTGTACACACCATTTATACATGAGACCCCTGGTCTCTTACCCCATAAGTTTTAAATGCATGCTCTGTTTCATTGTGTCTTTCACATCATCAGATCTGTTATGCAGCTTCACCAACTTCATTTCCATTTATACACTCCTTTGTACCAACTCATCAATTTCCTTTTAAAAAAACGAGGCTTTTTAGGAGCAGCTTAGAAAAAAATAAAATGAAATTCTGAATTTTTGAAGGTTCACTAAAAGATTCTAGTATAGCTTGGAGGCATTTAAAGAATTTATCTGGGACTTTACTTTTGCATTCTCATCTCACCAGTGTTGTGTTAAAAATAAGCAATGCCTTGTTTAGAATTCAGACTTTCCGTATTAAAAGGAACACACCCCTTGTTAGTTCATAGATTTTATAAGCAATACATTGATAACAAAAGAAATTAACTCAATGCTCTGTTGATTCAGAAAGCAGAGTTTCTGATCTATAATACTGAGACCTTTTATTATACACTGGGTTCCAAGCCCAGTAAATTACTTGCACCAAAACTAAAAAGTGTCACAATTGCTTCCAGTAAGTCTAAATGAAGTTCAACATCAACTGATCCTCAAATTTAAATAATTTGTTTTCTGATGTCCCTGACCACTGTCTCCCTGATTTAAAAACATTTCAGACAGTCAGTCTCATCAATACCTGACAAATTATGAATCATTTTTCTTAGACAGCACCATAAACTTAGAGGAAGTGAAGAGGTCCTAGCCTGCATGGCCGCAAGTAAAGCTTTGGATTTACACTATACTGTACTGTTTTAAAACAAGGTAAATATACTATATTATGTCAAGTTTCAGGCCCCACTTACTTGTGAACTCAGATGCCAAACATTTAGCTTAGGACCTTCCTGTAAGTTATAGAAAGTTACTCACAAATTGGTTTTCCCTGATTCATCCTTTCAAAATAGCTCCTGGAAAATTTCAGGCAATGTTTGGAGAATGCTACATGCTACTGATTCAGCCCAGAATCTAAAGACTCCAGCAGCGCTTCTCTCACGTGATGCTGAGAAGGCATTTAATCACACTAAGTGTACCTCTTTGTGGCAGATGAAAGAAAGAATCCAAATCAGTAATGTATTTCTAAATTGGATCAAAACATTACTCCTACCCCTGACCACTTGTCTATAACTCTTGGTTGTTGATACCAACTGTATGTTTTGTCATCTCACAGAATTACTCTCTGTTGAAAAACTTAAAAAAACTTATAAAAACATCTCTGGTTAAAAAGTGGACAAATTCCTCACTTTTGTCACTTAGTAATTTTTCCCAGCAAACTTTTTTACCTCCATTAATCTCATGTACTAACTTCTCTTGGTGCACAGTTGCCAGAGTTGGTGGGTGAGGAGAATCGCAAAATATTGCTGAGCTCACACACATGCTTGGTTCTGAAACCAAAGTTTCAAAACAGGTAGGACTCTCCTTAACTCTGGAATTGCTCAGCAGAAATGTGTTGGGAAGTCAGCTTCTTATTTAGCCTCTGTCTGGTCAAGGACATATTGGAGTTTGTCCTGGAGAAGGAGAATGATGCATTTGTGCAACTGAAAAAAATGAGATCAGAAACTACCAGGAGATAGCACTGCTCATCCTCCACCAAGTCATGGAACTTCAAATCCAGGAGAAGCAATCCAGGTTGTGAAACAGTTTACCAGCTCTTAACCCTTATGAGGATCCTGTAGTTGGGCACTGGAGTATGCCCAATTGGTCAATATGTATTTTGTGAACTTAGAGAAGGAATATAACCGTGTTTGTTGAGAGTTTCTGTGGGATTTCTGAGGCCCTTAATATAGACTATTCGATGCCTCTGTAATCACACTGAAAGTCAAGTCCACATACTCGTAAATTCATCAGCACTTTTCTCAGTGGCTATATGACTCAGCTAGGATTGTGCTTTGTCTCTTATTATGTTTGTGATTTTTATAGATAGTATATCACAACACCATTGAAGAGGGTGTCCTATTTGGTGGCCTTAGAATTGCTTCATTGCTATTTGTAGATGACATAGTCCTGTTGGCTTCACTGGAATGTGAACTCAGGCATGCACTGGAATGGTTAGTAACCAAGTGTGAAGCTGAGAATCAGCACCTTGAAAAATAAGGCTAATGGAACTCAGTAGGAAAAAATGAGAACTGTCCTCTCTAAGTTGGAGGTGATCTATTGCCTCAAATGGAGGAGTAATTAATTGCCTTGGGGTGTTTTTCACAAGTGAGGGAAAAGCGGAAAGTGAGATTGACAGATGATCGTTATGCAGTCACTATGTAACTCCTAAGTGGTGAAGAAGGAGCTAACCCAGTAGGCAAAGCTTTTGACTTACCAGTCCATCTTCTTCCCCTTCCTCATCTATGGTCATGAACTCTGGGTAAAGACTGCAGGGACATGATTGTGGGTACAAACAGCTGAAATGAGCTTTCCTCAGAGGATGTCTGGGCTTTCACTTAGAATAGTGAGAGAAGCACAGTCATCTGGAAGAGACTTGGAATAGAGCTGTTGACCCTCTGCATCAAGAAGAGCCAGATGAGGTGGTCCAGTCATTTGCTCAGATCCCTCCCAGACAAGGTTTTTTGGGGACGACCAGCTAGGAAGGAGACTCTGGGAAAGATTCAGTGCTCTCTGGAAAGATTATATCTCCAAGAATGCCTGGGAATGCATTGAGTTTTGAAGCGTGCCTGGGGAAAGGAATGTATGGGCCTCACTACTAAGATTTTTACCCAAGTTGAAAATGGAACATCAAATGAAAATATAATTTGTTATTACAAAAACCTTTTCTGTTGTACTAACATGGCTAAAACTTGTTATTCTGTTCAGTAAGTAATTTATCTTTGCTTGGTTTGGAAGTTACTAGAATTTTTAAAGCAAATTTCTGGGTTCAAAAATTACCCAAATGAAACCGCTTTCCCAAGAAACACATTAGTATGCTGTTGTTTTGTAAAAGGAAGGTTATTCCATTGCTAAACACTAGCAAAAACAAGATTTTATACAAGGGTGTCCACCACTGGTCTGAGAGAAGAGTGCAAACTGAATCTTAACAAGACAGAAAAAGAAACCGAAGGCTCAGATAAACAATTACACAAGAAGATAAGTACATCAGAGTATGTAATTTGAGAAATGTACACCATACAGATCTTCAGGTGGAAGCATCCTTAAATAGTACATGACAAATAGTGTCATCTGATTTAGGATTTTAAGTCATATGCAAGGTTGCAAAACATAGCAAAGGTATTAAGTGAAAAGCAATCCTATTTAGTTTTTGTAAAGTAAGGTATAGAACAAAAAGGGTTTAAAAGATACTATGAGAAAAGCTTTTTCTTTTATTTGTTAGTACAAAAATATGCACTATATGAAATAACTAACATATAATTAAATTTATGGAAAAATCTTCCTGTGATATGTTTAAAGATTGTTGGATATGACATACGGTAGTTTCATTTATTGTTGATAGGACCAAAAAAGCAAGTTCCTTAATCTTAACAAATGAAAATTCATTGCCTGTATTTCATCCCTTGCAATAAGATCAACACACACATCAAAAGCAAAAATAGAAGATTAAAATTGATCGTTGTGGTGTCAGAAATATCTGTTTTGAATGTGCATCCATTTCTTGAATGCCGTTAGTGCAATTAGACCCCTCAAAGTACTGTGATCACTTTTGAAAATGAATGTATACTCACCGGCTTTTGAAAGGTCACATATAAAAAGTGGTAAAAAGTGAAGACAGTAATTTTAATTTGATTTCAAAGCATATTTAATGAGAAGCAATAACTCAAATATTGCTATTCTGTATGGTATAAGTGAAGGATCTACTGTAGTGGTTGGAAAACTTTTGAATAATGGGATAATAGTGTTTGTCTTTCGTGTACTGTATTTTCTATTAGTGCACTTGTCTAATGCTTTTACTTTCCCTTTTCTTATCATACTTTATTCGTAAAAACAATTTAATTTTATTAATTTTGAGTAAAAACCCTGGTTTCAATAGATATAATACATTTATTAGTGAATAAAAAAATAAAAAAAACAGTGTTTGAAAATGTATGTGAGTGGTAAATAAAAAAATATATGCTGTATTACTTATTGGTCTGTATACGAGGGATGTTCAAAAAGTTTCTGCACTTTTTTTTAACTGTATTTATTAAGAATTTCAAAAACAAATTACATTACTTTTCTACATAGTCACCTTTGTTTGTGATGAAATTTTCCCAGTGTTGTACCAACATTTTAATGCCCAATTACTACTTCTCCCGCCTTCATCGTTTGCAACGAAAATATAAAAGTGCGTAAACTTTTTGAACGTGCCTCGTAAATACATGTAACTCAGGACATACAATGCACATATCTTAAGTAAAATAAAATGAACTGTTTGATAAAGTATTTCACTAAAAAAACCTAAAGTAGTCTATTTTGTACACGTTTAGAAGAGGTGAGCAGCACAGTTAATCGATTTAGAAGTTTCAGTCCAGTACTGAAAAATGCAAACACTTAAAAATCACTATGCAATATGATGCACATACAAATTTCAAAAGTTGCAACATTTAACAGAGATTTTTGTGCAATCTTGCTTGTATTTTCCCTTGCGGTACTATCCTCACAGCACTCTTATGCATTTAGTTTACTTTTTTCAATTACATATCTGTCAGGGAAAGTTGTTTATAATTGTTTAAGGCTTAGAAAACACTTTTTAACACTTCTTATCTATAATTTGGTTTCATTTGTTTTTGAAGCATTTAAGAAAATCTTTTAAAATGTTTGTAAACATAAGTTATGAATAACAAAATTTTAAATCATCATTAAAATTACATTTTTTATAAACTACTGAGTTTTAACCATCATTCAATATTTATTACAAGAAGTTATGTTAAAATGAAATTAATTGTTTGATAAAGTACTTTCCTAAATAAAACATTAAAATTGTACCAGAACTATTAAGTGCAGTTGGTTGCATAATTTTATCTTTTATTGTCAAATATTCCAAACAGAAATATAAGATAAACAATAACAAAAGATTATTCTCATAATAAGTCAAATTGTGACTTTTTAGTGCATATAAAACACCATTTATGTTCCACAAAAAAAGTTATTAAACTTACTTCACAGGTACAAAATGGACAATTTCAAGGTTCTGTTATTAAATTACCATATCAGGTAGACTTAGAAATCCCTAAAATTAATGTGTTTTGGATGTATGATAATCACATTTAGCCAGGAGGGCTTAAAAAAGTATGCTATTTGGTTTGCTAAAACAAATTTGTTAACGAAGAATCAGGCTTAAATATTTGACATGTCACCATTAATTTGAACCCCTTCCTATACCAAGGGTAAAACAGTCCATAGATGAGTGGATTAAAAGCAAAAATTAACAAGCTTAACTGATCAACTACGTTTTGTATCATCAAAGATGATGTGTTTATGAACAGTGTAACAAAGTGAAACAGGTAATATGGAAGAAGGAAAAATAAAAATGTCCCGAGTACCATGCCTATTGTGATTGTAGCTTTATTTTGTCTTTCTGAAAAACCTTTGGTTTTTTTCACAGTATCACCTTCATGTTTTATGCGCCTGATTGCTTTAGCATGTCTACCTGCAACAATCAAGATCTTAGAATAGAGAGCTAACATTACAGAAAATGGTAAAAAAAAAGCAAATAGAAAATCTGCGGTAATAATTGTAAGAAAAATCACAAAAAAACAGAAGCCAACACAGAAGCTTCCATCACTATACAAATAAGTAACCATTAAATAAATTATAAGGGTACTGTAGCAGATTGAAATAATCCAACTTAATGCAACAAATAGCCATGCTGTTCGAAGTGTTATTTTTGTGGAATAAAGAAGTGGGTAACAAACAGCACAGTATCGATCAACAGAAAGAAAAATAAGATGTGTAACAGAAACACTTGTTAGAGATGTATAAGAAAGTGTAGTCCCCATACAAATAACTTCTCCAAAGTACCAGCATGTATTCATAGTTTTGATCAGATTAACAGGCATAACAAATATTCCAATAAGAAAGTCTGCAACAGCCATTGAGAGAGTAAGCACATTTGTCGGTGTGTGTAGCTGCTTGAAGTGAGCAATGATAATAATTACAATCAGGTTTCCAAATGTTGCCAAAACTATTGCAATTAGATAAATTATATAGAGGACAACACTGACTGCAACTGAATGATATTGTTTTGAGCAGGTTAAGTTTGTTTGATCAGGACACAGATACTTTGTAGCTTCTTTCAATCCCATTGTGCAGCAGATCTAAAGAGCAGATATGTCTTACTTTTCTGTCATTTCCATTCAGTGACTACTGACCTTGGTGGAGTCAACAGGACGCTAAAAATTCAAAAGACTCACCACTTTTAACTCCTCTCTCAACTGGGAAAAGTATTCTTAAGTGAGTTCATTATCTGCATTATCTGCATTTAATGAGTACTCTGTGCAGTTAAAAAAACCCATAACAAACAAGATTTACTGTAGTGTTAATAAGTAAATCATTTAATATGTTCTTTTGAATTTAAAGCTAATAGTGGATACAGTTTTACAAACACTGAACAGTATATTGCTCTTAAGAAAGCCAGCTTCTCAAGCTGAACAACTGATGTAGAGAATGTACAGGGGTATTTAGTTATTAAAAACTATACACAGTATTTATGAAAATGGTAGCAGGCATGAAGCCAAATGTTTAATTTTTGACTTATACTGTATTGCAGTGATGGCGAACCATTTAGAAACCAAGTGCCCAAACTGCAATCCAAAACCCACTTATTTATCGCAAAGTGCCAACATGGCAATTTAACCTGAATACCACCTAAAACTGAACACCAGCATAACCAAGGGGCTGGTGGTGGATTTTAGGAGGCACAGGCCCCTCATGGACCCCGTGATCATCAGAGGTGACTGTGCAGAGGGTACAGACCTATAAATACCTGGGAGTGCAGCTGGATGATAAATTGGACTGAACTGCCAATACTGATGCTCTGTCTGTCTATCTATCTACTGAGCTTTTAGTTTAGAAAAGCAACTCATACATTAACATCTTTTGTCTTAAAAGAAAAACATAATAACAGAGCTTTCAATAATACAAACAACTTTTTGTTGAAAGGTAAAAGTTTGCATTCGGTATGCTTTTGAACAATTAATGTGCTTTTTGCTGTTGTATGCATGCTGATAATTTGTCTAACCTTGGCTCATACTTTGTAAGTTTGAGAGCAACACATGCAGCACTCAGGTCATCTGTTAGTCTGTTTCTGGTGTCAGATTTGATTTAATTCAAAGCTGAAAACAGCTGCGCACAAGCATAAGATGTTCCAAACAAAGTAAGGAAAGCAATCTCAAGTGCCTTCATTGACTTAAGATTATTTGGCAGAGAATTCCACACTTAAAGGATTTAATTTTCATAACTAACTGTGCTGTCCTTTGTCATCCCTTCGATCCTCTCAAGTGTTTCACGCAGGTCTTCCCTATTAAGCTCCGCCCCAAAGCTTCCATTATATATTACGGGTCGTGGATCAGGTGTGGCGATTAGCAACTCCCGGCAATAATTACAGATGCGGACGACTCCTCACCTGTGCGCTTAAGTGAGGACTGCCCGCATCACAAAGCTCCCGGAAACCGCTCAGGCCACTCTACCTTAACCCTTTGCGCTGAGTGCGCAATTATCTGTTAAAACTGGCCTTTTCAATTTTGAGCTGTGGACCCGCTATACCACATCCCCTCCAACCCCACCACGGGAATCATTGACTCAAAAGGCTGCAGTCCGTGCCGCACACTCAAGCAGCATGTGTGCCGCCCGCCTTACCTCAGACAGGAGAGGAAGGAAGTGCTCCCATTGGGCTGCTGGGCAGAGGGGCGGGTGATGTGAGAAAAGTCCTCCGGCGCGTGAAGAGGGGGAGCGGTGAGGGGAGCAGCCCGGCCCCGCATTCCTCTGGCTTTATAGTAACGAACTCTGTGCTCGGGCGACGGCGCGCGTGCCCACTGAGAGGGCTCTGAGTGCCCCCTTTGGCATGCGTGCCATAGGTTCGCCACCACTGCTGTATTGTATGCAGTGCATTTTTTAAAACTTTCTCAATAGTATTCAACTGTCTGCACATGTAAAAGTTTGCCTTTCTTAAATGACATTTTCAATCTGCTAAAACACTATGCAGCTTACAGCATTTTTATCTCTAGACACTGCTTGTTCAATCATTTCAGGAACAGCTAAGTACTGTAAATGCTAGTCCAGATTGGTCCCATTTGTTTTTTCAGGAGTAGCTACTCTGATTACAAATGCAAATCTTTCTTGCTTTTGTCTCTATCTAATCTGGTGAACAGTATTTAGTCCTGGCTAGAGAGGCACTTGTCCTGCTCCAAATGAATGATCACATTTATGCTCCACAGTAATTCCATCCTCACTACCCTATGCATATCACTGAGTATGATGTACAGGAGTATGAAGTATGAAGTTTCCTTATCTAAAGACACCACTATTGTAAAACAGCTGGACCAGATGGCATCTTTTCCTCCACACCAAGACTTTCTGGAAATGAGTTGACACCTGTGTTTACAGACATTTCTAACCAATGTTTGCCTTAATGCAGATATCCATAAATATCTTTGTTACCAGAAAAACAAAAGTGGTGCTCCTTATAAACCAGTGGCACTGACATCAGTAATAGTGAAAACATTTGAAAAGGTAATTGTTCAGTATTTTATGGTTGTCAGAAATACTCTCCTTGACACAGTTTGCTTCTCAGTTGAAAATGCATCTTGCAATATTTAAACTTATCAAGAATCTATTCTGTAAACAGTAGTTTGGCATTCAACACACTCAGACCTTTCCTCTCCTCTCCATAGAAAACTCTAGTATAAACCTGGATTATGTCACCCATATTTGAATCTGCACACATGTGCACAAACAAAATGTCTTTGTTTAGATGTCACTCAGATAACTGAACTTACTCAGAGCACTGTCTATGCTCCTTGATGTTTTTGTGTCTTTTCTGCACCTATTGGAAATGTTCTGCAAAAAACATCTATGGATGCTTTCGAGGAGCAACTGAAATGATAATGTACACACAGCCTAGGAACTGCTTTAGTATGAAAGACTACCCATTAGCATGGTATGTTATGTCCATTGAAGTATGTGGGAGCCTTAATCCTGATCTTATATACTTACTGTTGTTCAAATATAAATAAATCAACTCATAAAAAATCTTTTATGGAAAATTAAAATATAATGAAAAAGTATTAAATACAATAATGATCAGAAAGAAAGCCCTTATTAAAATGTTTAATTAACTCTTTTAAAACCTACACAGTAGTACATTATATCAATTATAAAGTTTTTGTGTTTAGGAAGATTCAGTAACAAAACTAATAATGTAAAAAAGTCAACTATATTACATAATATTAATAGCATGAAAAGAAGTGTTTTTCATGATGCCACTGTATTTGCATTTAAACCGCTAAATGAGGTTCAAGATACTGATTAAGGAAAAGTTAGAAACTGGAACTATAAGGACATTTTCAGATATAGTTATATGTAGTAAACAATTCAATTTGGACATTTGTGGCACATTCCAGACCTCTGTTGCTGAATGTGATAGAGGATTTAGTTTAATGAACAATAAAAAACCAAAATGTAGAAATAACTTAGATAGTAAGCATTTGGAAAACTTGATGAGAATTTAACTATTTTAAAATTTTGGACAGATTGTTTTTATAATTTATGGAAGAGAAGTTCAGAAGAGAAACATTTTAAATATTCAGTTCAATTTTAGATAGAAATAAACTTTTTGTAAAAAACTTTGTTATATTAGTTCAGTTAATTTTTCAATATTATGCAATACAGTAAATAATCATATGTGTGATTTTTTTTGTGTGGGTGCTATATAATACTGGTACTCAAAAACATTTGGTTCTTAGAACTCACTACTGACATGAAAAAAAAAAACTAACTAGGCCATTCTTTAGAGGAAACATTGCTCCTAACATATGTAATTAGAGCAATTGACTGCACTCATATTGCAATAAGGGGACCTAGTGAGAATGAAATTGATTTTGTTAACCATGAGCAGTTACATTCCATTAACACACATGTCATCTGTGAGGCCAGGATGAGACTTAAAAAATCGTTGTGGCTCAGTGTCCTGGGTCAACCTGTGATTCATTTATTTCAAATAGTTTTGGAAGCCGTGATGGTTCCAGGTAATAGTAGCTACATGCTAGGAAGCTGGTGGCTTACACCTTTCCCTGAACCCCAGAACGCAGAGGAGATTCACTATAATCCCGCACATGATCATGGGCTCTCAGTTGCAGAGTGCAGCCAGATACTTTTGAATGCATGTTAACATTTTTACTTTCTGTGTTTAACATCTTACAATGACTTACACTTAGCCATTTGACCTGCTTTGGAATAAGCTTGCTCACTTGAATTTATTGTAAACAATTTTTAAGTAAGCCAATGAGAAAAGCCACAAACATCAATAATTTAAAACAGTCCCTGACCCACCCCAATCATCCTCCATTTATAAGAGTATAAGAACATAAGAAACTTGACAAATGAGAGGAGGCCACTCAGTAAATCATGCTTATTTGTTTAACTGAAAGCTAAGCTGTCCCAATATCCTATACTTCTTAAAGGTTGTCAGGCTTTTAGTTTCAAATGCATGACTTGGTAGCTTGTTCCAGATTTCAGTAATTCTTTGCATAAACAAATGCTTCTTGGCTTCAGTCTTAAATGAAGACTTAATTTCTACTACAATCCTTGCATATATGATTTGCTAAATCAACTTTATCGATTACTTGGAGAATTTTGAAGATGTCAATTAGCTCCCCACACAGTCTCTTCTGCTTTGACACATTTGGTTGCTCTTATGTGCACAGCTTTAAGTGGGCCATAAGCAGCCAGAAAAGAAAAAAAAAAACTTCTGTGGAATGCCAGACTGTAGCAGAGGCCATAAAACATTTAAGGCTTACTTGTGCTGCTTTCCATTCATGGTCTACAGTGATCATGCTGCTATCCAATGGCAGTTGTCATTTCAGTAACCCAAGAGGCAACTAGCAACTAGCTCAATGGTTGGAACAAGTATTCCAGTTCAAGACATAGGTCAAGAGATAAGCACCAAAACAGACACTCCCTGCCCCACAGACTGCTGAAGATAGATATCCTCACTATGACCGTTACTATAACAGCAGTAAAGAGAGCATGAGAAAACAGACACTACTGCAGCACCATGTCAAGCAGTTGTGGCACCACAAAGTGCTCAGGAGTTGAAAGACAGCCAGCATGTTGACCCTGAGCTATAAGTAGATATTGGCTGGCTTGAAGAAAGGAGAAACCCCACCTAGATAGTTGTTAAACTCGAGTACATTGCTGTGAATGGCATATGGTGTCATGTAGCCTAAAAGCAAGAGTGATGGGATGCAGAAACCAAAGAACACAAATGCCAATTGGTACCTTGAGCACTCAGAGAGGATGTGTTGCATAGAATGTACAGGGCCCCATCTACTGGTCACTTTGGTAGGTACCAAAACCCCTTAATTTGTGTAAACCAGGCTTTCTATTGGAGCCAGAACAGCAGATGACCACTGCAGGCAATGTGATGTCTGTATTGCTAGGAAAGAACAATTACATCTGCATCTACAGCAGTATGAAGTTCAGACTCCCAAGAAAAGAGTTCCTGTAGACAACCTGATGCCATTCCTGTGCTCTACCCAGGGAAGCTGGTATGGCTTTTTTGCAGTGGGTTACTTCAAAAAGTGGCCAGAGGCCTATGCACTCTGTGATAAGGAGGCCACCACAGTGGTGAGGCACTCATTGGGGGTTTCTTGGGGGGGTGCCTTAGCTGCTTCATTTTGACCAGGGAGGGACTTTGACAGCTGAGTATTCTGACAGGTGTGCCAGCAGCTTGACATCAGGAAGAAATGCACTTACCCCTGGCACAGGAGAGCACCAGAGGCACCCCTGCTTTGTTGATGCTTGGTAAGGAACTGAGGAACCAACATGAGCTTGCCTTTGGATTGCGTCTTTATGCACCTGTTGAGGCTTCAGCCCCAGAGTATGCCTGCAGACTGCAGGAATGGTTAGAAATGGATCATCTTTTTGCAAAAAATAAATTCAAAAGAGGCAGGATGGCAACAAAAGCACCTTATTGATCTCCAGGCTATGCGCAGGCCAATCCATCGTGTAACATGTATGCATGACAATAAACCTGAATTGACTTTGCCTGACTAATGTGTAGTACTCACCTTTATTTTATCTGTGAGTAGCATTAAATATTTTATTAATTGTTTATAGGAACACTGATGGTTGGTGTGCATATTCAGTAATTTCGGCTGTTTAAAATTGCATATCAAGCTAACATGTAATGAAGTAAACTTGATCAAGAATAGACAGACATCCAGTTCAAGTTTGATTTTTACTTGAAATAGACATTTATGCATCTATTTGCTGAACTATTATTCCAATTTTAAGGGTGTAAAATGGTAGAAGCTTTCCCTGCAGCACTCTGTTTTAGGGCATGCTCATGCTCCATACTGAACTTCTTACTTGTATGTGCGACTCCAGGCTCAGTTACACCAGTTCAATTTTTGGATTTTCTAGTCAACCTGATAAGTATGTGTATGAGTATGGGGAAAAAAAACACACATTTAAGATTAACAAGTACATGGAAAATTAACACAAATCAGGGTCCATGTCAGGATTCAACCTCATTTTTATAGAAGCATGAGGCTCTAGTGTTAATTATTAAACTGCTGTGTCATTTTAATTTCAGCTGGCGGCTCTGAAAATTATACATATTTCAATTAACTGCATTAAAATGATTACATTGAAAAAATAAAAGTTAAAACCAACATGTCTTATCATATTATGTTGACTGTATTCCAAAGAACAAGTAAAAAATTAGTATATAATATGGTTAACCGGCATATAGTCCTTAAATAGAAAGAGACACAAAACTGTGAGAAAAGGGCAAGCTTTATGATTGGGTTTACTGCACAAAATTAATCAAAAAAGCTCTTTTTTAATTATGATATTTATTGAGGTAATCTGAACTCTGGTACATATTAAAAGCAGCTAGTGTGTATAATCAGTCCTGCTTAATTTTATATTGTGCCATTACCAACAATCACCATTACAGGGATCTTTTTGAATATATAGTATAAACATTATTCTGATAGGTGTGTGTGTCTTCCTTCAAGAAACCCATTAACACAGCACTATTATGGCTTGACACAGACACTTCATACTGAACCACTGAACTTGCTTCTATAAATTACTATTCATGTGACAAATTGTAACTGGCTAACTATCCTGAATGAAATAAGTAATTGCAAATACAAAGTACAGATCCATGGAACACTTTTGCAAACACAGCACTCCACATAGTTCTCTAGTTCATCTTGTGGACAAAAAAATATTTCAATACAGTATGTTAAGTAGGAAATATCTGACATGATATCTTGTAGCAGGCAATGAGCAGCTTTTATTACACAAAAAGAATAACTGTACAATTAGGGTAAACCATTGTGTTATAAGACAGGAAAATACAAAAGCAAAATATAGAGATGAATTTTCTCACCCCCGAGTACTTTGCTCCTTTCAGTATGAATTAAATGTGGTAACAAAAAACGATATAACCCTCTTATTTAAATGAAGGGCAGGTTTGCTCAATATTTAAATATTATTTCACTAAGTATCAGATGGACATCAATGAATGAATGCAAGTGGAGAAAGCAATCATTCTCTTTTGCAGATTTTCACCAATATGAGTTTAAAAGAAGCAGAATTAAAGTACTGTCCTAATTCAGGAAACAAAAAACTTGTTCCAAAAATAATGAGTTGCTTGCAGTCAACATCACTCTATACACAGCCTTTACAAGTGAAATACTTTTAGCAACTTTCAGAAACCTGGTGGTGATCATTTCCATCACATATTTCAAGCAGCTGCACACACCAACAAATGTGCTGACACCCTCAATGGCTGTTGCAGACTTTCTTATTGGAATATTTATTATGCCTGTTAGACTAATTCAATCATTGTATTTTTATGTTTTGTGTTGTTTTGTGTTATTTGTTAATACCTTTTGTCTATACATATTGTGAACCTGAACCCCAGACACTGACAGACATGGACACCAAATGTCTCAAGACAGACGTGTTTATTTTTCTTCTTAGGTTCTACATACAACACAGTACCTCAATCACTATATACAGTTCTATTCGAATTCTTCTTCTCTTTGTTCTGCCTCCTCCATTCCACTCCTCTAAGCGTTGTCCACCTCCTCCCAACTCAAGCTCCCGAAAGGAGTGAGGCGGCCTCCTTTATACTGCACCCGGAAGTACTCCAGGTGTCTTTTGATTGACATCCAACAGTACTTCCGGGTGTGGCGGAAGTGCTGCATATAAACTCAGCTCCTTATCTGGTGGCATCTCTGGGCGTGGCGGAAGTGCTTCATGCCCAGACTCCAGAGCTGTCCAGGCGCCCCCGGCAGAGGCCACGGACCCCTTGGTTAAGCTTCCAAGCCCCTGATGTAAACCAGGGGGGCTGCCCTCTCGTGTCCCGGGGGAGGTACTGCTGGTCATATATCCTTTCCCCCGGTCTTCTCATTAAAAGGGTGTCACGGCCGGGCAAGATCCCCAGCCGTCCATCACAATATCTATACACATATACTTTCATATATCCATCTTCTTTATGTCATAAATATTTTATATTGTTTACTGTAAAAAGCATGTCTGGGTTATTTGGAAAATGAGTGTACGGCTAAGTCTGAACCACAACAGAGAAAGTTAAAGTATTAATGTAGAGTTTTGTGGAATTGTAAACCTCTTCATAAATCGTACAGATCTCTTCATATTTCTGGTATCCCAGCTGTGAAGTGAAACAGAGATCCTTAACTTAACCCATTTTTAACTTGGCTGCCTTTAGTGTGTGTTTTATTGATTGTTTTAATTAAACCCTGGCATTGCTGAAGGTAAACCTGATAATTGATCAACTGAGTGATCAAACACCCCAACCCAACGTCATCATACATTATGAAGAGATGATCTCCACAAGAATTACTTTTAGTTTCTTACAGAAGCCCTGATAAATGAAATGGACAGAAATTTTTCATTGCTATAAATTTACTTTTTCAGTCTGTTTTTTCCATGAAAAGAAAACTGTAAGTACTGAACTTCACTATATACGGTGCTTGATCTAAGGACAGGAGGGAGCTGACAGCTGATAGTCCCAGGTACATCAAAGCTCCTGAGTCCTAATTCATGGTAAGAGGGTTAGACAACTTTGATCATTCTTGCTTTGCGGGCCTACATTGTGTGCAACTGAGAAACATTTGTTCTAAAATACTTTGTTGCAACTTACTGGAATGAGGAATGCAACTGTCCATGATTGTTTGGCACACTTGTGGGTATAAAGCAAAACCTTGAAGATTGCCCTATAAATAAACATTACCTGTCATCCCCTTGAGGTGGTGCTCCAGTTTAGCTCACATCTACGAGGTGAGACACGAAAATAACCGGACTGGGCTTGGGGCATTCCTGGAAAGCTGTCTGGAGGTTGCCCAATGTGAATCATAGAACTATATCCCCTCCTACACGCCCTCTCAAACCGCCAACCGGCTAGGTATATCCTGTGAATAGCCCAGTCAGTATTTGCACAACAATCGCTACACAAGTTGCTGCTATAATGTCAGGTGAAAAAAATCAAACAGAGAATCAACATCAAATTTCTCGCAGTATTGAACAAAACGGCCACAGAAACTTATGAAATGATAAAAACAGTGTACAGTGATAACAGTTTGTCTCGCACACAAGTTTTTGAGTGGCACAGATATTTCAAGGAAGGACAAAAAATGTGCAAGACGTTCAACACCCAGGTTTTGGGGGTTTACTTCACCAAGACAATGCTCCCACGCACAATGCTTTTTCTGTAAAGCAGTTTTTGACTGATAAAAACATTCCTGTCCTCGATCATCCTTCCTATTTGCTTCATTTAGCTCCCTGTGATTTTTACTTGCTCCCGAAAATCAAAAGTGACCTGAAGGGAACACATTTTTCTTCAGTGGATGAAGTGAAGACATAAACAGCAAGCCTGTTGAAGTGCCTCAAGCAAGAAGACTTCCAGCACTGTTTCAATGGAAGATACATATGGAGTGGTGTAGAGATCGGGATGGGGAGTATATAAAGGTGACAATGTTTAGAATGCTGTAATTCATCAATAAATATATATTTTGTTTACCAATCCGGTTATTTTTGTGTCTCACCTCGTATGTTATAATAAAATAATTGCCCTTCATGTTTGATATAAAATAGTTGAGGTAAATGGAATATCTCTATTTATGGCAGGTGGATAACTCAAATGTTTCTGACTTATATTGTAATTTTAAACATCCTACAAATTTTAAGAAAAATCAGCATTTTGTGATCAAAATGTACATAGTGTAGTATTCATTGAAAATACTGTTAATCAAATTAATCATTGTGCACATGAATTTGCTTTATGATAGAGACTGGCATCTTATCCAAGGCTAAGTTTTTTGTACATTGTTCCTCAAAATGTAAAATTTTTTAATAAAAATTTCCCACTTGTAAAAAAATACAAAAGTAACTGAACACATAACCTTTTATTATCCTTTTAAATTACAATTTATTTTATCTACTAATGGTACACTGGGAGATGTCTTTTTGCAATTTGCAACAGACTGAAGGTTTCTCCATACTGAGGAATTATTTTTTCACTGAACACTGAGGCTACAGTTTATTTTTTTCTTTCCATTTAGCATTTTTAATTGCATTGTTTTGCTTATTCCTGGCCTGTTTGTAGGTGTTCTTATTATCAATTTAATGGGCTTTCTCTTTTAACTGTCATACATTCCTTAGTTCTTTGGTAAACACAACTTTCCATTGTTCTAAATAACAATAGTTTTGCTGGGAAAGCAAACCTCTTCACAGAAGCTGATGTAAAATGTAACAGTGTCAGTCAGTTTAAAAACATCCCAGTCCATCTAGTTCAAACAATTTGCAGCATAAAATGGTCAGAATTTCCCAGCAGCACGCAAGGTCAAGCCTGATATGCGTCCTTTATAGCGCAGTAGCAGTGATCCAAAGTCATCCCGTCACTAGTGATGCATTTAAAAAGTTGTTTGCAACTGGTGTGGACTATGGCCGGCCATTCAGGTAAATGCAGACAGAGGCCATTTATCTGTTCTCATCCTCTTAGATCTGAGTGCTGCATTTGACACCATTGATCACAACATTCTTAGAAATCGCCTTAGTCAATGGGTGGGCCTCTCTGGCACAGTCTTAAATTGGTTTGAATCCTACCTGACAGGGAGAAAATTTTTTGTTAGTTGTGGGAATTACAACTCGAAGACACATGATATCCGATATGGTGTTCCACAAGGCTCTATCCTGGGTCCGCTGTTATTCTCAATCTACATGCTTCCGTTAGGTCAGATTATCTCAGGGCACAACGTGAGGTACCACAGCTATGCTGATGACACACAGCTGTACTTATCAATAGCACCTGATGACCCTGATTCTATTGATTCACTAGCAGAATGTCTGACTAGTATCTCAGAATGGATGAATAGTAATTTTCTCAAGTTAAATAAAGAGAAAACTGAAATTTTAGTGATCAGCAATAATGGATACAATGAAGCTATTAGAAATAAACTGGATACATTAGGATTAAAAGTCAAGACGGAGGTAAAAAGCTTAGGGGTGATTGTTGACTGTAATCTGAATTTTAAATCACATATTAATCAGATCATTAGGACAGCATTTTTTCACTTAAGAAACATAAGTAAAGTTAGACCGCTTATATCACTGAAAGATGCTGAGAAATTAGTTCACGCGTTTGTTTTCAGTCGACTAGATTACTGTAACGCACTCCTCTCAGGACTACCCAAAAAAGATATAAATCGTTTGCAACTAGTGCAGAATGCAGCTGCTAGAATCCTAACTAGGAAAAGAAAATCCAAACACATTTCTCCAGTTTTAATGTCACCACACTGGTTACCTGTGTCATTCAGGATTGACTTTAAAATTCTGCTTATGGTTTATAAAGCCTTAAATAATCTCACCCCATCTTATATATCGGAATGTCTGACACCTTATATTCCAAATCGTAACCTCAGATCCTCAAATGAGTGTCTCCTTAGAATTCCAAGAACAAAACTTAAAAGAAGTGGTGAGGCGGCCTTCTGCTGCTATGCACCTAAAACCTGGAATAGCCTGTCAATAGGAATTCGCCAGGCTGATACAGTAGAGCACTTTAAAACACTGCTGAAAACACATTACTTTAACATGGCCTTTTTATAACTTCATTTTAATCTTAATTTAACTTAATCCTGATACTCTATATGTTCAATTTCCTCAAAATAACTATTCATGGTGGCTCTAAAATCGCTACTGACCCCTACTCTCTTTTCTGTTTCTTTTTCCGTTTCTTTGTGGTGGTGGCCTGCCACCTCCACCTACTCAAAGCTTCATGATGCACCAACAATGATGGACGGATTAAAAGGCAGAAGTCTACGTGACCATCATCATCATCAAGCCATTCCGTGAGAACCCTAAATCCAAAGAGGACTGTTTCATTTATGTTAGGTAGAATGCCCAGAGGGGACTGGGCAGTCTCATGGTCTGGAATCCCTACAGATTTTATTTTTTCTCCAGCCGCCTGGAGTTTTTGTTTTTCTGTCCCCTGGCCATTGAACCTTACTCTTATTCGATGTTAATGTTGATTTATTTTGTTTTATAATTGTGTCTTTCATTTTTCTATTCTTTAATATGTAAAGCACTTTGAGCTACTGTTTGTATGAAAATGTGCTATATAAATAAAAAATGATGATGATGATGTTGATGATTCATCCCGGACAATACCCCCAGGCCACCAGAGGGAGCCCTCCCTGCGACATGGAAATGCCCCGAATTGGAGATGCTGGATAACGTCAGGGCCGCCAGGGGCCACTACAGGTAGGCTCAGAGATGTTTATTTTCTATATAGCCCGGAAGTACTTCCAGGTCACAAGGACGGAAGAAATAAAGTGCTTCTGGGCTGACGAAGAAGAGGAGTTTTTATCTGACCCTGAAGTACTAGGAAGTCACATGGACTGCGGGTTCAGAAGCATTTCCGGGTTAAGGACTATAAAGGACTATGGGAAATCCCAGACGTTGAGCTGAGCTGGGCGGAAGGGTGGCAACACGTCTGGGAGTGGTGGAGGATTATTGTTTATTGTATTGGAGAATTGTTTATATGAGTATTGTGGAGAGGAGGGTGCTTTGTGCACTGCGTATTAATAAAAAATCTGATTATTGGACTTTTACCTGGTGTCTGGCATATAGTCTGAGGGTTCAAGAGGACGTTAGCGCCCTCTATCTGTCACACTGGGAAGCTTGATGGTTAGGTTTGCATTATTAAAGTTACCCATCTCCTCTACAGAAGTCTGTGAAAAATTCCTCCACTTTTTCTGCAATAAAACTAAAGATCTAAATAATTTTTCCCTGTCTTCCCACTCCATCTAACTCTTTTTCTAAATTTTCACCAGTCATCTCTGCATTTGTTAATGACCTGCTTTATAAGATGAGTCCCACTACTTACGTACTGGACGTCATCCCCACCGCATTTCTTAAATCCTGCCTTCATGCCATAATCCCAACTGTTACGACAATAATAAATACAGTACATCCCTTGACACTGGCTTTGTGCCAGCCACTTTTAAAATCGCTTTGTAACCCCACTGTTAAAAAAGTCTGGTCTTGATGCTGACAATTTTAACAATTTCGGCCTTTACCCTTACTTGCCTTTTTTGTGAAAAGTTCTTGAACATGTTGTAGCCTTCCAACTCATAAATTACTTAACCTCTAATAAATTGATGGAACCCTTTCAGTCTGGTTTTAGGGCACAGCACAGCTGTGAAACTGCTCTGCTTTGGGTAACTAATGATTTGCTTATGGCAGCAGACTTCGGACCAACCAGCATATTAATTTTGTTAGATCTTAGTGCAGCATTTGACACTGTCAGACATGATATTCTGCTGTCCAGAATGGAGAACATGCTGGGTATCTCTGGCACTGCCCTACAGTGGTTTAAGTACTATCTGACCAACAGGCAAGAGTTTGTTAGTCTTAGCAACAGCAGATCCAGCTCAGTGCCTGTGACACAAGGGGTTCCTCAGGGCTGTCTTCAACTCTTTGCTCTTCTGTATCTATATACTGCCTCTTGGCCAGATCATTTGTAGCTATGAACTGGTTTATCATTGTTATGCAGATGACACTCAACCCTACTTCAATGTTAAAAGTGAAACTTCATCAGAACTTTGTCAGCTCACACCTTGCCTGAGGGAAATTAAAACCTGGATGGAGCATAACTCTTTAAAATTAAACTGCAGCAAAACTGAACTCCTGAAAGTTGGCACTAAAGTGCACCTTAAGAAAATGAGCTCATTTTCATTGACAATGATCTCATCAGGCCTTCTTCTAATGCAAGGAATCTTGGCGTCATTTTTGATTGTTCCTTTTCCTATTTCACCCACATAAACCACATTAAGAAACTTTCCTACTTTCTCCTCCGTAACACACGTTTGCTCATTCCTCTCCTTTTAGAATGCTAAGGAACTTGTCCATGCTTTTATCACAACCTGCATAGATTGTTTTAACTATCTACTGGCAGGCACCACTTATAATCTTATATCACAACTCCAGCTGGTTCAAAATTCTGCTGCAAGAGTCCTAACATGAACCAGCAACAGTGATCACATAACACCAGTCCTGCTTTGCCTCCACTGGCTCCCTGTGTCTTACAGAAGAGAATATAAAATTCTATTATTTACCTACAAAGTTTTAAATGGACTTGCACTGGACTGCATTAGTGACCTTTTCCATCACTATGCTCCTGTTCGCTCACTAAGGTCCTCTGATTCTGGTAGTCTTGTTGTGCCCCATACTAACCTGCACTCTATGGGTGACAGGACTTTTAGCTGTATAGCACCAAGACTTTGGAATGACTTCCCTAAATTAATCAGCTCAGCTGACTCCATTCATTCTTTTAAAAAACAACTTAAAACTCATCTGTTCTGACATTCTGCCTCCTCTTTCAGTATTCCTCTATGTCCAGATGCTCAGTATTATTTATGTGTGTTGTATTAAATTATTTGCTAGGCTTTCTTTTATTACTGAATCTAGTATTTTACTCTGGTTCATTGTCTTTTATTTGATTTAATGCCTTTGTATATCCTGTATCTATCTGTTTTAATGTTCTGTTCAGGAAACATCTGTATCGAATGTTACATATACCTGACATTTCTTTATGAGACTCAGTGAAGCGCTTTCAGCATGGGAATGGTGTTATATAAATAAAATGTAGTAATAATAATATCAAAATAATTAAGGAGTTCACATGAATTCTCCAAACTATTGATGTAGTCTGAAAACTGCTGCTGTGCTTCACTCACGTTCACCTCGGCTGGGATGTAAACTCCAAAGAGACTTATTGAAGGAAATTCTCTAGGTGAATAGAATGACTTAGTTAATAGCAAATAGTTCCAGATTGCCAGAGCAGTGCTTTGATAATATGGAAACATCACTACACCATTTTTTATTAATACAGAAATAGAGTCCACTGCCTTTTGACTTATTACAACAATCTGCAACTATGTCTGCTCTATAAAGCAGGAACCCCAGCAGTTCTAATGTGGAGTTAGGAACTGATGCCTTAGGTTATGTCTCCACAAAGCAATACAGTATGCTGAAAGAGAGAAAAAAATCCTTACTTGTTGTGAGAAGATTCACTAATACAAAAAAAGATTTCAATTAATTCACTTCAACATACTTTTGTTGTCTAAGGAAAACATTGACTTAAACCTGTGTTTTCTCATAACATATTCCTCTTAAAAAACATAAGTAAAAACTGCAGATTATCTCTTCAGTTACACAAGAAGAAACAAAGACTAAAAATATAGGCTCATGTTTAAATCAGATTCACTTGCTTGGTGCTACCTAACTCTTCTAAGATTGCCTGTTCCTTAAATATTGTTAAGTAGCCAACTCTAACACAAAAAAGAGAAGGGTTCACAGCTCATCAAGTAAATTTTTAGAAAAACTTTTGTGACATTGTAAGCACAAAAAAAACACTTAATATGCATCATACACAGTGTGGCAGGCGACCGGGTTCCAAGCCCGGCCGGGACGCCCCTGCTGCATATGTTCCGGGGGAGCAACCATGGGCAGCTCAATACCTCCCCCAGGACGCTTGGTGGCAGCCTCCCTGGCCGGCAGTGATGCCTCAACCTACCACAGGGAGATGGAGTCCTCAACAGCCCCGTTGGAAGCTGGGGTGGCTACCAGGGGGTGCTGCATGGATTCCACAGCCCAGCTGGACAACTCTGCAGCTTCACCTGGAAGTGCAATTGGAACCAGGTGGTCAAGCACCTGTAACACTTCCAGGTGGGCTATAAAAAGGACCGGCAACCACCACTCAGGGCCAGAATCGGGAGGAAGAGGACGAGGTTGCCTGGGAGGAGTAGTGGTGCCAGAAGAAGGGTTGTGTGTTGTAGTTTAAGTGCTTTTGGGACTGTGTTGTGGCTAGTGGGTTCACAGGGAAGACGTGCCCTCCAGCTGAAGAAAAATAAAGTCTTGGTGTGTTTTTACACGTGCCTCTGTGTGAATCTGTGCCGGGTCGAGTGCCATATAGCGTCTAATTCACAACAGGTACACATCAAATTTGTTTAAATTGCCATTTACGACCATGGTACACAGTGATAAATACAAGTATCTCAAACGCCATTTAATTTCTTTGCCATTTTTCTTCTGCCAATTTTGAAACCGACACTCTCTTCTTCCAAATTTGTTTTCTGAAGATGACTTTACCGTAAAGGCTGAGCAGGTAAAGTGACAAGATGCATCCCTGCCTGACACCACGTTTTACAGGAACCCAATTAGTGTTGCCAAATTCAGTTCTCATTGCAGCTTCTTGATTTTTGTAGAGGCTCTTTATCAGTAAAGTTATTGTGATTTGGTATTCCCATTTGCGCTAGAATTCTCAATAATTTATTGTGATTCACACAGTCCAAAGCTTTGCTGTAGTTGATAAAGCAAAAATATACAGGCTTTTGATATTCTTTTCTGTTCTATAATATCTTTCTAGAGACGTTGAGAACATGCACTGATTGCACATTGCCGCACAACAAACCACCTGGATTGGGACCCGAGAGCAGTAGGTGACACTTCAGCACCACACTGGACCACTGTGAGGTTTTTTACAGTGGCTTGAGTGCCAATTATGCCACCACCTCCCAAGTTTTGCCTGTATGTTGGAAGACTTACTTGAAGGGCCGGATGAGATTAAAGTCTCCAGAGATTAGCACAAGCGCCTCAGGGTGCTGTGTTTGTAGATTAGCAACAGCGGACGTTTACATGTCCAGGTTTGCACCACCTTGTGTTCACATAGAGAGTGAGTCCTCCTCCTTTCCGCTTCCCATGTCTCTGTCCACTCTAACTGTGCTAAACCCGGGTAGCTCCACGTTAGCATCTGGGATGTTAGTTGTTAGCCACATTTCACATGGAAGACTAGAAAGGAGTTAACATGCCCAGCATGCAAAAAACAGCATGTTAAGTCACGTTTTCACAGCACCGAAGATAAATACAGTGGTACCTTGAGATACAAGTTTAATTCATTCAGTGATCAAGCTCATTAGTCAAAATGCTCGTATCTCAAATCAATTTTCCCCATTGAAATTAACTGAAATGAGATTAATTCGTCCCAGCCCCCAAAAAACCATCCCAATTTTTTGTTAAATGTTTTCAACATAAGGAAAATGTATTTATAATGAACAAATATTGTATACAAACAAAATAAAACCTAATACATAAAAGAGAATCTAAAGAAATAAGCAGATGTTGACGGAGCCGAATAGTGTATTGTAATGTTTTTTCTTTCTCTTAACTTTTGCTTAACTTAATTTTCTTCTTCACTAGTTTTGTTCTTTTTTGCCACGCTTTTATCACTTTCATTCGCAGGGTGTTTCAACAGAAACCTGCCCAAGAAGCTTTGTTTCTTCCTCACCTTTAGAATGTTTCTGAAATGAGTTAGGCAAGTGTCATTAAATAGCGTCACTGCACGACCAGTTGCAACTTTTTCAGGGTGTTTCTTTTCAATAAAATCCAAAACTTTTTCCCACATTGCCAACACTTCCTTTATCTAACTTGAAGAGATAACCTCCTCCGCCTCTGGCTCCTCTGTGATACCGATTTTCTGCAGAACCTCCGTATGTTGCTGCATCTGTAGCTCCGTCAACTTCTCCGTCATCAGTTCTTTGGAATGTGCGGCGACAAGCTCTTTGATGTCTCGTATTTCGAATTTTGGCTCGTAACTCAAGGCAAAAAATCGACCTAGTGACGGCTTGTATCTCAAAAAACGTACGTTGGGGCATTTGTATCTCAAGGTACCACTGTACAGCAATCACACAGCCTACAAAATTTCAGGCCTTCATGTCTAACTTCAAATAACTAACAAAGACTGAGCACCTCTGCTTATGACAGGAAGATAATTCAAATGTCTCTGCCTTGCTCTCTGTTCCTTTTTATAGACATAAAATTATTGCAATGCCTTTAGTTTAAATTTAAATCTTCTGTCACAAGACCTTGTCGCACAGACAAAAATTGTACCTATTGCCACGTGGGATTAGCTGTGAAATCAGGATAAAGTATCAGGTTGTTACAAATGCAAAAGCAAGGTCCTATTAGGTTAATCGGTTTGAAATTGCTTTGTTTTACTATGTGATTAAGCTAATCTGTACTATTGTGTGCATAACTAATGCAATAAAAAATTTATTTATTTTTTACTTGTAAACATCTTTCAATGCTCTTAGCCTTTTCTCAGTTACAAGTGCAAAGCAAAAATATATTAAATTAAATGAAGTTGACAAAAGCCCAATATAAGGTTCATGTTAATGAAATATAAACTGAGGTAAGTTTCAGCCTCTGGGAACTTAGTTCCTCAGAGTATAACAGGCAAAAAAAAATAGTCACTCATAATTACAATCATTCAATTTATATAGAGGGAGCCTGCAGCTACATAAAGTGTATTTAGCAAATGAACAAGCAGTCTAGCCTCTGGTAATTTGCTTCACAATACAATAACAAGAAGAAAAGCAATATATGTGTGCTGTTTTAAAAAACACAACCTACTCAAAACAATATGAGACGGTTGCAGTTAATGTAATTGTTTGCATTGCCTTTATGGCTGGAATATCTTTAGCAACATTTGGAAACCTGGTGGTGATCATTTGCATCACTCATTTCAAGCAGCTGCACACACCAACAAATGTGCTCACACTTTCAATGGCTTTTGCGGACTTTCTAATTGGAATATTCATTATGCCTGTTAAACTGATTCAAACAATGGATAAATGCTGGGACTTTGGAGATGCTTTCAGCTGGACAGTGTTACTTTGTTATACAATTCTAAGTAGCACTTCTATTGCACATCTGATTTTTCTTGCTATTGACAGATACTATGCTGTTTGTAACCCACTGCTTTATTCCTCAATAATAACAACAGAAAAAGCCTGGGTATTTGTAGCAATCAGTTGGATTTCTTCAGTTTGTTTTAGTGCCATAATAAATTACGTTTCAAATGCTTATCTATATAACATGGAAAATTCTAGTTCAGATTTCTGTTTATTTGTTATTAATCTCATACTTATCATTGTGGATATGGTATTTGTATTTGTGCTCCCATTTTCTCTCATGCTGGTTCTCTATTGTAAAATCTTTATTGTTGCTGTTCAACATGCTAGAACATTAAGGAATGTGGCAAATCAAGGTAATGCAATGCAATCGGACAAAAAAGGACATACAGAGAGGCAGAATAAAGCTACAATCACAATAGGTATTGTAACTGGCACATTTTTTATATTTATAAGTCAGTTTTATATACTCTACTTTTTAGTAACATTCATGGATATATCTGTTTTTATTCTGGATATAACTGAATACTTAATTTTGTTCAATTTTGCCTTAAATCCACTTATTTATGGTCTGTATTATCCTTGGTTCAGGAAAGGATTTAAATGTATTATAACATGCAGAATATTCAAACCTGACTCTTCCTTAACAAATCTGCTTTCATAAAATACTTTCTTTCCTCATCTGTGTGTAATGTTTATGTTTTGATGGTAATGACAAAAGCCGCACAAAATAAATGTGATATGAAGAGATCAAGATTGCTTTCTAGTCCTATGTATATTACACTGTTAAATTGTTAATACTGTGTTGCAAACTTTGTTAATGCAAACTTGAGATAAGGGGTGACAAAGACATTAAACCCATATTACTAAAAGGATTGACAGCATGTAGAAACTGAAAAATAGCCAACTTCCTTAAAAACCTTAGTTGTATATATGGACTATACATGTGGTTAAACAACACATGGTCAGAGAGTCAGAAAAAAGAAGTTACTGATCACGAAGTGATGAGTTAGTTTGAGACACATCTTATAAAGGGAAAATTTTTTTTTAATGTTAGGCTAAAATCTTCTCAGCCATTTTAAATGTAAATATCAGCAATATCTATGGGACAAATATATCTGATTTCAAAGATTCATTTCAAACTATTTTATTTAAAGCAAGTAACTTTTCATTGTTCTCAACTGTGCAAAATTTCTTCTCAATATTCTACTAAAATGTTATGTATAATTATAAGGTCTCTTGCACTTTCAGGAGCACTGACTTACAATAAGTGATCATTACAACTCACTTATATTATTTTAGTCATAGTTTGACACAAAACTTTAACTCTAGTATCAGTGACACAGTTAAATCTTTATTCAATGTACAGACAAGTGTACTTGACCTTCCAGGTTTCTTATACCCTGAGACACTTTCATGATATATTTACATATGGATTCAGATATTGTAATTTTATAATTAGCGTTACATAATCATGAGGTAGAAAAAATCAATATTGTACAGCATACTGTGGTCATACATTATCAGCTTTTTTTGTTATTTCTGCTCTGCTGTCTGTTGATAATGATCTCCCAGACTTCCAGACCTCTTCTCTGGCATTTAGCATTTACATTGTTAAAGTTAACTTTATTTGATTAGTTATATGTTATTATACACAGTGAACTGCCTTATTTGCTGCTGTGAATAGGCTATGTCATAATCTTACTGCTTTTGAATTTATTCTCAAGAGTTGATGTTCCCTTTTTGTTGGCCTTCTTGGTATACGAGGGGGGACCCAAAAATAACCAGAAATAATTTTTAAAACGTGTTTAATTTAATTTTCTGTACAAACTACAATTAGTCTCCTTCAAAGTACTCTCCATTGGCGGAAATACACTTATCTAACCGTTTGTTCCATTGTTCGAAACATTTTTTAAATTCGTCTGAAGTAATGCCCATTAATGCTCTGGTCGTTTCTTGTTTTACCTCTTCGACGTCAGCAAAACGACTTCCTTTCAAGTCTTTTTTCATCCGAGGGAACAAAAAGAAATTCACTCGGAGCTAAATCCGGTGAGTAGGGTGGGTGGTTCAGGGTTGTCATTAGGGTTGCCACCCGTCCTTTAAAATACGGAACCGTCCCGTATTTGAGAATGAAATTGTGCTTGGCCCCCAAGGGATGTGGCCGCCGCTGCAGTATGCGTCCCTTATTTTTTTGTATTAAAAGTGGTAACCCTAGTTGTCATACCGTTTCAATAACAATAGTTTCTGCAACACTTTTTTCAAGAAGAAAACAAAATTTCACTGCCGCGCGTTGCTCACGATAATCGGCCATCGTAAAAACACGACGCTTGCACAAAACTACTTTTACAAAAAATTCACTGAACACAAGCACAACCTTCCAGACCGATGGCACTCGGCAGACTGACTTGTGAGGAGTGTAACTAGATCGCCCTAGCGGCCCAACCACGCACTACAGTACCAACCTAACAACAACAAAATTCCGGTTATTTTTGGGTCCCCCCTCGTATATCTTTAGTTATCCTGCGCTAAATATTTCATTATATCTATTATAAGGTCATACATATCCAAAGCATATAGAAGAAATTTCTTTTCAGGAGACTAAAGCACATTTTGACTATTGCTGCAAGCTTCCATTTGTTTATATATATATATATATGTATTTTTTTTAGATGATGAAGCTTCACTAATATAATAACGATTTCCTGGACAAGATTGACTTAAACCTTTGCTTTCTCATAGTTTCTCTTTGATTACAGAAAGAAGCAAATGCTAAAAATAGCATGACCCATGTAAACATCAAATTCACTTGCTTGACGCTACCTAGCTCTTCAGATGCATCATGGATTGCCCTGTTCCTTAAATATTGTTAAGCAAATGACTTTAACACAGAAAACTTGGGAAGGGCTTACAGCTCATCAAGTGATGCTGACTGAAAATTTTGTGCCATTTTAATCTGAAGAAAACTGCATGTGCATCGTGAGTAGGTGCACATTATATTTTTTATGGGTTCTTATGACTATGGCACACTTCACACACCATACATCATTTTACCATTTTTCTAAAAAACTGAGTAAAGACAACAAAAACAAAACTGGGGTTATGATAGCATTGTTAAAATTCTCAGTGGCCAACAATTTTATCTCATGCACCCTGACCTCAGGTTAGTGCTTCACTGTGATATACAGAAACCTACTTGTGAGCCACGTAGTCAGACAGCAAATAAGTACTAAATATTACTATTTTAAAATTTTTAAACACCCAATGAACCAAGGAACATGTCTAAAGAGATGTAAAGGAGCATAAACAGTCAGTTTCACCTGTAATACAATCAGTTGTTACCTTAAAAGCCAAGCTGGCTAAAAAGAATTGTTTGGTGATTACTGGATAAACATTGGACAGGTTAGAAGGTTCACAACACGAAAAGAAAGATTAGCAGCCTAATCTCCAAATTAGTACAGACTGAGTCTTACAATACACCACTTGGAATGTCCAAGAAGATAAAAGTAAGCCCCCCATGTGGATGGACATACAATTTACAGATGAAGGCAATGGAGAGGCAGTGAATAAAAAATGTGTTTATAGTGTAAGGGACGGCCGGTAGCCCAACCCGGCCAGGATGCCCGAGAAGGGTCTGGCTGCAGCCTGCAATACCTAGGAATTTAGACACGGAACGCCCTTCATATCACGGAACGCCCCCCAGAACTAGTCACGGAACGCCCTTTGATGTCAGTTTCGAAACGTCATCATTGTTTTTGTCGGAGTCCGGAGGAATGGTGGACTTAGAATATATCTTTCTGAAAGATTTTCGAGGAAAGAAGAAGAGTTCGTGTTGGAAATTAAGATGGCAGTGAGTTTGTTACAAGTTGTACTAGTATTAGGTAATATTATACTTTACTGCTAGGGTACGAATTATACCACAGTGTAATAAAGATGTTAAATCAACTTTCAGGTTCCGTGCAGTACTAAGCGCTCTAAGAAAGTATTAACAGTTAAACAACAAACAGGATGGTTTGTGTAGCTAATTGTTACAGGGCTAATCGGAATACTCAATTCTGAGCAGTAAATCAACGGATTCAGCAGTCAATAATTTTTTATAACAATTGTTATAATATGCAATTGACCGTTGTTGAGTATAATTAACCATAGCGCAGTGTAACGGACTGTAATCAAATATAAGTGACCGTGATTAAGTACTTATAATTGCCAGAATATCATTCACCATTTGTCCTGTATATCACGTATATGCAAGTTAATCAGAAGCAAAACCAGTAACCAGTAACCTGGTATTTTAGATATCAAAATATATTTCAGAAAGACAATACAGAGAGATTGAGCCATTATAAGGTAATGTTCCACAGAAAGCTTATTGTTTGCATAATTTTCTAAGACAAACACAGTTAATAGTGGATATACTGGTTTTTCAGTTATAGTAATGTTGGTAGTCTGAAGTTTGAATATACTTAGGTCACTTTAGATGATCTTTTTTCATAGTTCTGTATATATATTTACAGTACATAACTGAACATTTTAATAAGTAGCTACAAACAAAGGGCAAGTGTGAATGCAATATTCAATTTCCTTCAGTTCAAGAAAGTTCAAATTAGATTGTAGACAATAATGAGGAAAAGAACAGCCAGGATAGAATCATGTTGTTGTTGTTATTATTATTATTATTATTATTTATTTTATAAAGTTCTTTCAATAATAGTACAGTTTGTTTGAACTCTTAAAACAAAATGAAATGTTTCATGCCCACCTCTCCTGCATTCTTCAAAAATACTGCTTTTGAAGTTTTTTTTCAATTGAAATAAAGTGAAGTGATTGTCCTCGTGCATGTTTGTCAGTTTTAAGAACTTTATATCTATTTTATATTCACCAGAGACACATAAGTATATTGAAGACCACAGAGGAACCTACAGTTGTGTTTGGTGCTCAGGAGTTTGCTTGTCTGTTTTGCTATAAAAGATCAGATTATGCAGGCATCATCAGCCACTTACAGAACCACAAAAGGACAGTAGTTGTTCATGGAGGTATGTGAAGTGCTCTAGAAGATATCTTGTAACTTGTAAAATTTGATTAATTGACACTTTTAATACACTATAATGCAGCTAGATATTCACCTTAACAACATGATTTTATTTGACAAAATAGTACACTGTGTACTTTTTACCCTTTTGAAAAGCTAGCTTTGAATAATTTTAGATTAATTCATGACTGTGTATTAACAATTTTCTCTTTTAAAATATTTAGTAGAATATGACAAAGATCATACTACAAATACTTTAATTTTTCAGAATGTAAGTGTGGAATTACATTGCCTACAATTGACAGGCAACATATAGTATATTTTCATACATTTTTAAAAGCATCATTGACAGAATCTTTAATTAGTTTGTTCTGTTTAAAAGAATAATAGGACAGGACTGGCTTGTTTTAACTCTATTAAATTTAAGGATTATCTGAATTTCTTTCATTAAGTTTTAAATGTTTAGCAAAATAATTCTGAATATTAACCTTTTTTTTCTTTGTACTGTTTCAGGTTTTAAAATATACAAGTGTTCACTGAACTGCTAGGGATCAGGCCATTACCATTGCTGTTATTGTCAGAAAACAGTAGTTCATAAAGATCAGTTCCTCAGGCACTTGTCAGATTGTGGCAAAGGTCCTAAAGTGCTCCCTCTGCCCTCCATGACCATGGCACCAGTCACCACCCAGTCTCTGTCCTCTGTGCCCACGGCACCGGTTGCCACCCAGTCTCTGCCCTCCATGCCCACTGCACCAGTCACCACCCAGTCTCTGTCCTCTGTGCCCACGGCACCAGTCGCCACCCAGTCTCTGCCCTCCGTGCCCACTGCACCAGTCACTGCCCAGCCTCTGCCATCTGAGTTCAAGTTCTTTGTTCTTGATCTTTGTTCAACTGTTCAGTCCCAGCATTCAGAAGTTGTTCTTTTTTATATCTTTGTTCATATGTTCAGTTCACTCAGTTTGAACCTCAGCCCAAATCTCCCAAAATTAGCATTTTAGCAGGACTGTTCCTTATTTACTCTGTTATTTCTGTTACCTAGTGATGACTGCTGCCCATTTGAACTATTCTTCTTTAAAAATTTGATCCTAATAGCTTTCACTAGGCGCACGGTGGCACAGTGGTAGCGCTGCCCCTGTGTGGAGTTTGCATGTTCTCCCGTGTCTGCATGGGTTTCCTCCGGGTGCTCCAGTTTCCTCCCACAGTCCAAAGACATGCAGGTTAGGTGGATTGGCGATTCTAAATTGGCCCTAGTGTGTGCTTGGTGTGTGTTTGTGTGTGTCCTGCGGTGGGTTGGCACCCTGCCCGGGATTGGTTCCTGCCTTGTGCCCTGTGTTGGCTGGGATTGGCTCCAGCAGACCCCCGTGACCGTGTGTTCAGATTCAGCGGGTTGGAAAATGGATGAATGGATAGTTTTCACTAAGCTATTTTGGAAGAGCTGTGTAAATAATTCATAATGGCACAGTGGTAAAACATCCTCAAGGTTCTAAAATATTTGTAATGGTGTGCTGTGGTCTCATGTGTGAAGCCAAAGTCACTCCCTTTATAAATTATTTGTTCATTTAAAAGTTGCTAGAGATTATATTATCTGATGTTCACTATTTCTCTACCTGTTCTATTACTAATAATTCTACTCTTGTAATCTGAAATGAATATCATTGTCATAAAAAGTGATGAAAGGCTCCAGCTAAATTTTGGTTAAGTAATTCTTTCTTCTGTGTGATAAAATTATTAATTGGCACATTTTCAGAATTAAATATTATTAATCCAGTTCTACAATGATATTCCATCTGCAAAGTTCATATCAACTTTGTTTTTAATATATATTAATATAATATAAATCAATTTTGACAAAACAAATTTTATCTGTAGGAAAATTGCCTCTAAAATAATGCCAGGTAGCTGGAAAGAACCACAGAAGAAGGTAATGTGAATATAAATATGTGTTGCTAGTATAAGACAAAAAACACACACAGATATCTCCTCTACTAACTAATCACCTCTTCAAATGATCGAATCTACCCAAACAGATTGACAGCCTGGACTGCTCAGGGTAAGTGGAGGACACTTTGCCAGTAGTAAGATGTAAATGTTGATTTAAAATAATAACTTGCTTTTTTTTAGTATGCTCTCTATATTGCCACTGGAAGAGCATTTGATTTCAGTCAGGTCAGTGGTTTAAGTGTAATATTTGTTTGAATATTGTGATTTTTTTATTCATAGAATTTATTGTAATTTCCTGATTTACATTTTTTAGGAAGACATGCCAAAAATTAGAAGATGGTTGTGTCATCTCTTACTTCGCAAAGCCAGCATTAAAGGTGTGTAACTTTTCAAGCTTTTTTTAAGGGAAGAACAGTTATAAGAATTTGTCAGCTTACAGTATTTCTAAATTTTTTTTATCTTCCAGCCAAGACATCGGTCTTCACTTTCCACACGAGAAGAAGGACATTCTGTGCCCCACGGGCAGTGCTTCGTAATTATCAGTTGAAAAGTTTTCTGACACTAATTTTATATATTAGAACTTCACAAAAAGACTTTGACCAACTGGTCACACAGCAGGTCTCTGGTGAGGCTGTCACTGACTTGTGTCTCTCGTCAGCCCTGTAGTGTGTCAGTGGCGTTATGGGGGCAGAGAATGGTGGTCTTAAAAATGAGTGTTTTGTGTGCTTGTGCTCTAACTGATTTATTAAATGGCAATTATTTCTGCTTCCAGCAATTCCAGACAAGATAGGAAAGAGCAAGGACTTTTCTCCCCCACCTTCTTTTCCATTACTAAAGAATATGAAAATGTTGACTGAATTATTTATGCCAGTACAATCATATTAAGCATATTTATGGTTACATTTAGTTGTTAGCAAATTGTACCTCACAAAGGCACAGTCCTGTCAGGTATGTAGTGAAATGATTCTTATGGCACAGCCAATGCCTTAAAGGTGATCTTTCTTTTTCCTTTTCAATATCATTCAGAAATCAACCAGTCTAGAATGGAGTGATTGTTTGCTTCAGGTAAACACTTTCCATTATGTATAACTTTTAGATGTAGCATTTCTATTGTAATATGTTTGGGTGAATGTTTCAGCAGTTTTTAAAGCATGCTTACTAAACTGGGAACAATTAAATTACATATTATTTGAAATGATGATATTTGAAATGATGAATTTGGCCTTCACAAGTGACAATGCTGTGGTAATTGGACTCTTTGTCTTTCAGGGACTCACTTCAGTACAATTCCAGTAGACGTTCAGATTGAACTGAAATGGGTCTTACAGCAATGTATTAGTAAATAAAAATGAATGCTTTTTCACTACAGAGCACTTAGTCATTTTGAATTATTTGTGCACTTTCTGAATGGTTTCTAACTAGACATGACATTCCCTTGAAGATGAACTGCTGTGGTTGTACACTGGAGTTTATTTTTTTTTTTTCACTCCACCTCATGCCTACAGGCAGTAGAGACAAAAAGCAAGAGAAATCAATTGAGCTAAGCATTCCTATGACATGCTGTGGTCATATTGGTGTGTTTATTTCATAAGCCAATTTGATTGTTCTTTGGGTAAAAGTGGAGTTAATATATTGATATTCCTAATAAAGTACTTGGCAGTATTTTTTTTCTTTTTCATAAAAAAAGTCTTCATTGATCCAAAACATCCTAACTGCTTGTGACTGGCTGGATGCCAACAAAGACCAACTTGTTGGGACAGTCCTCCGGCCAAGAATTCTGGAAATGGACGAGGATGAAGTTACATACACAATTGAAAAATAAGAACAAAGGGGAGACGATGAAGAGACTGAAGAAGTCATGTCCACCTTCTTATTTACTTTTGAATGCCTGAAGGACATGAACTTTTTTCTTGATGAGATACAGGTTAAAAAAAATATTCCCATCAGTTGCTGCTGTTCGACAAATTAGATTTTTGTGTTTTATTTTTTTTCATGTGGAAAAACCTACCGTGATGTCATTTTGTTCAGTGGATTTGATCAGTGATTCACTGTAAAGAAAAGTGGGGATGGACTGGCTTTCTGACCTGCTTCAATAGTTCATTGTCTACTGAAATGACCAATGTAATGGATGGAGGACACAGATGGATGTCCCAACTGGGATTGTGTGCTTTATTTCTTTAAAATAAATTCATATTTGAACCTGGATCTTATGTGTGTGTGTGTGGTTGTGTGAAGGGTTTGGGTGCTAAAATGCCCCCCACAGGTTACACTCCCCTATGTGGTAATTATAACAGTGTGTTTTGATACATCACTTTAATTTTCAAAACCTAGACTGTTGGCTTGCAAGTTCAAGAAGGGAGTCTAATTAAAAGCAAAAATTAGTTGGGGAAAAATGTACAGCCCTGGGACTGAATATGGGAACTACTGTATGAAACAATGCCATTTTACAAATCAGGATTATATATATATATATATATATATATATATATATATATATATATGATGTGTGTCCGGACACCACACCAGCTCCATCATTAAAAATGCTGCTGACATCACCATCATAGGCCTGATCACCACCAATGATTAAATGGCTTGCAGACAAGAGGTCTATCTGCTGACTCAGTGGTGCCAGGACAATCACTACCTTTCATGGCCAAAATTTAAGGAGCAGGTCATAGACTTCAGAGAATGGATTAAGCTGTGGTTTGTTTTTGTGGGGTGCTGTGGAAATGGTGAGCTTGTTTAAATTTCGTACACTAACAATCACTGATGAATTGAGGAGGGAACAGCATGGTTTGCCTATTGCCAAGTTCACCAATGCCTTCCTGAGATGTCTCACATGTGCTGTCTGGAGTCCATCTTCACTGGCGGCATCACATCCTGGTAGGGCACACACGCGAGGGTGGTGAATGCCACAAACTATTACTGGCACCCAGCTGCCTTCTGTCCAGGATATCTAGAAGACATTCTGCTAAGATTATTACACACTCGGCCATCCTGCACAAGTGTTTTTCTTAATCCTCCCTTCTGGCAAATAGTAAAGAACCAATGGTGCTAAGTATGGCTTGAAAGAAAGTGTTTAGTTAAAGAGTTACTGAACAGCCAATCATAATAAGAAACGTAAGAAAAAGACTAGGTATAAATATTTGTAATATACCTGAATATATATCTCTACTGTAAATTGTATTCTATATCTTTGTTGTGTTTTATTATATTATTACTGTTCTGAGAGGCATGTACAGTAAATAACAATATTATTGTACTGTATGCACAAGACAATAAATACTGTATGTTTAATGATGAGATCACCTCGGGATAATTCCCTGCTGAAAGCACACTGTAACTGATCCACTATTTATTATTATTAGTAGTTGTAACAGTTTTTGATATTTATAAAATTTTACAAAGACGACGACTCAAAGACAGTTTGAGTTTATGTTGGTATAAGTTGGGTCTTTGCAATCAACTTAAATGTTGCACAAAAAAGGTTTAAGAACAATCACGATTGTCTCAAACTGAAAAGTTAAAAAATGTAAAATTATGTAAAATCTACTGGCTGTCACATGCCTTTCAATTGATATGGACATGACATCCAGTATTTCACACATGCAGCTTTTAGTAATGAAAACGTTGATGGATCAAATCAATAAATAAATGACTGTTTCCTAAAATGTTTCCTTGTCAGTTTTAAAACTAATTTTATATGTAGCGCTGTTTTTGAAAACCTTCTAAAAATAATGAAGCTTTATTATTGTTTCACATGTGTATAATTTGCTAGTGGGAATATAAAATACATTTATAGATTGAAAATCTATAGGTATGAGTTTCATGAGGCACATTCCGTTTGAAACGCTGGGTAGTAATAAGATTTGTTATTTTTACTATAATCTAACACTGCGTAATGAACAACCATTCAAAATAGTAAAAAAAAAAACAACATAAAACTGTACTTTATATCGGCGAAGTGTTAGAATCATGAAAGAGCTTAGAATGATTTGATAGCATAAGTATGAAACTGGAAGTCATTTATGTTTGACCAGATAGAAAACTGTTGTAATTTGTACAACTACAGCATCTACAGCATTCTGTACAACGAGCGCGTCAACACTGTCTCGCAGAGGGCATGATACGAGTGACGCTGGGAAAGGACGTTATGATAAATTGTGTCATTACATGCGTGTGTACTATGTTGTGCTCTGAAGGGCATTCCGTGACTGAACCTATGGGCATTCCGTGATATGGAGGGCGTTCCGTGAGGTATTGCAGTCTGCAGCGTGACTCTGTTGGGGGATGCCCAGGATGTGGAAAGTTGGGGAAAGGCAGCTTCTTTAAGGCATTGCCTCCCCCAAGACACTAGATGGCAGCTTCCCTGGAGTGCAGGGGTGGCCCCAAATCCCCCAGGGCACTATGGGACTTGGAGTTCTGTATCTGAGCCCTGTTGGGTGCCGTTGGTGTCTGCCAGGGGATGCTATAGAAGAACCATGGCAGACAAGGTTTTTTCTTAACACAGAAGTGCTAGCAGGTCACATGAGCAGAAGCAAAGAAGTACTTCTGGGTTGGCCGATATAAAAATGACTACCTTAAACCCAGTCGGTGAGCCAGAGCCAGGTGGAAGGTGGACAAAGCTTGCTGGGAGGTGTGGAGGAGAAAAAAAAGAAACAGAGAGAAAGAAAGAATAATTGTGGGCTGTATTGCCTGTGTACTTGTGGCTGCAGTGCAGGAAAGTGTTGTAAAGAGCCTGACAAAAATAAATACGCTCTAGGTGCTTTTAGCTTGTGTCCTCAGTGTCTGTCTGTTGGGTATGAGGAGCAAAAGTGCCCTCTAGTGTTCAAAACAGCAAAGTCAGTAAGAATGCAATAGGCCTAAAAATCCATAAAGCAAAGATGAAATGTTTTGAGGGAGGGGAACACTGCATGAAACAAAGGCAAGTGAAAATCCATAAAATCAAACAGGTGCTTAAAATCCTGAAACTTTAACATAACACGGCAAGGTAAGAGTACTTTGAGATAAAGGCATCTAAGTGCTGAGGTGGACAGCATAGCATCAAAGATACTGAACATGAAGATAACAAAAAGTCATTTCTCATCCATACAGGCTTACCACAGTAAGAGTTACAGATTCAAAAGCGAATATAGGTGACCATATAAACTGGAAATTAAAGAGAGAAAATGAGCTAAGGCACTGTTACATCCTGTATGACTCTTTTAAGCCAGATACAATTTGAAAAAAGGAATTAAAACTGAAATAGGTCTAAGATGTTTTAAGAAGGAAAAAAACACAATGGAGTAAATGGTACCCCCCAAAATTACTACCCAAAGCCCTTTGGAGATTCTAAGAGTCATCTGGATATGTCTATCTATCTACAGTGTTTATCTAAAAAGAGAGATATCATACAACAGTAGAAAATCAACAACAATATTTCAGTTGCAAGGAAGATGATTTCAGTCTGATCAATCAGTTTTGGATCATATCATTTTTAAGTGATCAAGGAAAGATATTTATCCTTATGAAGCACATCTCTACTAATAAATCATTTCAGAACTGTAGTATCCTAGAAGTATCAGAAGTACGCTGGTGTGGTTGCTCTGGTAATCAGAAATGCAAGAGACCATAAGGCTAAATTGGCCAGCAGCTGGATCTCACTAATACCAATACCACACAAATTGTTCCAGCTCACACAAAGCAAACATCATGGAGATGCAGTCTAAAATCATACATATTACTACAGATTAGAACAATAACTTTAAAAAGAAAGTCCACTCAGAATCAGTTTAAACAAATCAGTAATCCTATTTGCCTTAGCAATATGAACATGATTGTCAAGTGTGTAAGCCATTCATAGGCTACCTGATAGTTACAAATAAGAACTATTTGAATACCTAGAGTGGGATGCATTCAACAGTCAGCCACTGTGGCTGCAGCCAAAATTGATACAAACTGGCCAATAGATCATTTGCAATGCTCATGCATGCAAATAATGGACAAGTGTTGAAATAAGGATGCTATAATATAGGCAGAACTTAGGAGGCTTATTATACTTGACTTAGAACAGGCCCCTTTATTGTCAAATCCATCTGTGGGTTTGTGAGTGCAACTGTGAGGCCCTAGTTGACATGAGTGTTACTGCCACCAAAGCTTGGCCAAATTTATTGAGAGAGTGGATGCAGTAGACCGTGACCAGAATGGAGCTGACTGTGGCCATTGTGAAACAACACCCACATTGTTGCAAACTCGAATAAACAAAAGAATGGCAAGGCAGAGACAGTCTTTAAATGTATGGATGGCTAATATTAAGGACACGTGTATTTTGGGTATTGACTGTCTTTGACTGGTGATTGCCTGCCAAGACCTGTAAATAAACAATCTGAGTTTTACAAAATGACCAACACTTCCATTTCTGGGGCAAAACACTGCCCAAGGTGCTGCTGGTGCCTGAGCAATTTAATTACCCCCAACTACTGTCCTGACCATTGTGTTACAGAGCCCAAAGCTTTGAGATTTATTGGGGGAAGATTTTTGAAGCTAGTAAATCAATGGTAACCCTTACCTAGCAAAACTAGATATGGGCACTGTTTCAGGAATTTCAAGTCCGTTTTGCCAGCTTAACTGAGGATATTCAGTGCATCAGCCCAGTTCAGCATCCTATTGAGATGAGATGGGCACACTCTATTCACCAGCGCCCCCACTGCATCAAACTGACTAGGCAGGAAGAAGCTCACAAGATACTGCATGCAATGCAGGAAGATGGAAATATCAATGTCCTTGGGTTTCTCCAGTTGTAATTATGCCAACAAATAATGATTGGTGCTTATATGTAGATTACAGAAAGCTTAATATGGTTACCCCAAAGGATTCATACCCCCTTGCCACGTACCGATGAGTCATTAGACCTCACTACTGGTTCCTTTTGTCTCTCGTTCCTGAACTACAAGAATGAATACTGGTAGGTAGACACTGGCATGGCCAAAGACTGCATTCAATATAAGAAGAGGGTTGTGGTAGTTCAAGGCCACACCTTTTGGCTTGTGTAATGCACCAACCTCTTTAGATCACCTTATGGAAAACGTGCTGGCAGGTACTTACTGGTACATAGAAGCAACTTTTCAAAAGCACTGCAGATGTTAGCAAAAGTGTTACATAAGCTGTGGAATGCAAACCATAAGCTTCACACCAAGAAGCACCACTTGTTCAGTCAAGAGGTACTATATCTAGGAAATAAGGTAAGGAGCCAAGGAATTATGACTTATGACTAAAAAGTGGCTGCAATGCAGGGATATCCTAAGCAAAGGAATTAGTGGCAGGAGAGACAATTCCTGGGCCTAGCATCTTATTACCACCATTTTCTACTTGGTTTCACCATAACCAGCCCCACTGCATCATGTGTTAAAAAGGATGTGTCCTTTCATTTAAGTGTTTAAAAAGAGCCTGTTGCAAAGCACCTATTCTGGTACTGCAAGATACCCATTTACCAATCTTGTTAGACATGGATGATAGTTATGTGGGAATAGCAGATGTGCTTTCTCAACACCACCCTGACAGTGACAGGGTGGTGGCTTACTACAGCTGTGCCATAAGCAAAAAGAAAACAACAACTGTGTGACCCAAAGCCCACTCTTGGCTGAAGTATTGACCATCAAACACTTCAGATATCATCTACTTTATATAGCTTACGCTTTGTGATCTGCAGTGAATATGGTGCTCTCCAGTGCCTATTGCTGTTTTGGCAAGCAGGAGGAAAACTAGCGCAATGGTTGAACATTTTTAAGTGTTCGAGTTCAAGAGAGACCAGCAAATGCTCTGTCCTGCAGATCTTGTGCAGAAGATAGATGTGTTCGCTGTGAGTGCCAGGAATGAAGAGAAAATGTGAGATAGTAGATACTACTGCAGCACAATGTCAAGCAGTGGTACTACCACAAAAAGCACAGGATGACACAAGATGCGAATGCTTTCTGGCTGGCTAGCTGGCTTAAAGAAGGTAAGTGCCTCACTTGGGAAGAGGTTTTTCCCAATCCACTGGCATGAAGGGCTTATATTCTTAGTGAGTAGGTTATTGATCGATCAAAAGTTGCAGTGTTTGGATCCAGAAACTGGAGAATGAAAATGGTAATTTGTTGTACCTCAAGCACTCAGAGAAGAAGTGTTGCATAGAATGCAGGTCTGTTCACTTTGGAGTTACCAAAACCCATAAGCAGCTGAGATCATATCACGCGACAGAGTAGCCGCAAGTAAGCCCAGCAAGTTAGGGAGCAATGTGAAGATAGTCTATCAGCGTTTTTAAGAGAGTTTTTTTTTAGAAGCGTCCGTGTCTTCTAGGGGTGCATTCAGGCCCCCAGCAATACCTCCCCCTGGACACTAGATGGCCACTCCCCGGGGTTGGAGTGGTGCCTCGGTTTCCCGCAGGGCTCCATGGGAATTGGAGTTGGGTACAGCCCTGTTGGGTACCACAGGCACCGTCAGGGGGTGCTGCAGCTGGGACACCTGGAAGTGCAGCCGGAACTCGGTAATCAACCACCTGGAGCACTTGCGGGTGGACTATAAAAGGTTTCGGCTACCACCACTCAAGGAGCCAGAATCGGGAGGAGGAGGATGAGGTTGCTTGGGAGGAGTGGTGGAGGAAGAAAAAGAGTTTTGCTTGGGACTGTGAACTGCCTGAGGGACACAGGGAAGACGTGCGCCCACAGGTGAAGAAAAAATAAATAGTCTGTTTATTTTACGTGTACCTCCGTGTCCAGTTTGTGTCGGGCCGGGTGCCTATATAGCGCCTTATCACTATAAATATATACTGTTTATATGTGTGAGTGTATATGTACACCTTATCTATTTATTTATTTTACTATTATATTGCTAAGTGTTCTATGAAGACTTGTAAATAAGAGTATTATTGTGCCATGTAATAATAATAATAATAAATTTTATTTATATAGCACCTTTCCTATGCTCAGTATGTACACATGGCAATAAACCTGACTTGACTTTGACTGATGAATCCATAGAACTTGCCTTTATTTTATCTGTGAAAAGCATTATGTTTTTCATTTGTGTTTATATGACAAGTTATGGTAAGTATGTTCATTTCTACAGCAACTCCAATTATTGCATTTAAAAGTGCATATCAAACTAACATGTGATGGAATGAATGTGACCTAGAACAGATAGATATCCAGTTCAAGGTTGATGTTTATTATATATAACTATACAATTATAAATTTACTGAAAAAAATGACAGACAATTTTTCATTGTAATTTTAGGGCAGTAGAGAAGTGTAATCTATCTCTACAGCACTCTACTATAGGGTACACTCATGATCCATACTGAAATTCTTACTTGCATGCACACATCCAACCTCAGTTACACCAAGTCAGTTTCTAGAGTTTCTAGTCAACATAATAAATATAGTTTCTGAGCACAAGAAAAAAAAAATAGAAAACATTGTGACGGACAGCCGGGTCCCATGCCCGGCCGGGACGCCTCTGATGCATACGTCCCGGGGGAGCCATCATGGACTTTGCAATACCTCCCCCGGGGCGCTTGGGGGCAGTCTCCCTGGCACTGGATTCCTCCTCAATCTCCCCCGTGGCTCCATGGGACATGGAGTCCACCACAGCAGCCCGGTTGGGAGATGGGGTGGCCGCTAGGGGGTGCTGCAGAGAGCCAGTCACCACACTGGACAGTTTATCAGTCCCACCCGGAGGTGCAATTAAGACCAGCTGGTCAGGCACCTGGATCACTCCTGGGTGGGGCATAAAAGGGCCTGCCTCCCAGCAATCGTTGGCCAGAATCGGGAGGAAGAGGTTGCCTGGGAGGAGTGGTGGAACAGGAAAGTTTGGTGTTGTGCTTTATTTGGTGCTTTGGAACTATGTTTGGGCTGTGTGGCACGGGGAAGACGTGTCACACAGCTGAAGAAAAAAGAAATAAAAAGCCTTTGAGTGTGAACACGTGCCTCTGTGTAAGTCTGTGCCGGGTCGGGCGCTATATAGCGCTTGTTTACAACATACACATGCAAAATCCACACAATCGTTGTTCAAATTAGGATTGTAACTCATTTTTAATCCCTAACAGCTGTGTCATTTTAGTTTTACATTAAAATGGCCAAATTAAAAAAAAAGAAAATAAAAGTCAGCCTGCTTTTTATATCTGCAAATTATTTTCTCGGTAATCCCTATAGACATGAAAATAATATGGCTAACTGCCACATGGTTAATAATTGGAAAATGACTCCAAACTGAAAGAGAAGGGCAGATTTAATGGATTGTTGATTCAGAGTCCCATCCAAGATTACTGCAGTAAATTAATCTACTGCAAAAAAAGCTTTTTACTTTTTTTTAAAGTTACATTTGTTGGAGTGATTTAAACCAAAGCAAACATTAAAAGCATCTAGTGTGTACAATCACTATTTCTTTATTTTATATTGTGCCATCACAAGCATGCACCGTATATATTTTTTAATATATAGTATAAACATTATTCTGCTAGGTGTGTATATCTTCAGTCAAAAAAACTATCAACACTGCACTACTGTGGCATGGCACAGACACTGCATACTGAACCGCTGAACTTACTTCCATAAAGGACACAAAATTTAAGTGACAAACTGTAACTGGTTGACCTCCCCTGAGTGCATAAGGTATTTCAAAGTACAAAGTAGAGTTCCAAGTGACACTTTTAAAAATAAAGCATTCTTCCTATATCTCTCTAGTCTATCTTCTGAACATAAAAATATCACAATAAAAAGTAGAAAAGTTCTGACATGAGATCTTGTGACTGACTAACAATGGGTTTATTACACAAAAGGATTAACCATACAATTAGGTTGAACCATCATATTAAAAGACAAGAAAATACCAAAGCAAGACATAAAGATGGTCATGAATTCTAAATGAAACAGAGTTTCTCACCCCCTAGTGCTCCTCTAAGTAAATGTGAAAAAAACAATCCCTTATGATTATAATCCTTCCATTTAAATGTGTGGCAAGTTTGCTCAGTGTATTAAAACTCCTTCTGTCTGTGTCAGCCAGAAATCACTCAATGAATGCAACTGGAAAAATCAATAATTGTCTTTTGTAGATTTTCATAACAATGGGTTTAAAAGAAGCAGAACAAAAGTACTGTCCTCATCAAGAAAACAAATCTTGTTCAAAAAATAATGAGTTACTTGCAGTCAACATCACTCTATATATAGTCTTTACAAGTGGAATACTTTTAGCAACCTTTGGAAACCTGGTGGTGATCATTTCCATCGCTCATTTCAAGCAGCTGCACACACCAACAAATGTGTTGACACTCTCAATGGCTGTTGCAGACTTTCTTATTGGAATATTTATTATGCCAGTTAGACTGATTCAATCAATGGATAAATGCTGATACTTTGGAGTTGATACGTGCATGGCAGTTATATTTTGTTACACAGCAATTACTACAATTTCTGTTACACATTTTATTTTTCTTTCTGTCGACAGATACTATGCAGTTTGTTACCCACTAGGATATTCCACAAAAATAACAGTTGGAAAAACCTGGGTATTTGTTGCAATCTGTTGGACTTCTTCAGTCTGTTACACTGCCTTGAGTTTTCATGCAGAGTTTACTTTTCTCAATAGTGACAAAAATATTTGTGTTGGTTTCTGTACATTTGTGACTAATCTCATACTTCTTACTATAGATATGCTATTTACTAGTTTGCTTCCATTTTCTGTCATGCTGGTCCTCTATTGTAAGATCTTGTTTGTTGCAATTCAGCATACAAAATCTTTAAGGAATATAAGAGGTGAAGCTAACACAATGCAAATGAAGAAGAAGAAGAAAGGCCAAAATAAAGCTACAATCACGATAGGTATTATAATAGGTACATATTTTTCATATATTAGTCAGTTTTATATATTTAACTTTTTAGCACTTTTCAATAAAATGTCTGTTTTGGCTTTGGATGTAGTTTATTACCTAGTTTTGTTCAATTTCGCCTTTAACACAGTCATTTATGGGCTATTTTACCCTTTGTTTAGAAAAGGATTTCAATTTATTATCCATCCATCCATCCATCCATTTTCCAACCCGCTGAATCCGAACACAGGGTCATGGGGGTCTGTAAATTTATTATAACATTTAAAATATTCAACACTGATTCTTCCTTATTAAATTTGTTTCCAGAAAACAATTAAACCACCTATATCCATATAACTTTGTTTGATAATTACAAAGCATCTTAAATGGAAAGTCACCACTTGCTCTAAAACACTGCACAACTTTGCAGCTAGTTCTTGAAGTTTGTTTAAAAAAAATGCAGTTATCCATACTCTAGTAATACTGACAAAAGACATGACTGTGCATTATAACAAACAAGATTAAACCAATATAAGTTGTGAATCTTGACAGAATGTGATAACTACAAATTACCTGAACTATGAGAAAACACTTATGTTACATTTGTGCAAGTTTTAATTAATTACATAACAAAGTACTATAGAGGTCAGTTTAAAATGATTACATTTTAAAGAATTCAAAGAGAAGAACTAAAACCAATGACCTTTGCAAAATGTAAATAATAATATGTAAATATTAATAACATCTATTGGATAAATGTTATTGATTTAAATAATCTTAGGCATTTTAAGTGTTGCTAAAGCAACAAAAAACATATCTAAATTCTACACAGTTCTTGCTCAGAGTTAACAATTTATATGAGGGACAGGGCTACACAATCATGCATGCACTTTGTAAAATGTATAGCGAACTCAGCTGAGCTCTAACTCACAGGCCCAGGAAACCCAATGGCCCCGAGTCCTAAATATTCGTAAAAGGATCGGACACCTATGATAATCTCTTGTTTTACTGCCCTAAATAATACACAACAGAGAAACATATGTTTTCAGGAGTAATGTCTTGCTGACAATTATTGGTCTAGTGAATTCAACTCTGTTCTCTACTTTGTAATTAAAACCATGTGTGATTTCGAGCACTTGAGCATGCATGCAGAAAAAACAGCTACACAAACACCTTCAGAAACAGGCTGAAAAACTGTAAAATAATAGGCCTTCATGTCTGAATGTCTGAAAAAACTGTTCCTTGTAATTAATACTTTATGGTGTTAAAATAAAAACCTGCGTTTTGAAAATTCTGGTGATGCAAACTTGAGATATGGGGTGACAAAGACATCAAACATACTGTAGATTACTAAAATGGTTTATTGCATATAAATATCCAACACCCTGCAAAACTTAAATAGTATATCTGAACTCTGATCTGAACATGAGGTCAAAGAATACAAGGTCTGAGAAGAAAACTTATTGATCTTAGGGTGTTTTGTTATTTATACTCATGATCTTATGGAGGAAAAAAATTAAATGTGAGACTGAAATCTTCTTAGCCACCCTAAGTATAAATTATACCAAGTTATAAATCTTCCATATCTGGTTTCAAAGTTACATTTCAATCAGTTTTGCTTAGCCCAAGTGCTTTTTCATGTTTTCAATTGTGCAAAACTTAATCTAAGTATTAATCTTCCAACTGTCCTGCACTTTTTAGTTACAGTTAAATCTTAATTCTATTTGCAGATAATAATACTTGAACTTTCTCTAGTTCTTTACACACTCATATGCTCTAATTACTTCTGAATTCAATTATTCTCATTTTCTTATTATCATTATATAGTTTCAAAAAATTAAGAAATTAGTACTTGTTAGTACTAAAAAGTATCTGTTTCCACTTCCATTCTCAGGAACAATCTACCACAGGCCTCTCGAATTCATGTGTTAATGCTTCACTGTGGTCTACAGAAAGCTATGTGTGTAAATCTGTAAAGTCTCTGTGTAAATCCAGAGAATCAAGTAGGTGCTTAAAACCATGAAACATCAACATAAGGTGGTAAGCTATGATGCATTTACAATGAAAGGCTATTAAGTGCTGCGATGGATGGAATGACATCAATGATACTGAAAAAGAAAGAGGAAAGAGAAATAAAATCCAAATTGACTCTTCTGAATGAGATACAATTTCATATGAGGGAAATGAAACTCGAATAGGTCTAAGATGTTTTTAGAAAGACAAAAACACAATCACCTTCTGGATGACAAGTCTGAAAGATGCAAGTACAATCAAAAACCCCTTGTATAGATTTGAAGATTCGAAGTGTCATCTGGATAAAGGAAAATATCACAGAACAGTAACAACGTTAAAAACATCCACAGCAAAAAGAAAAATAAAAACCTCATGTTGCTTGTGTCGCATAATCAACAGGTCAGTTATCCAGTCGTATGCACAAAATGTGTAAAATGTATATATTGTAATATATTGTTGGTTACTTATGGAATAATCAGAGTGCATCACAAACAGAAATTAAAGCCTCATGGGAGTTACTTTTTGAATTAAAGACCATCTCATTCATTGGTTAAGAATCCTGTCTTCAATTCAAAGCAACTGGTAAACTCAGAACATCTATACTTTTTTGGAATGTAACTTAAATCTTTAATTCAGCCCCTTCACAGATGTTTCCTGCCTCTGACACGTGATTACTTGTTTTAAACCTTTTGCTACTTTTGAAAATAATGGCAGAATTGTACTCCACACGTAAGTTTGACTACACTTGCACCTGCCATAAACTAAATACCTTAACTCTATTTACTAACCATTTGGATTGTTCGCCAATTTTACATACAAATTATATGATAAAACTTTAGAAACCAGGAGAATCTACATACATATGTATATATATTTGCAGTTGCATAAACATGTAAATGATAAACTCTGCATTTCTAAAGTCAAATGTATGTCAATCATAATATAAATTAGTTTGCTACATTAAACTGCATTCTAAAGTGAAGTGAAGAACATTTTATAAATTAAAATTAACTCTCCTACTGTTGTGTTTTATAATGGAGCTTAAAAGGTACCAGGGACCCCATATGAAAACATGTTTTATTTAACTTTTACCAAATACGTTCACCTTGAAGTAGCTAAAGGTTTCAGTTTAAGAAAATGTATTTCCTGCATTTTTGAGGCATGCTTCTGACAACAAGAGTAAACTGGAAATAACACTTTTTTTGCAAATTCTTGATATTATTTTTTTCAAGGTTAAGATACATTTCTTGCTGACTTGTCTTCTTGCAGCAGGCATTATGGGTAGGGTTATGAAAACCACTCCCTTCGCCATACGATATTATACCTATTATCCTACTTGTTCTTCTGCAATTCTGCTTCTTCACCAGTTATGCTATGTCATGGCTTGTAACAACAGAAAGATGTAAGCTCAGATCAAAAGGTTAATTCTCCTAAACAGCGCTTACTTTTTGCGTAATACATTCTGTATTTTTATTTTACATAGCATACAGAGTAACAGCATGATGGTGAAAAACACACATAACAGTTTCATTGTGCTTTGTACAAATAACAATAAACCTTAACTGAACTGATTACACTATGTTGTGTTCTTGATAAAAGCCTTATATTTTTGAAAGAGTCACGCCATCTGCACGTTGCACTTTTTGTGGTGTGTCATGCACACACTCAATAAAAAAAGAGTGTTACATGGATGCTCTGTTTTTCAAGATGTATTCAATTTCAAAACATGGATTTATATTCAATAACATTTTTGGCTTGGAAAATGGACATATTTGGTAAGTTGTAATACCTTTTTCAGGTTAGGACCCCTGTACCAATTAGCTCCATTACAAAACACAAGAGCAGGCTAGTTATTCACTTTTAGAAAACAATGCCATGTGGCCAATTAACATATACCATAATTGTGAAGAAATAACTTTGAAAAATACCAAAATGATCCTTTAACCCAATTGTTTGGCTCAATGGTACTAAAGCCTCACACTGTCAAGATAGAAAAGAAATTGGCTGCAGCCTGAACTTCATTCCATGGCCACCTCATGCTGCACCCATTGTATTCACTGCAAGGTGCTTACCGTACACAGTCGATCCAGTTTCAGTGTCACCAGATAAGAGTGATTTTATTGTCATGAATTTTGTTGACTGTTTATTTCAGGCCTTCTGACTGCTACTTTAATCTTAAACAATATTGTCTATAAAGAATGTACTTTTATGGAAAAGAAATTTCAGGTGTTTTAGCTACTAAAGTATCCCAGAAACTGTTACTAAGTACTGTTACACAAATTGAAAATTAAGTGACTTTTAATCAGGGGTGCCTAATGTGTCGATCGTGATTGACCAGTAGCTCGCAAAGGTAGTGCAGGTAGGTCGCGTTGCATTAAAAAAAATTTTTTTTTTTAAATATTAGTCTATCATATATTCTCCCTAAGGCATTTGACACTTGACTGACATACAGGGCGGCCAGTCTGAGATCTCTTTTCTTCTAACACACTGGTCATCCTGTACGCACGATCAAAACATTAGGTGGCTAAAGGTAAAGCTCCATGATTAGAAAAATGGCAGAAAAGGTTAATTTTGTCAGTAACATGCCTACTACCTCTCCTCCAGTCAATTATTATAGAAAGATTATAATAAAAACATATAGTATGAAAAAAACGAGAATGAAAAACAAACTGTGGACACTTATATGCATCTACTGTTAAAGTACTTTTCTGGAAATAAGCTAACAAGCAAGAATGCTGGCCTAAATATTTTATATATTGCTAATAGTTTCAGAGATTGCAGCAACCAGGGATAAAATAAACCATAAATAATAGGATTCTAGCCAGAATCAAAGTGATTAAGCCAACCAAGTTCATCTAGTAAGACTTTCAGCAGTACAACTGGAAGAGATAAATATGAGACAAATGCACTCAACAGAAAGCTAGGCGACACACAGATATAAAGGCGGTCACCACAATCCTTAATGCTTTAGCAGCTTTTCTCTCTGATGATTTGGACAGTTTCAATTTTTGCTCTCTGCATTGCCAGATTGCCGAACTATCATACTGATGGCTCTTACGTGACTCACTGTTGCTAAAAACAATCAGCCAAATAAACATATCATAAATGCAACTGACAAAGGAAAGGTGACAAGGTGAATTCTCCCCCACAGCATAAGCAGAGTAACCTACAAGCACCTTCACACCAATCCGTTTCTAACCTATCACCACTAAAATGAACAAATGTTAATGTGTACAAAAGTGCTAAAAACCAGTTGATTAAAATGTGCACACCACAAGGTCCAGTCACTCACACACACTCCAATTCATATGAACGCAGGGCAAATTAGGAGCACCAATTAATCCAACTCATTGGGCAATCACAGACAACTGGAGTTCCTGGAGAAAACCAATGTTGACAAAGGTTGAAAGTGTAAAATCAACACAGTCATTAACCGGGAGTCGAATTTTAACCTGGGACAATGGATTCATGAGGTAGCCTTACTTCATATAATTGTTTAACATGTATTCCATCTATGTCTATTAAATAAACATGAATAAGCAGCATGGAGACAAAAAACTTCACAAATTCTCATCTACATAAAATATAAATCTAGTAAAAACAATTATATGCAAGTCACATAATAATGCAGAAATGCTTCAGCCAGTAGCATACTTCTTAATTAACTTTACACATACTGTATCACTTAATAAAGCTAAAAAACTGCTGGCCAATTTTTTCCAATAGTGAGCCTATATGCATTGTTAAAATGTCATGTTTCATATTCCACAGTAAGCTAAAGCCAGCATCACAATATTTTTTACTTGAGTTTTAAAGCATTACAGCCCAAGTATTGTTTCTGTTGCCATTATACACTATATAACTAAATATTTCTAATTTAAAACAATGGTTTAAGTTATTTTGTTGTTGACTGCAATCGTCCATATTTATTTAACTTTTCGTAAACCATTTTTTCACAGAACAGCTCATAACACTGGAAAAAAAGTTGTGCAATTTTTGTTTATTTTAAAATGTACATTTCGTAATCATGTTTTCACTAAATGTATGTAAGATAACCCCCCCCTCCCATACTATTCTGTCAGGGATGCAAACCTTCTCTCCACAGAAGAGTGAAGAAGTAGATTCTCCTTTGTATACAAAATGTAGGCTAATGTGCAGAAATGTTACCATTGATGACTACATTAACGGTTTCTTAATAAAGTAAATGATGTATGATATTTTTCATACTATCAAGTAATCAAGCGTTAATGGTTTTATAGGAGTTTAAAAGTATTTCAGTAATGTTGTTGAACATGGTTGGGAGTTTTCTGATTCTCCAGGAATGCATTATTTTTTTCCCCAATAAAAGGAAACAATAATTCCATATGCAATTCTTCATTTTCCTACCTGCTTTCAGAAACAGGTTAGAATGGGAAAAGGAAGAAATGCTTGTACATGTTTTTATTGATTCTTTAAATATTACTTGCACATGCATATAAAATATATATTGTATATATTTATTAACTTATATTAATAAACACTTTCTGGTTTGTTGCTACAGTTCAGTGAGGAAAATCTTAGGGAAGCATGTATGTAAAAATATACAGTATATGTATACAGGTCAAATTCAGTTACAATGAAGTGCCAGGGACCTAAAAAATATTTTGTTGTAATGAAAATTTCATAGTAACAAGATTTTGTATTTATCGCTATAGAGCTTTCTTTAACTTGCGTCCAGGCGTTTGCAATCACTTCAATAGTTTCTTTTATGTTTATTTTCATGTCCTCCTGTCTACAAGTTATGCTGTCGAAACTCAACATTTTCTTATAATAATACACTTTCAGGGTGCGAATGATGCCTAAATCCAACGGCTGAAGCACTGTCGTGCAATTGGGTGGGAGGAACTCAATGCAAACATTATCTAAATGGGGAAGAATACTGTGGGCAGCACAGTTATCAATCAGAAGCAGAATCGTCCTTTTCTTCTTCATATTGTGAGGTTTCTGAACTCTTTTGGGACCCCAAACCAAAACGAGACAACATGCTGAAGTGTATCCTGTAACGCGATTGCTGTGTCTGTGGAAGATTGCTTGTCCATTGCCAGGGCAACCGCAGGCTCACAGCACTGCAGCAGAGCACAATGGAAGCAAATCCGAGCCAATCGCAGTCACGCTATTAGTGCCTGTCATCAATGGGTGATGCAAGGGACATCATAAATGCAGAGAACAGTATTACTTGACCACTAACCTGGCAATGACCCTGCCTTACTGTTGTGTCTGTGTATAGGAGAGTGGTAGATCCCACTACAATAAATAGCCATGCCGTTCCCGTTTCAAGCTGAATAAAGCTGGCTTTCCAAAAGTACTGAGACTCAGCGTCGTGTTTTGGGATGCAAGACAATGACTCACATGTCACAATATTCTTGTCAAGTTGTCGCAGCCAGTTTCCCAAAATGTCTTGAGTCATCCAAGTGCACTGGTTTGCTTTATACTCGTAGGGAATGAATGTAATGTGCTTAAAACACAGCATTGGTCAACTTGCCAATGATGAGAGGAATAACTTTGTGGCTGCCAGTTGAATTGCAGCAAAGTAGAGCTGTCAGCCTTTGTTTAGATTTTTGTCATCCTTGGCATGGATCATCTTTGAGTTGCTAAAGTGCAATGCTATAGCAGCTGGCAGAAGATTCCAGTCTCATCAGCATTGTAGATGTCTTCAGGCTCATAAGCTGAAATGATTTTCCTGATTTCACCTGCACGCCATTCATTTGCTTTTTCAATTGGAATTGCAGATTGTTCTCCACAGATTGCTTTGAATGCAATTCCAAAACGATCCTGAAAGAGAATTAGCCAATCCCAGTTGGCAGTACAATCTTTGTGGCCCAAGGAACAGACAGTGACTTAGCTTTTTCTTGAGTGAATGGCACACTAATAGGAATGTTTCTTGAACGAACCACATAAAAAGTGCTTTTCAATGTCTTCAAATGCAACAGTTCACATATGTTTGCACTGAGGCCCAAGGTTTTTCTTCTATTTTTCCTCGGTCTTTCAAGAAAGTTAATAGTGTCAAAGGTGAAATTCCAAATTCACTGGTAACATCTTTTTTCTTTTTCTCAGAATCGAGGGCCGCAAAAATTTCAAGTTTTTTTTCTAATGTGAACTGTTGTCATATTTTCGTATCTACCATTTCTATAGGAGGGTGACAAAAAGTTAAATTCCAATGGATGGTTTTCAAATGTTGAATGTATTTAATAGTAACAAGATTTTTATAGACTCTGTCTTATGGGGAAACTGTCGGGACTGTAAAAATACTTCAAAAATACTTGTAATGATATTCGTTGTAATGGAATTTGACGATGTGTTTGTGTATATATATATATAAATATACGTATATTTATATATGCAGTATATATATAAAGAGTAAGAGAGAGAGATAGTTAAAGAATTAAAATAAAAAAATAAAATACATTTGCATACAAGAGTCAGAACTACTTTGAATGAGAACACAGTAAAACTTTTGTATTCAAAACCATTTTAAAAAGTATACTACATAATCCACCATCATTATTTAAATACATTTTAGAATACAAGATTGGAAGAAATATTTATTTAAAATATACATACTTTTAATTAACAGAAAAAAATATGTAAAACATTTACTTACTAAGCTGTGTAATCCTGTGGATGTTTGAACTTATTTTTTGTGACATCTGGACAGCATTCTCTTCTGTGGCTCTCTGGTATGACATTTTGAAGCATTAGGTAGGTGGAAAAATGGTTTAGGAGGTTCTGCATAAAAAAAAAAACCAAAATACACAATTAAATGCAATACAAACACGTTTAAAACAGATTTTTTTGGGGCATGCAAATTAACATTTTGGACCAAAATCTTTAAATGCCTATCAGATAGCCTTGGTGTCACAATCACTCTTAATCCATTAACAGTGGTGCTAAGTGTACTCCCAAGTGGGCTTAAAGTGGAGAAGAACAAACAAACTGTAATTGCCTTTACTTCGCTACTGGCATGTAGACTTATCTTGCTCAACTGGAAGAATCCTATCCCACCTCTTTTATGTCAGCAGGTAACTGATGTAACATACTATTTGAAATTGGAAAAAATGTAATTCTGACTTAGAGGATCTGTTCAAAACTTTTTTAAAACCTGGCAAGATCTAATTAATAACATTTTAGAATAAGCTTTTACATTGGCCAAAAATAAATAATTGAAGGTTATTGCACTTGACATCAGAATTGCAATTATTAATTTTAATTGATAGCACTATAGTGCAATACATAATTTTGTTGACAACTATATACTGTAATCTGTATACACATAGTAAATTATAACCTCCATTTAGCAGCTACTTGAGAACAACTTAAAAAGATGGTTAGCATAATATTACTAAACCAGTAACGGCACACTGCATGATAATGTGCAGTGAATACACTTGAATTGAGCATTCATAATTTTCATACTGTTTCTCTGTATATTTAGCATCGGTTTACTCAGAGACTGATGGGCTTGCTGCTTCCTGAGCAGCTCTTCTTTTCTCCACCCTAGTGGCCATTTTGTTTTCTTCTTTCATCAGAATCTTTTCACGTTAAAACTGATTAAATCAGTGTTTGTGTTGCAATTACTTAGTACATTTTCCTTAATTTTTCACTTAAGCTGGCACTTAAGTCTTCAATCTGCCTCAAAAATGATTTAAAATATAAAGAGGTAGGGTAGGTGATGGCGAAGTTGGTAGGGAATGAGAACAGTGCCCACATGCATGCGCCGCACGGCCGCTCTACTCGCCACTGCCTAGAGTTGATTCTACAATAAAATAAAAATAAAAAGAGGAATAACCTTGGAGGTCAATCATCACCCCGAAAGTGAATTGTAGACATCATTTAGTATATGTGTACAAAATTTCAGGTCAATAGTTTACACAGTTTGCGAGCTACAGGTGATTTAAAATCCTGGACAGCCATGGTAGCATATTATATAAGAAGATTCTGGCTTAGTTGAAAAACTAAAAATTTGCCATTTAAAATAGTATTTTTTGTTACAATAAAGACAAAGTACACTTATTACATTATTTGTGTCACTGTCTTTGTAATACAGTAAATATAATAAATTACTAGTATTTAAACAATTATAAAATAAAATATAATACAAACATTTTATGCCTTTATTTCCAAAACAAATGTTACTTCTGAAAAACAAATTAACACCACCACTTACTATTAAAAAAGTAAAATGTGAGGAAAATGTTAAACATGGGAATGTTAAATTGGAGTTCCATGAATTTAAAAAAGTTACGTGTGTGTAGAGCACAGAAAAAAGGTGCAGCTTCTCGAAAGCCTTACACAGGTCAGAGGAGCTTACAAGACTCCATTGCCCTTCTTTAAATGAGTAACACTCATGGTCAGGCGTGAGACTTGGCATATCACCTCTGCCTCAGAAAGTGGTGAGAAGCTTTGCAGGGTTAAACCTATATGTTCCTCCTCAGTTTGGCAAAGGAAAAATTACAATTTTATTACATGCTGTGCTCTTAAAACACCAGAACAGAAGCAAATTAAATACAAAGAAATATTGGAAACAACTTTACAGAGTAAGTAAGGAAGGAATAATGAAAATACAAGATGGCAGTGCATCTTTGGCATGATTCATTTTTAGGTGTGTTTGCATATAATGTGAGAAGCACCTACTGTGATAGCCATATCTGTCTGTCCACATGAACTATCTTGGTCCCCCATTGATTGATTTTGTTGTGCCTTCTCTTAGGCCTTCCTCTTTTCCTCTTACCTGGCATCCTTAACATCCATCTCCCAACATATTCAGCATCTCTCCTCTGCACCTGTCCAAACCAAAGCAATCTCGCCTCTCTGACTTTGTCTCCTAACCGTCTAACTTGTGCTGACCCTCTAATGTACTTCTAATCATATTCATCCTCGTCACACCCAGTGCAAATCTTAGCATCTTTAACTTAGCTACCTGCAACTCTGTCTTCTGCTTGCTGGTCAGTGCCACTGTCTCCAACCCATATAACATAGCTGGTCTCATTACCATCCTGTAGACCTTTCTTATCACTCATGTTGATACCCGTCTGTCACAAATTACTCCTGACACTCTTCTCCACCCAATCCACCCTGCCTGCACTCTTTTTCATCTCTCTTTCACAATCCCCATTACTCTGTACTGTTGATCCCAGGTATTTAAACTCATCCACCTTCGCCAACTCTCCTTCTTGCATCTTAACCATTCCATTGACCTCCTTCTCATTTACACGCATGTATTCTGTCTTGTTCCTACTGACCTTCATTCCTCTCCTCTCTAGAGCATATCTCCACCTCTCCAGGGTTTCCTCAGCCTGCTCCCTACTATCACTACGGCTCACAATGTCATCAGCAAACGTCCATGGGGACTCCTGTTTAATCTCACCTGTCAACCTGTCCATCACCATTTCCAATAAGAAAGGGCACAGAGCCAATCCCTGATGTAATCCCATCTCCATCTTGAATGCATCCGTCACTCCTACTGCAGACCTCACCACTGTCACACTTTCCTTGTACATATTCTGGACAACTCTTACCTACTTCTCTGCCACTCCCGACTTCCTCATACAATACCACAGCTCCTCTTAAGGCACCCAGTCATTTGCATTCTGCAGGTCCACAAATACGCAATGCAACTCCTTCTGGCATTCTCTATACTTCTCCATCAACAACCTCAGAGCAAACATCACATCTGTGGTGCTCTTTCTTGTCGTGAAACCATACTGCTGCTCACTAATCATCACCTCACTTCTTAACCTAGCTTCCACTACTCTTTCCCATAGCTTCATGCTGTGTCTCATCAATTTTATCCCCTTGTAGTTACTACAGTCCTGCACATCCCCCTTATTCTTAAATATCGCCACCAGTACACTTCTTCTCCACTCCTCAGGCATCCTCTCACTTTCCAAGATTGCATTAAACAATCTGGTTAAAAACTCCACTGTCAATTCTCCTAAACACCTCCATGCTTCCACAGGTATGTCATCTGGACCAATGGCCTTTCCATTTTTCATAGTCTTCATAGCTGTCCTTACTTCCTCCTTGCTAATCCATTGCACTTCCTGATTCACTATCTCCACATCATTCAACCTTCTCTCTCTCTCGTTCTCTTCATTCATCAGCCTCTCAAAGTACTCTTTCTTTTATTCCTTACTGCTAAGAACATTAAGATTTTATTCAAAGGAGTCTGTTACTTTTTTTAGAGTAGAATGCTAACTTGATCAAACTAGAAAAGAAAAAGAGAAGACAAGCCCAGATGTACAACTGCATAAGAGAAGAAGGACATCCAAATGTGTAGTTTGAGAAACAAATGCCTTACTGCTCCTCAGTTGAATGAATTCTTTAAATACACACCAGTGTCATCTGCACTGAGAAAAGATTATTCTAAAATGCTGAGCATACTACACTGTTCCAGTCATGTTCTGTCCAATGTCAGTGTTCTTTTTCTCATTTTAACCTTTCCCTTTTATTTGCCAGTTTCACATATGGATTTAATTAGGATGTAAATATGTTATATATGGATTTTTGTATGTAAATATTTAAACTTGAAAAACACCATATAAGGACTTAAGACTTAAGAGTAATTTTAGATTTATTGCTGTTTACATGCATACAGTGTACAGAACCAATTAAGTAGGCCAAAATATGTAAAGTAGAAGTCCATATTACAAAAAAAAAAAAAAGACAGTGGCAATGGAAAAAGTCCAGAGAAACTAGACCTTTTTCAGGAATGTGGATAAATGATGAGGAATGATAGAAGAAGCTGAACTTTTTTAGTTTAAGCAAATTGAGAATACAATAGGCAATGGCATCAAAGAAAAAGATGCAGAGTTACTCTAAAATTAGTTATTCAACAAGAATGGGACAAAACTATAAATTGGTAAAGGGAATGTGGAACTTGAGCATGTGTTTACACTAAACAAGGACATAGTTGCCAAATGGTTGCCCTGTTACCCAGTTTTATGTCTTTAAAGATCATCGGAATTGATTTAAGATTTTTTATGATATGTGACATTCACATAGGCATGTTGGGTCCTAAATGAATGCTAATGTTGTAGTGAATCATTTTAGGTATTAATTTTAGTATGTTTCTTTTTAAAAATATTCGCCAAATGTATTTCTAAAAATTGACACATTAATGAAGCAGATCTCAGGCATGCTGCAAGTTTTACGACACACAACTGTCTTTCTGTTTCCTTCCTCCTTTGTATAAAATGGTGTTAACTCTCCCTGAAGTTTAAATAGCTACACTTTGTCCCATTTAATGTACTTGGATCTATGAATTGAAGTATTTGTTTACATTTCTAAATAGTGTATAAAACAGGATAAATTTCAATGGAATCTAAGTAACTCTGTTGGAATACATAGCTGAAATTTTAGTGATAGGCAATAATGGATATAATGAGGTTATTAGAAATAAACTTAATGCATTAGGATTAAAAGTCAAGATGGAGGTAAAGAATTTAGGGGTAACTGTTGACTGTGACCTGAATTTTGAATCGCATATTAATCAGATCACTAGGACACCATTTTTTCACTTAAGAAATATAGAAAAAGTTAGACCTCTTATATCACTGAAAGATGCTGAGATATTAGTTCACACTTTTGTTTTCGACCAGATTACTTTAACACACTCCTCTCAGGACTACCCAAAAAAGACATAAATCGTTTGCAACTAGTGCAGAATGCAGCTGCTAGAATCCTAACTAGGAAAAGAAAATCCAAGCACATTTCTCCAGTTTTGATGTCACTACACTGGTTACTTGTGTCATTCAGAATTGACTTTAAAATACTGCTTATGGTTTACAAAGCCTTAAATAATCTTGCTCCATCTTATATATTAGAATGTCTGACACCTTACATTCCAAATCGTAACCTTAGATCTTCAAATGAGTGTCTGCTTAGAATTCCAAGAGCTAAACATAAAAGAAGTGGTGAGGCAACCTTCTGCTCTTATGTACCTAAAATCTGGAATAGCCTGCCAATAGGAATTTGCCAGGTTAATACATTGGAGCACTTTATAGAAATGCTAAAAACACATTACTTTAGCATGGCTTGCTCATAATTTTATTTTAGTGTAATCCTGATGCTCTGTATATTCAATTAATTATCATTACTATTCATGGTGGCTCCAAAATCCATACTAACCCCTTCTCTCTCTTCTGTTATTTTTCCGGTTTTCTACGGTGGCGACCTGCACCACCACCACCTAATCAAAGCACCATGATGTACCTACATTGATGGATTAAAGGCCAGAAGACCACGGGACCGTCATCATCAATTCCTTCCATGAGAACCCTGAATACAATGAGGACTGATCATTTATGTTAGGTAGAATACCTAGAGGGGGCTGGGCGATCTCATGGCCTGGAACCCCTGCAGATTTTATTTTTTCTCCAGTCGTCTGGAGTTTTTTTTTTTTGTTTGTTTTTTCTGTCCTCCCTGACCTTCGGACTTTACTTTTATTCAATGTAAATTAGTGTTGTCATATTTTCATTCCTACTTTGTCTTTTTTCTCTTTCTTCATCATGTAAAGCACTTTGAGCTACATTGTTTGTATGAAAATGAAATGTTGTTGTTGTTATAAGCATTTCTAGTATTCTTTTTTCACTATTTTGTTTAACTTTTTTCTAATCTATGCTACTGAATATAGTTTTGAATTTGCCATTAATGAATTATCATTTATTGTAAGATTCAACTGATTATTTGCTTGCTATCTGTCAAAGGTCACTGTGAGGGGATGTGCCCAAACTCAGATATTAAAGTAAATGGACCTTTTAGTAGTCTGTAAAGCCAAGATGAGCACAGCTATGAATGAGAGACATAAAATAGGTATTTCTCAAAAGGTGCAAAAGTATACAAAGTTTATTGTGCCATTAGCGCAAAAGCCAATAGATTAAACTGATAAAAAAAAACATTTAAATTAATTTACGGAATAAAATTAGTCAAGTTCCACAAAAGGTTGTTAAAAGGCATATTATCCTAGTTTTTTTTACAGTGAGTCTTTTTAAAATGAACTGACAAACACACAGAAAGTACAATCCACCACCATCACTGTAGTTTTCCCAACACTAGAAGAGGCAACTGATACTGATTATTGCTAGGACCCAGTCCATCTGTCATTATCACAGGTAAGCTCCTTTCTCTGCTCTAGCCAGCTCTGCCTAATCACTCCAGCGCACACCTGCAGATCCTAGTGGTCTTCTTCATCTATCCTCTGTGGCAGCACAGTCCCTCTGCCTCATTTCACTATGCTGCATCAACAAGATTTATTTTCAGCAGCTGTCAGCTACCAACAGCTCTTTCTCTTTTATTCTCTTTGCTAATCAACATTTTCCATCACTTCAATCAACCCATCTTATTTCTTTCATTTGATCCCAATCTCCTCCTTTCATTGTCCAAACCACCCTCTGCACCTGATGCTGCATTTAATAGCATTTCCTCCCACGCTGCCCCCAGTGACCACAGCTACAGTGTTAATTTACAATCCCCTGGCCCATCTAATGGTGATTATTCAATGTAAAACAGGCCGGTAAGGACATCACATGCCCAGTGCAAAAAGCACCACTTTGAAAAACTTAAAGGAAACTACAAATCATGTCAGTGAACCTGTGTCATGCCCTGCAACACCATCATGAAAAGTTTTCAACTTTTCTCTGAAGGCACATTTTAGGACTTTCACGCTCATGATCTGCCTATTTGTATTTGGTGAGTAGTCTTCAATAGTCAGTCTTTGAATTATTTGTAACTTGCATTAGCATAAGTTGTTTAGCCTGTGAAACTTTATTATAAAACATATGCTAAAGAAACATTACTTAGCCTCTAAAGTTACATATCTATACTAATAAAAGGCAAAGCCCTCACTCACTCACTCACTCATTCACTCACTCACTCACTCACTCACTCACTCACTCACTGACTCATCACTAATTCTCCAATGTCCCGTGTAGGTAGAAGGCTGAAATTTGGCAGGCTCATTCCTTACAGCTTACTTACAAAAGTTGGGCAGGTTTCATTTCATTTTAATGGTCATAACTGGAAGGTATTTTTCTCCATTAACTGTAATGGGAGTTGAGCTGGAAAGACGTGGGGGGCGGAGTTTTGTGTGACATCATCACGCCGCCCACGTAATCACGTGAACTGACTGTCAATGCAGTACGTAGAAAACCAGGAAAACCTCCAAAAAGCGCTTAAGAAAACATGCATTATATAATTGAGAAGGCAGCGAAACAATAAGAAGCGAGCGAGTGACATATACTACCATATTCATGAGTGCTGCTACCTCGGAAAGAAAGCAAGGTGTAAACCTAAACTTTAAATTAAGTTCATAGACAGGCTACCGCTGGCGTTTCACATGCCCACAGGTAATGCGGGATACAAGTTTAATGAGAGGGCGCGGGATATAAGCGAGTTTTGATCACTTTGTAACTAAGTTAAAATTGTAGGTGAAGGGGTGTGCTTATGCAAATTCCGAGAGACTGTGTTTGTGGGGGATTGACAGTTAAGGCGGGTGGGGAAGTCACGTCATCATCTCCCCTCCCATTTACCTCATTTCGCTCTGAGCTGAGCTCCGCGGCTAACGCCGTCTTCCGAAGCAACTTCGTCACACTGCCACCAAATACTCACAGAAAAATCCACAAGTTAATACACACACTGTCTCTAGAGTTTCTCCACACTGAATCCTCCAGGCACTACTTACAAAAGGTTACATTGACAATCGTGTTACGTTATTTTTAAAATCTTTCCTTTTCTTAGCACAAGCACAGCTGAGAAGCTTCGATGCATGTGCTCCATAACGCTTAAAAATAATGCATTTAATCACACTTTGCATTACAAGCAAAGGGAGCTTTTGTCAATGCATGATTTCCTGGTACACGATTACATTGATCAGCGCATCCCGATTCATTTTACCCCAGCACCACCTTAGTTTGAGAAGGAAGTATGAAAAAATATGAGGTTAACACAGAAAAACAGATCACCAATTCAAGCTTTATGAATAATCGATTAAGCCATCAATAATTGTTTTGGTAAAGCCATCCTCCTTCCATTTTATAATTTTTCCGCCACTAGCCATGATTAAATGAGCGGTAAAAAGTAAGAGCAAAGTGAGGGTGACTTATTTAGGCAGGCATATATATGACAGCAACACTCATGACAATGTCAATCATGTTACGTTATTATTAAAATGTTTCCTTTTCTTTTTCATTACTTCTTTAACACACTACTTCTCCGCTGCGAGGCGCGGGTATTTTGCTATATATATAATATATGAATGACCTCCAAAGAGCGCTGAGACTTTTGATATCATGAGCGTGTGTACAAAGGGGTCTCCTGCCCAGCAAAAGTCGAGCAGCCAGCGCGCGTGCATAGCTGTGCCGGCCTTTGAGGCGCTGACTGCGCTTCTGCCTTAAGTCAAAGTGAGCACTTTTAAGTTTTTTCTTCCTCCCCCTGCGCTATAGCCCAGACAAGTGCAAACACAGGACCCCTTTTCTACACCATGGCAAAATAATATTAAGGCGATTCACACTTTCTTTTGCACGTATACGATTATCAGGTCCTCACCTCGAATTATGAAGACACGCACACGAGTGCAGGACTGACAGTGCCATCACAGCCGATTAATGGCGGGGCGTCTCACCAGTCTACACAAGACCCACGCGACTGTCCCCAAAAGGCGATCATAACGTCAGCGAACACATCTCTCTATACTATATAAAAGAAAAAGGCAACTTTCCTTTCTTTACACCTTTTTCCTTTTATCCCAAACCAAAGCCTTTCTCTCTTAACACTGCAGAGGACACAAAACTATTTTCTTTAATTGCGGTAAGGCACATTACCAGAGGCACAAATTTGAACGTTCACATAGAAAATGTAATTTCTATACCACAGCCGTCATGTAGCGCCTTTCAAAAGGGATCTACTACCGAGAGATGATCCATATACATTTTAGCTGCTGTTAGTTACTTACCTGTTGTGTTACACAGTCTTTAAAATGTAGTTTACCTGAAACCACTCCAGTAGTGCTCAATGTACCTGTACTTCTTAAAACGTTAATGTTTTACTGTTTAATAACTTATAGACTATATTTTATTATTTTTCCCTTGCACTCAGTGACCAAAGCTATACACACACATATAGACACATACAAACATACACACAAGTATATCTATGTGTATATATATGTATGTATGTGTGTATATATATATATATATATACACACACACTATCTAGATTATATATATATATATATATATATATATATATATATATATATATATATATATATATATATATATATATACACACATACATACATACATACATACATACACACATATATATAATTTGTGTGTGTGTATGTATGTATGTGTGTGTATATGATGTAGATAGGTATGTATATATATATATATATATGTGTGTGTATATGTAGATATGTATATAGATATGTAGATATGAAGATATGTATGTGTATATATATATGTATATATATATATGTATGTATGTGTGTATGTGTGTATGTGTGTATGTGTGTATGTGTGTATGTGTTGTATGTGTGTATATGACAGCAGCAATCCAAGCTGTGAGAAAACAGTAAAAGGAGGCGTGTCAGGCGTCGTGGTACATTTTCTGATGCAGCTACCGAAAACAACTTCGTGCGCTGCCACCAAATACACAAAACAATTACTTTGACAATCATGTTACATTATTTTTAAAATGTTTCCTTTTTCTTTTCATAACTTCTTTAACACATGACATCGCTCGAAGCGCAGGTATTTTACAATATATATATATCACAGCGACACTCATAACAGTGACAAAACAATTACATTGACAATCATATTACGTTATTTTCAAAATGTTTCCTTTTCTTTCTCTTTCCTTCTTTAACACACTACTTCTCGCTGCCAAAGCATAGGTATTTTGCTATATATATATATATATATATATATATATAGATAGATATATAGATAGATAGATAGATAGAGATATATATATATATATATATATAGATATATATATATATATATATATATAGATAGATATGAGAACAACATATATATATATATATATATATATATATATATATATATATATATATATATCTATACTAATAAAAGGCAAAGCCCTCACTCACTCACTCACTCACTCACTGACTCATCACTAATTCTCCAACTTCCGTGTGGGTGGAAGGCTGAAATTTGGCAGGTTCATTCCTTACAGCTTCCTTACAAAAGTTGGGCAGGTTTTATATCGAAATTCTACACATAATGGTCATAACTGGAAGCTGTTTTCTCCATTTACTGTAATGGAGATGAGCTTGAGCGCCGTGGGGAGAGTTTAGTGTGACATCATCACGCCTCCCGTAATCACGCAGTACATAGAAAACCAGGAAGACCTCAAAAGCACTGAAGAAAACATGCATTATATAATTGAGAAGGCAGCGAAACAATAAGAAGCGGCGAGTGACATATACAACCATATTCATGAGTTCTGCTACTTGAAACAAAGCACGATGTAAACCTACACTTTAAATTAAGTTCATAGACAGGCTGCGCTGGCGTTTGTAATTTAGTGCCTGCCCATATAAGGCCGTCCGTCAGCGGCAATCCAATAGCAAACTCCCACTAAATATTCACGGGTGAAGGACTGTGCTTATGGAGAGGAAGATGAGATGGTCAGGGTGGTGTTTGACACAAACTCAGCGAAACTGCGAGAGAAAGTTTTAAGTGCCAGGACTAAGGTAACATTAAATACAGCCATGGACATAGCACAGATGGCACCAGCACAGCTGGGAACCTTCGATGCATGTACACCGAGTGGCTCACGTGAACTGACGCAGTGCACAGATAAAAGCAACAGTTCCAAAGGCTGAACAAAACCGAATTACACAATTGAAAAGGCAGCAAAAAATATGAAGCGTCTGATACATACAAGCATATTCATAAATCCAGCTACTGCGGAAACAAAGCACACGGTGGAAAAAGTCAATGTCCGCTAAAGGAAGACAGTGTAAAAAACCCGTGCATGCAGTGTGTCAGGTCTCAGATAAAGAAGAAGACGAGCTGTTTATTGATGCAGTAAGAAGCGAATCGATGAATGAAACCTGTCATCTTTACAACGATTGACAAACACGGAATGTAACTTGAACACAACACATCCTACAAATACGAACCTGATTGAAAGAAATAATGATAATCAAATCCTTGATGACAGCAACACTCAGTAACACTCACAAAACAAATACTGTATATTGACAGTCATGTTACGTTATTTTTAAAATGTTCCCTTTTCTTTTTCTAGCTTTTTTAACACACTACTTCTCCGCTGCGATACGCGGGTATATATATATGTGTATATATATATCCCGATCTACATACTCGAATAATGGATACTTTATTCGCCATCAATGATTGTTTTGGTAAAGCCATACTCAGTGTATTCATTAGATGAGCGGTAAAAAGTAAGAGCGAGGGAGGATGACTTATTGAGGCATGCAGGCTGTAGTCTTGCGTCAACTCTATCTGAATTGCGCGATCACATTTGAAAAATATATCTTTTCAAGTTCTATTTAGTCCATATGTGTCAAACTCAAGGGCGGGCCACATCCGGCCGGCGTAATTATATCCGCCCCGAGATCATTTTATATACTGTATTATTGTTATTAATGGCCCGGGTATATGAAGCGCTGGTAACACAATAAACTACAGATCCCATAATGCAGCGCTTCAGCTGCCTTGCCGAACACTTACCGCGTTAATCAAGTCTAGCTTATGATGCTGCAAGTTATTGCGAAGCTAGCTCACACGATGCTGAAGAGAAAAGTTGATTCTGAAAATGAGCCTTTAAAACCGATGGGAGGCTGAGTATATGTTTACTGAACCCGTGTGTCTCATTTGTGGAGCTAATGTGGCTGTAATTACAGAATTTAATCTAAGGCGGCACTATGAGACAAAACATCAGGGTAACCTGAATGCAATGCAGAAGATACAGAAAGCAGAATAATTAAATAAGAATCTGACACTTCAGCGGACGTTTTTACCCGTGCACAATCACAAAGTGATTTCAAGTGAAACTGCTTTTATGGGAATCACAAATGCACCAGTGCACCTTGCCCCACTTTCCCTGTTGCCAAGTAATGTTAAACCAAGTCGTCACTACGGTGTTCCCAAATCGCACTTTGCTGATAAACTGGCGCACTGCGCACTGAGTTTGCACGCGCTTTGGTGACTTTGAAGAACAAAAAAAGTCCGTCTACATGCGGCTCGAACCTTGTGCATGTTTGGTAGCACATATCTGTGTGAGAAGCTCTTCTCAGTGATAAAGACTAACAAAACAGCACACAGGAGTCGCCTCACTGATGAGCACCTGCAATCCATCCTGAGAATCTCCACAACACAGAACCTCACACCAAACAGAAACGAACCTGTTGCCAAAAAAAGATGCCAGGCGTCCAGCTCTAAAATGACATATGAGCAAAGACAACTGAATGATTTGATTTGTTATTGCTGAAAGGAACACATTTTATTTATATTTCCAGGTTTTGTTATGCAGCATGTTCATATTAGAATTTGTATAATTTTGACAGGATATATTTTTATGGAGAGCAAAATCTTTTGGGATATTTAAAATCTAAGTTTATTTTTTATATAAAATTACATAAGAGTAAAGAAATTTGAATGTTTGTTCTTTTAACGTTTACTTTATTTCTAACTTGTATAATTTAGACAGGATATATTTTTATGGAGAAGTTGTTTAAGGTTTGAGTTGATTTATTCACGAATAATATTCCTGTCTGTTTTTACCATTCCTACCTTCTATTTAAAATTTAAATAGAACTTGAACAAATACGATAGTTCATAATATCCACGCAGACTTGCACGTAAGAGCAGGAGTTATCCGTTTTAACAAGCAGCGTATTGCACTGATACGAAATAGCTGTGTGTGTATATATGTAGATATGTATGTATATGTATATATATGTTTATATATGTGTGTGTGTATGTATGTATATATATATGTATTTGTGTGTATATATGTGTATGTATGTATGTGTGTATGCATATGTATGTGTATATATGTAGATATATATGTATGTACTGTATATATGTGTATATATGTGTATATGTATAGATATGTATATATATATGTTTATGTGTGTGTGTATTCTGCTAGTCTATATATATAATTCACTAAGGCAAGACAACCATGGAAAGCACGCCGGAAGGGGCGTGGATTCACTAAGCCGACGACAAGTGAGACAACTACGGCGCACGCAGGAAAGAGCCACGCCCACCAACTCCAAGACCATTGGATACGACAACAACTCGCAGGGCCACACCCACCAACTCGGAGGCGACGACACAGAAAAAGTGGCGTCATTTATATTCGTCTGTCGTAGAGGCCACATGCAGTGCAGGTCAGGTTATGTCATGTGCATGTCGTGCACCTCCGAGCTACGTTGAGGCATGTTTCTCGCAGAGGTGAATCGCCATATGCAGCGTGTGAAACGGTTTGCAAGGGGTATCCCATGGGATCCTTAAAACAATCCTTTACAACTGAGGATGAAGCACAATGAAGTAAGCAGTCTTTAAAAACCAACTTTTCGGTTATGGCCTTGCGACCGCATGCACCATAGCAAACTGTTTTACACGCTACATACAGCTATTTGCTTCCGCGACAAACATGCGTCTTCTTAGATGCTCCTGCAGGAACACGGAAGACGTTTTCCTGCCCACTAACGCTCCTTTTTCACCGGACGGCATCTACCCTCACTCTCTAGGCATTCACACTGCCTGCCCATTTGCCCGGATGCAAAACTCACCGACCACCCAGTTAGTCCCTTTCGTCTGTGGTAAGAGTCCGCATGCACGTCTGAGCCACGCGGCGTTTGTTATGCCACAGGTTCACTATTGTGTTGTATTTTGCTCTCTCCAGAGTTCCATCTTTTTATTCACTTACTGTTGCATTCTCACACCAACCCGTTTTAGACATCCGTGTCTTTCCAGAAGTGTTTAGCATTCAATAAATAGTTATGCATGACATTGAGCGTGTGTCTACCCGGCGTGGGTAGGCCGTTGAACCCCATTCGGGCTGCAAGCCGTAGAATTCCCACTAAATGTGACTCATACGCTCCCACTCATTACGTCCCTAACCTTTTTGCACACCCCCCTCCTACCGTGGTCGGGTATCTTGGTGGATTATATATAGAAAATCAGCCAAAACCGAAGGGTATCCCATGGGGTCCTTAAAACATTCCTTTACAACTGAGGTTAAAACACAATGAAGTAGGCAGTCTTTAAAAAACGAGTTTTCGGTTGCTGTTTTACACGCTACATGCAGCAATTCGTATTCCGCGACAAACATACGTCTTCTTAGATGCTCCTGCACTTTGTTCACACCCCCCTCACTACTACCGTGATCAGATGTCTTGGTTGGATTATATATATAAAGGCAGTCAAAACCGCACAGAGCAATGAAAAGTCTACAGTTCCATCTTTTCATTCTCTTTTTGTTGTATCCTCAAACCCTCCCTTTTTAGACAGCTGTGTCTTTCCAGAAGTGTTCAACCATCAATAAATAATTATGCGGCATTTGTTATGCCGCGGGTTCACTATTGTGTTGTATTTTGCTCTCTCAGAGTTCCATCTTTTCATTCACTTACTGTTGTATTCTCACAGCAACCCGTTTTAGACAACCGTGTCTTTCCAGAAGTGTTTAGCATTCAATAAATAGTTATGCATGACATTGAGCGTGTGTCTACCTGGCGTGGGTAGGCCGTTGAACCCCATTGGCCTGCAAGCCGTAGAATTCCCACTAAATGTGACTCATACGCTCCCACTCATTACGTCCCTAACCTTTTTGCACACCCCCCTCCTACCGTGGTCGGGTGTCTTGGTGGATTATATATAGAATAGCAGCCAAAACTGCACAGAGCAATGAAAAGTCTACGTCACTCACAGGTACATCTGGACTATGTAAAGACGGCGACTCAAGTGTCGAGTTGGAGGTGGGCACATGAGCGGGCAGTGCATACTGAACGAGAAATCAGCAGACTAGCATGACGGACGGAGCTGAATGGACATCATTCTCCTTTCCTCCCGTTCCACACTCCGCGCCGTGCACCCCCATCCCTCCGTCTGGCAGGAGAAGGTGCGAGGACAGTGCGCCAGTTTTCAGTCACGGACGATTGTGTGTTGGTTCATTCCGTGCATTGTTACAATGTTGCTTTTTTTGGTGATTTATTACATTACAGATTTTTCAAATGTTAATTTTCTCCCTCTGCTTAAAAATCATTAAAAAACCAGCCTGATTATGCGGCGTATGGTACGCCGCGGGTTGGCTAGTAAAACATCATTTATGTGACACATGATGAGTTAGCTATCTAGTTGATGAGGTAATATTATAAAGAACATGCAAATTTATTAGCATTTAACTTCTAAGGTTACATATGAAAAACCAACAAATGGCCATATTTGAATTGTTAATAAGGAGCCTATAATCTTAAACATTTATACGTCACGCTAACTCAGATATTACAGTAACTTACAACAAATTCACCTCTTAAAAGTAAAATCATTCTTTTAGACTAACAGTAACAACTTTAAGTCAGATTAATGGTCTACTCTCCTATTCCTTCACTAGTTTGGAGACTTGAAGCTTTACTAAAAATGGTTGCTCAAAGAAGCTTAACATTTGTCTAAACTCATAAAGAGTTAAAATGGCTACAAAAGTAAACTTCACACAAATGATAGAAAGTTTTTCCTTTACACAGAGGACTGTAGATACAAGTTATGAATTTAAATTACTAAATATATGGTATACTGTAGTTTGATACATGGAAAAAGTTAACAAATTGTGTGACTGGCAGTAGTACTTTGGTTACCTCTCGAATTCTATTCAATGTCATTTTGAAGAGTTTTTCAATAGACACTGATAAGCTATGATATGTTGGGCTGAATGGCCTCTACTTGTCGCAGTTGTTATAGAACTGAAACTAGTATTCAATATTTTCATAATTAAAAAAATATTACTTTTGATATTAATTGGTGTTGTCAAATATTTTTATATTACTACCAATACAGCCAATGCACCCTGAGCTTCCATTCTGTGGACAAAATGGTGATAGTTACCAATTGCACACAAACCACAAAATACATATTCCTACCTTTGTGTACCTATTTGATAGACTGTATATAAGAGTTTCTGAGACATTTCATGTAAACATCCTACAAAGTAAGAGGTTGAATTAGGACAATGGAACCTGAAGTCTCTTGAGTTGTGACATAATTCTGACCAGTTGCCTCAGTCAAGAGTATAAAATAAAGAAAGGATAACTTGATGAACCACAATTTGCTTTCGGAGTGATGGGATACACTTTTATTATGTTCAGTTTGCCATTTATTTTCACAAAAAATACAACTTGTCTTTAATTGATCTGAGTTGAAATTCATATGATCCTACTGAAGTGGGAAGATGAAATGTCACTCATTGTTTTCAATGCAACTGATAACACTGAGCAAAACATTTTTACATACTTTGATGAAACTGGCATGACTGACAAAAATGGCTACAAATGATGTATTAGGTCTTTGGATGCAGTATTATAGTTGTTTATTTCAAATTAATGCTTTGTCGTATTGCCAGATGAATCAGACTGCAGTAAGCAAAGTCACTGATTAGCAAGTAGGTTTTTTAAACAACTTTGGGTTAGGTTATTTTTGTTTTCAGGTTAAAACCGGGTTGTGATTCATTCAGTTTTTGATTAGCATTTTTCTTGTACATAATATTAAAGCCAGTCAATTTTGTACTTAATTCCTGGGTGCTTATACCTTCTTTGCCAAATGAAGCTTTGCTAATTGTCTTGACAAAGTGAGATCTGCTTCTCACCTTTCTGAAATGTAAATGATTGAGTCATTGTATCCTTTCTTATTAAAGAAGATAAAAAACAGCTTTCCCACTGCAAACATTATGAAATAAAATATTCAAACTAATTAAACACATCTTGTATGGCTGCTGTGGTACAGAGGTGCAGTGGTATTGCTGCTGCTTTGCAGTAAAGAGGCCTGTTTGCATCCTGGGTCCTCCCTGCATAGAGTTTGCATGTTCTCCCTGTGGTTGCGAGGGGTTCCTCCAGATGCCTCAATTTACTCCCACAGTCCAAAGAGGCGCAGGTTAGGTGAATTGGCGATCCTAAATTGGCCCTAGTGTGTGTTTGTGTGACCTGTCCAGGGTTTGTTTCCTGCCTTGTGCCCTCAGATAGCTAGGACAGGCTTCAGCAGACCACCTTAACCTTGCTCAGGACAAAGTGGGTTTATGAATGACTGATTGACTGTATGGCTACAGCGTTCTAATTTTAGCACACCTGCTAAACTGTAAATGACTGAAAATTCACCTCTTCTAATTCTGAACTATGTTGCAAAATCAGTCTTTGAAAGAGTGCACACTCTAAGTATTCCTGCTCATATTTAAAGCCTACTTAATTCATGTCAATTATTCATTTAATTACTCCAAGCCAAGCCACCTTCTATTAAAAAGCACCTTCTGTTGCATAGTTTCATTTTTTGTATTAACTACATTGTTAAAAAATACAGGTTGTAAAATATCACTTTACTGCATTGTGTGGTTTCTCATAGAACCAGTACTTGACAAAGAACAGTTTTAGTGTTAAAATAGTCATTTGAACATGAAATTGAATCTTTGGGCAATGAAAAGGTTCCTAATATGTGGACAAAACAGAAATCTTTAACATAAAGTAGGCTACCTAGTGGGACACTGAAAGATCAAGAAAATCTAAACTTAGCCAGTGTTACTGTATGCAGCAAGGGTCTGTTGAAAATTATGAACATACTGCTATTTCACAAAAATGGAATTATCATCTATTCATGGTGATATATAGAGCCCGTTAGGGATCTAAGTGAATAGAAGTTTACTTAGCTTAGAAGATTGACTGTTGCAGTAGAAATTTAATGATGTTATTTCGGAATTCTTGCCTTGCTGGCAAAATCTTTCTTTTTCATTCCTGCTAGCTATAAGCCATCAGACTACTTGTATGCAGCAGTAAACCTTGTACCTAAACATAGAGCAAGCTTAAGGGTTGAGTATGTTCATATGTTCACATTCATTAATAGGAGCACTGAACTGCTCAAAAAATTAATAAATGCAAAACAATGTTATACAGAGACAGTGAAGAAATCTATTATTTTGATTGCATTTTAGTTTATTAAAAGTAAATTAGAATTTTTTTGTTTATCTTTGAAGGATTTTTGAATATTGCATAATAAGCACATTTAGGGGCCCCAGGGGTGGATGAGATATGCCTGGGGTTCCTCAAGGCTCTGGATGTTGTAGGACTCTCTTGGTTGACACACCTCTGCAACATTGCATGGACATCAGGGACGGTGCCTCTGGATTGGGGTTGTGGTCCCCCTCTTTAACAAGGGGGACCGGAGGGTGTGTTCCAACTACAGAGGGATTACACTCCTCAGCCTCCATGGAAAAGTCCATTCAGGGGTCCTGGAAAGGAGGGTCCATCAGACAGTCGAACCTCAGATTCAGGAGGAACAGTGTGGTTTTCGTCCTGGTCACATAACAGTGGACCAGCCCTACACCCTTAGCAGGGTCCTGGAGGGTGCATGGGAGTTTTCCCAACCAGTCTACATGTGTTTTGTGGACTTGGAAAAGGCGTTTGACCGTGTCCCTCGGGGAATCCTGTGGGGGGTACTCCGAGAGTACGGGATACAGGATCCCCTGATAAGGGCTGTTTGGTCGCTGTGCAATCGGTGTCAGAACTTGGTCCACATAGCCGGCAGTAAGTCAAACCCATTTCCAGTGAGAGTTGGACTCCGCCAGGGCTGTCCTTTGTCACCATTTCTGTTCATAACTTGTATGGACAGAATTTCTAGGCGCAGCCAGGGCGTTGAGGGTGTCCGGTTTGGTGGACTCAGGATTGGGTCAATGCTTTTTGCAAATGATGTTGTCCTGTTTGCTTCATCAGGCTGTGATCTTCAACTCTCTCTGGATCGGTTCACAGCTGAGTGTAAAGCGGCTGAGATGGGAATCAGCACCTCAAAATCCGAGACCAAGGTCCTCAGCCGGAAAAGGGTGGAGTGAACTCTCAGGGTTGGGAGCAAGATCCTGCCCCAAGTGGAGTTCAAGTACCTCAGGGTCTTGTTCACGAGCGAGGGAAGAATGGAGCGTGAGATCGACAAGCGGATTGGTGTGGCATCTGCAGTGATGTGGGCTCTGCATCAGTCTGTCGTGGTGAAAAAGGAGCTGAGCCGTAAGGCAAAGCTCTCAATTTACCAGTCCATCTATGTTCCTACCTTCACCTATGGTCATGAGCTATGGGTAGAGACCGAAAGAACGAGATTGTGAATACAAGTGGCCGAAATGAGTTTCCTCTGCAGGGTGTCTGGGCTTTCCTTTAAAGATAGGGTAAGAAGCTCAGTCATCTGGAAGGGGTTCAGAGTAGAGCCGCTGCTTCTCCGCATCGAGAGGAGTCAGATGAGGTGGCTCGGGCATCTGATCAGGATGCCTCCAGGACACCTCCCTGGAGAGGTGTTCCGGGCACGTCCAACTGGGAGGAGGCCCCGGGGAAGACCCAGGACACACTGGAGGGACTATGTCTCCTGGCTAGCCTGGGAACGCCTCGGGGTTCCCCCGGAAGAGCTAGAAGAAGTGGCCGGGGAGAGGGAAGTCTGGGCCTCTCTGCTCAAGCTGCTGCCCCCATGACCCGACCTCAGATAAGCGGAAGAGGATGGATGGATGGATCAATACACAGGACCTTTTCTTAAACTGGTATAAGCACTCTGATTGTATTGAGTTATAAAGAAATAAACTAGATTTACATTAAAATAAAAAATAAACAATGTGAGGAGATCAGCATGAGTCTTTATATACTGTATTTATCCAAGTCAGTTTGCATAGTTTTGTAATTTAGTACAGTATATTTGAATAGCTTTTTGAGAGTTTAATTAGCAAATTCAAAACTGAAGGTAAGTTGACTTTGTCGGTAGTTCTAATGGGCAAGTCACCAGTTGTAGTGGTTAAGGTTTCCAACCTTAAGGTTGTTAATTCAAATCCCGCCACTGACACTGTGTGACCATGAGCAAGTCACTTCACCTGCCTGTGCTCCAATTGGGAAAACAAAAGAAATTAAACCAATTGTATCTAAACTGTTATTAAGTCACCTTGGATAAAGGTGTCAGTCAAATAATAATACCATCATGGCAGATGCTTATTCTGTATAGTGCCTTTCATAAGGAAAGCTGTTTCAAAGAGCTGTAAAACATTTGTCAGCAATCTAAGATGAAAATAAATACACTGCAATATGTAATGTTAAATTAATGTATTATTCTTAACTACAGTAAAGCAGTTTGTGCTGCCTCTCACAAATGATTTGTTACAGTTCTTGGCGAAGGGAGGGCAAATGTTGACATTTAATCACTGTTTTTAATTTTATTAAGCTTCTTTCTTGCAGTATGTTTTAAAATCTGGTTAAATTAGGAGACTTTGTTTGGTGCTCAATAAGGAAATTCTGAAGTATTTACCATAATTTTTTTTCTGAAGCAAGTTATGTAATATGTTAACGATAAGTACTGAACTGGCAGTCTTGCGTTTTACAGTCATTTTCACCTTTCATATTGTTTAAAATAACATTCTTCAAATGCATTCTTACAGTTGGCTTGACCTTGGCAGTATCTGGCACAAGACATGATGTAAAAATACATTCCAAACAGTTATGAAATAAGACATGAAATGAAAATGAAAGTGTCACTTTAGGGCAACCATAAAGAGTCTGTCTTTTTAACAGGTTTGAGGCAGTGGGAGCTGGAGTAAGGAACACACAGAAAAAAAAAACACTTTGTTTTTCATTTTCTAACCCGCTTAGTCCTGAACAGGGCTGCAGAGGGATGCTGGAGCTTATCCCAGCTAGCATAAGGCAGCAACAAACCCTGGACAGGGTACCAGTCCATCACAGAGCAAACACACCCATACCCTAAGTCCAATTTAATATTGCCAATCCATCTAACTTGAATGTGTCTGGACTGTGGAAAGAAACTCGAGTACCCTGAGAAAACCCACACAGACATGGGGAGAACACTCCACACTGGGAGGACCTGGAACGTGAACCCTGTTCTCCTTACTGCAATTTGTGATTGTTGTAATTAATATTAAGTTCTGTATTTTAAAACATTCATTTTAATCAAAGTAGTGATGTTTGGCGACATGTTACAAGTTTCTTAGACATGCAAGTAAGAACTTTGCAGTATTCTGTACATGTAACAACAAGCCTACTACTTTTGACAAGAAGTAAATCTATCACAGGATCAGTTCACACTCAGTCAACTAAGAATTGCTACATAACCTAACATGCTTTTTGGGTGATTGGAGGTGAACCACAGAAGTCAAAGGAAAATTCACGCAGACATCGAGGGAATATGGAGAGTCTACCCAGATAACAACTGAGACCAAGATTCGAACTCAAACCATGCGGCAGCAGCGTTAACTACTGCGCCACAGTGCCATGTCTTCCATTATACTTCTGTAACACATTAAAATCTTAAGCTTCTTAGTTTTCATTTTTAAACAGGTATCATCTAACTTTGTTTCTCTTGATCTGGCAACAAAGAAGCAATGGAAAAAAAAACTTCATACTAAACTGGCATTTGTAGCGAAACAGAAACACCACCTGTGCTATGTCTCTATGATACTTTACAACATTTTACATATGAAACGATCGTGTTCTCTCTCTTAATTCCTGAAATGGAGAAAGTGAATGATCCATATACTGTAAATGCACTAGTTACATATTATAGTATACTAGCAACTAATTTACTTCCTGCACCACCACAAAGTGTTAACTTTATGCAAATACTCGCCTCTCTGAAAAGCACCTTCATAGCAGATCGAAAATAAAAGTAATTATTCATTTTTATGTTATTTAACGCCCGAATTCTTAATATGACTCATAAGGGAAATCAAAAGACTTCTAAACTGCTGCGGGCAGCCACGGCAAACAAACTACAAAAACCTGAGAGTAAAAGAATGAGGAACTTGTTCAACATACTTGGCATACTGTAAGCCAATGCAGAGCTATTCGTCCTTCTTTTGGAAACTGTCGTCGGAGACTGAAAACGCTGAAAGGTATTGATCGTCCTATGTAAACTATATACTCATAATGGTGTTCATTATTTTGCAGAAAAATTACACATACTGTACACATGCATCGTTTTATGAAAAGACAGCATACACCTGTTTTTCATCCTGTTGTCAGTGTTAGACCAAATGAAAAAGTCGACCTAACTGAAACCTTTCGAAAATCACAGATTTGCGACTTTTCTTTTCTTTTTTAAAAAAAAAACACTGAAACAATTCCACCACACTTGCCAGTTGCCTTACCCTGTTTTACCGGCAGGTTATTTGCTGTTTCTCCCCAGTTGAAGCCAGTACACAAATCGGTCAGCTGACTGTGTCGAAGTGCGCCTGCGCGAGAGGCCGCGTAGTCCGTTTTGAAAGGGAAGTGACTGTTCAACTGAACTTTTTCTCTTCACTTTTTTAAACCGTGTGTTGCTGCGGGTCAAAACTGACTCACCTCACGCCGCTCATTTTACTGCGATGCCGTAATCGTGTTTTGTAATAACTGCACGAATAACATACAGTGCATAAACCCTCAAAGGTTTACACGAATAAACAGAAAAAAAGTATATTGGGCTTTAGTATCTAATATATTATACTAGCGTATGAGATTAACATCAAGATATACATATTTGCATTCAGTACACATTTACATCTAAAACACGGGTATCAAAAATGACTTGTGCAGCATAAAGCACAGTGTTGAAGGATGGGAACAAAAAAAACTTATGATATAAGGCAAGGGTCTCCAACTCAGTTCCTAAAGAGATTTAATTATAGCCACCTTCTTAATTAGCAACCAATTGCTGCTGCTAAAGGAATTACTACTACTACTATATATTTTTTAACTTTGATTTTAATTATGTAAATCATGTACAAATACTTTTTATAGAATAGTTTAGCATTTAACACAGCTAACCCCTCTAAACTCATCACCAGGCTGAAGGACCTGTGTCTGAACACTTCACTGTATACCTAGGTTTTTACATTTAAATTTTTAACAGGCAGATCCCTGGTGGTTTAAGTGGGTGGCCACATTTCACCATCCCTTACTCTCAACACATGTGCTGCACAGTGCTGTGTTCTGAGTCCACTGGAGTACTCCCTCCCTCTACTCATACAACACTCATGGCAACATAAGGCGGGGTGGTGGCTCTGAGGCTGGGGATCTGCACGGGCAATTGGAAAGTTACTGGTTCGAATCCTGTAAATGCCAAAAGGGACTCTTCTCTGTTGGGCCCTTGAGCAAGGCCCTTAACTTGCAATTGCTGAGCGCTTTGAGTAGTGAGAAAAGCGCTATATAAATGCAAAGAATTATTAATTTTTTATACGACTTGAACATCAATGACAAGTTTTCTGATGACACAGTTGTAGGCCTGATTTCTAAAAATAATCAGCAGGCTTTCCTGGATGAAGTTGAGAATCTGTCACAATGGTGTCCGAACAAGTCTCCAGAATATCAAGAAGACAAATGAGTTGATTGTGGACAGCAGAGTCACTACCTCCCCCTTAGTATTAACAGTACACCAGTGGTGGACCGCTTGAGACACTTTGGTGTCCGTATTACAGACACCTCAGATGGCTCGGAGATTTTAGACTGACTTCCTGATTACTAAAGAACTTCTACATGTACACCACTGAATGTCTTCTGGCATTCCATACCACCTGGATTGGAAACAGCATGCAGCCGGACGGCAAGACTTAACAGAGAATGGTGTGATAAGTAGATATGATCAGTGGGTGTGCACTCTCCAATTTCTAGGACCTCCACACCAATCTATGTTGGGCCAAGGCAAAGAAAGTTATCAATGACAGCAGTAATCCTAAATGGTACCGCTGACTGAAAACCAGTTCAGAGAGGCCCAAACCCAGTTGCGGAAAATCTATAAATATGTAAAAGAAAAATTAATTATTATTTAATGGAGTAAAAATCATGGAATGAAAATAAAATATTTATTGAAGTATTCCCTTTAGGTCCACTATGCTCGATGGGTATTTATAAGAGACTAAATAAATGATCCATTCATTTTAACTGACATTATTATAGATAAAACAACTTTTTTAAAAAGCACTTTTAGGCTTATGATTTTATATATATAGAGTAGTTTAATCTGCTGCATTATAAATTCACCTAGGTCATTATAATATTTTGTTTGCCAATTCTTCATTATATACTTAATGCAATTTCTTCCTTGGAAAAATATTTCTTTTTAGAATATATGAAATTTTCTTTATGCTTGGATCCAGATTGCTTGGACAGGCCCCTCAACGCTGCCATTTTCTAGGAAGACTTTTGTGATGGAACCATGGAGCAAACCCCAAACCTCAACACAAACACACACAGATTCCCGGGTTCATATAAAGAATGGTAACACAAGCACAAGTTATCTTTCCCTTCCAATCACCTCTCCTCTCTCCACCACACTACCCTCCTCCAGTTGAGTGTTGCCTTCCTTCCTCCCAGCTCCGACTGACCAGGGCAAGGGAGTGTGGTCCCTTTTATTTAGAACCCAGGACTATTTCTGGTGCCAGGGCTGCTGCCCATTGGAAGTACTTCTGGGTCATACAGAAGTCCAATATAGTGAGAAGTATATCTCCCTGCAGTGCCCCCTTGTGGCACCCATTACAACTCCCAGCATTTCCTGCTGGCTCCAAAATAAGCGCTGATATGGAGGGCTGCTGCCATCTAGTGCCTGGGGGGAATAAACACCCTTTCAGACATCCCTTCCTTTAGGTCATAGCTTATGGAAGAGAAAATTATGCACTACTACAGGGGTCTTCAACTAAAATCTATCGAGGTCCAGTCAGAGAAAATTTCTTGAAGCAAAGGTCCGGTCCGTCTGAAGATCATGTTGTCTAACTATTTAGTATCATGTCTATTTAAGTAACCTAGTAGTTGTATCAACATCTGCATGTAATTAATACTAGACTTTCAAATCAAATTAGTTTAGTACAATTCATAATCCTTTTGACAATATTTATTTTCAAACACAGAACTGAACATTTATGTATGACTGCAAATATGTACTTTTTTGTTCTGTCAGTGTATGATTTCTTCTTTAATTTAATAAACAAAAGTAGGGCTGCACTTCAAAATAAGACAAAAATAAATTATGAAAACTGTGCATGCTTAAATAAAGTGCTAAACTTCAGAAGAATACAAAAGGAATGGAGAAAAATCTTAACATTTCCCCTTTTCTGTTTCACATTTTGACTCAAGTCTCAACCAATTTCACAGATAACAAATCTCAACACATCTTAACAGTGTAACAGGTTTAAATGCCCATTTTCTTCCCCTCTTATATTCATTGCCACACTTTTTTGCTCAGTGTGTTGTCCCAAAATCCAAGCAACTCTGAGGGAGCACTCCTGAGCACGTTGTTGGGCAGTGAATGTGTGGCTCAGGATCCTGGTGGACTGGTCATATTGGCCTCTGAGACTAATGATTTTTTGTGATCTCACTTCAGATTTGAGTGGGTATGTTCGTTCAAAATCTTTATGCTTCGTCTCATAATGTCGTTTCACATTGGCACTTTTTACAAGTGCCACGGTTTCTGAACATATGAGACACACAGGTTTAGTGTTTCCAGTGGGAAGTATGAACAGAAATGAGTTTGTCCATTCTGGATTAAATACCCTATTTTCGCTGTCCACTTTCCTTCTTTTAGAGAGCGCCATTTGCTCCGTATATTTCTGTCCCTTTCGCCGTGTCACTCGTCTCTTCTTTATCCAGCACAGTCTCACAGTATCTCTCAGTAGTCTTTATTTTTATCGCTACATTTCTTTCGAACGTTTCGGTTCCTGACCTTGCCTCTAACACACGTTTCACTATCTTTCTTCTTTTCGACCGTATCTCTGAAAAATCCCTCCTCTGTTTGCGTACATGGATTCGTAAAACAACGTTCACCGACTAGAATCCGCAGACTTGATTGGATGAGAGGTATCACGTGAAATGGCTTAGCGCGTATACTGTGTATTTCCTCACCATTACCGTAAAGATTACAAAAGCTGCGCCGGGTAAAAATAGAAGCGCCCCATCATGTTTAAATGATAACCTTTTGTTTTGACTGTAAGTCAAGGTCCGTATGAGACAGCTTTGCGGTCCGGATGCGGACCGAGGTCCGCCTGTTAGTGACCTCTGCACTACTATTTTCCACATGTAAATTGGAATTGTAAATTGTAAATGTGAGCACCATTGTAACCCTTTCGTTCAGGCAGCGCAGACTGACCTCTGCAAACATGCAGACTCAGTCACTATAAACTGTTTTGTGAGGAGTATTATGTGGAAATCCATCTGCAAGCCTCCAGTACCAATCCTTTTATTTCATATGTGTCTAACAAATATACTTATGACAGTGAGATTGGGACTTAAACATCTTACAGAGGACTCCATGCCCAAAACGAGAATACAGAGCAACCCACTGAGAGCATGTCTAACGTGTGTCACTCCAGAGAGCACACCTATGAACACTATGCAGTGCTGTTCATTAAAAAGCAGCACTATGGACCTGTATTTCACCCTGGGGGTATCCTGCATGAATGATCAGCCTATGCTGTCATGTGATTCAGTTAGCCATATGCAGAATAAGGTACTTTTCTGTGAAGCTGATGGGTGTGAATATTCTCTACAGGTACATGCAAAGCCTGCAACAGGTAGCCAGCCAGCACAACTTGAGCAACATGACATTTTCTTTGACAGCAGTGAAGATGAAGTTTCTCCTTTAAGGCAAAGGATTCCAGTGCTGAGACCTGGACAGTTTGATGGCTCTGGCTCTTGGTAGGAGTTTTTGTGTCAGTTTGAGAGCTGTTGTAAAGCTAACAATTGGTCAGGAAAGACAATGCTTGATTAACTCAAGTTCTGTTTAGTTGGAGTTGCGGGAGCAGTGATCCATAAAAATTCTAGATCAGCATCGTGGGATTATAAGCACATTGTGGAGGAGCTGGAGGGCACCGATGGGCCAACTTCAGGACATTCAATAGGAATTGACTGGGACAAAGAATTTGTAATCCTGGAGAAGCTTTGTATGTGCTGAGAGATGATTGTAAATGCAAACCGCTCTGAAGCAGAACAAGACTTAATTGGGGTGGAAGTGTTTACGAATGCTGTGGGTGACGCTAGCCTGGTACAGCATCTACTGGAAGAGAAACAACACACATTGGCCAAGACCAATAAATTGGTTCTGTCAGGGATGCCGGTGCGACATCCCGGCCGGGATGCCCTGAAGGACCGGAAGAGGGTCTACACCCGCCCTGGATCACGTGGGGGCCACCACCCTGGTTGCTTTGGGGGCCATGAGTAGAGGGCTTGGAAGCCCAACCCTGTAGGGGCCTGTGGTCACTGCCAGGGGGCGCCCCAATGCCTTGGGAACCCTGGTCCTCAGCACTTCCACTACACCAGGAAGAGCTGGGGGGAAGAGAAGCAGGGACACCCGGAAAGCTTCCAGGAGTACAACCAGCACTTCCGCCACACAGGGGCGTGTTGGCGGGTGATTGCCGGAATTCACCTGGAGCACATCCGGGTGCTGATAAAAGGGGCCGCCTCCCGTCATTCGAGGCTGGAGTTGGGTGGAAGAAGGACTAAGCAGAGGAGAGTGGAGGCGGCCTGAAGAGTGGAGGCATTGTGTGGTGTTGGCCAGGACTTTGGGGACTTGTGGTTTTTGTGCACTTGAACTGTAAATAATAGTGTTATAAATAAACGTGTGGTGGTGGAAAACAACATGTCTGCCTGTCTGTGTCTGGGCCATTTCCACAGTTCATAGATATGAGACTACAAAGAGAGTCACTAGTAATGTTACTCAGATCATGCAAGGGGATGTGTGCACAGTCAAATAGATCGAAAAGCAAGGAGAGCAGTCGTGCCTGAATGTGTTTTCTCACAGGGAGAAGACCAAGGGAAGGTATTTACCACACCCACACCAAGAAAACAAAGGCAAGAGAACATTAATTGGCACAAAACTAGATGTCACGACTGTTCAGGCATTGAACATATGAAAAGAAACTGCCCATGTCCTAGGGCAGTACTAGAGCCATGACTAATGTTGGAGACATCTGATTCTGCTAGTTCTAATGAAGTGACGAGGACTCCAAGTGTTTACAGTCTGAAGGGTCAAGGTTCCGAAATGTGCATTCAGTTATTAATTTATAACAATGAGGTTCATGGAGTTTTAAACAATGAGGCTCAGAAGAGTGTACTGCCCTTGCATTATTTTGAAGTTGTTACCGTTTATACTTGCGTTTAAGTTTTCCCGCAGAAAAGTCAGGGCTTGATTTTACTGTTTATTTTATAATGTCGGTCGTATAAGTCGAATGCGGAAAACTTACTCTATTGGTCCAAGAGATTATGATATGCTGATGCCCACCTGAGAGAGTAACCATGGAGCCTTTTTTTCTATGTATTGTGCCTGCGTGACCACATGGTAATACCCAAACGATTACGAAGCGACATTTGCACTGTTTTGTGTTTTTTGTATCTCACACCCTCATACACCTTTATTGTAAGAGCATCCCTTATCTATGATGGAACGTTTAATCAGAAGAAAATATTAAGCTGGTTTTAAATTAAAAGTCATTGAAGTGGTGAAAGAAATTGGTAACTGCGCTGCTGCAACAAAATTCAATGTGTCTGAGAAACTGGTGTGAGATTGAAGGAAGCAAGAAGATATAAAAAAAAATGTAAGTGTCATATTTTTGAACGGCATATAAGTCGGGATCTGATTTTATGATCAATTTTTCGGGTTTCAAGACCCGACTTATATATATGGTAGTGCTAATGTTAAACCAATACTGAGCAGATTCAGCTGTGCAATCACTATAGGGCATCAACCGTAGAAATGTTACTATAGATTGAAAGGTCAACTTACCTCTCCAAATGCCAATGGGCACCTGGACTGTGAGCATACACTTTCTTGGAACTGACATAGCCACAGAAACTGAAGCCATCCTGGCCTATCCCTTTCTAGAGCTGTCCAAAGCACGCATGGACTTTGGTAGCTGAAAAATGTGTTGTTTGTTGAGCAAGTGCCTTATTTTAACCCCTGACAACCACCTAAGCTTCAAGCTGTCTGGATAGCACACACTGCTGTACTAGAGCCTGGAATAAAGGCAACGTAGTGTTAAGCACCACTAAAAGATTAATAGAAAATACAAACTGGTAGCTAGAGTTGAAGTTGAGACCCACTAGTCGACCCACATTCCAATTAGGATGTATAATCCTGGAACAGCAGCTGTTACAGTAAAGAAGGGAGCCATTGCAGGGTTTCTTCAGGTAGGCTGATGCTATACTGTACAACACAGTGCATCTACGGTTACACCACAGATGGACTGCTCTGTCAACACCACCATTCCTAAACATTTAAAGATACTGTATGTGGAGAGTTCTGTTTAGCTAAATGCAGAGAAAAGACATGGTCTAGCTCAGCTCAGATGGCCTATCTCAGATTCTGCAACAGTATAATTACGCCTTTTTCACAGGACTGGCTGATTTGGGGTGTACCAGCCTTGTGCAAAAGACATTCAGACGCTGCCTGGTTGTCCTGTGAAGCAACCACCACAACGCATGGCACAGAATATACTAGTCAATGCCGACCAACAGGTACAACAAAGTTTGGAAGCTGAATTCGCCCAGCACAGCAATAGTAGTTGGGCCTCATCAATAGTTATAGTCTGTAAAAAGGACCAGACATACCATCTCTGTGTTGATTACAGAGCTCTGAATGAGCATTCTATCAAATTAGCATACACATTACCCTGCATCCAAGACACCCTAGATACACTGTCCACAGCCAAATCACTTAGCACCTTGGATTTGGCTGCGGGGTATTGGCAGGTGAAATTGATGCCCAGAGCATGCAAGGCAGCAGCTTGCTTCAGCATGAAAGAGCTCTTTGAATTAAATATCATGCCATTTGGCATGTGCAATGCCACTGCAGCATTTCAGAGAATAATGGACCATGTTCTAGTTGGCCAGCAGTGGGAGACCTGTCTATTGTAACTGGATGATATTGGTGTGCTGGGGAAAGATGCTTTGGAAATGCTTGGGTGACTAGGACAATTTAAAGCTGAGACCTGCTAAGTGCTGTTTTTTCCGTCGACAGGTGGCTTACATTGGGTACATTGTTTAAGAGCAGGGCATTAATGCAGACCCCCACGAAATTCAAAAAGTTTGTGAATGGCCACAACCTACCATTGTTTCATAGGTCCACCAATTTGTTGACTTGGCTTCATATTACCCCCATTTTATAAAGGGCTTTGCCACCATTGCTCATCCCCTACATGCAGTTACCAAAAAGTATGTCCATTTTCATTGGACTGAGGAATGTCAGGAGGCATTTGAGAATCTAAAGAGCTTACTTATTACCGCTCCTGTTCTAGGATATTCCTTTGATTATGGTGATCTCATCCTTGACTCCAAGTTCAGCACTTGTGGAACTGGGCTGTCCTTTCCCAAATGCAGAATAGAGAATAAAGGGAGTTAGACTATGGATGAAGATGACTGTCATCAACAGAGAAAAAAATATTGCACCACAAAAAGAGAGCTATTGGTTTTTGTAGAACTTACTTCTTATTTCCACCAGTACATGCTAGGAAGATCCTTCACAGTGCGTTCCGATACAACTAACGGATCCCAAGAGCCAGCTGGCAAGATGTCTTGAGAAACTTGCTAAATACAATTTCTGTATAATTCATCGGCCTGGACGCCACTTAAATGCCAATGTCTTATAAAAAAAGACCTAGTTGTAATACCTGTGCCTGTAAGATACCAGAACCTTCATCGATTAGAAATTGCCTTCACCAAGCTGTGCAGTATGATTTGATGACAGCCAAAGAAAAGAAGACCCTGGGACTAGGGACCCATGGATTTTGCAAATGGAGGTAGAACTGCCTGTCACTTCGGAGTCTCTGGAGCAAGAAAGAGATGATTATGGGCAAGGTGAGAACAAAAATAGGAAACTGTCTCAAAAGAGCATGGAAAAGATTCACCTCATGGCAGCCAACAAACCAGTTTTGTTCCATGGTTGGACAGCTGAATAGCTACATGCTGCCCAAGTGGTAGATCCTGACATTGCCTCAGTGTGGAAGTGGACAGATGAAGGAAGAGGGCGCCCTCTAAAGAGCCATGGGTGGAAGTTTTCTAGCACATTCTAGCCATGAAAACATAGTTGAATCAGTGGAAAAGGTTGTATATCAGAGAAGGCATCCTCTAGAGACATTTTACTGCACTGAAGGCACTAAATTCTATTCCCAGTTTGTTTTGCCACATGAACTTCATGAAGAGGTGCTGAAGCAAATGCATGATGATTTAGTTGGGGGGAGAGAAGCCTATAGTGCCTTTGCAGGAAAATGTGGCACTCCAGTGTCGCACATGAACCAACTGTGCAGTTAAAGCACAACCTTCAAAGTGGCCTCATGCATCTATGGGAACTGTTCAGGTTGGAATCCAAGGTATTTCAGCAAGTGTGTGAGTTATTAGGAATTGAGAAGACAAACACCACTCCATTCTGACCCCAATCAGATGGCCAAGTAAAGTGATTTAATGTCACTCAACAGAAAATCCTGGCTACTACAGCTGAGCGTTGCCACTGTTACTGGGACTTCATGACCCCAATAAAATGTAATGGCTTACTAAGCCACAAAACACAATACAACTAATTTTAGGCATAATATGATGCTACTTGGACGAGAAGTAACAGAACCTATTGACATTGTTGCTGGCTTGCCCCTAGACCATGATCACAACCAAAACCTTCCATAATATGTAATTCAACTCGGAGAAAGACTGGAGCTTACACATCAAATTGTTACAGATGTCCTCAGACTGTCTGTAGTGTGTGCTAAGAAACAATATAATAATGTCTGTAAGATTCAGTACAAGAATGGAGACACCATCTGACATTTGGTGAAGGGAACCCAAAGGGTAAAAAATAAAGTGGTGAAATTCTTTCTATCTTATGAAAGACCATATTTTGTTCTTAGTCATCAGAAAGGCCTAAACAAAAAGTGGATGGTAGTGCATTATGACAAATTGACACCTTACCAATCAGGCACCCCACTAGACAATGGCTCTTTCAAAGTGCAGAAACATGTAAACCCACTGAAATACCGCCTCCTAACCTTGTCATTACTGAACAAGATTTTGATTTACTGTTTAGGAATCCCACACATTAGGGAGGAAATGAAAGAGATGTTGACCTTGATAATAACAAGTCTCAGAGACTATTAACCCCAACTCAGACCCCTCTGGAAGCCACTTCTGGTTCTCGCTGTGAAGACAGGCACCCCACTAGTGAGGGTAGTGTTGAGAAGCAAAACATGGAAGAGAGTGTCTTTAAGTCTCCTTTAAAGCATCTACCCACCAAAATACCCAGAAGAGGAAGGAGACCACCAAACACATTTGGTGAATGGGTGGCCTACTAAACTAAATTGAGAACTGTTCTGCAAAAGTTTATTCTTGTTCTTTTTATTATGTTCATATTGTGAAATGTACTCTATTCAGCCTAATCCCTATCATGTATACAATCTATCACAGGTAAGCACAACACTAAAGGAGTTTTGCGTGATTCATCAAATATCAGTGTTAAGGAAATGTAGAAAGAAATTGTTCAACTCAGGGATGTTTTCTCTCCTGCCTCTCTCTGGACTGTGGTTGGGATGCAAGAAGCGTGGGAATTAACAGCATCATGATTCACTGCTGAAGTCCAAGGACAGAAAGCTAAGGGGAGAGTTTCATGATCGGGAAATGCACAATTAACACAAAAACTAGCTTCACCAATATCTGAAGAACACTTTTCTGGAGAACTCCCAAGCGAGCTCTGCTTTCACACTCCAAATTGAGCTCTTGCACCTGCTAAATCTCTCTGAGATTGAAAAGCTGATTAGCCACTCTCTCTTTGGGAAGCTTAATGCTGACCATTTCTTCTCTTTGCAGACCTGAAAGCTGAGGCCCACTCTACTAACCCAAGCTCTGCCGGTAACTGTGCCAGCAGTCTGACAAGACTGAAAAGTAACCATTATTTCAAGAAAGGAACCTCAACATATAAACTTTTCTATCAGAAAGAATGAGAATTTTCCCTATGATGCTCCAGAGAACACAGACAAAAGCAAGCTTAGCTAAAGCACAGCACAACACAGACAAAGGATTGCATAGCAAAGAGAAAGAGTGCACACCAACATAAAAAGAACTTAAATAACCAGTAAACATGTTAACAAAGTTAAAATATGTTCCATGTTTGTCTGTCTAGTCAGTCTTGTGTCCTGTCTTATTTGTCGATATATATATATGCTCTTGTTGTATTTATATAATCATTATGTGTATAAATAAATTATATTAATTTATTTATTAAAAATGAGTGTACTTCAGTTACCTTGATAATGGCCAGAGACCACCTTCTACAACAGAGAAAGACAAGGTAAACAAAGTAGCAGCATTAGTTAACCAAGTTAAAACCCTTCTTATCCCTACACTATTGTTAGAATTAATGCTGGAAATATACAGCTTCATTTTGCAGACACACTCTGCAACTCTGTATTTGATGTTTGTGTATTGTGAATATTTGTATTTGGTGAGTATTTTTCATTAGTTAAGTTTTGAATTACAGTATATGTAGCACACATTGTGATAGGTGCCTCTGGCCTCTGACTAAAAGACATGTAAGGAAATTGCACTTCACCTCTGAGGTTATATATGAAATATTATTCATGTAATATGGGCTGTTAACTGTTCAGCCACTGAGGTTTTATTATAAAGCACATGTTAGTTATCTAACAATTAACCTGTGTGGTGAAATGTTCTGGTCCAAATAATTTTCCACAATACACAAACAAAGGTTTGGGGACCGTCCCCATATATTGTCGTCCAGACAATAAAGAATAAATGATTCAAAGTCTTAAATCAAAACAATGAACAGTTTAGTTCCAACAAAATGGCGAATTTATAGGGAAAAGGATTATGGGACAGGAAATGGTTGGCATGAAAACAGGAACCGGAATTAACATCATAATGATGAGACGGAAGTGAGGTGGTTTGATGGAGCCAGAAGTGACGTCATCATGGTTGGCCGGAAGTGATGTCATTGCGGCCATTTTGGAAGCCGGAAGTGGAGGAACTTATTTTTCTTCAGATTTTCTGTTGAGCAAAAGAGATTTAGGTAAGTACCACGTGACAACCCTCTATCTCGCGATGTTTCACTCACCTTTAGGCTCTTTGACTGCCTCCTAATCGCACATGTGTGACACCTGTAAGGTTACATATGTAAAAATGACTACTGGACATACATTAGTTAGATTGCTTTCTAAGTGTCTATAACCTTAAACATTCCAAATGAAAGTAATGCTCATATTCAGTAACAAAAGTAACTCATTTCAATTATTCTTTAAGACTAAGATCAATGATTTTGAATCAGATTAATGTTCTACACTCTCATTACATAATCAGTTAGAAGACACAAGGCTGTGATAAAGCTGTTTGAGTTGAAAAAATTAATATTTGTCTAAACTGCAACCAGGGAAAACACAGTATAACCTAATAATTGCCACTGAGAGTACAGTATATCATAATTATAAAAGCAATTTAATCATTAAAAAGACTAAAAAGAATGTGAACTAAAGGACCAAACAAACAAAAAAAAAAGTTTGCTAATTTAATTCTGAAACTCGGAGAACAGCCAGCCACAGACACAGGATACAGAACATCTGGAAGAGTATCTATACTAATAAAAGGCAAAGCCCTCACTCACTCACTCACTCACTCACTCACTCACTCACTGACTCACTCACTCACTGACTCATCACTAATTCTCCAACTTCCCGTGTGGGTGGAAGGCTGAAATTTGGCAGGTTCATTCCTTACAGCTTCCTTACAAAAGTTGGGCAGGTTTTATATCGAAATTCTATGCGTAATGGTCATAACTGGAAGCAGTTTTTCTCCATTTACTGTAATGGAGATGAGCTTCAACGCCGTGGGGGCGGAGTTTCGTGTGACATCATCACGCCTCCCACGTAATCACGCAGTACATAGAAAACCAGGAAGACCTCAAAAAAGCGCTGAAGAAAACATGCATTATATAATTGAGAAGGCAGCGAAACAATAAGAAGCGAGCGAGTGACATATACAACCATATTCATGAGTTCTGCTACTTGAAACAAAGCACGATGTAAACCTACACTTTAAATTAAGTTCATAGACAGGCTGCGCTGGCGTTTGTAATTTAGTGCCTGCCCATATAAGGCCGTCCGTCAGCGGCAATCCAATAGCAAACTGCCACTAAATATTCACGGGTGAAGGACTGTGCTTATGGAGAGGAAGATGAGATGGTCAGGGTGGTGTTTGACACAAACTCAGCGAAACTGCGAGAGAAAGTTTTAAGTGCCAGGACTAAGGTAACATTAAATACAGCCATGGACATAGCACGAGATGGCACCAGCACAGCTGGGAACCTTCGATGCATGTACACCGAGGCGCTCGTGAACTGACGCAGTGCACAGATAAAAGCAACAGTTCCAAAGAGCTGAACAAAACGAATTACACAATTGAAAAGGCAGCAAAAATATGAAGAGTTTGATACATACAAGCATATTCATAAATCCAACTACTGCAGAATCAAAGCACACGTTGGAAAAAGTCAATGTCCCGCTAAAGGAAGACAGTGTAAAAAAAACCCGTGCATGCAGTGTGTCAGGTCTCAGATAAAGAAGAAGACGAGCTGTTTATTGATGCAGTAAGAAACGAATCGATGAATGAAACCTGTCATCTTTACAGCGATTGACAAACACGGAATGTAACTTGAACACAACACATCCTACAAATACGAACCTGATTGAAAGAAATAATGATAATCAAATCCTTGATGACAGCAACACTCAGTAACACTCACAAAACAAATACTGTATATTGACAGTCATGTTACGTTATTTTTAAAATGTTCCCTTTTCTTTTCTAGCTTTTTAACACACTACTTCTCTGCTGCGATACGCGGGTATATATATATATGTATATATATATATCCCGATCTACATACTCGAATAATGGATACTTTATTCGCCATCAATGATTGTTTTGGTAAAGCCATACTCAGTGTATTCATTAGATGAGCGGTAAAAAGTAAGAGCGAGGGAGGATGACTTATTGAGGCATGCAGGCTGTAGTCGCGTCAACTCTATCTGAATTGCGATCACATTTGAAAAATATATCTTTTCAAGTTCTATTTAGTCCATATGTGTCAAACTCAAGGGCAGCGGGCCACATCCGCCCGGCGTGTAATTATATCCGCCCGAGATCATTTTATATACTGTATTATTGTTATTAAAGCCCGGTATATGAAGCGCTGGTAACACAATAAACTACAGATCCCATAATGCAGCGCTTCAGCTGCCTTGCCAACACTTCCGCGTTAATCAAGTCTACCTTATGATGCTGCAAGTTATTGCGAAGCTAGCTCACATGATGCTGAAGAGAAAAGTTGATTCTGAAAATAGAGCCTTTAAAACCGATGGGAGGCTGAGTATATGTTTACTGAACCCGTGTGTCTCATTTGTGGAGCTAATGTGGCTGTAATTACAGAATTTAATCTAAGACGGCACTATGAGACAAAACATCAGGGTAACCTGAATGCAATGCAGAAGATACAGAAAGCAGCATAATTAAATAAGAATCTGACACTTCAGCGGACGTTTTTACCCGTGCACAATCACAAAGTGATTTCAAGTGAAGCTGCTTTTATGGGAGACACAAATGCACCAGTTCACCTTGCCCCACTTTCCCTGTTGCCAAGTAATGTTAAACCAAGTCGTCACTACGGTGTTCCCAAATCGCACTTTGCTGATAAACTGAGCGCACTGCACTGAGTTTGCACGGCGCTTTGGTGACTTTGAAGAACAAAAAGTCCGTCTACATGCGGCTCGAACCTTGTGCATGTTTGGTAGCACATATCTGTGTGAGAAGCTCTTCTCAGTGATAAAGACTAACAAAACAGCACACAGGAGTCGCCTCACTGATGAGCACCTGCAATCCATCCTGAGAATCTCCACAACACAGAACCTCACACCAAACAGAAACGAACCTGTGGCCAAAAAAAGATGCCAGGCGTCCAGCTCTAAAATGACATATGAGCAAAGACAACTGAATGATTTGATTTGTTATTGCTGAAAGGAACACATTTTATTTATATTTCTAGGTTTTGTTATGCAGCATGTTCATATTTGAATTTGTATAATTTTGACAGGATATATTTTTATGGAGAGCAAAATCTTTTGGGATATTTAAAATCTAAGTTTATTTTTATATAAAATTACATAAGAGTAAAGAAATTTGAATGTTTGTTCTTTTAACGTTTACTTTATTTCTAACTTGTATAATTTAGACAGGATATATTTTTATGGAGAGCAAAATATTATAAGTTGTTTAAGGTTTGAGTTGATTTATTCAGAATAATATTCCTGTCTGTTTTACCATTCCTACCAAAGATATTTCTGTCGACTAAATAAAAATTCCTTCTATTTAAAATTTAAATAGAACTTGAACAAATATGATAGTTCATAATATCCACGCAGACTTGCACGTAAGAGCGGAGTTATCCGTTTTAACAAGCAGCGTATTGCACTGATACTGAAATAGCTGTGTGTGTATATATGTAGATATGTATGTATATGTATATATATGTTTATATATGTGTGTGTGTATGTATGTATATATATATGTATTTGTGTGTATATATGTGTGTGTATGTATGTATGTGTGTATGTATTTATGTGTGTGTGTTTATGTATGTGTATATATGTATATATATATATATATATATATATATGACAACAACACTCATCACTCACAACAGTGACAAAACAATTACATTGACAATCATGTTACGTTATTTTCAAAATGTTTCCTTTTCTTTTTCATTGCTTCTTTAACACACTACTTCTCCGCTGCGAAGCGCGGGTATTTTGCTAGTTTTTAAAATAAACCAGAATTCTACTGGTTACTCGTGAAGCAAGAAGCTGTAAGTAACTGATTTATACATTTGGAAATAAAGTATTGTTGTTACACAGAAGATCGTCAAAAGAGTCTGTTGTACTTGTGTTAAACACTGAAAAAGCAGAAATGATTCTTCTCAAATCTCTTTGCTCCATCTTGTGGACAAAAAAATATTGCTGCACGGTGAGTGTAAAATGGAAAGGTGTTATACATGTTGAGACAAAAACAAAATGCAGTTTTGCATGTTTACTCTGTCTCATTTAAGATGAGACTCTTTTTCATAGGCACTTTCTCCTCAGAGTATAAACATTGCAGTGAAAAAATATATCTCTTGTGATTACAATTATCTTGGTTATATACAGGGAGACTTTATTGTACGTGTTAGTACTCCTTCAGCCCATGTAAGATGAAAGCCACTGAATGACATTCTGATAAATAAATATACTAATTTATAAAGATTTGTGCCACAATGGGATTAAAAGAAGCTGAACCCTATATATGTCCTCATCCTGAAAACACAACCTGTTCTAAAGAATATGATGCAGTCAACATCATTCTCTATATAACCTTCACAACTGGAATTATTTTAGCAACTTTTGGAAACCTGGTGGTGATCATTTCTATTGCACATTTCAAGCAGCTGCACACACCAACCAATGTGCTTACACTTTCGATGAGTGTTGTGGATTTTCTTATTGGAATATTTATCATGCCTGTTAGAATGATTTTAACAGTTGATACTTGCTGGGACATTGGAGTTGTTACTTGTTTTGCAGCATTTTTTTGTTATACGACTTTAACTACCATTTCTGTTACACATCTTATTTTTCTTGCTGTGGACCGATACTACGCTGTTTGTTATCCTTTAGCTTATTATGCAAAAATAACAATTGCTAGAGCCTGGATATTTGTTGCAGTGAGCTGGATTTATTCAATTTGTTTCAGTACCTTAATAATATTTGCAGAATTTACCCTTCTATTAAGTGAGGGAAATTTCTGTGTTGGTTTCTGTGTATTCATAAGTGGTCTCATTCTACTTGCTGTAGATAGCATATTTACATTTATTCTCCCGTTGATAGTTATGTTGACCCTCTACACTAACATTTTGATTGTCGCAATTCAACATGCAAAAGCATTGAAACGTGTGGCAAATGAAGTTGATTCTAAGCAAAAGAAGACCAGCAAAGGATTTACAGCCAGACAACATAAAGCTACATTCACAATAGGTATTGTAATTATCACATTTTTTTCATTTGTAAGTCCTTATTTCATAATCCACATTTTAGCTCAACTCATAAACATTTCTTACTTGCTCACAAGCTTGGCTACTTACATAGCTTTGTTTAATTTCTCATTTAACCCACTCATTTATGGTTTATTTTACCCTTGGTTTAGAAGGGGACTTAAATGTATTTTAACTTGCAAAATATTCAAGCCTGATTCTTCCTTGACTAATTTGTTTTCAGAAAACAATTAAAATTCCCACTTTTTTCTTAACATCTCATGCTAGTTTCTCAATAGCAATGCTAAAAACATCTCAGAGGCAGGTCATGGCTGTACATATCAGCATTGGTCTGTGTAGTGACTTAGATGCTGGACTTTTATTCCCAGTATTGCTGGTTCAATTCCTGTTTTCAACTCACTGAGCAGGTTACTTAACCTCATTGTGCTTCACTTGTAAAGTGTGTGCATCTAAACATTTGTCTTGTGTTCTGATCTTGAAAGAAAACTAGAATATGTATTAGCCAAGTATATAAAAATATGCAATATCCAGTAGTTTAGGATTTTTTCTTTTAAGAAAAAATGGTGCATTATGTAGTCTATTAGTACAAACTGAAGACATGGGGTTAGTGCCATTGACTCCTGAGTCCTGGGTTTGGGGCATGATTTGCGTAGGATTTGCACATTCTCATTATGTGTCAGGGATTTTTTGTGGTCACTTTCAATTATGGTCAGCAGGCATGTTAATTGGTAGCTTTAAACAGGCCTGGTATAAATAACTGATGATATGTGCGTGACTATAACCTGCGATTTACTGGCATCTCCATCCATGACCATTTCCTTCTTTGTCTCTAGTATTGCAGGAATATCCTCTAGATGGATGATCATCTCCATATTAGAGCATTAGAACATTAGAAAATATAGACAAGAATAGGCCATAAATAACAATTCATAAAGATATATTTTCATATTTGCTTTAGCATCTATTGTAGTGTTCTTTGTTTTAGGTGATAAAACATAAATGTGAAATCATCAAAATGTACTATATTTCAGGTAAACTTTAGAATAGTCAACATACTCTTTTCTTATTGATTATTCCTCAAAAAAAAAAGAAGTAATAACATTCTAACATTCTGTTTATTGTGACATATGAAAAGATCATGGTTGAAAATAACACATAATTCATTACTCCATCAATCCCAGCTAGACAAAGTAGGTTTAACTGTATGGCCTCATTTCATGAATTACTATTTTTAATTATTTTGTAATTCAATAGCTAGTTTTGAAGACTTCACATTTTAGAAAACAGGTTATTTCTGATAATTGCTTATACTTGAAACAGAAACTAGTAGACCATATGTGTTTTAGTTAAATGTTTAGCCCTTATTAGGTGTTGCTTTACCACATTGGACAGAGCAGGCTAAGGGTCAGGACCAGAAACAATCCTCTCCATCAGTCACAAATAGAACCACTCCGGGTTTGAAGCAGTAGCTCCACTCTGACCCACATGTGTGAAGGCAAACAGGAAAATGTACAGTTGGCAATGACAAAGAGAAAGCAAGCTAATAATAATTGCAGTAAATTAAAAATCACTTACAATCAAAGCTAAAGATGTACTTCTTTTAATTTCAAATGGACTAGAAAACCAATAAAAGTATTGTATACACTTTTCCTGAACCTTTGCAAATGTGCATACCTTTTGATATATACAGACCATCCTATTTTATCTTTATGTTATTAATGTTTTTCTCTCTTAAAATAACCATAATGGATTGCTCTCTAAAAGAATTATCTAAATGCCTGTGAGAGATAAACAATAATAAAGAAGATGGAATGGTTTTATACAGGAATTTTGCCCTCTGAAAACTTTCAAAAATGTCAAAACTCTCACAACCTCAGTATATCATGTGATATGCCAGGGCTCTATAAAATATTGCAGATGTAATCCACTTGGCACCAGTATTTGTCATGGAACATATAAAAACCAATCTGTCATTTATAATATGTATTTTCTTCTTCATTGAGTATGATTTCACAGCTAACTGTAGCCCAAATTAACTTGACAAATACTCAAAGTCTCTCAAAGCTCTGATGATGTCATTTAAAAAAAAACTTTGTTAAACTATGAGCACAACGAAATGTGAATTTGCATATGCTTCATATGCTGTTGTATATCACATTTCTATATTTTTTTTAGGTACATTAACTTTTGGAAAAGCATAAAAAGCCAGTAAATAGGACAGGGAAAATGCCCAGTTACGATTCAAACTCATTCCACTCTTAGTGATGATCAGCACTCCCATTAAAGTCTGCCACATTCAGGAGTTAAACATAGAAGTTTTAATCAGATCATTTCTTTGAATATTTCAAATAGTATTCTATCTGTCATTCATTTTCATTTACCATTAGTTATCTTTTCTTTCTTTTCTTTATTTAATTCCCTATGACATTCAAACTAGTCACTTATTATATGGAATATACTTTACTTAAATGTTAAAATAAAGTTTCTGAAAAAAAAAAAAACACTCAGAGAAACTGGTCCTGGAAAAGTGGTGGAAAATAAATGAATGAAATAATGAAAAATGCATGAAAAATTATTAGATTACCGTATAACCAGGGCAGCCTATCATTATATGAAGAGCACAATATTCTTATTATAGTTTACTTTTAACAAGTTATCACAAAAATTAAGTGACTGAAGGTACAAGATTGACAAAGCAGGTTTCTTTCAATATATGATTCCTGAGGGCATTTCCAATTGAAGCATATTTGTCAGGTTAGATGTTGCTGATCAGCTCTGATAACAGTGTCTGATTTTGTGTCATGAATCAAGTATTCTGGCTAGTTAACAATACCAATTTAAGAAAGAAAGAAAGAAAGAAAGAAAGAAAGAAAGAAAGAAAGAAAGAAAGAAAGAAAGAAAGAAAACTTATTTTTAAAATTAACTTAAAATTCACAGGGTGCCCATGAATGTGGGTAAAGGCACCTGCAGTCATAACAGGTTTGATTTGCATCTGCACTAAAAATAAACACAAGTAAGCACTGTAAACGTAATGCATTTTAAACAAAAAAGTGCTACACAGTTCTGCCACAGCAAGTGTGGTAGTACTCTCTCATGGAATGGCATTCAGTTTAGGATGGAGCTCTGTCTTGTGTAATAGACTTCAATGATGTGACAGGAAAGGTTGTTTTATATTTTATTAGTATTATTAACTTTTTAAGTGATTTGAAGAAAGGTGTAGTATATATCTGCGGTGGGTTGGCACCCTGCCCGGGATTGGTTCCTGCCTTGTGCCCTGTGTTGGCTGGGATTGGCTCCAGCAGACCTCCGTGACCCTTTGTTCGGATTCAGCGGTTTGGGAAATGGATGGATGGATGGATGTAGTATATATGAATTTACTTTATATGCTGAGTAGACATCCATAAAAGTTACACAGTATGATGTCACAGAATGATTGGATATGGTGGTCATGAATAAAGCATTGTCTGGATGTAAACCTGTAGTCGAGTTTTCTTTGTGTAAAGAATAAAGCATAACAAGTTGTCATCTATCAGAAACATATAAATCAAGAAACATTACACATCTACAGTATAGCACTAAAACCTCTAAAGCTCTTTAAATTGCAAGGAAATGTCTCAGAAACTTAGAAAAGTTAGATTCAGTAATTCAAGCTTTTTTTACCACCAGCAGATACAGTGTAGAATATTTTTACTTGTAGCCAGTGAAGTGATAAAAGTGTGCAACACATTTAATTCTGAATATGATGAAAAAGATAAAATGTATGTAGCAAAGAAAACGTTTACGGAGTACTGTGGTTCATGAAAGAACTGACCAGCGTGCAATGAGAGTCGGAAAAAGGAGATTCATGCATTATAGATCTTGAAAATAAAGCAAAAGATTGTGAATTTGGAGATTATGTGGCTCCTTGGTACAGGACAGAATTGTATGTGGCAAACAGGATGATCAGGTGAGGGGCAGACTATTGACAGAGGTGGATCTTACATTCCAAAAGTAATTGTTATTTGCAGGGCAAGCAGGTTTAGTCCCGAATCTACCACATACCTCACAACAGTCTAACCATTGGGCATCTAGTAGTCATACTGAAGATCAACCAAGGTGAGTAAGAGACACATTTACAAGATGATACAAAATTTTTTTTTATTAAAACAAGTGATATCAATAAATATCAAATATTTTAAAACTTAAAGTCCAACAAGTGACAGTGAAACAAATCACACTAGCAAGTCAATCAAAATCACAGTTCAACTGTATAAATAAAAAGTACTGAATTAAAGTGAACAATTCAATACAGACAGAAAAATAATGATTCTAGTCCTCTTCCTTTCTCCCTTTTCAAGGGCTGCTTAAAGGGACTTTCTGAGTCAGAAAAAATAAACATAACGATAATCCCAGTCCTTTTCCCTTTTTCCAGATTACTTAAGGGAACTAAAGACTCCTTTAAAGAAAAATAACTCTGACTATTCTAAAGTCCATGCTCACTGCACTGCAATATCCTTCTTTTCAATGCTCTAAGGAGTGATGAAACAGTAACATGCATCTCCTCATATCCTTGTTCTGGCAGCTCAGGAGTACCCCAGTACACAATCCTATAAAAAAGAATTCAAATACTGACAATGAAGACAAAATCTGATCTTCCCGTTTTCATACACCTGTGGAATTCTTCCTTCAATTCAAACATATGCCTCACCCAAACCCCCTCCAATGACCTACTGTGCCTCCATGTAGGTTGCTCTATGAGCCATAATCTGGAAGGCTTCAAATCTGCTCCCACACTCACATGTAATGTCCATAGACACTCCAGCTTTGATTGCCCCCCAGTAAGTAATTCCTTCTCTTTCTATCTGACTGATTACTCGCATTCAAAATGGCTTAGATAACTTTTATCTTATTGTTTGCTTTCTTAAATAGCGCTCAAATGCCTACAGTGAAAGAAGTGTCTCATACAGTATGCTATATGTGGAATACTTTTCAGCATTATATTTTCACCAAGGTTTTTGGTAAATCAAGCTGGATGATGAAAGTTCCAAGCCAACAGGATATTGTTTCCTTCAATTTACTTTTTGAATTGGAGGTATTACAAAGGTCAGTTGCACAGACGATAAAAGGTCTGGAGGGAATTTTCAATATAGTGGATGATCTGATAGTGTAGGGAAACTCATTGAAGAACATCAGGTGTTAGTCTATTTGTATACTGAGAAAACTAGGGAAAGACAAGGCATGGTGCTGGGTGAAAGCGCAGATCAAGAGCTATGAAAGGTTTGTGACACTGATCACCAATTTTTCCAGATTAAGTTGCTATGATGTTAAAAACCAAGTAATGCTGTAGGTGGTATTTCAGAAGGTATTGTCATAGTCATCCTACAGGAAAGAAGGTCAGATGAATATGGATCAAGAGCACTTACTGACTGTCAGCACAGGTAGGCACAGATAAAGAAATGACTTCTTGTCATAGTGTGCAGATGTGATAAATTTCACCAATTTGTTTACAGCAGAGAGACAGACACTAAAAGTGACCACAACCCACTCAAGAACATTTTTAACAAGACATTACACCATACTCCAATGAGATTCTGAACATGCTTCTAAGACAGTAATATGATATAAAATTTACATATAAACTAGGAAAAGATGTACTAAGCCTAGTGTATTTGAAAAACAAAACAGATATATGCTGAAGGAAGAAGTAAACTGGACTGCATCTCAGCTTTCTACATCCCAAGAAAAGTTAGATGTGTTTGAAAAAACAACAGCAGAGGACAATGACATGCTAACATTAAAGAACATAACAGTGTATAGCCAAAAGAAAGGACTTCAATGTTTAAAGTCACAGAAACCATACTGGACCTTTGCAGCGGAAAGAATCTTATTGTTTCATAGCAGCAGAGAAGGCAAATAATTGCTTAAAAATTCATGAAGTGCAAAGCAAGAGCTACAAATATACTGGTAAAAAATATCCATCCAAATTGAAGTGGTTTTATCCCAATGTCCTTTCTGCAATGACAGCAAGAACAGTAACTAAAAAAAGTGTTACTACCATAAATGCTACCAGGATGACCATATTTTCCCCCACAGTGGATCTAAAGTTCTACTCTCTGTGGATTACTTTTCAAAGTACCAAGAGACTAATACAGTACATTAAAGAGTACAGCAAGCCAAGATGTTATCAATTCAATAAATATTTTTTTTCTTGAGTCATGGAATACCATACGTTATATCTGACAGTAGGCCTCACTTCACCAAGGCTGAGTTTCTAAACATTTACATAAAATGGAGAGTTACATATAATGTCCAGTACAGTACACACACAGTCCAATGGTGAAACAGAAAAATCTGTTCAAGCAGCCAAAAACCTACTTGAGAAATCACAATGTAGCAATAGTTATCCCTACATTGAAAAACAAGAATACCAAAGCAAACCAACAGAAGCTGTAAATGTGTCTTCTACCCAGCTATATATGAGATGACATCTGACAAGCAAAAGATCTTTTGTGATATACAAAAGAAACAAAAGGTTGTATGACCTTGACATTGAGTCAAAATGCTAAATTAAATGAGTGGTTCAACATGATCATAAATCATCATTGTTTGGAGAATTATAATTGAGGTGTAACAAGCTTTTATAAAAGACAAAGGAGATAGATATTCCAACAAATTCTCCAACAAACATTGATATTGAAATGGATGCTCAGAAGAGTGACAAGTAGCTGTTAGCGCAGACAATGGCAACATAACACATTCAAACACCTGAAAAACACATAATAGTTAATGAAAACATTGTTACATTTGAAATTCTATTAAGAAAAACATTTTACTAAGCACCACAAAGAGTAGGGAAACAATCATAATTGGCTCAAAAATCCAAAATTTGGTAATTATTATCATTCTTAATGAAAACAAGGGGCAATGTATTGTTAAAATATAATTGAATTAATTTTGCGGAATTAACAGTAATTATAAGAATAGTGTGATGTAAAGATGACTCTTTTAGACATTTGATTACTGAAACAACTTCCAGCAGCTGCTCTCCAATTGAGGTGATTTTTGGTATATCTTAGTAAACGGTTCGTTACTCTAACTATTTAAGGAAAACACTTAATTTTCATTTATTTTCATAACCAGAGATCCTATAAAAATACAATATATTATTATTATTATTTTATTAATATTACATTAATAAAAGTATCAATTTTTGATGCATAATTGATATATCAGGATACTACAACACTTTACTATATTGCAACAAAATACTAATGTGTGACCCAACTTAAGTCATGTAGGTCACTGTTTCTTGGGTATTCCTTCTGCTGGGGTTTTTGTTTGAAAAGTTGTTCTCTGTGCAGGAAGAGCAATAGAGGACTGAAAATGTTAGATAAATCCCTAGCTGGTATATCTTCATGGGTCACAAAATAGCTTCTGCTTCAGTTACATCCTTCTGAACTTGACAGTTTAGTGTTCATTTTAATTGTTAGTTGCATCCTTTGGAACTTGATAGCTTACTAATTTTTAAGGCAATTGTAGAATTGTCTTCTACATTTAAATATTAATAGTTTGTTTATTTAATGCCTCTACTGTGAGTTTATTTTTAGTTATCTTCTTATATAATATTCTACCGTGACTGTTTGTTTGTCTGTCCAGGATTTTAAATCACCTGTAGCTCACAAACTTGGTACACATATACTACGTGACCTCTATTATACGCTTTCGGGGTAATGATTTTTATTACTTTTTATTATTTTTTTTTTTTTATTGTAGCAACAACTCTTGGCAGCGTTGTTCTCACCCCAACCACCTTTGCCGTTGCTTCCTCTATCTCTTCATATCTTAAATCATTATTGAGGCAGATTGAATAGTTAAGTGCCAGCTTGAGTGAAAAATTAAGAAAAACATACTAAGTAATTGCAACACAAAAACTGACTTAATCAGTTTTAATGCAAAAAGATGCAGACGGAAGAAGAGAAGAAGCGGGCCACAAGAGAGGAGAAAACAAGAGCTGCTAATGAAGCAGCAAGCGTATCAACCTCTGAGTAAATGAATGCTAAACGTACAGAGAAAGAGTATGAAAACTATAAGTCAAGTGTATTCACTGCATGTTATCGTGTAGTTCCGCCGTTACTGGTATTATTTAAAAAATAAAAATAGTAATTTTGGGCACATTCTTTTATACTTCACTGAGGACTATTATTTTGTTTATTATTAAGTTAATGAAAATCAGTTATGAAATGGAAATCTTTTGAATTAATATAGGGCGAATTAATGCATGGCTAAGAACTACTTTGGGTACCGATGGGTTTGGGTTTAAACTGCAGCAGGTTTGGGTGGGTTTGGGTTAAACCACATTTGATGTTTGCCATCTATGCCAAACTGCTGGGTATACTGATTGTACAGAGGACAAGACAGATTTAAAGAGAGCAATATTAACAGCTTTCAGATTACTAAATGTTGTAGTGAGCTAAATTGTTGGAAGCCATATTTTACATATTCACAAACACCATACACATGAGGAAAATGTTACACTGACAGTGCCTTAACCAGAATTAGAACCCAGGAAACCATGAGGGATCAGCATTAGGTTACTTGGCAAGTTTATTCAGGCCCTGTTTATGTCCGGATATGCACTTACATGTACTCCACAATAGACTGCTGCCCTGTCCAGGGCTGCACTGGATCCCCACATTGTAGAAATGGATAAGCAAGTTAGAAAGTGGATACAAGTCCACAATTTTTATTAAGGTTGAAGTGGCAATCCTGTGTACATGCTGATACTCCTACCTAATCACTGTCTGCATTAGCCTAGACTAGAAGGAGAGCCAGTTTGTTTGCCCTACCAATCACCTGTCAAGGTGACATGAATAACCAATGTAGTCTGCATGTAACACTGATGCTGTATACTCATAAAACCAGACTGAGACATGCATCAAAATCCCTAATGGTGCATGCAAAAAAAAAACAAAAAAACAAAATAGCACTCTAGAAAACTGAATGTAATTGACACATTAAACCAGTCAATTACAAGCATAACACTGACCTAGACTTCTTCTTCTTCCTCTTCATCTTTTCTCACTTCTATGTGGGGTCAATGTGCTTGATCAACATTCTCCAAACAGCTCTATCATGCACCTCCTCCCCAGTCAGACCCTTTTCCTTTAGCTCTTTTTTTATTTTACCCATCCACCACTGCTTTGGCTTCCCTTACATTCTCTTCCTCTGTACTTCCATTCCCAACATTCTTTTGCTCACATATTCATTGTCTCTCCTCATCAAATGTCCATACCACTTCAGCCTACTTTTCTGTAATTTCTTAGATATTGCTCCCACTTTTGATGTACCTCTGATTGTGTCACTTCTTATTCTGTCCTTTTTTTGTAACTCCACCTATCCATCTTAACATTCTCATTTTCACATCTACAGTAATTTCTCCTGTTCTCCCTTTACTGGCTATGCCTCAGCTCCATACATTATTTCTGGTTTTACCACTGCCTTAAAATCCTTACCTTTAATCTTTCAATCACACAATACTCCCAATACCTTCTTCCAGTTGTTTAATCTACACTGCCATCTATGAATTATCTCATGTATCCACTCTTTTCAATAATTCTCCCTTCAGGCCAACTTCTGAATCCTGATCATCATTAAACCTCATATATTTGTCTTCTTCCTATTTATTTTTAACCCTCTACCTTCCAATGTCCTTCTCTATTCTTCCAACTTCCTCTCCACTTTCTCTTTACTAGTGCTACACAACACAATGTCATCAGGAAAAAACATGAACCAAGGGGATTAGTCTTTTATCTCATGACTTATCACACCTAAAATCAATAGTGTATTGACACAAAACCAATGTAATAAGCACATTAAACCAATACAGTACCTACTCCAAATTGACATAGTGCACACATAAAAGCAGTGCTAGATGGGTAAAAAACTGATACAGTGAGTAAGAAAAGAGACAAAACTCCATATAACTGAGTGCAAAAAAACAAGAAAATAAACATGATTAACAAGCATTAATGTTGTCTCAGATGTGAGATCCATCATGACTTTTCTGAGATGACAGATCTTCCAGCTTTGAGGACATCCAGCAGGAAGAGGTGGGTTCAGGCGAATGGATACTGGAAGTGACATCAGTGGTGGTAAAGCTATCAACCTTCTGGTCTGCAGAGGTAGGAGGAGCAGAGACATTAGTACACAGCACCACCTCTTGGAGCAGCAGGGTATTATCATTGCTAGACACTGCATGAAAAGAGCTGTATCCGGACAAATATGGAATGGGAAATCTCCGCTAAACTCTACGTTTGCCAGATGTATGAGGTAGAGTGATTGGAAAGGTAGCATGCAAAAGGAAATTCTGTGAAACAACCAGATATCTTACGTAAGTGGATGTATACAGGAATTGGTGGAAGTTTCAAGGAATCCTCATAGCTAGCAATGAGGTATGATGGCTGTGAGGTGTAAGAGCCTTTCATATGTTAATGACTATCAAGTCAAGTGTCGTCTTTGTTATCATAGCCGGGTGGGGGGATTAGCCATGGGACAGCAGATACTTCATTATTGTACATAAAAACTGGATAAAACACCCCGTCTGTACAAATGTGTTTACTACATACGTTTAATATTAGGATAGCTTCATTTGTGTTTTTGAGAAAATGTGTACATCATTCAAAATAATTTAAATTTAATAGACATGATTACCTTTTTTAATGTGTGAAAATTACTTTTGTACATGTGTCTGACACTTCGTGGATTATGGTAGTCAAGAGGAATGCAACAAACATTGTTTCAGAATATCATGAAAAAGTTTTATTCTGAAGGTTTACATTTAATCAAGGCTTTCATCACGTGCATAATCTTCTAACTCTGTGTTTTTTTCCACTGTTGAGTTGTCTTGGGTTGTATCATCTTTGATCCTGACTCCATTACAAAAAAACATTTTTTTGTGACAATAAAAATTGGCATGTGAAACAATTTCATTGCAGTGTTCACAAAATTGCTGGGCTCTCTTTCTTCTCAACAAATCCACAGATGACCTCAAGCGCCCTTCCATGATGACAGGCAATATGTCCAGTATGATATTTTCCCCCAGAATAAATACAAACAATTCATTGACTGGGGTGGGCGAGGTGTCATGGAAAGCATCGAATGGTTGTATTTGTAAAGTGTCCACTCAAAAACAGTTCCGTGCATTACATCGGTGACGTCTGAATTGTGATTTGGTGGAAGTACGAAATACTACTTGTGATGGCGTGCAAAAGAAACCTAAGCTTTTCTACTCCTGTGACTAAGGGTCCACTGAGCATGAATGACTTGATGAAGCAGCTGATCTCCGGTCAGAACGCTTTGTCTCGTCAGCTTGAGGCTTTGCAAGAAAAGCAGGCTGCACATACTGCTCTTCTCGAAGAGGCTATCCAGCGTCTTGATGTGCTTGAGCGCAAGTTCGGCGAGCAAAGACCGCAGGAAGAGTCAAGCCATGCGCTTAAAAGAGTCAAGAGGGCGCATAACGTGGGCATTGCGGTAAGTTGAGCTTTATGTTAGCCGACAATATAGTAGAAAATTATACCTCGCCAAGTTAGCCTAAGTTAGCGCTTGGCTACACATCTACTTTTGTTCCTTGCGTCTAGCTTATTTAACAGTTTGTCACGTCCGAATTATACGATGTTGTTTGAAAATTCTTTGTTTCCTATGCATGTATGCGTGTATCTACTAAAGCGTTTTTAATTCAATGTTACAGGAAGCTGTAAGGCCCCTCCATACAGTAATTCGGAAAACAGCCTGCATAAATATTATCCACAAACTGGGTAAGCAGTGTTTTTTTTTATATGCTATGTATGGGGTTTTATGTAATCATTTTAAATGTAATTAATGACACTACTCTCTTTCCACACAGAATAAGTTCACCTCATAACCAGGCAGTAATGACATATCTGCTGGAGGAATTGAAGACGACTTTTGCAGATGCAGACATTGCGGAGGAAATACTCTTTGTCTCAGCCAGGAAAGTCCCAGCTAAGAGACTCCATTAAGATAGGGGCTAAAAACCGACAAAGGAAAAGACGAGTAAGTGTACATCTCTGGGGGTTTTTAGGGGTTAACATATGGTGTGTTTTGCAGTTGCTGGAGTCCAGGTCTAGAGTCATCCAAACAGATGCAGAGAGAGAACTGTGGCAGACTGCAATTCTGGACCTGATGCCCGATGAAGAGGATGCCATCGTTGATGGAACACCGGTGTGGGTTGTGAGGTCTCCACCTCACAGGAACCCACAATTGTCTGAGCTTTGCCAGCAGCTTCAGTCCAGATTGGAGGCGGATATGCGTTATGCTCTTACACACCGTCAGCGTGTAAGAGCTGATGGAATTGGGCCAGAAGAAGATTCATTTCTGGAACTTTAATAAGCACTGGTGCATGTGTTTGTTTCAGTTTGTTTGCACCGTCATATTTGCACATTTTTTTCTCCATATTTTCAGTTTTTTCTTATTCTTACATTGTATATTTATTAGTGTTTGGTTCTATTTTAATAAAAACATTTTCTGAATCAATTTTATTCTCATTTTTTAAATGGTGCGGGGGATGTATAGTACAGTGGGGGGTGGGGGTGGGGAGTGTATATGGTCCATCTACATTCATGCCCTTTAACCAATCAAGTCACTAAGCTATGAGGGCTTGGGTTTGGCCAAATAAAAAGTGTGACCAATCAAATAATAACAGGAAAGTCACTGGGTAATGTCCCAATAGATGTCAGGGTTGTGGAAGTGTTTTTTTTAATCAACCAATCAATGTTGAGATAGAAGACCAATGTAGAACGGCAGAGTTGTGCAGAGGTGCAAATGGTTCTTGAGGTGTGAATGTCTCCTTGAAAGAGCCTTGAGTGGATTATTTGCCATGGCAACAAATGGCTGTACCATGGAAGAATCCCTCAGCAAGATACATCCGAATTGGTATCAATCCGGAAGTATCCTAGGTTGGTGGAATTTGATGTGTACGCTCAGTGGTACTTGTAGATACTTCCGAAAATCAGTGGTGTATACAGGAGTTTCCTAGTACAGATACACCTCTTTTCATGCAGTGAGAGCCCTTAAGTTGTTCCCTATGTGCATGTGTGTGACAAGTGCAAACAAACTATATAGTTTGTATGAAGACTGATAACATATGAATGTAAAGCAATATAGTTTGGGGCCAACACAACAATTCAGTATGGTCTGCCTGCTACTATAAGAGATGCCCCTTCGGTCTCAGCCTTTAAATCCCAGCTGAAGACTCACTACTTCAGTTTAGCTTATCCTGACTACAACTGCTGATTAATTTTACAGACTGCATCTCTGCTGTTAGTCATTAGCACTAAAACATAAGTAACATGATAGTTATAATTTGTTACTAACCCTCACCTATTCTGTTTCTCTTCTCAGTACTCAAATGTGGCACTTGGTGCCACGGCCCACCTGCCAAGTTGTTTTGCCTGCCTAAGGTAAAGTCATCCTTGATGGAGGATCGCAGGAATCGTGAGGTAGAGGGGTCCTTTCATCGGATTGGCTGGCCCAGCGCTGTTTCAGCTGTGGAATGGCCAAATGGGGGTGGAAGCTTATTGGATCAGGTCTCCAGGACTCTGAACAAATCCAAATCATGTTATGTGATATCATCTACTGTTAAATTCTGCTCTGTACTTTTAAAATGTTTATTTTTATACTGTATTGAAGATTTGTTCTGTTCTGTGTATTGTATTGTATTGACCCCCTTCTTTTTGACACCCACTGCACACCCAAACTACCTGGAAAGGGGTCTCTCTTTGAACTGCCTTTCCCAAGGTTTCTTCCATTTTTTTCCCTACTGGGATTTTTTTGGAAGTTTTTAATTGTCTTTTTAGAGAGTCAAGGCTGGGGGGGCTGTCAAGAGGCAGGGCCTGTTAACGCCCATTGCGGCATTTCTTGTGTGATTTTGGGCTATACAAAAATAAAATGTATTGTACAAGTATATTGACATAAACCTGTAATTTGAAAGTGCAAAAGCTATGGCTTGTATGCAAAACAAACATACATACACAAATCAATAATATACACACACAAAATGAATATAGATCACATGTGTAAAACCAATATTTTATGCACAGAAACCAATAGTATGAACATTTAAACCAGTATGTTGCATGAAAAAATATATGACTATGGCATTTCAAAGTCCTTCATAAAAGCTTCTAGTATGAGATCTGGATGAAAAGAAAGAAATGTTATTCTAAAATACAAAGCTGTATGTTTATCAAGTTGATATGAATCTTTAGAGAATATATTAAAAGTACTGTAGAAAGCAAATTCCTCTCCTGAGGCCGGGGTGTCCCCTAATGCTTCTGCACTTCAGTGCAGCTCTGGTAATTAAATAAAAAGCCCAGAATCTCTAGTTTTCCATCACAATGGGAATAAAAGAAGCAGAACAAGTTTTGTGTCCTCATCCATTGAACGCAACCTGCTCAAAAAAATATGAGTCGATTACAGTCAGTATTATACTCTATATAGTTTTTATAACTGGAATATTTTTAGCAACCTTTGGGAACCTGGTGGTGATCCTTTCCATTGCTCACTTCAAGCAGCTGCACACACCAACCAATGTGCTTATATTCTCAATGGCTGTTACAGATTTTATTATTGGAATATTTGTCATGCCTGTTTACCTGATGAAGGAAACGCATACATGCTGGCAAGTAAAAGCTGGTATTTGTATGGCTTCTATATTTTGTTACACAACAATGAGAAGCATTTCTGTTGCACATCTCATTTTTCTTTCTCTTGACCGTTATTATGCTGTTTGTTATCCACTGCTTTATTCCACAAAAGTAACTAATAGAACATCCTTGGTATTTGTAGCAATCAGTTGGATTTGTCCGTCTTGTTACAGTGTCTTAATGAATTACTTACTGATTACCTTTTTATATGGAAAAGAAAATTTTGTCTTTGGTTTCTATGAATTTGTGACTTATATTACACTTTCTTTGGCAGACATGGTACTTACATTTATGCTCCCATTTTTTATTATGCTGTTTCTTTATTCTAAGATCTTGAAGGTTGCTCTTCAACATGTCAGAGCTTTAAGGCGTTTAAATGATGAAGCTGATATTGTGCAGAAGAACAAGAAAGGATTTAATAGCAGAACAAATAAAGCTACCATCACAATAAGTATTGTCATTGGCACTTTTTTTTCCTTTTCAAGTCAGTTTTATATATTCCAGTTTATAGCAGCATTCATTGATGCCTCCTTTTTGATTAGGAACATAATTGAACATTTAGCTTTGTTCAATTTTGCTTTAAACCCAGTTATTTATGGACTGTTTTACCCTTGGTTTAGAAAGGGATTAAAATTAATTGTAACCTGCAAAATATTTAAAGTTGATTCTTCCTTATCAAATCTCTTTCCAGAAAATAATTAAATTCTGTTCTGCACTCATCTTTGTCTGATGTTTGTCTTAATAGTGAACAAAAGAATTTCACCATAGAAAGGCTAGATGTCAATTCACAACAGAAAGGCAATGTGCCAAGGACAACATGGCCAGTAGGATTGTTAAAAGTTGTATTATTTCAAGAAACAAAATGTGCTCTGTATTCTAATATTTCGAGGTTGAATTATGGAATGCAAAAAACAAAAAGAAATCTTCTGTATCTACTTCAAATATTGCATTGCATGTGGGAAATAAAAAAATTGCTGACCTACTTTTGAACTAAAACATGAGCTATACACATGTATTAATGTTCATCTATTTTGTAGAGCTGTGGACTAATTTAGAATTTGACAGTACTAACTTGTAAAATGATCATACATAGTCATAGTCAAAACAATGGTATAAATTTGTTTGATGTCTCAGTAATCTTACTGACTTTCTGGGAAATAGAACCAATAGTTCTATACAGTAAACAGATTTCAGGAGAACTCAAGTGATTTTTATCCCATGGTACTTTATCATGTTTTTAGTTGTATTATGCTTTTAATTTCCATATGCCTCTCAAATGGGGACTCTTTCATATAAAATCTTGCATCAGGACAACTATATTTACAGTATGTATCTTTTAAATTTATTTCTCAATAACAAAAGTACTACATACAGCAAATGTTTACTGTATTAAAGAATGACACTAAATTGATTTTACAGGCAGTCCCCGGGTTACGGACGAGATAGGGACTGTAGGTTTGTACTTAAGTTGAATTTGTATGTAAGTCGGAACAGGTACATCATTTTAATAAATTCTATTGTTGACAGACTGTAACCAAGTGCTCTGCCAATGAATGATGGAGTTTCACCTCTTTCCAACTTTTTTATTATTTCTACTTTATTTTCAATGGTGATGTTTTTTCTCTTCTTTACTGTATTGCCAGCACTTGCATCAGATTTGTGTTTCAGAGACATTCTTGAAGGGTGAAGACAAAAGGTTAACATGAGCTCTTCTGCACAGCACTGTATGGCTATCATAGCAGGAAAACACCCGTCCTCGGCACGTCTGATGTATTGGGTGGGCCAGATATAATTATGCAATTTTCATTACGCTATAACTTATTCAGTTTATTACAAAGAAAATCACCCGAAAAATCCCGGACCATCGAGAAGTGTGCGAACTGACAACATGAAGAATCGTCTTCGCGCCGAACTGGAATCGTCCCCGCATAAATCAAAGTCATCCAGACGGTCTGGATCAGCATAATTGATCTGGGACACCCTGTACTGACAAGAGACAGCTATCTGCTATTTGCGTAACAGTACAAGCAGTCTTGTTATTGAGAATGAATGGGGGCAACGACGGGCGGTTCATCACCAGCCTACCTGACAGTCACCTCCACTACAGCAAGCTGCCTGCAGCGTCTGCAACACCACCGCCCCCATTCCTAAAATGAATGGGGCAGCCGTGTGTGGTGGGCAGGCAGTGAAACTACTTACCTCCGAGAGCCGGCCGAGGGACACTACACTGCGCGAGCAGCGAAATCGCCCCCTCTAGCCTCCGTCCAGCCACCGCTTGCAGCGTCCCCAGACCGAAGATGACGGAGCGGCAGTTACTGAGGCGCATGCGTTGCAGCTGCGGCCCCGTTCGTATGTCGTAGGTCAGCTGTCTGTAACCTGTATTTTGTAATTTTCTTTTAAATATAGAAGTTACATCAAGTAATAAAGCAGAGAGTTACTAATCCATTCCAATCACTTTATATCAGAGTGACCCTGTGCTAAAGCACAACTGATGGAGTAACCAAACAAACAAAAAAAACAAAACAAAATCGAATTGGAGTGCTATTAGAAAAGGTGCCTCTCTTCTGTGTCTAGTACTATTTTGAACTATTTTTTGTCCGACTTTTTCCTCTTATGATTATGATATTGGCATCCTTATCTTGGCACCTTCCAGTACTCCCTGCTTCATATTTATAAATATCAAAGTTGCAAAAATGGACAAAATAATTCTTCAGTGATTACTGAATCACAGGTTAAGTGCTGCCTACTTACCATGCCTAAACTAAACTTAATACGTTTGGCCTTTCTGTTCCACATTAAGATGAAATGTTTAAAAATTATTTGTTGGTTTATCAGCTCCAAGATGGCAGTGTAGGCTAATAAGATGGAGGCTACTTTCAAGTTTAATGCTTACCAGCTATATGAATGTTACTTGATATTGCCATGATATCCTTCAAATCAAAAACAATATAAGGTATCAATAATGTAATTTCCTTGGTGCTATTGTTCAGCATGACAGATACTTTGTAATTTGTAGTGTGCAACATTGATATCAGTCCATCCATCCATTATCCAACCCACTATATCCTAACTACAGGGTCACAGGGTTTGCTGGAGCCAATCCCAGCCAACACAGGGCACAAGGCAGGAAACAAACCCCGGGCAGGGCGCCAAACCACTGCAGGGCACACACCAAGCACAATTTAGAATCGCCATTGCACCTAACCTGCATGTCTTTGGACTGTGGGAGGAAACTGGAGTACCCGGAGGAATTCCATGCAGACAGGGGGAGAACATGTAAACTCCATGTAGGGACGACCCGGGAAGCGAACTCGGGTCTAATAACTGTGAGGTAGCAGCGCTACCCACCATGCCACCGTGCCACCCAACATTGATATCCTTTTTAAATTTTTAATTTGATAGAGGACTGTGTGATGATAGTGAGAGATAATGGTGCTAAATTTAAGCATCAGAAATTTTGAAATAACATGTTTTGCTTTACACTATCTAACTTGCAAATAACTGACAGAAAGGAGCATCTTTCAAAAACAAGATAAAATATGGTAGCATCTTAAAATAACACATATTTGTAATTATTACATTTATTTTTGTTTTTATTCTGAGTACTTGACCACACTGTAATTCAGATGCAAGAATTGTACAAGAAATTTGTAATTTCCAATACAAAGTGTTACTCACTAAGCTACACTGCTGATTTCATGCATTTCGTAGTACAGGCACTAGCAGGGTATTGACTGCAGGAGAAACAGCAAGACCTCTTAGCACATTGATATTTGTTTTACTTACACTAGGCATTCAGGATGGACATTCATCAAGATAAATGAAATATACATTTTTTTTTGTAGCAAGGGAACAGTAAAGCAGAGCCTGCAAAGTACTCAGTGTATCATTTCTTCTCAAGTAAAAGGGAACATTTACAATCCATGTTATAATATAAAAAACTTTTCAAGGTATTGTCAACCTGGCTGACTTCAACTTCTTATGACATTGGTATGCATAAAAACTTAGCTAATAAAAACTATGAATAGATTATTATTATTATTATTATTATTATTATTATTATTATTATTATTATTGTTTATTGTTAATTTACAAAATGTTTACTTACCAAAGGTAAAGACATAATTAGAAAACACTGCAATTGTTTACATATATTTTCTGAAATGAATCACAGGCAGGTTATATAAATTGCTCAGCGATGCTCAAGTTGGATGGATGGACCCTAACAGCAGCTTTGTACTGTAGATTGACATCCATTAGCCCAGAACTGCTCCACACTGCCTGTAAGAAACTGAAACTATTTTTGTGAAAGCTGTTTTTGGTTTTTTAGGCACTAAAGTTGAAATGTTAATTGTTAGAACATTTTGTACAAAGTAGGTTTTTAAAAAGAACTGCCTATCGATTTAATCTGCATTAAAGGGGTTCTGGCATTATTAGCCTAAATTATATTATGAAAAATGAACAGCTATTATTCTGCTAAATGAAGTAAGGAGCTGCAAATTGTATATACTGTATATACTTGCGGATAAGTTCTCTTGCAGATAAGTTGGGAGTTTATTTTAACGTATAATATGTATTTTAAAGTATAATTTCTGGTATTTTATAATGTTGGTCATATAAGTCGAATGCAGAAAATTCACGCTATTGGTCCAAGAGGTTATGATATGCTAACACCCACCTGAGAGAGTAACCACGGAGCACACTGCCTCTTTTTTCTATGTTGGTGTGGCAATGCGCTGTATGTATTACTGTGCCTACATGACCACATGGTAATACCCAAACTATTCCGAAGTGATGTTTGCACTGTTTTGTGTTTTTTGTATCTCACACCCTCAAACACCTTTATTGTAAGAGCATTCTTTATCTATGATGGAGCGTTCGATCAGAAGTAAATATGAAGCTGGTTTTAAATTAAACATTGTTGAAGTGGCAAAAGAAATTGGTAATTGCTCTGTTGCAATAAAATTTGAGAAACTGATGCAAGATTGGAGGAGGCAAGAAGATGTAAAAAAAAAAAAAAATTAAGCGTTGCATTTTTGAACTGGTGTATAAGTCGGGTTCTGATTTTATGAACGATCTTTCGGGTTTCAAGACCCGACTAATAGATGAGTACATACGGTATATATATATACTAGCCATGTGCGCCCAACTATGTTGTGCGTGTTAAAGTTGTCTGTGAAGGGCTCCCTGTTTAAACGCGGGTGCCAGTCGTGAACTGGGTCCTTCATCACACAGCATTATGATTTTTTATAAGGGAAACAAAATTACAAAAGAAAACCCTTAGATATTGATTCGATAGGAACGGCCTACTCGGAATCACTGTCCAAATAGTAATTATGTGGTGGTGTAGGAGCATTTCTGCTTCTGTCCATTCACAGTCCATCTCGTTTTCACGACGTTGTCGTTTCCTCTCACGATCTCTTCTCAACCTTTCGCCAATCTCGCAGGTTGCTTTGTGGCAATCGAAAGAGTAAGGCAATATATACGGAGCAATGGTTATAAAAGGCGGACACATAGGTATCCAGGCTCTTTAAAGCATAAATAGGGATCACTTCACTGACATGTGAGCAAGCCACAGTACAACTGTGAGATGCGCAGCACTCGCCGGCTACAACGTAACAATAATAATTTCCAGAACGTGCTGTTATGTTGTCATTCATTTTACCCACTGCCTTTCTTTCATTCATATGTTATGTAGGCACGTACCTTTTATCTTCGGCAATCTCATTCTCTAACCAGGCCTCAGGAGCTAACCAGCGTAACACTGTCCACCACCCCTTTCATTATTCCGGCACATTGTTGACATCCGTGAGTAACAACAACGTAATAAACTGGAAGGTGGTCTACGCATGAGTGGAATTTGCGGACAAACAAAGATCAAGATCTAAATGAAGATCTCTTTAGTTAATTTAAAGCACAACAATTTGTTTAGTTTGAATGTCTGTGTTTTGAGGTGTGACTGGAGTACTACAGTCTTCAGTAGTATAAGCCTGGAGGAGATTCTTAATGCAATGCCTATGTTTTAGCTGTCTCTACTGCCATCTAGTGCTTCTTCTTCTAATTCATTCGCAGACAAACAAAGATCAATATCCAAATGAAGATTATATATATATATATATATATATATATATATATATATATATATATATATATATATATATATATATTCATATGATTAAAAACCTTTATTTCACACCAATGTCAAATAAATCAAACACAAAAAATTAGGGAATTCTCTCCAACAAACTGGATTTTACAGTACATAGTGGAACAACCACTACCACAAAAATACAAAAGATATAAACAACTTGCTTACTGTGAGAATTACCAAAATATTAAGTAAGCAGAACCAAGTATCTACATATATTTTTAATACATATAAAAAAGACAAAAAATTGTCAAAGCGTATAATTCCACTCTATAGGTTTAATAAAGTAAAAGTAATTAGTATAGCATGAAGTATTGTGTATAAAATAAAAACTTTTACAAGAAGTAAATGCAATGCAATCAACAACAGAAAAATAGAACATTCACACAAACTAGTTATTAACCCACAATTAATATCCCACGTGTAATACAACAAAATTTGCAAACACAACAATGAAAAAAAAATTGATGCTCTACCCATGAACTTGAAAAAATAAAAAATATGTATAAAAACACTGAATAAGTGAAAAAATCATATGACCATTAACCACCAACAACCCATTTGAAATACCTATGATATAGGGACAGGAAACCAATCATCCATCAATCAATTGACCAAAGATGAAAGCTGTATGAACGATAAAAATAACCATAAATTAATTATCACAAATGTTTAAGCACTTCAGAAGGAAACTATTTAGCAAAAAGCAAAGCTCACCTTACCAATATATAAAAAAGAAAATATAGAAGAAAATCAACTGCAGGGATTGTAACTAGCTGGAAGAAATACCAACAAAACTACAAAATCAATAAAATAGAACTAGAAAGAAAGGAAATTTTATTCCATGTTGTGGTATGGCACATTTGCATTGCAATTATCAGTTTTACAACCCGTCTAATTATTAACTTAATAATGATGAGGTGAGCTTTGCCTATCTGTATTCTTTAAACTTTTATTCTAGTTTACTTTTTTTACATGTGTTAAGATGTAGTCTTTTGCTACTGTTTAGTGACTGCTAGCTCATATGGAGTGAAGTAGTATTTCAAAGTCTGAGCAGACCTGACCTGTATTTTAAAAATGACAGTTCTATTCATAAGGGATTTATTTTTGTCACTTTTATTTTATACCGTGGGAGGCATAAGAATAGAAAAATGATTAATTTAGACCTAATATACTGTAACATTCATTCTTGTATTTGGTATTTTTCTTTTAGAGCAAATGGACCCTTCATCTTTTTTGTACAGCTGATTTCTGATTATAATTGGTCTCTTATAAGACCACATGCAATATTTTTTTTTACGTATTATTCATCCATCCATCCATTATCCAACCCGCTATATCCTAACTACAGGGTCACGGGGGTCTACTGGAGCCAATCCCAGCCAACACAGGGCACAAGGCAGGTAACAAACCCTGGACAGGGCGCCAGCCCACCACATTTATCTATTATATTGAACTATTTTTATTCCAAAAGGATGAATCAGTCAGCTACAGGAAGTACAGGTCAGTTACATTATGCCACTTATATGGATAACAAATAAATTGTGGTCTTTTTTTGAGTTTCTGTACCTGAGTCTTAATATTACTACACTTGTGAGTTTTTAAGGTGAAATCATATATCATAAGGTTTCAACGGGTTTACTGAAAAAATGAATTATGCTTTGTCATCTTAATGGTACATAGTGTGAACACCAAAATATAAAGATGAAATGTTTACACTAGCTGCTTTTAATATGCATCATGAACAAAACACTAAAGTTGTGTTTCAAATGACCTTAACAAATCTAACGCTCAAAAACAGCTTTATTTTAATACTTCTTTCTTCCTTCTACCCTCGATGGGGTACCCCATAAAACAGTATACATACAGCCTCTCATATTCATATTATTCAGCTTATTAGAGTATGCTAGCTACCCACACAACACACTCATACAGTATATGTGACCTTCAAGGGACAGTTGTATGTAACAGGGCTGACTGTACACCTGCTGGCCTAATTCTTTAGTTAGAAAGAACAGCAACTACATCAGAGAGTAGTTTGAACCCATTTTAAGGCTTGCATCAAGTACTTTAATAGATGTTCATGCATATGTATGTCAAAACTGAAACATTATACTCAGGAAGAGCAGGTGCAATTTCCAAACATCAGTTCCTTAAAACTTTAAATATTCTTTAAACCAATCATTAGGTGGCACTATTACCTTGAATAAAGCCACGGCATAAGGCCCAAGATGTTGTTCGTATACAAAAGAAATGCTTTGTGTTTACAGTAATATATTTTTATACATTTAAAACATGTTGATATTAGTGCCTTGGACCAAAGTAAAGTACAGTGCATCTCTCCTTAAATGTTAATAGTGAATACATGTAATACCATTCATTTGCAAACAGCAAATTGGTCATTACAGCACATTTGTATATCTGCAGACTAAACATTAATATAAGTTGAAGTATTCACTGTGATATTAAACTATATTAAACACTAAAACAAAGAGAACAACTTACTTTAGCAGTAATGCACAACACATAGTTAGAAAAGGTTGCAGCAAACTTTAAGTTGAGAACCCAAACAAGCAGGCAGAGTGTGTAGGCACGTTACAATGGATGAACAGAAACACTGTGCATACACAATAGTCCATAGTCCTGCGGGGTGTGTCTTGACCAACCTGAGAATGAAGCAGGGGATATTGCACATGACTAATTGGACAATTTACTATCCACTGTATTTAAAAAAGCAAAAAGATGTTGAAACACTAAAATACAATGAATATAAATGTTATATAAACTAATGAGTCAAAAACATTATGACCATCCACCAACATGCTGTGTGCAAATTAGACCCTACAAGACCTCTGAAGGTGTCCTCTGGTACTTGGCACCAGGGCATTAGCAGTAGATCCACTAACTCCTGTAAACTGCAAGTGTGAGGGTAATTTGACTTTTGGACAAACATGTTCAACAGATGTGTGATTGGATTGAGATCTATAGAATTTGGAAGCCATGGCAACACCTTGAATTCTTTATCATGACCCTCAAACTATTCCCAAATTATCTGTTCATTTTGGCAAGGTGCATTATCCTGCAGAAAGATACAACTTCGATTGGGGAATACCATTTGCCATGAAGGGGTAACAATGTTTAGGTAGGTGATATGCATTACAGTTTTTTCCAATTGCTAACACACTAAAATCTAATGTAAAGCTCAACTGCAAAAACTGACACTCAGAGAGCAAAATCTCTCCTCACATTTGTTATATTCAAAACACAAATCACACCTTTGAACACAAAAAGCAATTAACTTGACTTCTTTTGCATTAGAGTGTGCACACTTTCCTACAGAAAACACAGGAATCTGACAGCAATAAACTTTTAGCCATTTCTAAACACACCCATTCAAAAAGCCACACCCATGTACCAATTAGGCTAAAACAAGTGTCACCCGGTCAAGCACCTGACTGCTTATTAGTTATCTCAGCAATCAGAATGTGAGAACTATAAAACTCCACAGATTTACCAACACTAAAGAACAATGGAAGCTGGAGGGAGAGGAAGAGATGGTAGAGGTAGAGGTAGAGGAAGAGGTAGGGGTGCACAGAGAGGTGAAACAGGACAAAGACAAAGAAGACAAGCACTTTCAAATGAAATTCGGGCAACATTAGTCGACCATGTTATAAATCATGGATTGACAATGAGAGAGGCTGGACAGAGGGTCCAACCCAACCTGAGTCGATTTACTGTTGCCTCTGTCATCCGGACATTTCGGCTTGAGAACAGGTATGTTCTGTAACACCCACTCTGTACTGTATATATACAGCAATTCAAAGTATTCTTTACTTGTACAATACTACTGCATAATCCTCATTAGAAACAAGAAAGGCTACATACCAATATATACATTGTTGTCTTCTCCAAGGACTGAGAGACAAGTAGGACGTGGTGAAAGAGGTCGGGTGTTCACAGAAGCACAGGAGGTAGAAATCATAAACATGGTTTTGGCAAATAATGCCATAAGACTTAGGGAAATTCAAAGCCACATCATGAGGGACGACACAGTTTTTGGCAACATTAGGCAAGTTGCCTTGTCTACCCTTGCTCGTGTTCTCCAGCGACACCAAGTACGAATGAAACAGATATACCGGGTTCCTTTTGAGAGGAACTCCGAAAGAGTCAAAGAACTGAGGCACAATTATGTGCAGGTAACTATTAGACTACAGGATGTTACATATAATGCTGCGTTTTCCCAGTACTAAACATAAACCTAAACCACTGCTTATGTAATCTTTTTTTGTTCTCAGACAGTGCTGGAAATGGATTCAAATGTGATCCCACATGAGTTCATTTTTATTGATGAGGCTGGCTTCAACCTTACCAGAACCAGAAGAAGGGGAAGAAACAGAATAGGTCACAGAGCTATTGTGAATGTTCCTGCGTACGTGGAGGAAACATCACAATGTTTGCTGCCATCACAGGACATGGAGTTCTACACCACCATGCCATTCTTGGTCCATATAACACAGAGTTGATCCTGACATTTCTGGACAGAATGCGAGACATCTTACAACAGGCAAACCATACGGACGATGAAGGGCAGGAGCACAGATATGTTGTAGTGTGGGACAATGTGGCTTTTCATCGTGCAGCCATGGTGCAAAATTGGTTTGCCAACAACCCACATTTTATAGTGGCTTACTTTCCCCCTTATTCTCCATTTCTGAACCCCATAGAAGAGTTCTTTTCAGCATGGCGGTGGAAGGTCTATGATCGTCAACCCCATGTGTGCGAGGGGCTTCTACAAGCAATGGAGGAGGCATGTGAGGAAATTGACGTAGGAGCTATCCAGGAATGGATAAGACACTCCCGACGCTTCTTTCCTCGCTGTCTAGCAAGGGAAAACATTGCATGTGAAGTGGATGAGGTGCTGTGGCCAGATCCACTGAGACGACATGACCCTGCATAAATCTTGTTTTGTTGTTCATTTGTTTTTTCACTTGTGCATGTTTGGGTTTTTCTGTTGCAAATTGTAGCTAAATGAATTATTTCTTTGAACCTAATTTATTTCTGCACATATGTCTCTGTGTCCAATTCTCAGTATTTGCAGTTCTGACAGTCCCTAAAGAGATAAAAGTGTTTTGGATTTTACAGAGTGGTGTTTGGTTGGTTGGAGGAAAAATTTAGGCATGGGACAAAAATGTTTACAATTTGGGGCAAAAGTTTGGTTTTGATAAGTGTTTATATAGTTTTGACTGCAGAGCTTCATTTTGCAGGATATGTGAGGTGTTTTGCTCTTTGGGTAAGGTGTTTTGTGAATTGTGCTAAATGATTTGCAAAAATGAGCCTTGTTGTCAAAATTGTGCTTTAGCAATTGGAAAAAACTGTAATATGCAGCTTTGATCAGTACACATCACTTGACCTCTGTGCTGAAAATCGGTTATTTTTCAAAGTTTCAATTAGTCCTTTGACATCTAAAGATATGGTATGAGGCTGAGAATGGATGCCACGATAAATAGGCAGGTACAACATACTATCCATATGAGGAGATATTTGAAAAGACAATTACTGTATACTGAAAACAGCAAATGGGACACACATTAGAGATACTGAGACAGAGCAAATGTCCTATTATCTATTGAATATTACAGTTTTTTACAATCGCTATAACAGTTTTTTCAAAACATTTAACAAGTTTCCTAAACTCTGAACACGGTTAGCACAACAACCGTTTTTGTAGGCTATACAATTAACATGTTTCTTCTTGCTTTGACACAAAATGCATACAGTTAACACCAATTTAAAATGCTTGAACTTCTTTTACACACAAGCTCAACCAAGACCAAAGCAATGTAATTTTACAGTCAAATTTACAAATGCTTTCACACTGTATGTCAGAACAGATAACATCATGTTCTAAACGTAACTTATATAGTCTAAAGTCAAAGTGATTTGAAACACAAATATATTCCCTGTATTTTATTCCATTGCCAATGAGAAACAGCTTATTGCTGTTATGCAAATATATAAATCACAGCTGATTCCCATCTAGGAACCACACTCAGGTGTTGAGGTTTTTCCAATCACATTACAGTATCATATGTTCTAAAAGAGGACTCTTTGGGTTGATCTTGCATGGAAAAGGAACAATATAGAGCAACAAAGAAAGAAAGAAAGAAAGAAAGAAAGAAAGAAAGAAAGAAAGAAAGAAAGAAAGAAAGAAAGAAAGAGAGAAAAAATGCCTGCACGAGGGAGAGGAAGACGAGTACCAGGACAATTGAGAGGAGTGGGGCAAGGTAGAGGGAGAGGAGTTAGAATGCGTGGTGGCGCTCAAAGAAGGACCAGAGCTAGGGTAACTGATCAAATAAGAGCTACTATCATTGACCATGTCATAAACCATGGCCTATCATACAGAGAGGCTGGTGAACGAGTACAGCCAAATCTCAGCCGGGACACAGTGGCATCCATTGTCCGTATTTTCAGAGAAACCAACAGGTAGGATATTGCTTCTCCTACATCAAAGTGTAAATAATTTTACCATTTACTGTATTAGAGTGACTGTATGCCTCCGGTCTCTAATATGTAACTGTATTTTGTCCCTCTAAGGATTCAATGTCTACCTCCCTCAGGGGGCAGAGGAAAGCTCTTGAATGAAGAACAGGAACATGCTATTGTCAACATGGTGATTGCTGACAATGAAACAAAACTGAAGGACATTCACTCCAGAGTTGTAGAGGACAACCTTGTCTTTGGGAACATTGCAGCAATCAGCATATCATCCATTTCTCGGACTCTAGCTAAACACAGAGTCCGAATGAAACAACTATACAAAGTTCCTTTTGAAAGGAACAGTGAGCGCATCAAAGAACTCCGTCACCAATACGTCCAGGTAAGGTTATGCAATACAGTCATTACTGTACTATACACAGTGTGTTTTGCAGTAAACTATTCTATAAACCTGGAGTGCATTACTGTAGTACATACAGTAGATATACAGTACAGCACAGCATTTACCTACACTGTGTGTAATTACTTTCAGAGAGTCATGGAGTTGGAGGCCAATCAAGTCCCACATGAAATTATCTATGTTGACGAGGCTGGCTTCAACTTGGCGAAAAGGCGTCGCCGTGGGAGAAACATAATAGGCCAAAGGGCCACAGTTACTGTGCCAGGCCAGAGAGGAGCCAACATCACCATGTGCGCCGCAATCTCCAACAACGGTGCACTCCTGCATAAATGTCAGATTGGCCCCTACAACACTGACCGCCTTCTCCTGTTTTTAGAAGACCTGCACGAAAGACTGGTGCCAGAGGTAGAAAGGGGACAGGTGGGAGACCACTTGCCAATATATGTTATCACATGGGACAATGTGGCATTCCACCATTCCCGTGCAGTCACAGCCTGGTTTGACGCCCATCCAAGGATGTCCCATTTCCTTGCCCCTTACTCCCCTTTCCTTAACCCCATTGAGGAGTTTTTCTCAGCCTGGAGATGGAAGGTTTTTGACCATCGTCCACATGACCAAATGTCCCTCCTGGATGCAATGGATGCTGCATGCCAAGACATCACAGCTGAACACTGCCAGGGGTGGATAAGGCATGCCAAAAGATTCTTCCCACGATGCCTTGCCAGAGAAGATATCAGGTGTGATGTGGATGAGAACATGTGGCCAAATGCAGAAGACCGGACAGAATAGAAGATTACTTTGGGTTTTTTTATTATAATTTCCGGTGCTTTTTCTGTTTGTATATCTTGCAGTAATGTCCTTTTGCAAATAAAGTCTGTACTGCAGCAGTTCTGTGTCTGTATTTTTTTTTACATACAGTAAACTGTACATTTTATAAAGCTACTCTGAGATGGTCATTCACTTTTTTGTATTGAATTTCTGCAGCAAAAGAAACAAAATGCATGCATTTACTAAACCCAACAAAACAAAAATGTAGAAAGGCTTCAAATATAAGGGCAGACCTGACACATAAAATAATGCAGTTTCGGTAATTTCAGCTGATGATAGTGTTTTTTTGTCAATGTGTTATGATTGACTAAATGTTTCTGTTGAAAGAGAACATGTGTTACTCTTTTGAATAATTATTTGATTTTAAAACATGTTTGCAGTGTTTTGCTTGACATAGTGTACTGTGGTAATTTATTATTGTATTTTGAAAATTAGTTTTGGGGTTTAGTTTACAATATGTGATTTTGAGCATAAAATTAAACGCTTTGCCAATTGCGTGTTTTAGGTGTGTTGGTGCGTTAAGAGTTTAGGAAACTTGTTAAATGTTTTAAAAAAACTGTTATAGTGATTGTAAAAAACTGTAAATGGCGTAAAAAAGGAATGCTGCCTCTGCTGGTTTCCACCAGATCTCCTTCATGACCTTTTTGAAGGAATTGTCCCAGTTGAGTTGTCTGCATGCCTAAAAAATCTAATATCTAAGGGATATTTTACTCTTGATGTTCTGAATAACTCTATCAAATGCTTTCCATACAAAGACACAGAGAGTGAATCGGCCCCAGACAATTGCCAAATTCAGTTTTGCAAAGGGAACAATAGGTGGCAATGGTCACGAAAACTAGACGTTGTTACGATTGCTGCCACTAATGATTGGTAGCTTTATACCTGAGAATGAAGCTTGATGGGAGGTACTGATGGATTTGAAAGACATTGTTGAGCTGGTAGTTTCAGCAAAATTCTCAGAAGCAACATTGTGTTATCTTGAGTGTAAAATATTAGATCACAGACTGTTATTATTAGAAACGTTTCCTGAGGTGAGATTGCGACCCAAGCACCACTATATTGAGCACTACCCTCATTTGATCTGTTGTTTTGGGCCATTAGTGGAACTATGGACCATGAGGTTTGAAGTAAAGCAGTTTTTTTTAAAAGGATAGTGCATGATGTTCACAATTTTAAGAACATTATGGTCACCCTGGCAACACAATATCAACTCATGATGGCCTACTACTTAGATGGTCCAAACCTTTTCCCACCACCCTTGAATATACAGTACATAATGATAAAATGGTCAAAACCTCTAGCTTGGAGGTGCCTCTATGAAATGCAATATGGAACAAATATCTACACAAACATTTTACATCTGTAGCTGCAGACATTCACATGCATGGAATTTACAAATGGCATGATTTTATCTGCTGGGCAATGTAGTGGCTTGCTAGAATTCTTAAAAATGATGTGGATTTTAGTTGACTCCAACAAGGTTTCATTCTTGTGCCAAAACCTGGTGTCTTTGTATATAGAACACTATAGGTGTTATGAGGTTGCTGAAACAACTACATTTGAAATCCTTGAGATGGAAGACCTAAATGATTACCATCCTTTGACAGCTTACAGAGTTGGAAGGAGGGCACTGATTTCTCTAAAGAGATCTCCCATTCATTGATTGTTGTTTTTATTAAAAGTAAGTAAACACATCTTTAATATTTATAGGACAGTAGTTATTTTGTATTTTGTAAATAAAACTATCAGTTTGAGGTGAGGCCTAATCAAGAGGACTAGAAGCAGAATCCTTAATTTTTTTTTCTTTTTAAAGTGAAGGTTCAATTTTGCCTCTGATTCTTTTTAAATGCACTAATGTTATTTATTTTGAGAGTTATGAATTAACTATGAAATCATTACAGGCATTTTGACAGCATACCAGTGTCTTTTATTTATTTATTTATTTTTTTGAGAGGATGGGAATAGGGTGAACGACTGCCTTAGTTTAAGCTCTCAAAAGTTATTTTCTGACTGTTTATTTCTAAATTATTTTTTGCCTTGTCGGTTTTATATTTAGCCTTGGAAGTGCTGTTTATCAGTGCCATGATTTTCTTGGAGTCACAGCTGCCACAGTTTGTATACATGTTATTCCACACTGTTATAACAATCATGTATTTGAAATATCTTTTTTTCCCCACAGATGTTGCTGCATGTAATTATAGCTCCTAATAATATAAGGAGAGTTCAGGTTTCAGAAACACCCGAGTTAGTAGATCAGCTAAAAGAAAATCTTACACAGAAATTGCAGCTGAAAGATGACTTTTTATTGGCCATGAACTTTGCAATTTGACTGATATATTTGATCTTCCTGCAGATAGGGCAGTATTGAAAATAGTTTGGAATATTCTTGGAGACTCAGATGAGATGTCTTCCAAGTCCTCTCTGGACACTGCTACTTTATCATTCTCCTCATCCACTAGTTCACACCAGAGTTCCCCATCAGTACAGCGGATACAGCGTGAGAATACAGAGCAGTGGCCTTGTTCATTCCCTATTCAATCATTTTATTACAATGTTGAGTTGAGACTTTCCAAAGGGAATGATATATATATATAGAGAAAATAAAACACTTCTCGCTGTACCACGAGAGTTGAAAATGGACATCTTAGATAAAATAGCCAAAGTTGTTTTTGCCTATAAGGCCTACCCAAGCACTAAAGAAATAGAATTGGTGGCCATTTCACTAATTGAAAAATTTCCATGTCCTAAAGATGCAGGGTCAGGACAAGGTTATCAAGGGTGGGCTATGAGTCTTAAATATAAAGTAGGAAATTACCGCCAGAAATTACGAGCAGTAGGCTGCACAGAGGTAACTATAAATCATAAAAGGAAGGGAGAGAAGTGCAAACTTCCTTTCAAAAAAGCAAAAAGAGCTGAAGTTAATTTTCTCCCAGACAACTCAACTGGGAATACTGATGAAACTTTAGAAAAGGAAAGGCAGGCTTTAGAAGAGGAGATAAAGAAGAAACTTCCCAACATGATATTTATTACCTCAAAAATGGAAATTACATTTTCATTGCGCAGAAAAGAGATAGTGGAGGAAGAGCCCCTGGTTCAGAATTTAAAAAAAAAGATGGCCTGCACTATTCTTGCAAGAACAAGTAGGTAATATTTTTGTGCCTACAGCATTTCTATTCAAAAGCCTCTTGAAACATTTATGCAGTAGATTATATACAAAAGTACCAAATGTTGCAGTCATTTGAATTAATGAACACCTTTTTGCTACAAAACTAAAAAGACAAACATGTTTTACCAACAGATATGTGCAGAGTTTTACAGAATCACAAGAACTGTGCTAAAGAAAATTTTCTTTTCATCCTTGGATACACATTCGGCAAAGCTGATTAAGTTGTACAGAGCAAGAAAGGGAGTACTTGGCGAGGATATTCAAATCCTTTTGGACAGACTTGATGAACAGGTAATATTTTTGTATTCTTTAACCAAGAGCTGAAATTGATTCATTGACTTTAAAAAATTTCAGTATTGTAAGATGTAAATCTTATACATTGTTGTGCTATTGCTAACAACACAGCAAAATTGTAAAAAAAAAAATGCTTTTATTTTGTTCCTTTTTTTATTGACTAACCAGACCACTGATTTTCTTGTACATCGAAAACATACAGCTCTTCAAGGACTCCCATTATTTTTGAGGGAGAAGACTGACATTCTTCTGAGGACTTGTCTGGTAATCAATCTTATTGTTTATGCAATAGGAAATTGACAATTAATGATCTAATGTTATCTGATGAATTTTAAAGTATTTTAGATGTTTTTCACACTAACAATAACATACATGTTTTAAAAAAATAAAGATTTGTCTCGAGACAGAAAAAACTGCTAATGGATAGTCTGCATTTATCTCCACATGTTTGTCATATGGTTTTTACTTCTAGTGCAGTATTTTTTATTGCTTTTGGCTAAATCAAGAGAATGGAGTTTTACTTTGGTAGGCATTTTGCCATATTATATTGTATCTTATTGTATTGTGTTCTTTTTCACAAATTTTCTCTTTTTACTTCAGGAAACAGACCCAGAGGAAAGTTGCATCCAAGGCCTGAAAGTGAGTATCATTATTGTTGAGGATGATGTTGCCATTGTCCATTCCAACCCCAATATTGTCAGAACAGGCATTGTACTGGAGGAGCAGATTGTGCTGGATGAGCTGCATGATCTGCCCAGTGCATTTGCACTCCTGTTTGGCTTACTCTATGTACTAAATATTGACAATCCCAGGGAACTAAAATATACTTTTGAGGTGCTTCAAAAGGTGTTTATGAACCTAGGATCCCATTGCTCTGCGAGAGTCCAGTCTCTGAAAAACAAATTTCTTCATTAATCACAGACACCTTTTGATGTTTGTCAGTTTTAGTTTAATTATTTCCACATTTATTTCTATTTTGTTTATATTCCTAAAGTACTCTTTGCATAAGGGAAAATAAAATACATATGGTTTATAAACAAGTAGTGTGTTTATTCCTGCTGAAAAGAAACGTTCATCAGATGTGAGAAAGATTAGGGAAAACAAGCATATTGTTCACTGGAAATTGATAATGGCTCAATGGCCATATGTTGTGTTCTCATTCTTCTTCTTTCAGCAAGGAAATAGGTCCCTTGTTCCTTGTTTGTTTCAAAGTTTTGTGAAAGGGTGGTAATAGGTTGCAAAGATGGGGGGTCGCTGAGATTGTACTGGGCAGCAGTCACTCCTGTGTGAGGCATTCAGAGAAGAGAGAACCACATGAGTAGAAACAGAGATCCGCTACATGCTAGCGTTACAATGATAGATTGTGTGTGTTACACAAATGTCATTGCTATCCCAGAAGGGAAATTAAGAGGACTGCTGGTGCAAAGTGAAAGAGAGGACCAGGGAAGGTTGGCACAAGGCTACAGCATTACATGACCAAGACCTGGAAACATATTGCCATGAATTGGCTTTTGGTTTCCAATTAGTGGGTGACTCCAGGGAAATCTAGCAGGGTGGGACAACACTGATTTTTCCTTTCATCGGCAGGTAGCATGCAATTGTGCTGTTAAGAAACGGACCATCTAAGGGGGTGTTAGTTGTCCTGGACTTGCTCAGTATCAGAGAACCTGGCTCCAGTGATTTCATGTTATCTACTGTCCGGTGATTCTAAAACCTCATGCCTGCCCTCCCAGGTATTCACAACTTCCCTCTAGAGGATCAGGCCTCCATGTCACGTGCTGGGTCTAGGAGAACAAGGCTCATATCAAATTTATGTCCACCCTACTGCATATACCTCAGTTACCAGAGTGACATGTTCAAGCCCTTTACTGCTGGTTTGGTTCTCTTTCTCTTCTTCAAAGTTTATGCAAGAGCTAAAGCTTTCCTGAGCCATGTTAGTGGTGCCCATGTTCCTGACAAGCCCTTGTAAGCATGGCACCCCTTCACTCTGTTCAAAACTGCATTTTACATTTGTAATTCATTACTGATTTAATGGTTGTTGTTGAACAACATTGACCAAATTTTATTTTGTTGGGCTAACCTGGGAATAAAAACTTTAACTGAAGAAGATGCCTTTAATTTCTTAAACATAAATGCTCAGTCTTCTAAACTGTCACGCCAAAAAAATGTTGACTTTATTTGCTTTTCTTTTGGCTCAAAACTCATTGATAACTGTATTTTTTTTCAAACTTGAATTAATGGAATTGATTATTTACAGTAAAACTGAAATGCGCCTGTATATAAATATAAAACGTGTACAGTATATAAAAGCATTTTGCAGTCTTGTTGACTTAATAAATATTTTTTCAAACTTTTGTGTTGTCATTTTTATTAGATTTCTTTAAACAGATTTACTTAAATAGCTATTACAAATGCAGAAATGTATGTTTACTTTTTTTTAAAATGGAAAAATTAAGCAACCAGCTGCATAGTATTTTCAAGTGTACTCAACGAATGGGCATTGAATATGAACTGACAGGAATTATTAAGTTAAAAGCAATTTCTATACACAAAGTTTAATTTGTCTAATAAATTGACACTCATACAATCCCAACATTTAAAATGTTAGGTATGCCTACAGGATGTAAGTAGGTTTGATTTAAAATTAAAAGTACCTTTGATAACTGCAGACAAGTTTACCAAACTTAAAAGTTTAATTAGATTGCACCTTTTTATTACTTACAAAGTTCAGCTTATGTGACTAAATTGCCCAAAAGTTGAGTTAATTTTAAAAACTTATGCAGCTATTTTTTTAAGTTTTCTCAAATTTAATTTTTTTTACAGTGAACCAAGAATACATATCTGTCGACTGATATTTGAGCTTGGGTTTTTAACTCGTTGACAGCAACATGCAAATTGAATGGTTTAATTTTACTTTGGTTATATTCTTGAATAAAAGTGCGCGTGTTTATTTGATATTTGGACTAAAGTCTTCACACATTATTCACTTCACATCATTATTAGTATAACATGGAAAATGTTTTTGCTTTAGGTATGTGTTCAGCAATTCTTGCCTCACATTTCCTTTTCATCCTCCACTTACACAGACCTTTGTAGACACGGAACACAAATGAAATGCATGTATTCCGAACAACGATATGCTTTATTATTTACCCTATACAACCAGGCACCTCATATACAAATAAAGAGCCTTGAGCTGGAAAACTGGAGACCAAGCTGAGCTCCATCCGGTGGCTGTGGGGTGGGGGTGGGCTGTTTTGTGGGATAGCAGGCTACTTGCTGCTTGTGTTGATTGACACATTTACAAAACAAAAGACACTGATGGAGTGGTGCGAAGGAATTTAAGGTAACCTGGCGTTTTTTCATAGGCTTCAGGGATTCTAGTGTAGATTTTCCAATTTATTTTGTTAGTATTATAGCCTAAAACCATAACTTAGTAACACACTCATTTTTAATTCTTTTAAAGAAGCATGTTAAACAGTCTCTAAATTTTTTTAGATTGAATCTTTTGTTATTGTTATTTTATATATTTCTCCTGTAGATAGTCATATGCCTTCCAGGAAACGTGTATCACAGGTTTACATTTCACTTCTTTTAATCTGCACTACAACGCTGATTTGTACTTTGTGACCAATCTTTTTTTTTCAAAACTATAATCATCTAACTTGGTTTTCCAACTCATGGTTTTACTGTGAGATTATGCAGTGCTAACACTACAATATGTTTACAAGGAGTAACAATTTAATTCCCAGAATGTCATTGTGGTGTCATCAGTGAGGGATCACAATGGGGGTAGTCTATCAAACATTCATTAAACAGGGACAAGATTACGGGACTGTATTTAAAGGAAAGGACAAGAACTGTGGCCTGACAAGTAGTTCATCCATCATAAGAAAGCTACAAACCATGATCCACTCAGTGTTTATGCAACTTCCTGGCTATGAAATAAATTAACAAATTGGATCATCCACCTTTTTCACTTGACTTAACCATGAGGGGATGAAGAATTTTGAGATATAACAGACATTCTGTGTAATATAGCAAAATAACTCAAGGGTATTAGAAAAAGGGTTCTAGGTATGTTTCCAGCAATGACAACCTTGTGTAACTAAATGCATACCTGCAGAAGTAGATTACTTCAAAGGGGAAAGTAGCCAGCAGTGCACAGATACTAACCCCTTTTTCTACAGGTTCATACTTGGAAATTTAATTGTTCAAACCTCATATGTTACGCCGTATTACACTACATTATAGTGTCAGGCTTACAGTACATAGAGGGTTCTACACATGGACTGTCAGGCCCTATGTCCCTATGCAACAGGGGTCATCCAAAAGATTTGAATTGTAGACAAATTTTCATCATAACCCACCATAACCCTTCCACATACACACACATAGCTTCACCACCTTTGCTCACTTAACATATTATCCTTTAATTGTATTGAATTTAAATAAAGACATAAAGTAAATATTAAGTATGTATTTTTTAAAAATTTAAGTTGAAATTTAATGTATTATTAAAATACTTTCAGCATTCAGCAAAAGTCCATTTAGAAATATGATATAGATTTAGTGGCATGAGTTTACTTTAAATATTGCAAGACCTACTGTTAGACTTTTAAATTATGTCTTTTTGAGTGGTTAGAAAGTAGATTTTCAGATTTGAGTGTTTATTTGTGCGTATTTTTTTCTAAAACAACAGAGTAGAATTTGATATACTCAAGTCAAGTCAAGTGTATTGTCATGTGTACACTACATAGTAAAATGAAATCTTAATTTGCAGGTCTCCTTGGACAGTTGACCAAAAAAAGGGTAAATTTTACACAAACATTAGGAAGTTTTTTTTACACAGAGACCAATTGACATTTGGAATAAGCTATCAAGTAGCATGGTAGACAGTAAGACTTTAGGGAATTTCAAAACAAGACTTGATGTTTTTGTAGAAGAATTAAGTGGATAGGACTGTTGGGCTGAATTGCCTGTTCTCATCTAGATTGTTCTAATGAATTTGGCCACCTTTTATCTGATTTGGCTATACATTAGTGTTAATGGGAATTTGAATGTACACATTGATATGGAAACTGACACCTTTTAGCAAATGTTTTACTTAGCTCTTAAATTCAGTTGGGTTTTGACAGTTTGTCAATGGTCCAGCTCATAATCATAACCACATCTATTCTTAGCATTATCACTATCTTATTACTGTATGGTGCTTTAGCTAAATTACTCAAAGTGTCAGTTATCAAACCATTCCTTAAAAAGTCAGACCTAGGCCCATGTAAACTTAATAATTATAGACCCATTTCAATTTCATCCTTCCTCCCTAAATTACTTGAAAAATTAGAAGTACAGAAACAGCACTAACGTGTTGTAAACAACATTCTGAAATCATCTGATGAAGGAAGTTCCATTGTAATTATATTGTTAGATTAAAGTGCAGCTTTTGATACCATTGACCAGTCTATTTTACTACACAGACTGGAAACTGACTCTGTTCTCACGGGCACTGTTTTTGCCTGGTTTAGTTCTTATTTATCAAACTGATTTAAATGCGTACAAAAATGTGCTGACAGTACTCTATCATTATACACAGAAATGAGATATGGTGTTCTGCAGGGCTCAATACTCTGACCTTTACTGTTTTTACTTTACATGCTTCTACAGGGATATTTCATTAGAAAACATAATGTTAACTTTCACTCGTACACAGATGATATTCACTTATACCCTTTCTTATAGACAAAATGACAATTCTCTGATGTTGTCCTTAATTAGATGTGTTAATAAGTGGATGGATCAGAACCACTGTTCTTTGTACACAGACAAACCAAAAACGTTAATTATTGGAGGGAATGGTATGGATTGTAACAATATTTTGTCATTATTAACTCAGTTGGAATCACCATTAGTTTTACTGAATCAGCCCACAATCTAGGTGTTATTTTTGATACTATCATGTCATTTAAAGCACACGTTGCAAAACTGTTCAAAACGCTGGATGTTCAAATTGTTCATTATACAGCTTACAGAAAATTCAAAATGTTGCTGCAAGAATTATTAAAACAAAAAGAAAATACAAACATCACTCCAGTTCTTAACACTAGAATTACGAGAGCCTACGAAAAAACTCGTAGCTCCGTCCCACCTTAAAACGCTTCGCACCTCTCCGTCAACGTCTTTTGTCCTATAAATGTGTGGATAAGCAGCAAACAGCAAGCAGCCTACTATAACATCCCCCCACCCCGCACAGTTGTCTCAGCTCAAGTCTGTTTACCTGCATGTCAGTTGCTTGGAGTTGTATAGAGTGAGAAATCAATCAAAATTACACCTTTTATAAATACTATATCGTTATTTGGAACACATGCATTTCATGTGTGATCCGTGTCTACAACAATCTATGTACAGTAAACACATCGTTAAAACAAATGTTTTTCATGTTTTAGTAATTGACAAAATGTAGACATGAAGTGTATACTGTGCTAAGCCTGAATTCCAAATATTAAATAAACACTTTCACAATAGGTACAAATACAGTATAACAGAACAAATGCGCTTTTATTCAAAAATATAACTGCAGAAAAACAACCTGCGTTAGGGTGCGACATTGACATGCATTTGCTATGACAGCTTCGGTGCGCAACATTATCAGCTGTTGACTGGTAATCTAAACTTCATGGGTTCGATCCCAGACAAGTCCGTTTTAAGAAGTGAGCTGCTCGTATTCTTACTGTGACAGGTGTCTGGTCACACTTTCAGGTAATCTAACTTAGACACCATTAAATTATCCGACTTCCCAGTTTTATTAAGAGACTGGGAACTCCTGAAATTTACCAATAATAGTACACAGGTTTCTTTAAATTGGGCGGTGAGTAAACACACAATGAAAGACACAACAGTAATTTCAGGAAAAGCAACAGTAACTTCTATTACACCAGACAATAATAAGTATATTAAAAAGATAAATGAACATAAACAAAATCTAACAATATCAGGAACAATATTCCTTTTTAGAAAGGAAAGCACACCCTCTAAAAGTCCATTAAAAACAAGCATTGGAGGATACAGCCTTTAGTGGTGCAGAGTCCAGTTTGCGCACTGTGTTACCCCAACACTTAATCGTTCAACTGTCCATGGATGCAGTCTGTTCACCGGACACTCGTTTTACAACAGAAGTTTTGTCAAATCATTTAATGCCTGTCAGCGTCCCTTTTTTGCCACTCTGGGCTGCTTGTGCTGCTGTGATCTAGGCACGCCTCATTTCACATGTGCCAGCTTTGTTCGGTCCTTTCATGCAGCTTCCCTCTCTCGCTGAAACCACAACTGGAGTCTCCTTGTGGAGCTGTCTCTTCCTCCCTGGAAATAAGTGTTGCCGTCCTTGTGCCTCACGTCATGCCAGCCACGTACCCTTGTCAGCCTGTGAGCCCCTTTGCTCTGTCTGAGTGTCTTGGCAGCGTTCTCAGGGGACTGTCCCTCTCTTGCCTTCTCCTGCCCAGAAGCTTAAATCTCCTTCAGTCCCTGCAATTGTCAGTCCTGGACAATCGGTTTAAACAATGGCACATCTAAATTTACTGTGTTTAACAATTAATGAAAACACAAGTTAATAAATTGTATTGTTACCAACCATTAATGAGTACAGATCTACTGATCAGCAACCAATATTGTCAAACATGTTAATTTCCAAGTCAGGTAAATACAGACATTCTCCAAGGAAGGAGCAGTTCTGTTATCACAACTTGTTATTGTTTGTAATCTCAACCAGCCAAAAACTTCAAAGTGGTGACTCCTTTGCAATACAGCAAATACCTACAATCTGCAGACAGCCTTTTAACTTCTCACCCCCAGTGCCAACAATGGGTGTCTATTGCCTGTTCATCTGCTGGGTTTTAAATGTAATATTGACATGTTTCTTTTCCTAAGAGAGAAATGGAATGACTCAGTGTACAAAAAATGTCCCCCTCTGACATTACTATTTTAGAATAAAAACATACATTTGATTCCAGTCTGTAACAGCCGGTGTAATTTATGAAACTTGTAAAGGTTAGCTTTGTTTTTTTTTATTCTCTCAGCCACGTTCACAATCCCAACTCTCTCCCCCCCACCCCCAGGATTTGACACTGCTATTTTCACAGAGGTAAACTCAAATCATGATGACGATTCTACATCGGGTCAAGAATACACTTTTGCCATCGCTGTACTTTGTGTATGTACATGGGAAGCTCTGCACTTATGACTTTACGCTGTAGGAAGTAAGTAAATAAATAAAGGTAAATAGGTAAATAACATTAGATCTGACTTTTATGTAGGTAACATATAAATGTTAATGTTTTGGGCACATGCACCGTCCTTTGTATGTAAGAGCCAGATCTAATATTATTTACCTATTTACCTTTATTTATTTACTAATAAAGTTACGTAAAGTTACGAGTGCAGAGCTTCCCATGTACATATACAAAGTACAGAGATGGCAAAAGTGCATTCTTGATCCGATGTAGAATCGTCGTCATGATTTGAGTTTACCTCTGTTATAGCACGTCTATGTGAAAACAGCAGTGTCAAATGCGGGAGGTGAGTTGGGATCGTGAACGTGGCTGGGAGAATAAAAAAAAAACAAAACTAACCTTTACAAGTATCATAAATTACACCGGCTGTTACAGACTGGAATCAAAAGTATGTTTTTATTCTAAAATAATAAGAATACGAGCAGCTCATTTCTGAAAACAGACTAGTCCGGGATCGAACCCGTGAAGCTTTGATTACCAGTCAACAGTTGATACCGTTATGCCACTGAAGCTGTTGTAGCAAATGCATGTCAATGTCGCACCCTAACGCAGGTTGTTTTTCTGCAGTTATATTCTTGAATAAAAGTGCATTTATTCTGTTATATTTGTACCTTTTGTGAAAGTGTTTATTTGATATTTGGAATTCAGGCTTAACACATTATACACTTCATGTCTACATTTTGTCAATCACTAAAACATGAAAAATGTTTGTTTTAATGATGTGTTTACTGTACATAGATTATTGTAGACATGGAACACACATGAAATGCATGTGTTTAAAATAATGATATAGTATTTATAAAAGGTGTCATTTTGCTTGACTTCTCATTCTATACAACTCTAAGCAACTGACATGCAGGTAAACAAACTTGAGCTGATAAAACTGTGAGGGGTGGGGGGATGTGATAGTAGGCTGCTTGCTGTTTGCTGCTTATTCACACATTTAGAGGACAAAAGACGCTGACGGAGAGGCAGATTTCAGAATCCCCCTTTTAACATAAAAAGCCATAAATAACCAAGGTCCTGGTTACTTATCTGAACTTATCATTACTTACAAACCAGAGCGCACATCAAGATTTCCAGATACCGGCCTGTTTGTAGTTCTAAGAATGAATAAAATAACAGTGAGAGGTCGAGTTTTTAGTTACAGGACCTCGAAACTGTGGAATAGTCTTGCCTGCTACTATGCAATGTGCCCCTTCAGTCTGAGATATTAAATCCCAGCTGAAGACTCACCACTTCAATTTAGCATACCCGGAGTAAAGCTGCTGATTAGCTGTGCATACTGCTTCTCTGTAGTTAGTCATTACTACTGAAACATAAGTAATATACTTATAACTTGTGACTAACACTCACCTACTCAGTTTCCCTTCTCAGTTCTCACAATTGACAGTTGGTGCCGCTGCTGTACTGCCAAGTTGTCTGCCTGCCTATGGAAAGTTATATCTGATAAAAAGAACTTGGATCAGCAGGTAGAAGAGTCCCTCCCAGTAGTGACACAGCTGTGGAATGGCCAGTGGGGAGGGGGCAGCTTGTTGGCCAAGGTCTCCAAAACTCCAAACAAATCTGTATCCTCATATGTGACAGTTCTGTATTTAGTCAATAATATAATCTAATCTTGCATTTTGCTTTGCAATGAGAAGTTAAGCAAAATAACACATTTTATTGGCTAACTAAAAAGATTAGAATATGCAAACTTCTAAAGGCAGCTCAGGCCCCTTCTTCATGCAAGAAGTAATACAAAAACTGGAATTGCCTGTGTTTAGTGTGGTGGGCAGCTGGAACTCTTGCTCGGCCGGGACAACCAGAGTATGGAAGGACTGGGGTAAAGAGTATTTTTGGGACAGTTTCTCCTTCGGGAGAGGGCAGCTCCCCTGGTTTCCAGCAGGGCCACAGATCGTGAGCATAGGAGCTCAACCCTTTTTGAACCTGTGGCCACCGCCGGGGGCGCATGGACCTTTCCAGGGCCTTATATGGTCACACTTCTGCCATACCTGGAAGTGTGGCTGGAAAAAGCTCGTAAGGTGCCCTATAAAAAGGGGCCAGACTCACCATTCAGAGGTCAGAGTCATGTGGAAGGAGTAGGCATAGCCTGAGGAAGACTAGAGACGGATGGACTGGCGGCAAGGAAGGGAATGGACTGTGTATTGCTGTGTTGGTGGTTTGTGCACTTTTATTGTACTGTAAATAAACCAGGTGTTGTGGTTTGAACCTGTGTCCTGCCTGTCTGTGTCCGGGTTAGGATGGTGGTACGCCCACTGGTGGCATCACAATAGACACTAGGACAGATACAATGTTGGAAAACCTTTAGGTGAGACATCTTAGAGGTAAAAAATTAATAGGCCTCTCCAGGCTAAGATTCATTTAGCAAGAGAGGAGAACAATGTGTAGTCAAGATCTTTTGATAAGATAACTTTCCAACAAAGTCTTCTGAAATTTCCATACGATGTGGATCTGTAGTCAGGTTGTCTGGGTAAGTCAGAAAGATGCAAATAATCTTATCTGTCCATAAAACTCTTGTCTCTATTTAAATCATGCTGTATTGTGTTAAATGTTAGCATCAGTTTAACCTTCCATTCTTTTCTCTCTGATGTTGTCCATAAGCACTGTGACTTTAAAGTCCTTCTCAAAGTCTCCATGGCTGTTGAAGTGATCTCCTACAGAAACATAGCTATTGTCATGCTTAATGTGGATTCTGTGTAAATTCATTGTTTGGTGGAGTGTTTGTCCAGTTTCTCCCACATAGAGTGCAGTGTCAGGACGTTTCATACAGAGAATTAGGTAGACAACATTTGATGATCTGCAGGAAAACTATGCATTTATGCAATGTTCTAGTTGGCAGTGTGGTGTAATTACAAAATCTGTACCATAAATATAAGCGCACATTTTACATCTTTTCTGTAGGCAGGGAGATGTAGAATTATCTGTTGGTTCAACCAAAAGACCAGACAATTAGTTGCTGCAGGTTTGGTGGTTGTCTGTATGACAGGAGGGGAGGTTCTGGAAATAGATCTCTCAGCGTTTCATCATTATTTAGTTTTGGCTGAAGTTCATTCATAATTTTTCAAAGTACTCCAAGATGTGGATTATAGGTGTCAACAAGGGGAATACGGATCTTGTCATCTTTGTTTTTATAATCCAGAAGGTTGTCTCTGGTTATGGCAGTAGCTCTTATTATTTGAGTGTCTGTTGTTTTGGGAGTGTTTTCTTGTCTGATGAAATCTTGTCTAAACTCCTGCAGTCGTTTATTCTGGTCTGTCGGGTCTGAGCAAATACAGATGTAACATATTGCTTGGCTGAAAATGATGGAGTGCCTTATATGCTTGAGGTGGAAGCTATCACTTCACAGGTATGTTTATGAAAAACAGAAGTTACAAGAATATTTTCTTTCAGTTGAACAGTGGTGTCAAGGAAGCTGACTTCTGCTTTTGAGTAATTAAGTTTCAGCTTTATGTCAGGGTGGAAAGAATTATATTCATTATGAAATGGGAGCAGGGTCTGTTGTGGCAGTAACGTGCTGCTGAAAGAAGGCCCACGGAGTTTCAGTAAGGCAGAATAAGGTTTTATTGCATGATGCATACATAGACCCAAATCAAATGAAAATGAGCAATTAGAAAATTCAGCAAGCTTATTTATTACAATTCTTATCACTTATGCAAAATACTCTCCTCCTTCTGGCTCTTCCCATCATTACCTAATGTCCATCACCTGACAAAAACTGCCATCATTACTTCATGCCCTGTGCAGGCATCTAAAACTTATTTATCAATCGATTCCCACCAATAAGTCAGAATCTGGCAGACCCAAACATTAGATATTAGGCTAGATGTTAGGGCAGTTGCTCCCCTAAAACAATAATGCTATTTGTTATAAGCTGCATTTTCCTTCACTTAAAAGAATTCTAAGCATTGCAGCAATGTTCTGGTGGTTTATGGCTGCAAAGAGGAAAATAATAAAATATGCAGGCAAGCTCTTTTTATAGTTTAACCTTTACTATACTAGAGTGCATTAGGTTATAATATCTATTTTCATATATGCTTATGATTCTCTTCGAGTATATGCAAATTATCAACTTTATGAATATTCTTTTCTATAGGTCCTTCTCACTGGCAGTCCAGATTATGAGGATGTCATCTGTGCAATGAAGATGCAACATTGGTTTTAAGATGCATGTTAACATAAAAAGAGAGCGGTCGGTGGCAGGATTGGCACTCCAGCCAACGTAAAAAAACATTACAAAGCTCAGAGACTACAGAAAGGACTCCTTTTTGCTCTCTGCGGGAGTAGCTCTGCTGCAGCCACCCATAGAAAGGCTGCTTGCATCATGAAGGGGATGGGGAAAGCCCTTGGGAGCTCCATCCCCGGAAGAGTCTAAACCATTGGAGAGCCAATAGGGTCAGGTCTGTTGGGGATCGGAACTGGTGGCACGGCAGCACTCAGGTCCCAATTTGAGGCAGCCCATACAGGTGGAACGTCTTGTCTCTCCAGCAAGATGATCATCTTCCTCTGCTGAGAATAAAGTACCACTGGATACCCTTAAATTCTTATGCTCCCTATTTCCTATCATCAGTTTACAGTTGATGTTTCTTTTTCCCATGTGTAGCAACATTTTCCAAGTGTTTTGCCAAGTTTTGAAGTTAGTAAATATATTTTTGAATAATTCTTCATTCCTATTCAGTATCTGGTCTCCTTCCAATTTATGTATGATTTGAAAATTTTGTAAATTTATTAACTACAACAGAATCTGTGCCATTAATATAAATTGGAAAAACAGTAGTGGAAGGACAGACCCTTAGGGCCTCCTCTGATGACATCACTCCCATGGATCATTCTCATCTTATCTGTACTCATTCTAATTAGCCAATTTAAGATCCAGTTTTCTTAAATTACCTCTAATGCTAACAGCTTTTAGTGTTAAACGTTTTCCTCTTCTGATTAACACCTTTGATATTAGATGTCTGTTTTATTTGAATGTGAAAGCAATGTGTTCAGGGAAATACTAGTTGTGCATTTACTATTAAAAAACCCATTAAAGGAATGCTTTCAGGCAGACATTGAGGAAGAGATGAGAGCATTTGTTGAGGCAATCATTAGGGGACTGACAAAACCAAGATTTAAAGGTACAAAAGAGGACATGGTAAAAAATGCTGACATCCAAACAGTGATAAGATTCCTTCATAAAGGCTGCTGTAGACATATACTCTATCAACTGAATGGATCCTGCACTGCCAAGGCATCATGTCAGAGGGAGATGAGTTGCACCTGCATGTGGATAGAATTGAAACTCCAAATGAAAGCCAACATAATATGTTAAACAGAATCCATAAAGGGCATCAGAGTGTTACTAATTGATCACGGGTTTTAAAGAACATTTAAAAAACAAAACATATTCTTTGTCGGCCTGTCCCTCACTTTATACTGAAGTGCAATTGCATAACACAGAGTTGAGCAGGGTGAGCAAATCAAACCTAATTTATTCACATTGGAACACAACCTTCAGCCTTAAGCTTTTAAACACAACATGGTGAAGAGGAAAAATAAAGCAGCAAAGGAAGTCTACAAGTTTTTTCTTTGATCATAGACATACTTCCCAAGTCCTACTTTATCCTGGTAATTAAGTTCTCTTAACCTTTGCCACTGAAAAGTGTTTGAAGAGATGTTATAGTGAATAAATTACCCAAACCTTAATCATACCTTATACTGCTGAACATGCTGCAGTTATTCACTAGAATTCTAAACAAATTGCCTGCTAGCAGTCATTCTCAGGAAGACATAGTTTTAAGTATTCCTCTAACAGCAGCTAAACCTCTTAACTTAACTGCTGATGGTTCTGCCGATCCTACTTCAGATGCTTCAACAGTACTAGGAAGAAGGGGGAGTAGAAGAATATAGCGATACTTTAAAACTGACATGGAAATCTGTGTGTATATAATAGCAACTGCATGATACGGCAGAATACTTCCTGTGTGATATTGCCGTGATGATACCTAAACATTGCATAGCATTGAAAAAAGTTTCAAAGAAAATATTTGTTTTGTTAAATTCTTCCTAGAAACACTTGTTCTCAGAAGGCAAGGTATGAGTGAGAAATGGACAAGTCTGTTAAACCAGAGGAGGGCAATTTCAGTCCTGGAGGACCGCAGAGGCTGCAGGTTTTTGCTCCAACCCAGTTGCTTAATTAGAAAACAATCCATGCCAATAATTTAATTTGATGGCTTGTTAGTGGTTTAACTCTGCCATATCAGGCCATTCTCACATCCTAGATGTTCTTCCCCTTTGTAAGGATATCATCTAAATGATTTGAAGGCTAAAATGGAGTAATACTCAATCTTTCACTTTTTTCTCTTCACTTTCCTTCCAAGTATTTAATTAAAGCCAATAGTGCATGATAGAAATACACAGGTGTAAATGGTAACAAGCTAAATGGAGAAAAGCTGCTTTCTTTTGTCATTTGAATCGTATTGCTAATAAAAAGCCATTAAAAACCAAGAGAACAGCTGTTTCAGACTAAAACAAGCAATAAGGGTTTAGAATCGTAATGAGCGAGACCACTAAAGTAAAGCACAAGTGTTACTTGAGCAATAAATTCTTCTTATTAAGCAATTGGGTTGGAGAAAAAACCTGCAGCCACTGCGGCCCTCCTGGACTGAATCTGCCCACCCCTGTGTTAAACCATAAGAGATATTATGTATACCTCACATTGTGGGACATGCATTATTAGCACTTCCTTTGTGTATAAAGTGTGTTATTCTTGGCGTTTTTATTAAAGATCTATAAAGAAACTGATGTTTGAATCATGACAGCTGTTATCAAAAACATAAACATTCCACATTCTGTACAAATCAGAGCTGGCAATCACAGCAGTAAATCAGTCCAGACTTAAGTTAAGATCATAAATGATTTAAGTTTAAAATATATATACATCTACAGAATTGCTTAATATAATTATTAGTTTAATCTTAATATCTTGTTCTGCGGCATTGAGCACACACCTCTGCCAGGAAACAAAACAGGTCCTGCAGCCTACCTAATTATATGTAAAAAGTTATCTTTTCATGTAATTATTAAAAGCACTGACTACCAGTTGTATGTTTCGTAATAAGTAAAAAGTCAGTATCAATTACAGCATCAAGCAGGACTGATGCTTTACCGCTGTGGGCACATTATCAAATAGAATTGATTGCTATGACCTCACCTTTGAATTGCAAAAGTCAGGCATCATGGCAAATGACTCAAGGTCAATGAGGCTATAACAAACTCCAGCTTTGTGCTAGTTCACGTGATAAGGAGGGCTCCTAACTTTACTGGGTGATGTATTTCATATAATGAAACTCTTTGGAGCAGACTCACTTTACTTCAGCTTCATTACATGTTCCACCTTCAGTTAAGGGCTAATGTACACAAATAGTGGATGTTTCAAAATTTAATCAAGTGTTTTGAAATGAACAGTGTTTTTTACAAAAATAGAAAAAATGTCATCTAATGAGTAATTAATGTGTCTATGTTCAAAAAACTGCAGTGTTACCTTGCACAACAGATGAATGTATCAGTATGCTTTCAGGCTGTGTAAAAGCCATTTTCTAGTTATTTAAGTTACATGAAATGTTTGCCGTCTATGGGTGGTTCTTACAGCCCCCACAAGTTGACTTGGTATTCTAACTATTTCTAGCCTCTCTGACTATAGATTAGCTTCAGATAGTGACCAGCGTTGCCATATGTAAGGTACGGAGGGGCACACGGTTTTAAACCTTGCCTTACGTGCCCTAACATGTGTCTTATAGTGTGAAATGCAACATGCTCTATTGACCATTCAGTGCCATATGCTTAGAGTGTACTGAAGACAAAGTGTATTATCGTGGTATTTTCCCTCCACTTGCCCTTTTACCTGTTTCCTCAAGGGTAAGGGTTCTCGTCAAGTTCGTTATCGGGTTGGTCTACTGTTGCACTTTAAGATGAACACACACACACAGACCCTAACCACAACAGTGCTCCATGAATGACACACACACGCTGATTAACCCTTAGCACTTTAAACCACACAAGTGCTATAGGAATAACAGCCTGTCATTCAGCACTTCAAGAGACTTACTTATTTTCGGCACGAACAACAATACGATGTTTAAGTGATATCTCAGACCTAAATATTACTTTTGGTCTACAAGAATACATTTAAACATACAAAGACTCAGCACTCTTGACTATAAGCCATTCATCAGCCAAGAATACCTTCTTTATCGTATCTGTCCCTTCTGTTGAGTATAGCGCTCTTCACTCTCAGCCATATAAACCTCGCAGCACAGAAATAATGGCAAAAATCCGGCTGTCACCAGGTGCTCAAAGAAATCTAACTTATTACTTCAATCACTCTAGACATTAAAACAAAGCATTGAAAGTTAAAAGCAGCATGGTATTTATTACAAGAATAATAATAATACCACAAGAACAAAGAATACTAGAAAATAGGTAGTGATAGGAAAGTCTGAATATATATATAGTCTTTAGAAAAAGCTTACGAAAAAGTTACAGATGACAAGGATGAATGTCCCAGGGAGGCGTTTGATTTAGCAATCAATGTTCATGATGCCTTTCTGACGACCAGGGCCGTCTTCGTCCGTTCCTCTTCTTCTTTCTTCTTCTTCTCCCTTTGCTTCTCTTTCTTCTCCCTTTGCTTCTCTCTTTTTCTTTCCAAACCAAGGCATATTTATTATGAAATGTCAAGCCTTGGTTTCACAACACATGCACCTGATTGGCTGGCTGTCCAAATGATTGATGAATTAATTCACTGTCTGTTTTCCCACACAACAAAACCTTTGATGTACTCAGAGAAATACTAGTTCTTCCTGTCCTAGGCCATAAAGCAAATTGTTGTTCCAGATGTCCATCCATCAATAGCCTGAGGTATCACCTCAGCATCCTTTCCCGGGCTATAAAACCAAATTAGTACGAAGCTATGAACAAGTGTTATAAAAGTAAGGTGTAAGGGAAGAAAACCTGCTTTAATTTGTTAATTTCATCTGTTGTCTTGTCTTGAACAAAATAAAATGGAAACCAAAATGTACAGATTTTATACACCATAACACAAAGTAAAACATCTTTAAGTATAGAAGCAACTAAAGTTTGACAAGAAAAGCTAAGTTTAGAGAAGAGACATTTTTCAATTTTTTTTGCCTTTTATTTTACATGTCTAACAACCTTTTTTCTTTATTCTTGTATGGACTGTTTGCTTTGAATTTTCACTAAATCTATTAAAACAAACTTTTGGACTGAGAGATTTGCTTCGCCAAGCATTTGGCCCATGCCTGATCCTGCCTTACGCACCATCAGCTACAGGGTGAAAGTCCTTTTTGATACAGTAAACATGTCACTATTTTTATATTTGGTTTTGTTAAGTTTATAGCCACCAGTTTTTTCTTATTTATTGATATACAAGCAAATGATAAAGCAATAGACACCAGACAAAACGCACTTTATTAGTCTCATAAAATATCAAATGTATAATACTTTTTATTCAATTTAGTCTGGTAGTAGATTTTTCCAAATGGTGCAAAAATAAATTGAACTCCTAGTATGGTAACATTTCAGGAAATGATGTTTTGCCATTGATGGACAAACATTCACAACACTTTAGTGATACTGTTTTGACTGAAGAAACACAAATTGGAATACATCTATTGAGAATTGGGAGTTCCCATTCTGTCAGTTTAAAATTTTCAGATCACCTCCTAGCAATCTTGGTTATCTCAGCAAACAGAAAACATAGGTTAACCATAAATCATGAACTGGAGCAAAAAGCCAGTTACTGCTTACTATCTCTACCTGCTACCACCTAACAGCTTGGGAGGGCTTTAGGCTTACACTCTGTCATTTCCCCATTGTCTTTCATCCACATATTTACTTTGAAATAATTAATTTCTTGGCAACAACATACATTTGGGCATCATTCCCATATTGTTGATTACTGACAATCATGCTACTTCAACGAAGGCATCTTATGGTGCAAATCCCATAGTGCACTACCTTAAAAGGTTTGCTTTTCCAATCCTTAACATGTCCTCCACCACAACATTGTAAAACAGTTTTTTTTTTGGTTTTCATAAATTATATGGATCTTGTGCTAAAAACTCAACTGTAGGTAGTAAGTTCATACTGAGAATGTTTTGATTTATGTAGTTAATTCTGTATATCAGCAAATAATTCTGAACAGACCCAAGCAGGCTTAGGAGACGAGGACAATTCACATAACTTCAAAAACAAAGAAAAAACAATTCTGAATGAGAATAACATTTTTAACTTCTGTAAATGTGACTGTACTTTAATATCAAGACCACCTTCCATTCTACCCCAATGTCTTCTGCTCCAGTCATTGACATCATGAATAATATCTGCCTATCATTACTAATATCATAAGACATACATTGCTCGCCTTGCAACCAATGCTGCCAGAATAGGCTGAGGTTGAAGCTTCCAAACCAAACTCAGTAAATTAATTTTCTGAGCTTTAGTTTTGGCAATTATCACACCTCATAGTGCTCAACACCAGAAGAACATTTTTCTCAAGGAGCAATTAAGTCCGGTGAAAAGGGAAATAGTCTAAAATATCTAATAAGGGGGAAGGAGCAGACTTTAATTCACCTTTTTTAACTCCTTTGACATTCCAAAAACTCCAATTAAAACCTGCTTTTCCATGTATGGCTGAGCCTATGTGACTGTCCTTTCCTCTGCTCAAAAGTTCTGGCTGCAGATTTGGAGACAGAGAGAGAGAATAGCATATAATGACAGGTGGTGGTGTGAAGAGGAAACAGGAAAAAGATTAAAAGTGCTCTTCAGATTTCTTCACCTCTTCATCAGTGTGAACTCTAAGAATCTTAATTTACCTTCCATTACTTAGAAGGAAAATTATATATTACCTAAAACTGGAGAAAAGTATTTTTTTTGTGCTTAGAACTGTGCAGAGATTCTTTTCATCTTTATTGCTGCTGTAGAGAAAACACTGTCTATAGTGAAGTTCAGTACTTTGTGTTTTTATCAGTGATGCCATAGTCCTGATCCATTGTCAGCAGACACTGTTTGAATTAAAAAGAAAAATAAATAAAAAATAAAATGTAGTGATGAAAAATGTCTGTTAAGTTCATAAACAAATGAGAAAAAAGTAATTCTTGTGAAGAATATTTATCATCTGTCCTGTGAAAACATTCATCCTGGGTATGACGTTAATCTGCATCCAGCCCTGCATGTAGGCCCTCAAATATGCAAGGAAAACCTTGGGGGTTGGTGGTAAAATTTGCACTCCGGCCACCATAAATAAACCTCACACTGGTTTCATTCCATCTGATCTTGTGTGGTGCTGATGGCTACATTTGGGTCCTAATCTGGGATCCTCAGTTGGTTTGTCATGTGGTGGGTACGGCAATGCACTGTATCAGCGTGTGCTTCTAACCTCTCTCTCTCTGTGAAAACATACAATTGGAGATGCCATCTGTGCCATCCAGGACATGTTCACTCTCCCTTCTACTCCTCATTATGTCTTTATTGTGATTTTTGATTAACACTGCACCTCAAACACCTCTTTTGTTGACACACACCCCACGTCTTCAGCCTCCATCACCTGAGAGCAGGTCACTCCATTTTTTTTTTTCTTGAAATAAGCTTAAACAACAAGGTAGAAACAAGGGCTGCTCTGCCCATCCTTTTTTTTTAAGCAGTACTTATATATCCTTATCTTTCCATTTAGGGGCTAATGTAAATATCAAACAAAGATGAGGGCAAAACATAGGTAATTTGATTGTTTTATGAATGCAAATTTATTAAAGAAGAATCTGGCTTGAATATTTTACATGTTATAATACATTTAAATCCCTTTCTAAACCAAGGGTAAAATAGTCCGTAAATGAGTGGATTCAAGGCAAAGTTGAACAAAATTAAATATTTAGCTATACTGAAAGCCACAGGAGATATTATTTTAAATATGAATAAATACTCACTTATATAAAACTGACTCATACATATAAAAACAGTGCCAATTACTATTCCTACTGTGATTGTAGCTTTATTTTGTCTCTCAGTAAATCCTTTCACCTTGTTCTTATTTTGCACAGTCTGAGCTTCATGTCTTGTTTCCCTTAATGCTTTTGCATGCTTAATTGCAACAATCAAGATCTTAGAATAGAGGATCAGCATGACAGAAAATGGAAGAATACTGGTAAATACCATATCTACAATACTAAGTATCGTATCAATCACAAAATAACAGATTCCCACACAAATTTTTTTGTCACTACGTAAAATGTTAAATTCCACACAAAAAAACAAAGTAGTGTAACAGATTGAACAAAACCAGCCGATTGAAGCAAATACCCAGGCTCTTCCAACTGTTATTTTTGTGGAATAATGCAGTGGGTAACAAACAGCGTAGTATCTGTCTACAGAAAGAAAAATGAGATGTACAAGTGAAATTGCAGTAAGAGTCATGTAACACAATTTAGCTGCCATACAAGTATTAACTCCCAAGTCCCAGCATTTATCCATTGCTTGAATCAGAGTAACAGGCATAATGAATATTCCAATAAGAAAGTCTGCAGCAGCCATCGAGAGTGTCAACACGTTTGTTGGTGTGTGCAGCTGCTTGAAATGAGAGATGGAAATGATCACCATCAAGTTTCCAAATGTTGCTAATGCGATTCCAATCATAAAGACGATGTAGAGAACAATGCTGACTGCAAGTGACTCCTTGACCAGAGAGCAGGTCGTATTTTCTGGAGGAGGACAATAAAGGTATTCTGCTTCTTTTAATCCCATTACTTGTGGATACTGTTTATTGATTTATCTCAATTTCATTCAATCCTAGACTGTTGACACAAATGAAGTAAAGAAGTATTGAAACATTAAGAAAACTTGCTCTGTACTTAAACAGGGAGGTTATACTCATAAGGGTTTTATCCTATCACCTTTAATTTATACTCTAAAGAACAAGGTGATAGAACAGTCTGTTTACTTCAGAAATCATAAACATGCATCTTTGTATTTCCCTTTGGTATTTTTGGAAATAGCAATTTGATGTTTCACCCTAACTGTGCGTTGGCACATCAACTTCTGGGAAAATAGGTATTCCTTTTTTGATACAAGATCTCATGGTAGCATTGTGTACTTTAGGTATTTAAATATTTTTGTTTTATAAATATGAATAAAGAGTAATGCAAAGAATTCTGGGGTTTTAAAGGAGTTTGAAAAAAGGGATTGCTGCAGCTCTGCTTTTTCCTGAAAATTCCTTCTATCATTTGGTGTAGGTCACTTTAATGCATTCCTGCTTCATTCTAGGTCCTTTTAGAGAGAGCTTTAAGACGTCAGTATGCATTGCCTATGCAATATACATAAAATATATAAAACTATATACAATACCATGTCATTGTAGCACTGAGGAGAGCAATCAATGAAATTAAAATGGAATTCCCTGAGTTTTCCTTAAATAACATATATTATAAGTCTCCAAAACTAAAAGATGTAAAAAAAAATACAGTGCAATCAATATCAAACATTCTAGAATCAATTTAATGTAAAATATATTGCACATATATTATATTTAAAAATAAAACATAAGAGAGGTTAGTAGTAGTCAACAGTCAGTAGTAGTTTAGCAGCTCTGATAAAGAAGCTGTTTTCCAGTCTTGTTGTGCATGCATGGCTAGTCCTGAACTGTTTACCAGAAGGGAGCAGTTTAAAGAAATGAGGTGCCATTGGGTCTCTGAAGGTGTTGGAGGACTTCCTTTGACACCTGGATAGGTAAATGTTCCGAATTGCTGGAAACTGTGTGCCAATGATTTTTGGGCAGTCCTGTTGCCCCATTGCAGACACTTTTGTTCTTCTCTCGTGCAACTGGAGTACATCAGTACACTCTCCACATTGCATAAATAAAAGTTAACAAGAAGGTCCTCCATCTCTACAGTTTTCTAAGGAAGAAAAGGCATCGCTTTGCTTTTTTGATGTTAATTTGAAAGACAATGCTACCAAAAATAAGTATCATGTTGTGACAAGATTCATTCTATAGTGGGAATTTAATAAAATATGATTGTAAGGTCTTAGGGTCTAAGAAACATATGATGTCATTATCTAAAACATGTGATCCAATACAGACAGATAGATGCCTTCTACATTTTTTCTTATTGGTGTCAGTGGTTACCAGCACATGACACCTTAAACTTCTAGTTAGCTTCTTTGCATTAGGGACCTGTGATCCCATTAACTGGAACTTGAATATACTACAACAAATAGAGGTTCAGTAATTTGTTGGTTGATAGCCTGATCCATTACTTCAGTCCCTTCCTGGAGATAGAACCTTTGAGCAGTGAGATGAATGGAACCTTTCAGCAGTGAGATGCGTCGACCCGGTTTGTTCTCCCTGTAAGTTTTTGTGCTGTGTTAGTAGTTAGAAGTACCTGGTATGGCTTGTTTCTCCTTGGAGTCAGACATTTTATTTGTTTCCAGACCTTTAATACTGCCCAGTCTCTGGGTTCAAATTCAAGTGCTGATATCTCTGATGGGCAAAGAAGAGCAGCTTTTACCTGTAAGTATAAAGACTTAAAATTATTGCTCGATATTAGTCAGTATTGCAATACTTCCATCTGTAATTACTGAAAGTTACTTGTGGATTCCATAAAGGAGGAGAAAATGCTGGCTTGTTGTAGTGGTTCTCCTATTAATATCTCATGTGGTCTGTTTTGTTGGGGGTACCCCTTATTAGCAATAACACTAATGGTAAAACAGAGGGTCATTTTAATCCACCTTTTGCTTCTGTCTTTAATGTATGTAGTAAGCACAATATGCAAGTTTCCTTTAATTTCATCTGTTTATTAGGTTCAAAACAGATCCCCCAATAAAAAAAAAACTTATCTATAGTTGTATATGGTTTGGCTGTTGTTGTCGCCTCCAGTAAAGTGACAAGCATTTCCATCACAAGTAGATAATTACATTATAAAATAAAGAGAATATATACAAAGGGATGATGCATTCAATTTGCCTCACAATATTCAGAGTATTAGCAGATAACCTTTGCTGATATAAAGGTAACTAAAGTTCACTTACTATAGCACCCCTTTTTGATGCCGTTGTCAGTTTTGCTACATATTTTTTTATTAGAAAGAATCAGGTGCAAGAGGGTATCGGTGAGGGAAAATCCTGGAACGTGTCCCATTAATATAGCAACTGATAGAAGCCAAATGTTATAACTCTCCTGGAGATAACAAATACTTCTAAGGCTGAAAGCAAAAATCAAATGAAAGACAAGGCAGAATGGGGTGGAGGTTATTAATTTTAAACCCATGTTCTATGGAAGTTCTTTGTGAAGAAAATTCCAACTGATTATTACAAAGTACAAATTTGTTTGTCTCTGTGTTCATTGTATCCTTTAATGGATTGCAATATAACACCAATGTCCTTCAGAGAGCATCTTGCAGTCAGCACAGCAAGCAGAAGTCAAGCAAGAAATACTCAGTCTGGACTGGTAAATTTCTAATGTGTTTTAGAAAAGAGATCAAAATAAGCAAAAATAGAGTTGCTCCATGTTCCCTTTTTGCATTTTACAAATTACAGAATATTGTTCAGGTATGTGCACATTATTCATTATACTTCAGTCTTATTTTAAATAATTTACAAAAGTGATTGATATTTCACAGTGTTTGAGGATAAATCATATAAATTATATTTTATCATTTCCTATAATAAAGTCTCTTAAACAGAAATTATCTTGCAAACATCTTTCAACATCTCTTAACATGTTAGCTAAAAACATGAAAGTTAAAACAGTTTCTTTATACATATCTCAGTTATCCGATTGAAGTCTTTCCCTGAAAAAGCGACCCCTCTGTGTGAAGTGGACTTCCTTATACTAAAATTATGTTGATAAAGTCTTTTTCATTTATTTTTAGTTTATCCTATAAATATTGCTCAAAAAAATTAAAAGAACATTTTTTTAACCAGAGTATAGCATCAAGTCAATGAAACATCTGGGATATTGATCAGGGGCCTCATGCATAATGCGGTGAGTAGAATTCACACTATAACATGACGTACGGACAAAAGCAGTTCTTCCGCTACAAAAATCCACAACCCAGTTCCTCCCAGAATTATGCCTCTTTGAATATGCAAATCAATATAAATAGCCCTTAAGCTCAGCGTTCTGTGAAAAGGCAATGGCTAAAGTACGGAGGAAAATAGAAGAATTTCAGCGAATACCAACTGGAAGCAAGGAAAAACTTACTATTTGTTGGTTTAAACAGTGGTATAAACAACAAAAGGAAGTTGAATGAGTGACATAGAGTGTCAGAGAAACTCGAAAGCTCAAGTTCACAAAGTCACACAGTGCCCGAAATAAAAAAAGAAGTTGTCAGATATCAAAGTCGCTGTGAAAAGGCGAGTCGTAGCCCACCATCTGAGTGTCATATGAAAGCTTATTAGGGTACAGAGAAAAGAAAAAAAAATGGACGCAGTGGGAAAAAAGCTCAAAATGTGAACTTTAATCTCGAAATTTCCACTTTAATCACATAGTTTATTTTGTCATTAAAGTAGAACATTATAAACTTCATCTTTAAATCGTTTAACTTACTAGTTTCTCAAATTCCATCGTAACTAAAGTAGCACTTTGAGTGCTTTGTATTGTATGTATTCTTCTATGTGTTCTATGTGTGTAAATCAGTATGTGATACTTGATATCATTTTAATGATAATAGGAGTTAAAGCATGTTATTAAACATGGGAGTAGTGATAGTGAAGAACTGGCACCCTGTCCAGAGATTGTTCCTGTTTCACGTAAGACGCTTGCTGCGGCGTGCACAACCTTCGATGAAATAATTTGTTGCAGCAGTACTCTTTCAAATGTACTAACACCCAATTCCTCTCCTTCCTTTTCTTTCTCCAAGTAACCAATCACCACACAATCAGCTCTGTAATAGATGTTAAGCCATCTGTAAGCTTAGAACACCATTCTTCAAAACTTTTAAGGAGCATTGAAATATCTTTGTAGTACATGTTATGATAATAATACGCCAAAGACATCATAAAGGTTTGGGGCAGCCACCCATATATTGTTTTTCCCAGCTTCAAAAGGGTTTGTTGTATCAGAAATATGATGTGCATCTCACAGAGTCCAAACTAGAACTAGCTATGTTAGCCCAAGATGGAGGCTTTAAAGGCCTGGAGAGGAACTGATGTCATCAAAATGGCCGGAACCAGAAATGACGTCATCAAAGGGGCCATCTTCGGAAGTGACGTCAGCAAAGGGACCGGTTTCGGAAGTGACGTCTTCTGAGGCGCCGGAACCTTGCAGGACTTCCCAGGAAAGGTCTGTAGGGAACTGAGAAAGACGTCAGCGCACTCTGCTGCCCCCTGGTCAGATGTTTCATTACACTTACTCAGGCCTTTAGCTGCCTCCTACTCGTACGTGTGTGACAATGTTTAATTACTCTGTCCATCTATCCTTCCAGTGTCGGGTCAGCCCCAGCAATAATACAGCGTGAGGCAGGAACAATCCCTGAATAGGGTACCAGCTCCTTGCTAGCTCTGCGACACCATGTCCTCAAATGTTTAATTATTAACAATATAGATTATTTAAACGATGTTAACATTTTATCTATATAATGTAATAAACATATTTTGCTGCATTTTATCTTAAAAATGATATCATCATCATATGTAAGTATGCGCTTTATAAAGTGGCTCAGGTTGTGCAATATTATAACTGTATCGCAAGTTTACAGTGAGGTAATTGTACTTATAAATACAAACAGTTCTGCAAGGAGCACTTGATGGACTGGTTGAATGTTTTTATAGTTCTTGGGATGAAACTGTTTCTGAACCACAGGAAAGGCTCTGAAGCGTTTACCGTATGGGTCCAGTTCAAATAGTGCATGGCTGAGGCAGCGTGTGCTTGATGCTGTATACCGATAATTCTCTTTCCAATTAGCTGCTGTAGAGCTGAGATTCCACACCCAGATACAGTGATATAAATTCTCTGAGTGGTGCAGTGAGAGTAATATAGAAAAAAATGATCCGCTCAAGCAACCCCTAACGGGAGCAGCTGAAAGAAAAAGAAGAAGGTCCAGTGAGAGAAACAACGCTAAAGCACCTATTTTATTTGGAATAGTTTGGCCATTCCGTGGATCATTATATTGTTTAAGGTTAATTACAATCAGATTCCTTAAACTAATAAACAATATGCGGTTAATTGCAGTGTATATGATAAAGCCGCATCAGGGATGTGGATCTAAAAAAGAAAGGGAAACTACACTAGGACAAAAGCACTGCTTTGACGCTGGGTGTCGCCAGTTTGCAAAACCGAGCAGAGAACTTGCGTATGCCAGGGATTGAGCTAGAGTGAAAATGTGCATGGCTTTACGTCAAGTTTAGTTTTTATACATTGTGACGTGAGCATGGAAACGGGCGTATGCAACATTTTTGTGCATACTCACCATTTATACATGAGGCCCCTGGTCAGTTAAGTAGAAGAGGGGTTTGTTAATTAGTTTCAGCTGCTTGGTGTTAATGAAATTAACAACAGGTGCAGTAGAGGGGCAACAATGTGATGCCCCCTAAAACATGAATGGTTTAACAGGTGGACGGCCACTGACATTTTTTCCTCCTAACCTTTTCTGACTTTTTTTTTCACTAGTTTTGCATTTGGCTATGATCAGTGTTACTCCTGGTAGCATGAGGTGATATCTGGACTCTACAGAGGAGGCACAGGTAGTCCAACTTCTTCAGGATGACACATCAATACATGCCATTGCCAAAAGGTTTGCTGTGTCTCCCAGCACAGTCTCAAGGGCATGGAAGAGATTCCAGAAGACAGGCAGTTACTCTAGGAGAGCTAGACAGGGCCGCAGAAGATCCTTAACCCATCAGCAGTACCGGAATCTGATCATTGTTTTGTGGGTTCATCTCATTGTACTCCTCATTGTGTCTGATGCACCTGTTAATTTCATTAACACCAAAGCAGCTAAAACTGATTAACAATCCCCTCTGCTACTTAACTTATCATTATCAATATCCATGAAGTTTCATTGACTTGATGCTATACTCTGATTAAAAAGTGTTCCTTTAATTTTTTGAGCAGTATACTTAAAGTTCTATAAAAATAAAAAAATAAATACATTTCTTTCCTGTGTTAACCCCTTCACCCCTTTACATTTGGGAGGGATCTCATTTTTACAGCAGGTGCTATCAGATTAAAACTGGTCTAATGTATTTTAAAACTTGTAGGAAGCAATCTGTGGCATTCCTAATCTGCAGTGGTCCCTTGCAAAATGAACACGGAGTAGCTAAAATTAGTAAAATTTGTTATAATGGTATCGAAAAATACCACTCATCAGTTGTATTTTCAGTTATTTTGGCGTGCTTACTATATGTTTTGTTACCAATAAATGTTTCAACAGGGGCTCTTTAACAAAGAAAAATGGAAAATAATATTTACTAAAATATCAGTAATAATAATAATTCATTACTCGACACCCAATAACTCTTTACAAAGAGATTTAACACTAGAATTACCAGTGCCTACGAAAAAACTCGTAATTCCGTCCCACCTTAAATCACTTCTTAAATCCCTTCACACCTCTGCGCCAGCGCAGTTTTAGAGTGGAAATAATAGTAATATTTTTGAATAAAAGCACAATTGTTTTATTCTTGTGAAAATGTTTCTTTGCTATTTGGACTTCAAGCTTCATACATTATATAGTTTGACATTTTGTTATCTACTACTAGAATATAAAAACGTTTCTGTTTTAACAATGTGTTGACACAGATTACTGTAGAAACGGAACAGACATGAAATGCGTGTGTTCCAAATAACGATCTATTATTTCCACTCTAAAACTCCACTTCACTCCCAGATACTCAATCAAGGCATGAGCTGAGAGAAGTTCGTGCACGTTCTAAATTGGTGGGGGGATTGGAATAGCCGGCTGCTCCTAGCTTCTCTTTATCAGCACATTTAGAAGACAAAGGGCGCTGGCGGAGAGGTGTGAAGGGATTTAAGAAGCGATTTAAGGTGGGACGGAATTACGAGTTTTTTCGTAGGCTCTGGTAATTCTAGTGTTAAAAGACAAATTATCAAAATTAGTGTACCAATCCATTGTCATGCTATAAGTGATAGCTTTCTCATAAACATTTACAGAGGTAGTTATTCCTAAATCCACGGCAAAGGCTTTGCTGTTGAACTCAAATTTCACCTTTGAATTGAAATACTTTAAGTTCTATCAAACTTAAGTCTCATGCACTGGTGGGGACACTCATTTCCATTGGTGCAGCAGAGCTGTAGAATTGTGTGCCCTCTGACTGCTGCATACAAAATGAACACTGGAAAGGTAGAATTATGCAAAACTGATTTAAGAAGATTGTGGGTAGTCTTCTATATCATCTTCTCCACTATGCCACTACATCCCATATACTGGAGGGAACACTCATTTCCATGGCTGGAGCAGATCCATAGGCTTGTGTTCACCCTGTCTTCTTCTTTTAAAATGAACCCTGGATAAGTAATATTGTCTAAAATCTATGATAAAAGATTAATGAAAGTCTTCTACATCACTTCAAGTCTACTGTGCCCCATTGTCCTCTTCATTCAAAGGGACACTCATTTCTACAGCTGAACCTTTGCCTCAGAGCTGTGAGCCCCAACTGCTGCTTGCAAAATGAACATTAGACAGCTAAAATTGTTATTGGATTGGTTGTTGTTTTTTATTACATAATAATATTAATTTATTTATGGGCTGGTCACGTGGCTGACATGTGCTTTGCAAACGCTAGAGGCTGTTGAGAGTTTTTAGTCTGTTCTGTGGGGTGAGATTTAAATTAAAAAAATACATTTTGCTCTTAAAAACTTGGTCTTTGGTTGCCGCTAAGGAACCATGTGGGAATTTTTAAAGCTTTTTTCCCTTTAGAAGTGTTTTTTTTGCTTTTTTTTCGCCTGCACAAGAGCAAAAGTAGCTGGGTGTTTGGAGGAGCGCTTGGAAAATTGACTTGTACTTGTACGTGTACTTGTTCTTGTTATCTGTATTTGAATTAGCATCGAAGAGGTAGGGTAGAAAGCAGCAGTAACTGACATCGGCATTTGTAAGCAAATAACCACATCGTCGTAACAGCGATTCCTTAGTTGAAAGGAAAAGAAAAAAGGCTGTGGCTTACTTCAAAGCAGTAAAAGGGGAAGGTTCAACAATGCACAGGTAAGCGGCCAGCGTTAAGACACCGTTTAGGCACAAGGGGCCGTAGGAGCAGATAAGGTAGTAAAGTTTTATTTATTTGTTTATTTTAGATTAAACCATCCTTAGTGGTCCAGAGATAGATACAAACAGTGCGAGTGGAGAGCTTATAAGCAAGAGGAGCGCAAAGTTAGGAGAAGAGACAGAGAAAAGTAAAGTTAACCTCATAGAAAGACAAATAGCAGGCAGCTGAGAGGGAGAACAGTACAGGAGCTTAAGGGAAAAGGTGCAAAATATCTGTAACAGATCTTAGTGTTACCATTTAAGTTAAGGAGCAGCTGAAAGAAGAAGAAATTAATTTTAAGAAAAAAAAAGTTAAGGCAGCTTAGTAATCCCAAATCAAATTTTAATAATGAGGCCAGTGCAATGCAAGTCCTGTTGGATGTTGGACTTTTTAGATGATGGTTTGGAAGAGCCAGTTGTCTATGAGGGCTACATCTGCAGGAGATGCCAGCTGATGCAGCACCTCAAGCTCAGGGTCACTGAACTGGAGGAGGAGTTGGCTGACCTGCGTTGTAAAAGAGAATTGGCGGACTTGGCCCAGGTGTCCTTTAGAGATAGTGTGCACCCCAAGGTGGCGGGAGGAGATTCCAGACCAGACAGGTAGGAATAGGTGGGTCACGGTCACAAGGTGTAAGGTAAAGGGTGCACACTGTCCAGGGTATCAACCCCAGAATTAGAAGTGTCTAACCGTTATCATGTCCTGCGGAGCTGGACGGTGACTCTGATAATTCTGAGGTGGTAGGCAGGGTTGAGGAGCCCCAACGGGCCACCTCAAAACCAGTTCCCAAAAAGAGAGAGGTAGTGATAGTTGGGGACTCAATCATTAGGGGAATTGAAGTGCAGGTGTGCTCCAGAGAGAGAGAGTCTCGCACTGTGTTGCCTTCCGGGAGCACAGGTGGGAGACCTCCCTGGAAGGGTGGATAGGCTCTTGGCCAGAGCGGGGTGGATCCAGTTGTCATTGTCCACGTTGGAACAAATGACATACATAAGGGTAGTCTGTCAGTTCTGCGATCCAAATTCAAAGAGTTAGGTACCAAGCTGAGGAGCAGAACTGACAAGGTAGTCTTCTCCGAAGTTCTGCCTGTGCCACGCCAGTCCAGGTAAGATTGAGGAGATTAGAAGGCTTAACGCTGGCTCAAATCTTGGTGCAGGGTAGAAGGGTATAGGTTTATGGGGCATTGGGACTCCTTTTGGAACAGATGGGACCTGTTCCGCGTGACGGTTACATCTGAACTGGAGGGGCACCAATGTATTGGGGAGGCGTATGTGTAGGCTAGTCGAGGATTGTTTAAACTAGGGAATGGGGGGCCAGGGAGTTTAGGACAGGCCAGATTTAGATCTATACATGGAAGAACAAACAATGGTGTAGAAATAAAAATGCATAGTAATGTAAATTTAAGCAAACAAAGTAGAAGGATTAACACATTAAAAATAGCTTGCCTTAATGCTAGAAGTATCAAAAATAAGGTAAGTGAGTTGGAGTTGTATGTAGCAGAGCATAATTATGATATTATAGCAATAACGGAAACCTGGCTAAATAACAAAGATGGGGATGAGTGTAACATAGAGGGATACACATTTTTAGGAAGGATAGACAGAACAGAAAAGGAGGTGGGGTTGCTGTTTATGCCAAACAGGATTTAAATGTAAGTCATCTTCAGTTGGATGATGAGCCCCATCTTAGTGAGGACATGTGGCTTCGCCTGGAAAATATTAGGGAAAAGGTCTTATTTTAGGAGTGTGTTATAGACCACCCAATTCAGACAGTAATTTCAACACACATCTTTTAGTAATATCAAAAGGCAAGTTTACAGGGGATATTATAGTCATGGGGACTTTAATTATCCAAATATTAACTGTGATAACCTTACAGATGGAGGAGCACAAGAGCAGGAGTTTTTAGAAGTAATCAGTGACTGTTTTTTAACACAGCATGTTAAAGCACCAACAAGGGGTGAAGCCTGTCTGGATTTAGTATTCTGTAATAATCAGGATAGAATTGAGGGTGTAGAGGTGATTGAACCACTAGGGTCAAGTGACCATAATGTAATACAATTCTCAGTATTTTGTAAGAGTACAGATGCAAAGACTAAAATTATTAATTTGAACTTTGGTAGGGCTAATTTTGAGCAGATGCGACAAAGTCTAAGTAGGATACACTGGGATAAGCTTTTAAATGTGGAGACAGTCGAGGAGCAGTGGAACAGGTTTAAAAATGTTTCACATGTAATGCAGGGCAGATACATACCTAAATTTGGAATTAATAGGAAACTAAAAAACATTCCACGGTGGATTAATAAAGATTTAAAAAAGAAGTTGCAAAGGAAAAAACTGCTGTATAAGGCATATAAGACTAATGACTGCAAAGTGAATCGCAGAGCGTATGAGAACATGAGGGCAACCATTAAGAAGGATATCAGGGAGGCTAAGAGACAGTTGGAGAGGAATATAGCAGATAAGGCGAAAGAAGACCCTAAGAGATTCTTTCAGTATTTTAGTAGTAAAAGAACAGTCAAAGAGGAGGTCAAGTGCATCAGAAATAGTAAAGGGGAATTAAAAGATACAGACTGTGAAATGGTGGATGGATAGATAGATAGATAGATAGATAGATAGATAGATAGATAGATAGATAGATAGATAGATAGATAGATAGATAGATAGATAGATAGATAGATAGATAGATACTTTATTAATCCCCAAGGGGAAATTCACATAATCCAGCAGCAGCATACTGATACAAAAAACAATATTAAATTAAAGAGTAATAAAAATGCAGATAAAAGCAGACAATAACTTTGAATAATGTTAACGTTTACCCCCCGGGTGGAATTGAAGAGTCGCATAGTGTGGGGGAGGAACAATCACCTCAGTCTGTCAGTGGAGCAGTGACAGCAGATGACACTGTTCAGTGGATGCCATGGATTCTCCATGATTGACAGGAACCTGTTCAGCACTCGTTGCTCTGCCACGGATGTTAAACTGTCCAGCTTCATTCCTACAATAGAGCCAGCCTTCCTCACAAGTTTGTCCAGGTGTGAGACGTCCTTCTTCTTTATGCTGCCTCCCCAACACACCACCGTATAGAAGAGGGCACTCGCCAAAACCGTCTGGTAGAACATCTGCAGCATCTTATTGCAGATGTTGAAGGACGCCAGCCTTCTAAGGAAGTATAGTATAGCTCTGACCTTTCTTACACAGAGCATCAGTATTGGCAGTCCAGTCCAATTTATCATCCAGCTGCACTCTCATGTATTTATAGGTCTGTACCCTCTGCACACAGTCTCCTCTGATGATCACGGGGTCCATGAGGGGCCTGGGCCTCCTAAAATCCACCACCAGTTCCTTGGTCTTGCTGGTGTTCAGGTGTAAGTGGTTTGAGTCGCACCATTTAACAACGTCCTTGATTAGCTTCCTATACTCCTCCTCTTGCCCACTCCTGATTCAGCCCACGATAGCAGTGTCATCAGCAAACATTTGCACATGGCAGGACTCTGAGTTGTATTGGATGTCTGATGTATATAGGTAGAACAGGACCGGAGAAAGCACAGTCCCCTGCGGCGCTCCTGTGTTGCTGACCACAATGTCAGACCTGCAGTTCCCGAGACACACATACTGAGGTCTGTCTGTAAGATAGTCCATGATCCATACCACCAGGTATGAATCTACTCCCATCCCTGTCAGCTTGTCCCTAAGGAGCAGAGGTTGGATGGTGTTGAAGGTGCTAGAGAAGTCCAAAAACATAATTCTTACTGCACCACTGCCTCTGTCCAAGTGGGAGAGGGATCGTGTAGCATATAGATGATGGCATCCTCCGCTCCCACCTTCTCCTGGTATGCGAACTGCAGAGGGTCGAGGGCACGGCGGACCTGTGGCCTCAGTTGGTGAAGCAGCAGCCGCTTTATTGTCTTCATCACATGTGACGTCAGAGTGACAGGCCGGAAGTCATTCAGCTCACTAGGACGTGACACCTTTGGGACTGGGGTGATACAAGATGTTTTCCAAAGCCTCGGGACTCTCCCCTGTTCCAGGATCAGGTTGAAGATGCGGTGTAGAGAACTTCCCAGCTCCAGCGCACAGGCCTTCAGCAGTCGTGGCGATAATCCATCTGGACCCGCTGCCTTGCTGGCACGAAGTCTCCTCAGCTCTCTGTTTACCTGCGCTGCTGTAATTGTGGGTGGGGATGTCTCTCCTATGCTGGTATCAGCAGAAGGATGGTTGGAGGATGCAGTACTCCGAGGTGAGAGTGGGTTAGGGTGGTCAAACCTGTTAAAGAAGTTGTTCATTTGGTTTGCTCTCTCCACGTCTCTCGCGATGGTGGCACCCCGCTTTGAGCTGCAGCCAGTGATGATCTTCATCCCATCCCACACTTCCTTCATGGTGTTATTCTGCAACTTCTGCTCCAGCTTTCTCCTGTACTGCTCCTTCGCCGCCTTGAGCTGGACTCGGAGTTCCTTCTGCACGTGCTTGAGCTCATGCTGATCACCGCCTTTAAAAGCCCTTTTCTTCTGGTTCAAAAGGCCCTTGATGTCACTTGTAATCCATGGCTTGTTGTTAACATGGCAGTGTACTGTTCTTACTGAAACTACAATGTCCATACAGAAGTTGATATAATCAGTAGTGCAGTCAACAACCCCCTCAGTGTTCTCACTATGTAATCCCTGCAGGATATCCCAGTCTGTAGTTCCAAAGCAGTCTCTCAGAGCCTGCTCTGCCTCTAGGGACCACTTCTTGAATAAGCGTGTGGTTGTAGGTATCTCCCTCACTCTTGGTTTGTAGTGAGGCTGAAGCAGAACCAGGTTATGATCTGCTTTCCCAAGCGCAGGCAGTGGGGTGGCGCTGTATGCTTCTTTGACATTTGCATACAGTAAGTCAATAGTCCTATTTCCCTGGGTGTTACAATCCACATACTGGGAGAAAGCAGATAACGTTTTGTCCAGCGTTACATGGTTAAAGTCTCCAGCGATTAGCACAAGTGCCTCAGGGTGCTGAATTTGTAATTTAGCAACTGCGGAATGGATGACGTCACTTGCTATCTCCGCATTCACTCGAGGGGGGATGTAAACAATAACAACAATCATGTGTCCAAAATATCTGGGCAAGTAATGTTTAGGATGAAGTAAACTTACATTTTTCTGAGGTGTTTACAAGTGTTACAAGTGGATAACCTCCCAGAGGTAAATGCGACTACTAAGGAGGTATTGAGGGATTTGGAAATTGTAAAGAGAGAATTGCTGCTCAGATTAAATAAGATGAAATCAAACAAATCAGGACCAGATAATATTTATCCTCGAGTTCTTAAGGAGGCTAGTGAGTACATATATAAACTTTTGACGCATATTTTTAGGAAGAAACTGCGCACTGGAGAGATTCCAAAGGACTGGAAAATGGCAAATATCATCCCATTATATAAAAAGGATGAAAGGGCAGATCCAAGCAACTATAGGCCAATAAGCTTAACAAGCATTACAGGAAAATTAATGGAAGGAATTATTAAGGATAAGATTGAGCAACACCTGGTAAGGACAGGAGTTATTCTGAACAGTCAGCATGAGTTCAGAAGAGGGAGGTCATATTTTACTAACATGCTGGAATTCTATGAGGAGGCAACAAAAGGATATGATCAAATTGGAGCATCTGATATTACTTATCTTGACTTTCAGAAAGCATTTGATAAGGTGCCACATGAGAGGCTGGGCATCAAATTAAAAGAAGTGGGAGTTCAGGGTGATGTTTTTAGATGGGTGCAGAATTGGCTCAGACACAGGAAGCAGAGGGTGATGGTGTGAGGAACCTCATCAGAACTAGCTGATGTTAAGAGTGGTGTTCCACAGGGATCAGTGCTAGGGCCGCTGCTATTTTTAATATATATAAATAATTTAGATAGGAATATGAGTAACAAGCTGGTTAAGTTTGCAGATGATACCTAGATAGGTGGATTAGCAGATAATTTGGAATCTGTTATATCATTATAGAAGGACTTGGATAGCATACAGGCTTGGGCAGATTTGTGGCAGATGAAATTTAATGTCAGTAAATGTAAAGTATTACACATAGGAAGTAAAAATGTTAGGTTTGAATACACAATGGGCAGTCGGAAAATCAAGAGTACACCTTATGAGAAGGATTTAGGAGTCATAGTGGACTCTAAGCTATCAACTTCCCGACAGTGTTCAGAAGCATTAAGAAGGCTAACAGAATGTTAGGTTATATTGCACGATGTGTGGAGTACAAGTCCAAGGAGGTTATGCTCAACCTTTATAACGCCTCATCTTGAGTACTGTGTGCAATTTTGGTCTCCAGACTACAAAAAGGAACTAGAAGCGCTAGAAAAGGTCCAGAGAAGAGCCACTAGGCTGATTCCAGGGCTACAGGGGTTGAATTACAAGGAAAGATTACAAGAGCTGAGCCTATACAGTTTAAGCAAAAGAAGATTAAGAGGTGACATGCTTGAAGTGTGTGGCGGGCGGCCGGGTCCCATGCCCGGCTGGGACGCCCCTTCTGCTTATATTCCGGGGGAGCAACCATGGGCTCCACATTACCTCCTCCGGGACGCTTGGTGGCAGCCTCCCTGGTTGACAATGATGCCTCAGTTTCCCGCAGGGTTTCATAGGAGATGGAGTTCTACCCAACCCTGTGGGGACCTGGGATGGCTGCCAGGGGGCCTGGCAGAGATCGTTGAACCCAGCTGGCCTAATTATAGGCCCCACTCGGGAGTGCGAACGGGAACAGGTGAACAAGCACCAGGAGCACTTCTGGGAGGGCCATAAAAGGAGCCAGCAACCACCACTCAGGGCCAGAATCGGGAGAAAGAGGAGGAGGTTTCCTAGAAGGAGTGGTGGTGCCAGTGGAAGAGTGTGGTCTGTGTATTTGAAGTGCTTTTTGACTGTGTTGTGGCTGGAGGGATTATAGGAAAGACGTGCCCTCCAGCTGAAGAAAAATAAAGGGTAGCGCTGCTGCCTTGCAGTTAGGAGAGCCAGGGTTCACTTCCCAGGTCCTCCATGTGTGGAGTTTGCATGTTCTCCCCGTGTCTGCGTGGGTTTCCTCCGGGTATTCCGGTTTCCATCCAAAGACATGCAAGTTAGGTGTATTGGCGATTCTAAATTGCCCCTAGTGTGTGCGTGCCTTGCAGTGCCCTGCCCTGCCCGGGGTTTGTTTCCTGCCCTGCGTCCTGGGATTGGCTTCAGCATACCCCCGTGACCCTGTAGTTAGGATATAGCAGGTTGGATGATGGATGGATAGAGGACAAATAAAGTTCTATCTACCTATCTAACTATCAGAAATATATGAGGCTTTGAAACATTAATTTTGTTTGTCAAATGATCAGATGACTGGCCTGATATACATTAGTATGACAAGTCAATTAAAGAATCCACAAACAGCAACCCAGATGATAAACATTTTATTGAGTCTGTTTTGACAATTACAGTCTTTTAATTAAAAATAATGATTATAATTACCAGAAAATAGCCATTTTAATATCAACATAAAAACCAGGTCAGTAAAATCTTTGTGAAATACTATCAGCAGTTTTATACATTTCAGAATGTGCACCAGTAGCACTGTCATGAACTTCCTTCTAAGTATCCTTTGTCTCTTAAACTGAACAAATACATTTCATATTCCTCCTGTTTCCCTTCGTGTCCATTTTGACCTGGTAAAGGTCATTCACTTGAAAAATTATATTCACACAACAATTAATAATATGGTGCAATGTAAAACACTTAAAACAAAACTCCAAAATGTACATTTTCTTTATTTAAGTTGACTTCCTCAAACACTTACAACATGGGACTTTATAACACACATACACAAATGTCTTTTAGTAGCTTGTTTTAAATTGCCTTGAAAATTGGTAGTATCTGTCCTCTATTCAAGCCACCCTTTTGCAAAAGGGATTCACAGGAAAGGGCCAGAAGACAAAAAATGAGACTGAAAAAAATATCAGTCTAGTGCTTGCCACACTGCCACTCACTCATACTACTACAGTTTAAAAGCGCCACCTAACTTGATGCCAAGTGTTTTAGATGGGTAGTGAAACTCATAAAATGTCTTAATGGACACAGGAAAAAAGTAAAGACTTACTTTGAAAGTGACCAAGTTGGGGATTGATGATCTGTGAAGTGGCAGTAAAAATCAAAAAAATATTTTAAAATGCTGATTATAAAATATATCAAGAAACCTCAAAACATATAATGATTAATTTATGAAAATTTCTTTTTCCTTCAACAGTCATGCTAACTTCATAATTTGTGTTTTATTTCCTACTTTGTGCACACATTGAATCTGTTTAATGGAAAACGCAAGCATGTGGGTAAATAATTGTCAGCGGTTGTAATTTTTGCAATATATACTGTATCCTGCAATGCCAAATTAGAAATAAGAGGATGATGAAAATTTATATTTTGCTTAATATACTTTAAACAAAATGTGAGCACAAAATTTCCTAATCAGTTTGACTTCTTTGGTACCTTAAGTGGGACATATCTTGGAAGAAGTCTGATCAGCTTTATTTGGAATTAAGAAAATCTGACATAATAATAATAATAATAATAATAATAATAATAATAATAATAATAATAATAATAATAATAATATCTTACATTTATATACAGTTCCATAGACATAGTATAAAAAAAGACAGCAGAAGCATTTAATTTTTTTTTTATTAAAAATGTTCAATATTGTAGTTTAATTTTTCAGAACAAAAATAGAATTCTAAAGTTTAGCTCCAGCCATGAGTATTCCTGCCAGCTGACAGAACTGAGGGCCACGATGGAAAGTTAAGCGATACTAAAGAGGGCCTGTGAACTTTTAAAAAGGCAATTCCAGTGTTCATTTTAAAAGCAGCAGATAGGAGCTCACATTTGTACAGCTCTGCTCCAGCCGTGGAAATCAGTGTCCCCTCCATTGGAAGGTACAGACCACCACAGTATACATGAAAGTGATATGAAATTGTTCAGATAAGTGTTGAACAATTTTAGCTGTTTAATGTTTATTTTGTCAGCAGCATTCAGGGGCACACATTTCTACGGCAAAAGCTCCACTGAGAAAATGAGGCCCCTAACCAGTGAACAAGTAGGGGCATCGTGAACATGAAAGTGATATAGAAGACTTCCTTCAATCTTTTAAAATAAATTTTGGACAATTTTATAATTTCAGTATTCATTTTGAAGCAAAAGACAGGGGGCACACATTTCAACAGCAAAGACCAAGCTGTGGAAATGGGTGTCTCCTCTGACCTGTATTACCTGTCCTGTGTCATTGGCTATGAAGAATCTCTGAAGAAATGAACCATAGCGGCCTTTCTAAATCCTCCATCTCCAGTGACTCATGCGACATTGGTCTAATAATAAAAGCGGTTTAACACTGACCACTCTTAAATGAAACTTTGGCCTAGTAATGGACAGAGAAAGTATGTCCCAAGCTGCCTCCACACCGTGTATAGAACTGGCTGAGAGCGGAGATGCAGCCCTCAGAGTGACGTGGCTATTCCTGAGACATCGCATGATGAGACAGCATCATCAGACGCTGCGACAGAATGGGATGAAACCACACCCCTTGAGGTCGCTCCAGATCCTCTCTCACAGTTGCACTTTAAATTTAAGCAGAGCTCGGCTTCCTTTAAGAGGGAACAATGGAACGACAATGCCATCAAATCTGCAATATATGCAGTGGTTCTGGTCAATGGCCATTGCACTCAGCATCCTATGTCACAGGGTCCTCACTTTGTACTAAATAATGACCTTCTTTATCGGGTAGCAGATCACAAGAGGGAGGTACAGTCGCTGCTGTTGATCCTACAGTCCTACTGGCGGCAGGTCTATGAACTAGTACACACCCAACTCCTGGTTGCCCATCTGGGAATCGAAAAAACCCTGAAGCGTATTAAGCTGATTTTATTGGCCGGGAATAAATAAGGAGGTTCGTAACTTTTGCATGTCCTGTCCGAAGTGTCAGCTGCTCCAATTTCTCACCACGGACCGTGCTCATCTAGTTCCCATTCTCCTTATTGACATACCGTTTGAACATATCGGGGTTGATTTAGTATGACCCCATGAACCCTCAGCTAGAGGACACAAGTACAAATTCGTCCTGATAGATTATGATACCTGATATCCCAAAGCTGTTCCTATGCGCTCAGCTACCTCCAAAGCTATTGCACAGGAATTAGTAGGGGTCTCTTTACGCGAGTTGCTTTCCCTAAAGAAGTCCCGTCGGACCAAGGGATGCCCTTTACCTCAGAGAAGTTCAGGGAAACTGTTACTTAAGATAAAGCATTTAAAGACCTTTTAAAAATTCAGCCTATTCTAAAAACACACATGGAAAGGGCGGAAGCAGCGCAGACCCATCATTATGATCATGGCACACCTCTGCAGGAGTTCCACTCTGGAGACCGTGTCATGGTCCTTGTTCCCACCTACCCCTCTAAACTATTGGCCTATTGGCAATAGTCCCTACGAAGTTAAGGAAAGGAAGGGACTCATCGACTATTTGGTATAACAACCAAATCGGCGACCGAGTAAATAGGTATATCATGTGAACTTGCTCAAGCCGTAGAAGGACAGGGACCCTGACCACTCCTCCAGCCAGCCCTGTTCCATCTTTGCTCACAAATCAGAACTTAATTTCGGACCCAATTTTACTGCCAAACAGCGACGGGAGCTGGAAACAGTTATCCTTTCTGTCCCCGAGGTGGTGAGTGAGAAACCCGGATGGACCTCCCTGATTGTAGCACTTTGAGCTACTGTTTGTATGAAAATGTGCTATATAAATAAATGTTGTTGTTGTTGTTGTTGTACATGACATTGTTACTGAAACCAGGGTGGTCATTCAAGAACACCTGTATCGACTCCACCAGCAAAAAAGAGGAGAACTGAAACTGGAGATCAAACACATGCTGGAATTAGGTGTGATAGAGGAAAGTCATGGTCCCTGGTCCAGTCCTATTGTATTGGTCTCTAAGCCTGACAGAAGTTGCAGGTTTTGCAATGAATTTCGGCGGCTTAAACGAGTTCCCAATTCAAAGCCAAATCAATGCCGTGAGTGGATGACCTCCTTGAGAGACTGGAACAGCCTGAATTTCTAAACACTCTTTACATGACGAAGGGGTACTGGCAGGTTCCTTTAATGGACTCCGCGAAGGCTAAGACTGCGTTTAACACCCTTAGCAGTCACTGGCAGTATCGTGTCCTTCCATTTGGATTACATGGGGCACCAGCGACTTTCCAACGTCTGGTGGACAAAGTGCTTCGTCCTCATAACTCTTATAGTGCTGACTACCTGGATGACGTGGTCATCTATTCCAGCACATGGAGGGAACACCTACAGCAGGTCAAAGCGGTATTGCGGGCATTAGGGGAAGCTGGTCTTCGTGTCAATCCAAAGAAATGTTTTTCTGGGATGAACAAAGCGAAGTATTTAGGCTACCTGGTGGGCCACGGTACTGTGAGACCACAGTGTTCCAAAGTAGATGCTATCTTGAAATGGCCCCGTCTGAAGATCAAGAGGCAGGTCCAAGCCTTTCTTCGTTGGGGAAGAAGAAAGGCAAACGCACCCTGAAGGTAGCGGGGCATGAATCAAGCATCGTCTTCGCGGATGCACGGGTTGGCAAAACAGCGGAAGAGGCCACCCGGCTGCAGCACACTCAGGATGACGGTATCTGGGAGGTAAGTCTCGCACGTAATGGCGATACACCTAGCGGGGCTTGCCCTGCTGTCGCCTGGTTTTGCTTCATAGAAGAGGACTGCCCAGATCCATGTCTATGGCCGAAGCATGCCGACCCATAGAGTGATGGCGAGAAGGTGGCGGGAGATGAAGAGGAGCCGCTACTGATTGCAGAAGGGCTGTGGGGTGGAAGCTACCCGGAAGACTCATCCCTGACCGAGTCCTCTCATAGGGTGGAGGGAGCGTTGGAGGACAGGAAGTCCCCCCCAGAAACAGGCACAGGATTGGACGGAGTGTGTTGTGTACCCGCCGGTGAGTGGCATAGGGCAGGACTAACGAACGTCAATCCTGGAATGGACAAGGTCCCACTGGAGCATGTGCAGGAGCTACACGGCTCACTGCTGGACAGGTGGAACGAACAAACTGTAAGTCTCACTGCTGGACAGGTGGAACGAACAAACTGTAAGTACGCGAGCTGGAGGAAGCCCTTCAGCCTTTACAGTTGTTCTTGCAGGTCCTGCACTTAATGAAAGAAGTGATCGACGGACTGGAGATGAAAACGGAGACTTCCCTGATGGCCATAAAGGAGTGGGGAGGGAAGTATGACGTAAGATTCTTCAGCTAGCACACTGATACGGTACAGGTGAGTACTACTGGTACTGGAAAGGAAAGAGGAAGCCCTAGCGAAGGGAGCCGTAACGTGAGTGACCGGACTCCAGTAGCGGGGCGTCATACAGTAGATCGGAGGATGAGTATTGAGCACGAAGTGGGAGCTGAGGCATGGGGGAGATGCCAGCTGGTATGTGTCAGCACGCAAACCGTCCCACCCCAGGAAGCCGTCACGCTCGTAACCCGATCGAGAGGAGTGCAAACAGCATGGGGTCCCTCTTTTTTCCATAAAGGGATCCAGGCTGTTGTAGCACCCCAAATTAAAGGGAGACTCCATAGAAAGACGGGAGGGTCTCCCAACAGAAGGAAACGTGAACCTGAGACCTTACGTATGTTGACAGAGCACTCTCCACGGGGGTGGAGAGAAGCCCTGAACCTGGCTGAGAGAGAGGTGGAGCAGAGATCTCCCGATTGTTTTCATGTCCCTAGGGAAGGGGCATTAAGAGGGCACTGGTGTTATGAGTGCCACGGCCTTGGGCACATGTGGAGACGTTGTCCATATGGCAGTACAGAGGACGCCTGGAAGGGGCGTCGGTACAGCGTCTCCACACCTTTTGCTTATTTTTCAGAGCAGGACCGTGAACTGCGGTATGCCAGCCCCCTGACTCATAATGTACCAGCCCTCGCGGGACAGGCCGCCTCGTCCTACGGACTTCAGCTGGGGGAGGGGCAGAGTCATGGACGCCCAGGGACTTTGCCCTGCTGGGACGCCGGAAGAAGCAGGGGACTGGAAATAGGACAATAGTTTCCCTGGAGTGCAGATGAGCGGACTCCCTGGAATGCATGGGTGTCACAGAGCTGCAAAGCTCAACCCTCTGCGAAGACGGAGTCTCTGCCAGGGGGCGCCCGGACGGGTTGGAACCCTGGATGGCAGCACTTCCGCCACACCAGGAAGTGCTGCCGGAAGAAATTCCAAGGACACCCGGAGTGCTTCCAGGTGCCCTCCTGACACTTCCGCCACACCAGGAAGTGACGTCAGACGGAGCACCTGGAGCCCATCCGGGTTATTATAAAAGGGGCCACCTCCCTCTAGAAGCTGAGCCAGAGTTGGGAGAAAGGAGACAAAGCTTATGAGGAGGGGAGAAGTGGTCATAGAGAAGTAAAAGAAACTGAGACTGTTGGCATTGTGTATTATGTAGTAATAAACGTGTGCATTTTGGACATTCTGGTGTCTGTCTGTCTGTGTCCAGGGGCATGCTTTTCACAATATATATCAAAACAGATATATACAAACCAATTTATATATATCTGAAACAATGTATATATCTGAACGGATGTATTCAAATCTATGTATATATATATATATATATATTGTCGCAGGTGGCTGGGTGTGGTCGGCAATCAGCTACGTATTTAAGGAGCCGCCGGCTTTGCAATCAAGGCTGGAGTCAGGTGAGGAGGAGGACAAGGTCGAGGCAGAAGGAGGCAAGGAGAGGCCCGAGTGTTTGTGTAAAGAGGACTGTGTTTATTGACTTTGGGGAACTGGGGGTTTGGTGGCGGTGCACTTATCATTTGTGACTTTGTGTAAATAAACGTGGGTGATGACTGAAATGGTGTCCGCCTGTGTGTGTCCGGACCGCTATATTTCACTATATATATATATATATATATATATACAGGTATATATATATATAAACCAATGTATCCCAAAAATGTATATATTTGAACCAATATATATATATCTAAGCGGATGTATTAAAACTAAGGTTTATATTCAAACCAATGTATCTGAACCGATATATACACTCACCTAAAGGATTATTAGGAACACCATACTAATATGGTGTTTGACCCCCTTTCGCCTTTATAACTGCCTTAATTCTACGTGGCATTGATTCAACAAGGTGCTGAAAGCATTCTTTAGAAATGTTGGCCCATATTGATAGGATAGCATCTTGCAGTTGATGGAGATTTGTGGGATGCACATCCAGGGCACGAAGCTCCCGTTCCACCACATCCCAAAGATGTTCTATTGGGTTGAGATCTGGTGACTGTAGGGGCCATTTTAGTACAGTGAACTCATTGTCATGTTCAAGAAACCAATTTGAATTGATTCGAGCTTTGTGACATGGTGCATTATCCTGCTGGAAGTAGCCATCAGAGGATGGGTACATGGTGGTCATGAAGGGATGGACATGGTCAAAAACAATGCTCAGGTAGCCCGTGGCATTTAGACGATGCCCAATTGGCACTAAGGGGCCTAAAGTGTGCCAAGAAAACATCCCCCACACCATTATACCACCACCCCCCTGCCTGCACAGTGGTAACAAGGCATGACGGATCCATGTTCTCATTCTGTTTACGCCAAATTCTGACTCTACCATTTGAATGTCTCAACAGAAATCAAGACTCATCAGACCAGGCAAACATTTTTCCAGTCTTCAACTGTCCAATTTTGGTGAGCTCGTGCAAATTGTAGCCTCTTTTTCCTATTTGTAGTGGAGATGAGTGGTACCCGGTGGGGTCTTCTGCTGTTGTAGCCCATCCGCCTCAAGGTTGTGCGTGTTGTAGCTTCACAAATGCTTTGCTGCATACCTCGGTTGTAACGAGTGGTTATTTCAGTCAAAGTTGCTCTTCTATCAGCTTGAATCAGTCGGCCCATTCTCCTCTGACCTCTAGCATCAACAAGGCATTTTCGCCCACAGGACTGCCGCATACTGGATGTTTTTCCCTTTTCACACCATTCTTTGTAAACCATAGAAATGGTTGTGCGTGAAAATCCCAGTAATTGAGCAGATTGTGAAATACTCAGACCGGCCCGTCTGGCACCAACAACCATGCCACGCTCAAAATTGCTTAAATCACCTTTCTTTCCCATTCTGACATTCAGTTTGGAGTTCAGAAGATTGTCTTGACTAGGACCACACCCCTAAATGCATTGAAGCAACTGCCATGTGATTGGTTGATTAGATAATTGCATTAATGAGAAATTGAACAGGTGCTCCTAATAATCCTTTAGGTGAGTGTATATGTAAAGCAATTTATATATTTACAAACCAATCTTTTTTTCTGAAAGGCCCCTCATAACACACACACACACAGATTTTAGCACTGAACTAAGAATCGAAATTTGAAAAATGAAAAATGTTCAGGCAATCTATAAGAGAAGAAAAATAATTTCTCTACTATTCTGTGAAAACATGTGACTGTTGTATCCACTTTTTAACTAGTTTCCAAATAGTCCTCCATTAGCTTCATTGTGATTTTCTATTAACATTTCAATAAATGAATCATCCAGAGCAGTAACAGATGTCAAGTTTTACATCACAGAATACAGACAAGATTAACATGCATTGAGAGGTAAAGACTAAGTTGTTAATGCAAGGAAAGGGTAATGATTTTCCTTCCTTCCTCTTGCATGAATTAAATATTTTCATTATATTGTATACATAAGAGAGGTATAAACAATAGAATATGACTTCTCCATTATTTGTTTTTGCTCACTGTGTTCCTCTGCTATTTTCTAGCCTACAAACATGCTATTCTGAATTGAAGTTCTTTCAGAATCTGGGAAGATTACGCAGTTGCTCACCTGGGATTAAAATTAGCTATAAACTGGGACACAAGTTACAGTATGTAGTCAAAGAACAAAACAGCCTTATGAAACATTATTTTAAAAATTTACAGGTAATGATATTTATGACTAAACTTAAGAATATGGACGTGTTCAATGATATAAAGTGATGCTGAAAATAATCAAAGATCACACTATTAGAATTCATAACTACAAATGATTCAGGAATGGTAACAATTTTCTTGGGGGGATTTTACAGGGGGTGCTTTCGCTTTTCAGTCACCTTGGGTGAAGCCCCTGAAAGTATGTTGGGGTCCTTGCAGAATACACAATTCCTTAAATGACACTTTGTAATAAAAACATATATTACATAAATAATATTAATGAAACTCATAAGAGAACTACTTAGCAAAGCATGGTTAGGGTACATGTGTGAAATCAGTTTACTTAGCTCTTTATTTATTGCACCAGCAGCACTTGAAAGTCTTAGATTATTCAGTTAATTTATCTTGTAGCTGTTATTTCTAATGATATTTTCTTCATATTTACATTTCTGAGTATGCACGCTTTTCATTCTTAAATTAGAAGGTGCTTCGTCATGCCTCTCTGCATACTAACTGCTCTTTTTGTGAAGCTCGTATCTGTCCTTATGCATTCAAGGAATACTGTAAATATAAAAAAAGATTGCAAAGTGTAGGTGGTTTAATTGTTTTCTGAAAGCAAATTTATTAAGGAAGAATCCGGCTTGAATATTTTACATGTTATAATAAATCGAAATCCCTTTCTAAACCAAGGGTAAAACAGTCCATAAATGAGTGGGTTCAATGCAAAGTTGAATAAAGCTAAATAATCACTTACATGTAAAGCCAAACCAGACTCTTTGATAAATAGTGATGAAAAGTAAAGTATGTAAAACTGTTCAATAAATAAAAAAAATGTGGCAATTACAATTCCTATTGTAATTGTAGCTTTATTTTGTCTCTTTGTAAACCCCTTCTTCTTCTTTTGTATTGTGTTAGCTTCACCTCTTATATTTCTTAATGCTTTTGTATGCTGAATTGCAACAAACAAGATCTTAGAGTAGAGGACCAGCATGACAGAAAATGGAAGCATACTATTAAATAGCATATCTATAATATAAAAAATGATAAAATAAAATGTCACATAAATACAGAACCCTGCACAAATGTTGTTGTAACTAAATAGAAAAGTAAACTGTACATAAAACATCAAAGCAGTGTAAGAAATTGCACAAATCCAACAGATTGCAGCAAATACCCAGGCTTTTCTAACTGTTATTTTTGTGGAATAATGTAGTGGGTAACAAACAGCGTAGTATCTGTCTATAGAAAGAAAAATAAGATGTGTAACAGAAATTGTAGTAATAGCAGAATAACAAAATAAACCTGCCATACACGTTTGAACTCCCAAGTCCCAGCATATATCCATTGTTTGAATCAGTCTAACAGGCATCACGAATACGCCAATAAGAAAGTCTGCAACAGCCATTGAGAGTGTCAGCACATTTGTTGGTGTGTGCAGCTGCTTGAAATGAGCGATGGAAATGATCAGCACCAGGTTTCCAAATGTTGCTAAAAGTATTCCAGTAATAAAGGTGATGTAGAGAATGATGCTGACAGCAAGTGACTTGTTTTGTAGAAAACAGGTTGTATTTTCTGGATTAGGACAATAAGCTTGTTCTGCTTCTTTTAATCCCATATTATATAAAAAAGTTACTATTTGTTGATTTTTCATTTATTCAGAGACTGCTGACACAGATGGAGTAAGGAAGTACTGAAATGTTAAGAAAACTTGCCTTGTAAATAAACAGAACAGTTACAATCATAAGGGTTTTATTTTATCACCTTTAATTTATACTCTAAAGAACAAGGTGATAGTACTCTCTGTTTAATTTGGCAATAATGAACATTCATCTTTGTTTATCCCTGTGGTATTTTCTTTTATAGCAACTAATGGTTCACATTGTTTGTACACAGGGTTCTCTTATTGTGGAATAATAGTTATTCCTTTTTGAGCAAGAGCCCAAGGTAGACTTTTGCAATTAATGTATTGACATATTTTTACCACCTTTCTACTTTTCACTGAAAATGCCTCAAATTATTTAGTGAAAGTTATATAAATGCATGACTTCTGGAGTCAGGGTCTTTTTTAGAGACAAGCTTTTTTAGAGAAAGGCTTGGGGGAGCTCAGTATACAGAACCTACAGTACCCGAGCCTGCTTTTTTTTCCCTCTACTTAGCTTTTCAAAGCAAGGCTACAATGTTTATATGGCCACTGAAGTCCCTCACAATGTTCAACGTAACAGTAGAGAAGCCCACCTCACATAGATATGATGTGGTAAAAGGAAGAAAAATGCCCATAGCAATGTACATAGTGAGTGGGAACTCCTTTTACACACCAAGTCAGAATTCATTCAGCATCTGCAGTTTAAAGTTGGAGTTATCTCCATCCACTGCTTCTCCTTAACAGAGCTAAAGTCATCAGCTGTAGCACTGAATGAATCTTAGAGTCAGTCAAATTACTTACTAAGAAGTATTTTTGAAAATGCATTTTTATAGCTGAAATGTGCTCCATGAGACTTCTCTTTGATTACACTGTTTTTAATGAATGCAGCCAGGTTCTCAAACAGGCTTTGCCTTACATGCTGCTAGCATTCTAGGAAAGTAGTTGGTTTTGTCAGACATATGTGGTATATGTTTGTCTTTGCCCTGCACATTTACTTTGTGAAAGCATGCTATTTCAATTAAAAAGTTATCATTGCTGAACTTTTTAGCAAGCTTGTTGCAGATGGCACAGTGTATTTTCCATGTACTATTTAAGGAAGTAGCCAGCAGAGGACCTGTAAGGAATCCATTTCTCATCTGTTAGGATTCAGTTTGGCCTCTTCACTCAAGACAGTAACTGACTCCTTTGTATGAAATCTTGTTTTCTGCCAATTTGTCACATGGACTAATCTTCACTTCTGGAAAGAGCAATAGGCTGCTATTTTTCTTGAGAAATCTGCTTCATTTTAGTCATTATTGAATGCAGACTTGAACTTTAGTAATGACAGCACACTGCAACCAAGGGAAAGCCAGTTTAATTTAGCAGAATAACAGGGTTCAGCTCTGTAAAATGGGCTTTGCAGCCATATGTGAATTATAAATTATAAATCATTCATTTTAATCTGTAATAGCCATTTACAATATTAGTGATGTGTTTTCTGTGTTCTTTAATCAATTTAATGCTACCTTGATAAAGAAAATGATTAATTTCTGTTAAAATATTTACATTTTTTATTTGCTTAGCAGATGCTTTTATCCAATGCAACTCAAAAAACAGGTCAGCATAATGAATTAAACAGTCTGGCAGACCGAGTTACAGGACAATGGTACAAAATTGATCATCTCAAGTGAAGAGCTAAAAAAAAACCCACACTACTTACAATTCCTAGATTACAAAACCTAATAGTCAATATCAATTAGATAGGAATTCACCAAACAAGAAAATCTTCAATCAGTTCTTAAATGTATAGAAGGACTCAGCATTTCAAATGAAGGTGGAAAGTTCTACACATAAAAAAAGTCTGGACTGAGATTTTATACCTCGCAGAGGTGGCATCATCAGATGTCATTCAACAGCTGACCTGAGTGGTCAAGAAGGAGCACAGAACATCACAAGTGTTACTTATAGGTGCTGACACATTGAATACTCTATAGTCAAGCATCTAGGATTTGAACTTATTATATGGTGTTATAAGAAACTAGTGCAGTAATCTAAAGAGATGAGTGATATGTACCCACCATGGGCTGGTTGAACACCAAACAAGTCATCATATTTAAAATTATCTATATTGGCTTGGAGACACATGCTGGAAATTCTGCCAGCTGTAGTTTCAGTAGTTCAGACATGACCAGTTGTTGTGTCGATACTGTTAGATGCCGTCTGATTTTGCGGATATTGTACAGAGTGAATGAGCAGACTAAGAGACTGTAGTAACATTCTCTCTAAAGTACAGCTGTTCAGCTGAATTAAAGGAGGGGCTGGGATAACAAGTGTGTTTGTGACTGAGACTTGGCAGCAGGACATGTTTTTCTATTCATCTCAATGAACTATGTTTACCATACTGCTCATATATCAGAAAACTGTGGTTATCCTTGCCCTGGTTTACGGTCTCTTGGAGGAAGAAACTGCCCATTCAAACCCCACAAATGCAGACCTTTGCAAAATTTGGCGGAGCCCTGGGCCAGCAGGTGAGTAAACTATTGAGGTGGGAGTTTGACCCAGAACGGCCAACCTGCCCTTAGGCCCTCAGCTTATGGGGAAAAATAGGGTACTGCATACAGCCAAACAGAAACAACGGCCAACAGGTGGTGGAACAACTGGCCTGTTTCTTTTTGCTTAACACCATACCCGAATATCTCATCCCGCCAGCCTGGGGACGATCATTTAAAAACATGAGGGACCTAATAGAGGCAATTGAGGAACATTAGGTGGCTTCACACTCTGGGAGAACTGGGCAGTCTGGGTATGAAACCCAGCCAATCTTTGTCCCTAACCCTGGGCCCTGTCATCACCAGTTGGAGCAAGCGCCGATGCCACCAATTGCACGGCTGCATCTTTTGCTCAGAGATGAAGGGGACCAACAGGTGGAGAGAGAGGGGGGTGGTTTGCTCTGGCTAATCCCTTATCAACCCCTTACATAAGAGTGGTAATAGTAAGTGGATATAAGGTACCAGCAGTAAATTATCCATTGTTGCTCGCTGTTTCGTGTTGCCAGGACAATGGCTAAAAGTTAAGACCAATCTGACCTTTATTCATGGAGATACCCATCTGTACAGGTTTGTTTCCAGTTTCATTGGCTAAAGAAATTAATAATGGTAGCGGTTTTTCAGAATCCACCCTTTCCAGTGATACTTGAGTGAGATTGGTCTGATAATAAAAGTGATTTAACATGAATCACACCTAAACAAATATTGTGCCTAGTAATGGATGAAGTAAATACTTCCCAAACTGCGTCCACATCATGTATAGAGTCGGCTGAGAGCAGAGATGCAGTTCCTTGAAGTGACATGGTGGTTCCCAGCCCGTCGCATGATGGGACATCATCACCCAGCACTGCGGCAGAATGGGATGAACCCATGCTCCTTGAAGTTGCTGCAGATCTGCTCTCACATCTGCACTTTCAATTTAAGCAGACTCCAGCTTCATTTAAAAGAGAACTATGAAATGATGATTCCCTAACATATCCAAAAAATGCAGTTGTTCTGGTAAATGGCCATCATACTCAACATCCTTTACAACAGGGGTCTCGCTTTGTACTAAATAACAGCCTTCTTTATTGAGTAGCAGATCATAATGGTGAGGTAAGGTCACTGCTGTTAGTCCCACAAGCTTACTGGCGGCAGGTTTGTGAACTAGCACACACCCACCTCCTAGGTGCCTATCTGGGCACCAATAAAATCTTAGTCTATCAAGCTCCGATTCTACTGGCCGGGAATAAACGAGGAGGTTTGCTGCTTTTACACATCATGCCTGGAGTGTCAACTGCTCCAAATTCTCAGGAGAGACCATGCTCATCTAGTTCCCATTCCCCTCATTGATGTCCCATTTGAGCAAATTGAGTTAGACTTAGTAGGACCCTTAGAACCCTCGGCTAGAGGACACAAGTACATACTGGTCCTGGTAGATTATGCTACCTGATATCCTGAAGCTGCTCCTGTGTGCTCATCTACCTCCAGAGCTGTTGCACAGGAATTAGTAGCGGTCTTTGCGTGACTTGGGATACCTAAAGAAGTCCTGATGGACCAAGGGACGATCTTTACCTTGAGATGTTCATGGAATCTGCCAAGTTAATTAAGATAAAGCATTTATAGACCTCTGTATATTATCCTCAAACTGCAAGTCTAGTAGAGAGATTTAATCAAACCCTCAAGAAGACGCTATGCAAGGTGGTCAACGAGGATGGAAGAAACTGGGATCAGCTCCTCCCCCTCATCCTTTTTGCCTATCATGAAGTCCCACAAGTCTCCACGGGGTTTTCACATTTTGAATTATTATTATATTATATTATATTATATACCCTGGGGTATTTTGGATATCTTAAAAGTTGGTTGGCAGGAGGAGGCGCTCCCCTAGACATATTCTAGAGTATTTCACACAGTTACGTGATAGATTCACAGAAATTTGGCCTATTCTAAAAACACATGTGGAAAAGGCGTAACCAGGACAGATCCAAGGCTATTATAGTTTTGTGCTTTTACAGTTAGGTCCTTAAATATTTAGACAGAGACAATTTTTTCTGATTTTGGTTCTGTACATTACCACAATGAATTTTAAATGAAACAACTCATGCAGCAGACTTTCAGCTTTAATTCAGTGGGTTGAACAAAAAGATTTCATAAAAATGTGAGGCAACTAAAGCATTTTTTAACACAATCCCTTTATTTCAGGGCTCAAAAGGAATTGGACAAATTAAATAACTGGAAGTTAAATGTTCGTTTCTAATACTTGGTTGAAAACCCTTTACTGGCAATGACAGCCTGAAGTCTTGAACTCATGGACAGTACCAGATGCTGGGTTTCCTCCTTTTTAATGCTCTGCCAGGCCTTGCAGCGGCTTTCAGTTGCTGTTTGTTTGTGGGCCTTTCTGTCCGAAGTTTAGTCTTCAACAAGTAAAATACATGCTAAATTGGGTTAAGATCAGGTGACTGATTTGGCCATTCAAGAATTTTACACTTCTTTGCTTTAATAAACTCCTGGGTTGCTTTGGCTGTATGTTCTGATTCATTGTCCATCTGTATCATGAAACGGCGCCCAATCAATTTGACTACATTTAGCTGGATTTGAGCAGACAGTATGTCAGAATTCATTCGGCTGCTTCTGTCCTGTGTCACATCATCAATACACATTAGTGTCCCAGTGACACTGGCAGCCATGAACGCCCAAGCCACATTGCCTCCACCGTGTTTTACAGATGATGTTTTTTTTTTTGCCATCATTCTGGTAGAGGTTGATCTTGGTTTCATCTGTCCAAAGAATGTTTTTCCAGAACTGTGCTGGCTTTTTTAGATGTTTTTTAGCAAAGTCCAATCTAGCCTTTCTATTCTTGAGGCTTATGAGTGGCTTGCACCTTGCAGTGCACCCTCTGCATTTACTTTCATGCAGTCTTCCCTTTACGGTACACTTGGATATCGATACACCTACCCCCTGGAGAGTGTTGTTCACTTGGTTGGCTGTTGTGAAGGGGTTTCTCTTCACCATGGAAATGATTCTGCGATCATCCACCACTGTTGTCTTCCATGGACGTCCAGGTCTTTTGCATTGCTGAGTTCACAAAAATGCTTGCTTTCTTTCTCAGTATGTACCAAACTGTAGATTTTGCCACTCGTAATATTGTAGCAATTTCTCAGATGGGTTTTTTCTGTTTTCGCAGCTTAAGGATGGCTTCTTTCACCTGCATGGAGAGCTCCTTTGACCGCATGTTGTCTGTTCACAGCAAAATCTTCCACATGTAAGCACCATACCTCAAATCAACTCCAGGCCTTTTATCTGCTTAATTGATAATGACATAACGATGGACTTGCCCACTCCTGTCCATGAAATAGCCTTTGAGTCAATTGTCCAATTACTTTTGAGCCCCTGAAATAAAAGGATTGTGTTAAAAAAATACTTTAGTTCCCTCACATTTTTATGCAATCTTTTTGTTCAAACCACTGAATTAAAGCTGAAAGTCTGCACTTCAACTGCATCTGAGTTGTTTCATTTAAAATTCATTGTGGTAATGTACAGAACCAAAATTAGAAAAAAGTTGTCTCTGTCCAAATATTTATGGACCTAACTGTATATTAGTTTTTATTTCTATATTTTTTCTGATGTTACTTGGAAATTCAGTTTAGTTTTAGTTTTCCTTTATTGTATATTTTTAGTTATAATTTAGTTTTAATTTCACAAAGACATTTCTATTTTATTTTTATATATATTAGTTTCAGTTTTAGTTTTATAAATTATGGAATGGTTCAACAGCTACTATGGAGTTTAGTTTTGCGATACAACAGAACTGTACACTTAATGGATGTGCATATATTATTAGTTTAATGTTTGCATAAGCTCACTACACTACATGGTTTACTATCTGGTTTTGTTTTTGTCTGATTAAAAACAAGCATAATCAAAAACAGATACTTAATATAAACAATTTTATACAATTTTATAATATTTAAAATATTTCCTTTTTCTTTGGTGCTGAACAAATATATGCTGACTGTTAACACTTTTCATCTTTTCCTTTTATTGTCCAGAATGGGCAAATTTGTAATGAAATTTAGGTGAATTTGAATGTTTGAGGGTTTTTTACTCTAAATGTCTACAGCACACAGCATATCCTGCTCCAAGACAATGTGTTTATAATGAATACCCTCAATACTGCATTCAAAAATCTCCCATACTGGGCTTTGTTATTTTCTACCAGCCATACTGGGTGGTATTTTTCATACGTGGATTACTCATTTAGCCCGATGTAATTATTGAAGATTTGGCATGATCCTGGATCTGTTGGTTTTTCGAGACTCTTGCTGGATGTGTTGTCATAGCAGCACATCCACATCCTCAAACTTGCTCGGAGCAGGTTTGTTCTATGTAAACAAGGATTAGCGCACACACTCAATCAGTGTCCGTGCATGGAATTCATTTAGTCATAGCTTCGCCATATATGAATGAGTGACCAATTGCAATCGGTGCGCAAATTATAAGAAGAGAATTTCATATAGAGAGGGTTTTGTGCGATCGGCAAGATCCTTTATTGCTTCCGAAGGAAATTCTTTTCGAAAAATACCGCTTTAGCCGGAGGGGAGGGGGATATTGTACCTCAAAGATTTATTAGCACCTTATATTCAAAGTCAAACTAGGCAAAGTCAGGCTCTCACAACCACACAGATTTGCTTTAAGGTTTTTTGCAAGTGGTACTTTTTTATATACTGTAGGCGATGCAGAAAATCTATCTAAAAGTGCAGTTTGCCAGGCAATTCGTAAAGTCTGTTTGGCTCTGAAATATTTCCTTCGGTTTTTCATAGTGTTTCCTGGACACCTGCGTGTACAAACAAAAGAGGCGTTTCATGCCATTGCAGGTAGGTAATACACAGGCAAAAACACCCACAGTTCCAAAAAGAATCTCACAATCAGCCTAACATTCTCATTACCCAGGATTTCCTAATGTGATTGGGGCACATGGAGCTGATCAGAGTGGAGTTTGATCAAACATTATTTGGAAAATGTACCTCTCCTCCTGATGTATAATCAGACACAGTGTCTTCGTCAAATATTTGACCTTCGTCAATATCTTGTTGGTCAGACACATGTTCTAGGGATATGATAGTCCCTGCAACTAACCCAACAAAAAAGAGGGCTATATGGAACATACCTATGGCACACATTGAGGACAAATATATGCAATGACCATCCTTTACCTGAAATGAAGTGACCATCCTGTCACTGGTTCTGAGGAGGAGCTTCTCCCTGGAATGCCCTCAGAAACAGGGCGATGGGCATTTTGCTGGTGAGCCAACTCTTCTTCAGGGGTTAGGTCTGGACCGTGTGGCGCTCCACCTGTTTTTTGCTTGTCTGCCTTCTTATTACCTTTAAAATTATTGTTTTTATATTATATATGATTCTTTATGTCAACAATTCTTTAAATAGTTATATACCAATATGTAACAGTTTGAAGTATATTCTTGTACTTCACTTTAACCTGTTCCCATGTTCTCCTTGTGCTCACATTTGATCTGGAATTATGCATATTAAATAATAATCATTAATCTGACACATAGGAAATGAAACACTGCTTTCAGTAAGTACAATGCACATGCGTTTAATTTGTTGGTCACTTTTTGCCAGCCATCTTTTTTGGTTTGGGCTTCTTTTGCAGTGTTACCCCTTGTGCATATTAAATCTTGAAATCCTTCGAGTAACACACACACATACACAGCTTGTGTGGTAAAAATGTGCTCGTTCTTTTGTCATTTTGTTGCAGCCTATCAAAGACTTGCTGATCATGTTTTCTAGACTCAATATATATGGGCTTTTCACTCAGCGCAGGCGTGAGCAGTAATCTCGGATGATTAGATCCAGCTAAACTAATCTACTACACTGCTGCGTTTGAAAAACCGACTTAGGCTTCTAATCTCGGATGATTTAAGCGACGTACGAAAAATACTGCCCTGATCTCTGATTCCGTCTCAGGCACTTAAATTTATAGACAGAATTTTGGCACCTGCTAGCCTGAAAAATCAGAAAATAGATTCTCCTGTGTTCTGACAGGTGTGATCATGAAAATCATGGGGGCTTAAGAAGAAATTGACTCTTAGCTTTGAATTAGTTTGCAGACCCCACCTAGTTGTATGGAGGGAAAAAAAGAAAAACAAGCATATAATGTCAAGGTTAGGGGTAGTGAGACTTGAATAGCCCACCCATAAGAACAGTAAACCCATAATGAGCCTAGTAAGAGCAGGTAATAGATGTATGGACTGCCACAAAATGACAGAAACAACATCTGAAATTAGGAACAATATAAACATTATATAAACCTATTTATCCAGAGCAGGATCACAGGAAACCTGAAGTCTACCCCAGCAGGTTTGGATTCAAGGCAAGACAAATCCCTGGTATGCAATATTTATAATATGGCTGATGTTAAGAACAAAAACAATATGATGTTTCAACTATGTATTTTGAGAGAGAGAGAGAGAGAGAGAGATTGAAAAAAAGGGACAGATATTTTAAAACATAATTCTGATATTGGATTATTTTCACAATATCAGGTATTTTGAGCTGAGAATATAAACTGAAAATGATAAATTAATAAATATAGAATAATTACAAAAACACATTAGCTGGCACCAGTTGGCAGACTCTCTTTACCTGCCTACCTGTCGTTCAGTGGAGACATTGCCAGCTCGGGAATTTTACAAGGTTTGTATCGCTGCATTGTTAAATTACTTTTTTAAAGCAAAAGTGATTGGTCAGCAACAATGTGCTGATCTTGTATGATGACCTAGTCAGTCTTTCAATCAGGGCTGTTTTATTTTCAGAAAGGATTTCTCCTGTGCGAAGTGGCCAGTGAATTATTGTCACCAAAACGCAGCCACCTGAGAAGTAAAATGAAGTGTTACTCACTCGTGATTTTTCTATCCATATGGTAAAGGTTTTGTTGACCAGCACATTCAGATTTCAGGCATTTGAATTACATCTTGATATAAAAGAAGCGCAAAGAAAGTAAATTGCTTTCTATTTCACATGCTTTACATGCCCAAATTCAGCTCTCTCTATCACTGCAAATGCTGTGTGAATACCCACCCTCAGTCATCAGCTGCCATTCCCTGAATAAATTATATGTGGGCGGCTCGTGAGGGATGACTTTCTGTTTTAGAATTAAAAGTTACAAGGGCTATAGACTAACGGTAAGAATATTCATTTAAGGGTGAAAACTAAAAATACTTTTAGTAAATTATTATTTTATTTCAGTTAGTCTTTCCAGCTACTTTAATAGTTTCATTTAGTTTTAGTTTTTATTTCAGTTTACGAAAATGTTTTTTTAATAATAGATTCAGTTTTGATTTTAGTTTTTGTTAACTATAATAACCTTGCACAGGTCCGTAATTATGATCATAGCACCTCTCTGCGGGAGTTCTGCTCCGGAGACTGTGTCATTGTCCTTGTTCCCACCTCCCACTCTAAACTATTGGGCCATTGGTAAAGCCCCTACCAAGTTAAGGAGAAATAGCAAAATTGACCAAGTGAACAGATATATCATGTGAACTTGCTCAAACCAAGGAAAGACAGGGAGCCTGACCCCTCCTCCAGCCAGCCCCGTTCCCTCTTTCTTCACAAATCAGAACTTAACTTTGGACCCATTTTGACTGCCAAACAGTGACGGGCCCTGGAAACAGTTATCCTGTCTGTCCCCGAGTTGGTGAGTGAGAAACCTGGATGGACCTCCCTGATTGTGCATGACATTGTGCCTGAATCAAGGGTAGTCATTCAGGAATACCTGTATCAACTCCCTGAGGAAAAAAGTGCAGAAATGGAGCTGGAGATCAGTCCTATTATATTGGTCTCTAAGCCTGATGGAAGTTGGAGGTATTGCAATGACTTCTGGCAGCTTAATCAAGTTTCCCAATTCGATGCCCACCCAATGCCATGAGTGGACAACCTCCTTGAACAACTGGGACAGGCTGAATTTCTGATCATTCTTGACATGACAAAGGGGTCCTGGCAGATTCCTTTAACAGAAGACTAAGACTGAATTTAGCATCCCTAGCAGACACTGGTAGTATCATATTCTTCCATTTGGGTTACATTGGACACAAGGTGAACAAAGTGCTCCATCCTTATAACTCTTATAGTGCTGCCTACCTAGATGACGTTGTCATCTATTCCAGCACATGGAAAGAGCATCTACGGCAGGTCAAAGCAGTATTGCGGATGCTAGGGGAAGCTGATCTTCGTATTAATCCAAAGATGAACAAAGCAAATATTTAGGCTACCTGATGAGCCGGTGTACTATGAAGCCAAAGTGTACCAAAATAGACGCCATTGTGAATTGGCCTTGTCCGAAACCAAGAGTGAGGTCCAAGCCTTCCTCGGCTTAGCGGGTTACTACCGCTGGTTTGTACCCTGGTTTTCTGAGAGAGCAGTGCCCTTGACTAATCTCACAAAGAAGAGGACTCTGAACAATGTGGCACGGAATGATAACACGGAAGCTGCATTTTGTGACCTAAAACAGGCCCTTACATCTGCACCTATTCTGAAGGCTCCAAACTTTTCTTTGCCTTTTATACTAAAGATGGATGCTTCAGTCACAGGCCTGGGGGCTGTGCTTAGCCAAAGTGTAAATGGTGTTGAGCACCCCATCTTGTTCTTGAGCCGGAAATTGCTGGAACAAGAAATCAGATGTGCAGCAGTGGAGGCAATCAAATGACCGATTACACAGCTACGGTACTACCTCCTGGGTTGTGAGTTCATCTTGGTTACAGACCACACACCTTTACAGTGGATGGCCTTGCCGAAGGAGTCAAACCCATGAGTCACAAGGTGATTTTTAGATCTGCATCCTTATAAGGTTTCGGTTGTTCACCGATGAGGCTTTCTTTACATTAACGTCGATGCTCTTTCCCGGGCTCACAACCTCTCGGTCAGGAATGCCCGACCTGATGAGTCTGGGCTGAGGTGGAGGCTCAGACACGTGCGAATGGGAGTCAACCAAAAGGCTCGAAAAGGTATAATTACATGCCAGACCAGGGGGTGGAAGAGTGCACTGATCATTCTTCTTTTTCATCAGCAGACCGACCACAGGAAATTTCGCCTGGACTCGATGACGGCATTTCTGGTTCTGCCCCTGAAGACATCACTTCCGGTTCTGACCAAAGACAGCACATCTGATTCCGGCCTCAATGACATCATTCCCCGGCCAACTTTAAGACTGCCACGTTTGCCTCTCTGTTTGTTCTATTGTTGAACTAAAGTTTGTTGGGACCTGTTTCATTTGAACCAAACTTTCATCGTTGGCAGCCCATTTCAAGTACATGGGCGGCTGCCCCCAAAGCTTTTCCTGTGTTTGTCAAATCCTTTCACAATATATAACTCTTTTGAACTGCAAGTGATGAATGTTGCTTGGCATAATGTGCTTTGTTTTGATTTACTGACCAAATGGCCCTGCCGGTTCTCTCTTATCTGAATTTTCTGATTTTTTAATCCTCCATTATCAAACTGGACAACATAATTTTGGTTTTAGTCTTCATGTTAATGATCCTTCGTGCAGTTGAACCTCTGAATGGAAATGCTTATTCATGCTTTCATCTCATCATATCTGGATTATTGCAATTCCCTTTTTACCTGTCTGAGTAAAGTTGGTTTGTATTGTCTTCAGACTGTTCAAAATGCAGCTGCCATGCTTTTAACACGTTCAGAGAAACAGACCCATATCTCACCAATTTTAAACTCTCTAAATTGGACCCTGTGGAATTTAGGATCAAATTCAAAATTCTGGTACTTATTTACAGAGCTCTGCATGGTCAAGCTCCCCAATATATCACAAACTTCCTTCAATACTACAGCTCGGGCTTCTTTTTGAGATCAACTTTTGGTTCCTCGTACCAGACTAGACATGTGGGGTTTGCTTATTTCAGGCCCTTGCTTCCACTGATACATCTATTCAAACAGGCATTTGGGTAGCACTGCCATCTGTGCATGTCTTTTATACTGTCATTACTTTGTATGTTGCTTTGATATTTCATTTTATTATATGTTTTATTGTTCAGCGTGTTGTGACTTTTGTCTGTGATAAATTCATTTTTACTTACTTACTTTAACTACTTCCTAAAGAACTGTTTCTCTTGCATCTTCAACTGTTATATGCAAAACATAAGAAGCACAACTGGGTGAAGAAAGAACATCAAAAAGATGTACTGTCATTTTAAATTCTTCTAAAATTTCACTTATGTTACTTTTGGGCCATTAAAAAAAGGGAAGGAGACCAATGTCTTTATCTGGAATTTTTACTTGATACAACATTAATTTCATTTCTGCCATTTATGTAACTGGCTCTTTTCTGGATCTTAAATGGATGAGAATAAACCCGTTAATTGGGTCAGGACCATTCAGTAATTGTTCATTAAGAGAAGTCCCTTGGTAAGTGGCTGTACTGTCTAAAACATTCAAATTGGGGAACCTATGGATTGAGTGAGGATAAATGTATTGGATCTCTACATTACATATAACTAGGGAGTAGTCTATATTTAGCCTTTGCAGACTACTTTACAAAGTTGCCAGAGGCATATGCTTTGCACAGTCACAGATAGAGAAGTTAATTGAGGACATTATCAGTAATTTAGGAGTCCTTGTAGTCCTACATTCAGACAGGGTGTGCAGTTTTGAAAGTAATGTATTCCAGGCCATGTGTACTGAGCTAGGGATCATGAAAACCCACACCACACCCCTGTATCTACAGGGTGATGGGTTGAGAGAGTGGTTTATTCGCATCTTCACAATGCAGCTGACTTTTGCGACCAATAATGATCAGCATTACTGGAAATCAGCATCTGCCCATTATTTTAATGGCATGTCATTCTGCAGTAAAAGAGTTCAGTTGTTGTACACCTGAACTGTTAATGCTGTGACCTGAGTTAAGAATGCTCACTGCAATGGTTTTGGTCCTGGCCCATAATATACAGGACACCAGCAGGGTAGGTTGGAAGTTGTACATATTTTTGTTTGTGAATGTTTGCATAAAATGTCTTCAGACAAAATATATACTGTATTTTTGAGACTGGGGATCATGTGTGGGTTTAAAGCCCTAAAAGGAGGAAAGGCCAGTTTTCTAAACTGGAGAGTTCACGGGTTTGCCCTTTGTATTTTGGAGACATTGTGTACTGGGTGCAAGTGCCTCTCCCAAGGAGTATTTTTCCATCAGAACCAATTAGGTCTTTACTTGTGTGGGGACCATTTGTCATTGGACTCAATTGAAGAGATGCCTACAGGTATAATGGTATAATGTTTATTTATTTATTGAACTTCTGTAAAAAGCTAAATTTCCCCTTTGGGACAAATAAAGTACTATGTCTCTATTTGTTGTGATGGATTTTGCACATTTGTGGGCATCCCAGTTGGGATGGGGCAAGGTGTAATACCCATCTGGGAGGTCAGTGTGATGCAAGAACAGGGGGAGACAACTTATCAGGGATATACACACCCCGGAAAATGCCTATATGGACACACACAAGGCATGATGGGAACTGTAGTCCCATGGAGCAGCCTTGTTAGGTTCCGTGAGTGCTGCATGGGGGTTCTGCAAGGATCCCTACTTCCAATGGGCTGTGCCTAGCACTGGAAGTACTTCTGGGTCCAAGATAAAAGACCTAATATAGGCGATTCAGAGTCGGGTGGATGTGGATGAAGTTCACCGTGAGGAGTAGATGGAGAATAATATGAATCATGATTTGCAATGCCTTTTTTAAGGTGTTTTGTGACAGTAAACAATTTCTTTCTACATACTTAATTGTAAATCTATAGAGTGTATTTGTTAAAACAAATTCTCTTAGACATAAGAATAGTTTTTAGTATAGTGACTGACACCTTGTTAATAATGGGTAAGTATAAACTGTGTTTTATTGTGTAAGTTTTATTTGCATCATGCCACATTGTAAGCACCTTGACAGGATACCCTTAGAGCGTTGGTATCCTCTTATGTGAATTTTACCATGCATGTTTGCTGGACATTTTACTCCTCACGTTTCCTCTGAAAAAAAGTAGTTTGTCCACACGATTGAGATGTAAGGACTCAATGAGCCTTCTTATTTTTTTGGGCTCCATGCCATCAACTGATTGAGTTTACAAACAGAAGACTGCATCATCACTTCTGGTGTCTGTGGTGTTACCTAAGTAAAATTTTCCCATTTCTACTTTTTTACTGGCCTTTCATTCATCTGAAATAGCTTACAGTACATAGTGGGTCCTACTTAATACACCTTTATCAAGGGTTGAAAATATGTAATTTATCATAACATGTGAAGTGTTCCATTTTTCAAAGTATAGCAACAGTACTCTTTCCAAAGCATGCAATATACATTCCTGATATTAAAGGACACTGCCACCACCACCCACTTATTAGTTTGTATACCTTCCTAATGTCCCACTTAAGACATATGACAGAGTTATCTAGAGTTATCCTACTCTTTTTAAATCTACATTGATATGGAGACAGCAGTTGTTTGCTTTCCAAATAATATGTCAGTTGATCACATGGCTGAGTTCTCCTTCTACTTTTCATCCAAATGGATGACTCAGGAGTGTTGACATCATGATGGTTCCGCTTCTTGCAGCTTCACCCACAAGGAGCACAGAACATAAGTAAATTTAAAGACACAGTACATAATTACCAATAATAAATAACATTGAAAGAAATAACATAAAAATATGAAAAATAAGAACACAAAGACAACAACTTTTTATAGCCCACCCGGAAGTGCTCCAGGTGCTTGATCACCTGTGGCTAATTGCACTTCCGGGCAGGGCTGTAGAGGTGTCCATACAGGATCCGGGATCCATGCAGCACCCCCTGGCGGCCACCCCAGATCCCCACAGGGTTGTGGAGAACTCCATCTCCCATGGGACCCTGTGGAAAACTGAGGCACCAACGTCACCCGGGGAGGCTGCCACCAAGTGTCCTGGGGGAGGTACTGAGGAGCCCATGGCTGCTCCCCAGAAACATATGCAGACCCGGTCGCCCACCACAATAGATAAGGAATCCAGACTGGTAACTGAATCTCTATCACTGCACTACACCTGTGATACTGTTGGTTGCAAATGGTTGCTAGGGGGCAATATGCAATCTTTATTTATAGGGTGCCCCCTCAAGTTATTACTTTTTGTGCCAGGAAACCTTGAAGGTTGAAAGAATGAAAGGTGAATTCCCCAGATCAACCAATGTCACCAAGGAATTACTCTTTGCTGTATATTATGGAGAGAAGTAAGGCAAGGAGTTAACAAGTGTGCCCCACTCTTTTGCTGAGAATCATGGCACTGGAGTGTGAGGTTACCCTCACTGTCAGTAAGAGCTCAGCTGTGATTGCTAGACAATTTCCCAAGTGTGAATGTGACCATGAAAATGATTTTTGGAATTAATCACAAGTTAATCTTTGAGTGATGTGTACACACTGCTTGAAAGAAGCTCTTTGTGCTTGAAGGTGGAAGGTGTGTTTAGTCGACTGGGGCAATGGAGGTATTTGCAGCTAGAAACTGAAGAGAGATTGTGAGATGTGTTTAGTGTTTGAGGCACTGTTTTGAGAAGGTGGACAAGTGGACAAACCGCACCATCTGTGTGTATGGACAAGACACATTTAGTAAGAGCCAGAGTGGCAGTGGTTTTATCTTTTGGATTATCACATGTATTATTTGAAAGTTTGAAATAAAGTTTGAAGTTGAAATTTTTTCTAAATTATTTCTTAATAAAGCAGATATTTTTGATAGATCTTCGTTTATAGTTAAAATTTATAGAGTGATGATGGTCTTTTTGATGAACAGGAGACTATCGGGCAGGAAAAATTGGAATGAAATGAGGCACATACTAGCAAAACAATAAAACCAAGAAAAAAGTACACTAACAGTAGTCACTTTAAGTGTTTGGGAAATTTAATTTCAGTATTTTTGTCTGAGTTATTTTGCTGAGGTTTGTATTAAATGTGAGAAATCTGGTAACAGACTTTTTAATTTCTTAACTCCTTGCTTGCAGAATAATGAAGTAAAATTTAAAGCAACTCAAATGGATGTGAATTAAGCATAACTAAACATGTTTATGTGCAAGAAAGAGAGAGAGAAGGTTAAGTGGTAAACATTCTGCCCATAAAGTGAAGTTTTAACAGTATCACTGTTTTAGCATATGCTTTAGCCATTCACATTGAGCCAAAGTGAAATCAAGTGCTAAGAAGAAATTATCTCAATCTACGACTAGGGGAAAAAGAAGAAAGGCAACCCTATCCCTAGCCCTAACCTGTACACCTCCATTCAAAATTTTGAGTGCCCCAATGTGTTCTGTGAATTTCGGTCTAATTAATATTAGCTGTTAGGTATTGTATTATAGGAATTGCAAGTAGCTTCTTTTTTTGTTTTGAGCTCTTTACTTGGGATAATCAATTATGTACGCTTGTCCTGTAACACTTTTTCCCAAGCAATCACCCAGACTCGTGTTTATTTGATTATATTGACCTGTTTTGTAAGTCACTTTATGTAAAAGTTTCTGTTAAGGAAATAAAGGTAAATGTAAACATACACCAAATCAGAGGAAACAGATGTAGGAAGCAATCTATATTATTTATTTCCAAGCTGCTTAATCCAATTCAGATTTGTAAGGGTAGTATAATACACTACATATAATTTAATCAGATAGAGCTGAAATGAACTGTGCCCTAACTGCAGTATAGCTTTACAGTAATCCCTCCTTGATCGCGTGGGTTGCGTTCCAGGACCCCCCGCGATAGATGAAAATCGCCGAAGTAGAAACCATATGTTTGTATGGTTATTTTTATACATTTTAAGCCCTTATAAACTCTCCCACCCTGTTAACATTATTAGAGCCCTCTAGACATGAAATAACACCCTTTAGTCAAAAGTTTAAACTGTGCTCCATGACAAGACAGAGATGACAGTTCTTTCTCACAATTAAAAGAATGCAAACATATCTTCCTCTTCAAAGAATGCGTGTCAGGAGCAGAGAATGTCAGAGAGAGAGCGCGCGACAGAAAAGCAAACAATCAAAAAATCAATATGTGCTTTTGGGCTTTTAAGTATGCCAAAGCACCGCGATAAAGCGGCATTTTTTAGAGGAGTGTCCGTATCTTCTAAGCAAACAGCCTCTGTGCAAACAGCCCCTCTGCTCACACCCCTCCGTCAGGCGCAGAGAATGTCAGAGAGGGTGAGATAGAGGCAGAGACCAGCAAACAATCAAGCACCACGCAGGAAGCATATCTTTTATCATTGAGGAGTTTTAGTTAATATGTAATACATGCTCTGATTGAGTAGCTTCTAAGCCATCCGCCAATAGCGTCCCTTGTATGAAATCAACTGGGCAAACAAACCAGGAAGCATGTACCATAAATTAAAAGACCCATTGTCCGCAGAAATCCGCGAACCAGCGAAAAATCCGTGATATATATTTAGATATGCTTACATTTAAAATCCGTGATAGAGTGAAGCTGCGAAAGTCGAAGCGCGATATAGCGAGGGATTACTGTATAGTTAAAGCATTCAGATATGTAAGATACTTGTCTCGAAAAGAGTTTAACTAATTTAAATAACAGTTGTGCCTTAAATTTGCTCTGCATCTACATCCTTTCCACAGAGTAAGGCATTTTTTATGATAGCAAAGTTACATGTTCAAGTATTGACACTCATTTCTTAGAAAATATGCAAGATGATATAAACTCAAGAACTTGAGGACCACTGAATTAGTACTTAGTCACAAATAATGAAGCACATTTGTTCAAATCATTCAAAGTATCAGAATTTGATTGTCAAATTCTGTCCATCTTATTTCTTTCTGTTGATTAAGCACTGTATACAGTCAGGTTTACTACTTGAAGTTTTTATCAAAGGTCTCATGGTCTTGACTCATTGGCAGCAGACACTGCTTGCCTTCAACCAAACCTAAAAGTGACCTTGTATTAATGAAAAATGTCCATTCCATCTACGGTATAACTGACTAGCAGTTATTCTTGTGAAGGTCAATTGTTAAAAGCATATGAGGATATCATCCTGTCTGAGACTGCTGCAAACTCACGAGACTGTTAGTGTCCTATGAAAACATATAATTGGGTACTCTCCATCTAGTCCTTTATATGTCTACTTTGTAATTTTCCATTAAAACTGCAATAACAAAGCAAAGCAGTAACAAGTGTCACGTGTTACATCAGGGAATGCAGGGGAGAATAACATGCATTGATAGGCACAGATTAAGTTGTCTATCAATCATCAAAACTAATTACTTTCCTTCCTTACTTATGAGAAAGATATGAAGCGCAGAATGTATTAACTTTACTTGAATCAGTCTAATTAGCATCTATATATATAATTCACTAAGGGCACGCACGACAGTAAGCACAAGTAAGACAGAGCCACGCCCGCCAACTCTAAGACCATGGGATACGCTCGCTTTTCGGGGAAAACCCTAGGCAGAATGTATGATGCCACAATGCCCCGACATGTCACACCAATGTTGCAGTGATTTTCGTCGGAGAAGATGGCTAACTGCCTGCTGAAAGGGACATTTGCATCTGTCCCATAGTCAACTCCTGTAAACAGATTTCCACGCTCAATATGAATTGCAATCCTATGGTTTACCCACTTTTATTCCCTTACGGAGACATTGCCTGGCCCTTCTTTCCAATTCATCATTGAAGTGAATGCATTCAGTATCGGGATATTCTTGATAGCAGATTAGTCCATCCCTGTGCTTTTTACTCTGAGAAACTTTCACCAGTTGATAAGAACTATGATGTAGGGAACTGCGAACCACTGGCCATAAAGATAGCTTTAGAAGAATGCCACTGTAAAAATATGAATATAAAAAAGCATGCCACTGGAAAAATATAAATGAAAAAAGAATTCTGGAATGCTATAAAAATAAGTTACTTTGACTTTTTGTGGGTGTGACGATGCGGGTTTGCTACATGCTCTCATCTGCTGTCCGGGAGCCCTTGAACCCGTCACCGTCAGTAATGCTACCAATGAGCTAGGCAGTGAGGCAACAATGGAGCAAGGGGATGGTGTACAAAAGTGCAAAGTGCTTTTATTAAAACCAGTCAAACAATGTTCAAATTAAATAAAGTGCAGTGTCCAAAGTTCCAATAAATAAATAATCCATAAAAACGTGGAGGTCAAAAAAAACAATAAATAATCCTTTAAAAACGAGGTTAAAATACAACGCAGGAAACAGTCTTTTACAAACAAGCCCGGTGTCTTCATGCTACCTTCTTTGTTTGTCGGCCCCCCTGCTTCTCCCATAGGGCTTTGCAAAAGGAGAGTCGCCTATTAATAAAATAACAGTGGGAGGTCGAGCTTTTAGTTACAGGGCCCCTAAACTGTGGAATGGTCTTCCTGCTTCCATAAGAGATGCCCCCTCGGTCTCAGCCTTTAAATCCTGGCTGAAGACTCACTACTTCAGTTTAGCATATCCTGACTAGAGCTGCTGATTAACTGTACATACTGCATCTCTGTTGTTAGTCATTAGCACTATAACATAAGTAACATGATAATTATATTTGAATACTAACCCTCACCTATTCTGTTTCTTTTCTCGGTACCCAAATGTGGCCATTGGTGCCACGGCCCACCTGCCAAGTTGTTTGCCTGCCAAAGGTAAAGTCATCCCTGATGGAGGATCACAGGAATCATGGGAAAGAGGGGTCCTTTCATCGGAGCAATGTTTCAGCCGTGGCATGGCCAAATGGAGATGCAGCTAGATGGATGAGGTCTCCAGGACTCTAAAAATATCCAAACCTAATTATGTCATATCATCTACTGTTAAACCGCAATTCTAAAATTTTATTATGCTGTCTTAAGGAATTGTTCTGTTGTGTATATTGTATTGTATTGACCCCCTACTTTTGACACCTACTGCACGCCCAACCTACCTGGAAAGGGGTCTCTCTTTGAACTGCCTTTCCCGAGGTTTCTTCCATTTTTCCCTACAAGGTTTTTATTGGGAGTTTTTCCTTGTCTTCTCAGAGAGTCAAGGCTGGGGGGCTGTCAAAAGGCAGGGCCTGTTAAAGCCCATTGCGGCACTTCCTGTGTGATTTTGGGCTATACAAAAATAAACTGTATTGTATTGTATTGTATTGTACCTGCAGGAACAGCTGCCTTTCACACTGGTCCGGTAGCCCTCCGATCCCTGGCTATATCGGGCTCCGAACCGGACCGAGACTTGGGTTAATTCTACAGAGACCAAGGTGCTCACACTGGGGCTAAAACCAGCCCAAAGTCTCCTCGACTCCCGCTCCTTTCGACGGTCTGTTTTCTCCTCCACTGTTCACTCCAGCTCCTTAATCGATCAGCTGGAGAGACCGCTTCCTTCAGCCTCACCGACTGTTGGCCAAACACTTTCATTGTGGGCTCACCTCCCAGCTGTCTACTTTCTCTCAATCAAGCCAACTCTTGCTCACTCACTTGCTCTCCTTCTCCCTCACACTGGCACTCTCTCTCCACGCTGCTTCTTGCTTTCTCCTGCAACCTCCATTTCTGTTTCTTTCATTTTTCTTTCTATTCCTCCCTAACTGACTCGTGCTTCTATTTATCAAGAGGGCATGGCAGCTGTGGCAAATCAGCGGCCCCAGGAACAATCACTGATGCGGACAGTTTCCCATGCACTTAGGTGAGAAATGGCCACACTGTGAATCGCCCCGAGAACCGCTTCAGCCACACTACCATGTTCCCTCACCAAGCAGCAAGCGTGGTGATTATTTATTTAAAAGTGGCCCTTTTGTCGTGAGCTGTGGACCCGCTACACCGCAGTGGGATGCAAAGTTGAGATAAAATGTAATATCAAGTTCAGGATATTTCAAGTATTGCTCTTAAAGTAAACATAAAACTCCAAGTTACCATAACGCAGAAGCATTTTTTGTTTAATTTGCGCATATCCAACTTGTTCTTTGTCTCACACTTCCGAAAGATCGAGGAAAGTGACTCCATTTTCAATACATGCTGTTTTTTGTGAAGATTTTATTTAACTCTGAAGTATGTGACATTCACTGACACATACAGTATAAACATTGAGTTAGGAAAGGTGGTCAATTTCATGGCAATTCATGAATAATTAACCTGCTGTATAGGAGGATGTCCAACACCATGAAATGTTTAAAAAGCTAAGCTCTTAGCTTCATTTCACTTAGGTAGTACTTATTTATTTTTCTGCCAAAAATTCAGAAATGTCAAAATTCATATTGTCTTTCCTTATCAGGAATGTTAAGGAATATGCCTATTTTAAAGTTTAAATAATTTATATAGCAAAAGAACGTGCATGCCATCCATACCTTGTTGTTATTGCAAATTTTTAACATGGTAAACCACATATTCTGATTAAGCAGGTATCGATTAAGAACACTAGAATCATCAACAAAAGAGTTCAGTGTTTGTACTTGGACTGTTTAGCTTTATTTAATACCACAGGAGCTTTAACAATGCACCTAATCTGCGTAATTTCTAAAAGTGATAAAGCACAGTGTGCCACATTTGACTGCGGAAAAATATGCAAAGACACTGGCATGAAAGGACCTATATTAATCACTTGAGCAGACACACAAACTATAAGACTGTGAAATGTCCATATTCGAAATATACTTTCAAAAACTAACATTCTTTCCACATTCCGAGTGCACATTGATAGAAAACACAAAGCTCACTCCTTCAAGGATTTTAGAATGTAAGTGGTGCTTATAGAGGAAGAATTAAGTTAAGCTAGCCATACTTTAGAGGATTCTGATGGTGGTGAAAATACCACAGAGACATGTAGTAACATTTTGACAAGTATTCTTGTTGAAAGTGAAAAGTTAGATTTAGCCATTGAACATAAGCTTGCTGCTATTTTTTTGTGCATATAAATGCACTGCACATTTCACAAAATGCAATGCAACAGATAATTGAAAATTTAAAAGAGATCACAGCACTGTCAGAATCCCAAACCATACACATTGTTATGAACATTTTTGGCTGCTCTCTTGGTAACTCTGATCTTGCACATATTTCAGACACCATTCTCCAAAGCAACCCATTTTAAAATCTTGTAAAGGAGGAGTAATTTCTTGCTACTGATCATAAAAGAAAGGCTTATTTAAAAAAAAAAAAAGCTGCTGTAGTGTAACCAGTTCAGTTTGTGTTCAGCAGAATAAAAGAACAAGTCATTTGTTTATGTTCCCGTACTGCAAGTCTTAACAAGTTTATTTTGTCAAGATAACGTTTGAGTACTGCAGTGGAGATACAAGGATATTATATGCCACATCTTGATGGAAAGTTATATAAAGAAAGTAAACTTCTTGGTTGTGAAGACTAGAATTGCTATTTGTTTAAAAAGTGATTATTTTGAAATTACCAATCCACTTGTCCCTTCACACAAGAAGCACAAGTTAATTGTAGTATACTGGGTTCTTCTTAACAGGCCATCAGAATTACAAGACAATTTCAATTAATAAAGTTAGCACTTGCAAATGTGCAGATGTAAAAGAGTTTGGTTATGAAGCTTTTGTTGATGTATTGCTTAAAAGATTAAATCAAGAAGTTTTGCATATTAGTAAACTTTCTGGAAATAGCAGAGGGCCTGTGTTTGCTGTTTCTTCTAAAAATCTTACTGCACATTGTCTTGTAGGAGTTCAGGAGAGCTTCAACGTAGACAAACTCTGTTGTTTCTGTTTAACACCATTAAGTGGCATTCAAACTATAGATGTACGACAAGAAATGCTTCAGGTAAGAACACAACAGGGGCATGATGTTTTAATAACACACTCTTTTTTGACTCTTGTATAGAAGCAAGTTAAATAGTCTCCTGAATCCTTTGCTGTCGTAATTTCCTATGTTCCTCCTGTATGTATTCATGAAACATATACTGTATATACAAATTAATACAATACAAAGACAAAACAAGTCAAGGAAAGATGAGGCAAGATAAGAAGCCTTTTTCTGCATTGCTTTATTGATGACAGTTACCAATAAGATTACAATTGTGTTCTCTGAGTTTTCCTTAAACAACTTATTTTATAACTAAGTCCTCAGTACTAAAAGGTGTTGGAAAAGGCCACAGTGAAATCAGTGTCATTCCAGAACTGATTTTATTTAAATATATAGCACATATATTACATTACAATATTCAACATAAGAGAGGTTAGTTAATATGATAAATTATTCAGTAGTTTAACAACTCTGGTAAATAAGCTGTTTTCCAGTCTTATTGTGTGTGCATGATTAGTCTTGTATCATTTCTTAGAAGTTAGCAGTTTATGAAATGGTGGGCCACTGGGTTGCAAAAGATGTTGGAAGATTTGCTTTGACACCTGCACAGGTAAATGTCCTCAGCTGCTGCAAACCATGTACCAGTGATGCTTTGGGCAGTTCTGATGACCCGTTGCAGAGACTTCTACTATTCTCTCGTGCAACTAGATTATGTCAGTACACTCTCTTCACAATGCATTGATAGAAGTTCACAAAAAACTCCTGGGGCAGACTAATCTCTAGAGTCTTCTAAGAAAGAAAATGCATTGCTGTGCCTTTTTGATGGTAATTGACATGAGTGTGACCCAAGAGAAGTTGTCTTTGATGTTCACCTCCAAAAATTTGAAGCTGAAGACCCTCTACACAGTTTCATCATTTATGAGTAATGGACTAGGGACAGCTTTCCTTCTTTTCCTGAAGTCCATCAAAATCTCTCTGGTCTTCTTTGTGTTAAGGATAAGATTGCTGGAAGAGCATCATTTGTTAGGATGTTATACAGAGCATGACACACACAGTCTGAGCACTTCTCAATTCTTAATTAAAGAGGGCTTCTTGTTCCATGTAATTTCTGATCAGATCGCGGCCGGCTTTGCTGAACAGCTAGCTAGTTACACAGTGCCAGGTGTTTATGAATTATTTGAAAAGCCAGGTCAAGTCTTGGATATACTGTATCTATATTGGATATAACTAAGGGATTTTAACAGGTACCTCTAAATTGTAGCTTTGAGGAGAATGCTATCGCTAACCTAGATGGTTTATTTAAATTTACTAGGCTCCCTTTTGCACCTCATGGCACACCTTGATATTTCTGGTGTATGATGGACCAAATTCTACACCCACACACCAAATATTCTGGATGACATTTTCATTTTCAGTAACAACCAGCAGACTCATAGTACACAACTGCAGGCAGTACTCGATAGACTGAGAAAGGCTGGTGTAATAGAAAATCCAAAAATGTGGAAATTAATTATGTTAGATACTCATTACTTAGGATATTCTATGGGTAAAGGGTTGATTAAATTGCAAATAAGAGAGATTGAGGGAGTGTCCTTACAAATTCACATCTGGAGACACAAATGTTATTAGAACATTAAAACACTCTAGACGAGAACAGGCCATTAAGCCCAACAAAGCTCACCAGTCCTATCCACTTATTTCCTCCAAGAAAACATCAAGTCGAGTTTTGAAAGTCCCTAACATCTTACTGTCTACCACACTACTTGGTAGCTTATTCCAAGTGCCTATCGTTCTTTGTGTAAAGAAGAACTTCTTAATGTTTGTGTGAAATTTACCCTTAACAAGTTTCCAACTGTGTCCCCGTGTTCTTGATGAACTCATTTTAAAATACAAGTCTTGATCCACTGTACTAATTCCCTTCATAATTTTAAACACTTCAATCATGTCACCTCTTAATCTTGTTTTGCTTAAACTGTAAAGGCTCAGCTCTTTTAATCTTTCCTCATAATTCAACCCCTGTAGCTCTGGAATCAGCCTAGTCTCTCTTCTCTGGACCTTTTCTAGCGCTGCTATGTCCTTTTTGTAGCTTGGAGACCAAAACTGCACACAGTACTCAAGATGAGGCCTCACCAGGTCATTATAAAGGTTGAGCATAACCTATTAAAGGAGATTCATTCCCAACTTGGCTGACAGGGCTGGTCCCTTGACAGACTTAACAAAGAGTCATAAAAGTTGTCCCATAAGTCTGGTCAGATGATTGAAAATGGTCTTTTCTGATTAAAATGCAGCTATCATTCTCTGAGGAATCCTAACTTTACTTCATATTACTAAAAGATGCTAGTGCATTTGGTCTGGGAGCTGTCCTTTCTCAAGTGTTTGATAATGAGGAATGTCTGGTAATGTTTTTGAGTAAGAAATTAGTTCCCAGGGAGCACAGTTACTGGACCATTGAAAAGGAAATTATTACATATAGCGTTACAAATTTACTTACTCACTGACCATTCTCTTCTTCAGACAGACTCTATAGACAGAAAGACATGAATTCCAGACTATCTGGGTGATTCATCCAAATGCAGCCATTTAATCTCTCTAGTTAGTTGTCATATGGTTGCTCAGTATGTTATTGCAGATATCCACTCTTATCTCGTCAAACCTACTTTAGAGTCTTGCGCAATCAACAAGACTGTGAATGAAGCTAATGGGTAGGATGTGACCATTCATGCAATGCCCTGTCTTTTGGTATACCTTTAGCCATGTTAGATACAGGGAAAACACTATTTTATAGAGCATTCTAATTCTAAGGGAACATACCTTTAGACAGATGAAACACTCTTCTTTACCGCATTCTAATGCAAAAGAAATACAATCAGAATGGCAATTGTCAGTTCAGCAGCTGTTGTACCATGTAAAGCACTCATTGCACATTATTAAAGCCACTGCCACTTGCATGTTGTCCTGTCCTCTTTTGTCCTGTGCAGACTGCCTCTGACCCGGTCCCAGTCTTTACTGCACCACTCTCTCTGCAGTCAAGTCCTCTCAGGGAAGACAGCTACAAATTCTTTTAACACTAGAATTACCAGAGCCTACGAAAAAACTCATAGATGCGTCCCACATTAAATCACTTTGTACTTCTCCGTCAGCATCTTTTGTTCTGTAAATGTGTTGATAAGCAGCAAACAGCAAGCAGCCTTCTATCACATCCCCCACCCAGCACAGTTTTCTCAGCTCAAGTCTGTTTAACTGCGTGTCAGTTGCTTACAATTGTATAGAGTGAGAAGTCAAGCAAAATGACACCTTTTATAAATACTACATCGTTATTTGGAACACTTGCATTTCATGTGTGTTCCGTGTCTACAACGATCTATGTAAACACATCGTTAAAACAGAAACGTTTTTCATGTTTTAGTAATAGTTGACAAAATGTAGACATGAAGTGTATAATGTGTAAAGCCTGAATTCCAAATATCAAAGAAACACTTTCACAAAAGGTACAAATATAACAGAACAAATGCGCTTTTATTCAAAAATATAACTGCAGAAAAAGAACCCATGTTAGGGTGCGACATTGACATGCATTTGCTACGACTGCTTCGGTGACGCAACAGTATCAAATATTGACTGGTAATCAAAACTTCACTGGTTTTATTCACTTCAGTTTTATTCTCTCAGCCGCGCTCATGATCCCAACTTACACCTCCGCATTTGACACTGCTGTTTTCTCATAGACGAGCTATAACAGAGGTAAACTCAAATCATGACGATGGTTCTACATCAGATCAAAAATGCACTTTTACCATCGCTGTACTTTGTATATGAAACTCTGCACTCTACTTGTGACTTTACGCTGTAGGAAGTTGGTAAATAAATAAATAAGTAGGTAAGTAAATAAATAAAGGTAAACAGGTAAATAACATTTGATCTGTCTCTTACTTACAAAGGACGGTGTATGTAAAGATGGTGCATGTGCCCAAAACATTAACATTTATATGTTACTTACATAAAAGCCAGATCGAATGTTATTTACCTATTTACCTTTATTTATTTACTTACTTCCTACAGCATAAAGTCACATTTGTGTACATAACGACACATTAGATTTAATTATAACTTACAAAGTTGAAATTCAAAATTGAAATATTACTCCATTAAATGAAGTTATTTCCGAACACAACTTAATTACATTTGATTTAATCCTGCCCTTGCCAACATACTCACAGATTAAAACAAAGTCAGTGCGACATCTAGATTGTAATTCTGCTTCAAAATGTATAGATACTTTGAGTAAGTCAAGTGTAATTGTGGAAAACAATTTAGATCAGCTAAAATCACATTATAATATGAACTTGAGAGATGCTCTGGATGCAGTGGCTCCCCTTAAAACAAAAGTGATCAAAGCACATAGAAACTCTTCCTGGTTTAATGAAAACACTTGAGTTCTTAAATTAGAGTGTCGAAAAGTGGAGTGCAGATGGAGCACATTAAAGCTACATGTCTTTCATATTGCATGGACAGAGAGTGTTAAAAAATATAACAAATCTCTCTTTAAAGCTCGCTCAGAATACTATTCTACAATAATAGATAGCAATAATAAAAATCCTCAGGTACTGCTTAGAACAGTGGCTAAATTAACAAATGGAAATTCATATTGTGGACGCCGGCCCGGACACAGACAGGCAGACATGTTGTTCATCACCCAACACACTGTTTATTTCCAAATATTTACAAACTTCGTGCACTCACAACCCCAGTGCCTCTTGCACTGATTCCCCCAAGTCCAGGCCTCACAGTCTCTGTGCCTTTCTCTCCTGGCCGCCTCCAGTCCTCACTCCAGCTCCAGCTCCAGCTCCAGCTCCAGCTCCAGCTCCAGCTCCAGCTCCAGCTCCAGCTCCAGCTCCAGCTCCAGCTCCAGCTCCAGCTCCGTCCTCTTCCACCCTACTTCTGCCAATGACTGGAGGGAGGCGGCCCCTTATATACAGCTCCGGGATGAGCACCAGGTGTTCCCGGCATTTCTCCCTTGGTCACGCCCCAGTGTGGCGGAAGTGCCGGCTGTCCTCCCGGCAGCTCTCTGGGTGTCTCCCAAAGTCTTCCCCCCAGCATTTCCTGGTGTGGCGGAAGTGCTGGGCTCCAGAGTTCCTCAGGCACCAGGGCGCCGCCTGGTGGTGGCCACGGGCCCCTACAGGGCTGGGCTTCCAAGCCCTGTACCCGAGGCCCCCAACACAACCAGGACGGACGCCCCCTCGCGGTCTGGGGGAGGCACAAGCCCTCTTCTGGTCCTCCTTGGCATAGCCCCGGCCGGGGACCACAATATCTACAGTAAAATACCAACAGATATTAGCAGTACAGACTTTATGAACTTCTTCAATGAGAAAATTAACAATATAATATCCCAGATCTCAGCATCACAGTACAAACCAAATACTAACTTAGCAGACCCTGCCTCACACTGCATTCAGAATTTTAGTAATTTTAATCCTGTAACTGAGCAGGAAGTCTTAACTTTAATTTCTAAAATGAAGCCCACTATTGTTCCTGAGATCCAGTGCCAACAAAACTAGTAAAAAGTGCAATGGATATTCTTGCAGCGCCTATTCTAACCATTATCAATAGTTCATTATTGCATGGCACAGTACCTGATGCACTAAAAGTGTCAGTGATTAAACCATTACTTACAAAATCAGACCTAGACCCACACATACTAAATAATTATAGGCCTATTTCAAATTTACCCTTTCTCTCTAAAATGCTAGAAAAAGTAGTTGCCAATCAGCTTCAGTCACACCTTACGCATTACAATTTATTTGAGAAATTCCAGTCTGGTTTCCGCACTGGTCATAGTACATAAACGGCACTAACGCAGGTTGTAAATGACATTCTGATATCCTCTGATAAAGGAAACTCCACTGTAATTATGTTGTTAGACTTAAGTTCAGCAAATGACACCATTGACCATTCTATTTTACTGGATAGGCTAGAAAATGATGTTGAGCTTACAGGCACTGTCCTTGCCTGGTTTAGTTCTTATTTATCAAATCGATTTCAATATGTACAGAAATGTGCTTACAGTGCTCCATCATTATAGACAGAAGTGAGATATGGTGTCCCGCAGGGCTCAGTACTGGAACCTTTACTTTTGTCAATTTACATGCTTCTACTGGGAATGTTAATTTTCACTCGTATGCAGATGACACCCAGTTATACCTTTCATTTAGATCAAATGAAGTTTCTCTTATGTTGTATTTAATTAGTTGTGTTAGTGAATTAAAGGTGTGGATGAATGAGAACCACTGTGCTTTAACCACAGATAAACCAGAAATGTTAATTATTGGAGGGAATGGTACAGATTTTAACAATATTTTGTCATTATTTAACTCAGTTGGAATCACCATTAGTTTTACTAAATCAGCCCCCAATCTAGGTGTTATTTTTGATACTGTCATGTCATTTAAAGCACACATTGCAAAACTGTCCAAAACACTGGATGTTCAAATTGTTCTTTATACAGCTTTCAGTTAATTAAAAATTCTGCTGCAAGCGTTATTAAAAGAAAATACAAACACATAACTCCAGTTCTTAAATACTTACACTGGCTCCTGGTTAAGTTTAGGGCAGATTTCAAAATCCTCCTTTTAACATAAAAAGCCATACATGGCCAAGGTCCTGGTTACTTATCATTACATACAAACTAGAGCACACATTAAGATTTCCAGATGCCGGCCTGTTTGTGATTCTAAGAATGAATAAAATAATAGTGAGAGTTTGAGCTTTTAGTTACAGGGCCTTGAAGCTGTGGAGTGGTCTGCCTGCTACTATGCAATGTGCCGCTTCAGTTTCAGATATTAAATCCCAGCTGAAGTCTCACCACTTCAGTTTAGCATACCCTGAGTAGAGCTGCAGTTTAGCTGTACACACTGCTTCTCTGTGGTTAGTCATTACTACTGAAACATAAGTAATATACTTATAATTTGTTACTAACACTCACCTACTCTGTTTCTCTTCTCAGTTTTCACATGTGACAGTTGGTGCCACTGCTCTACTTCCAAGTTGTATGCAAAGTCATCTCTGATAAAAGAGAACTTGGATCAGCAGGTAGAAGGGTCCTGCCCAGTACTGACTCAGCTGTGGAATGGCCAGTGGGGAGGGGGCAGCTTGTTGGCCAAGGTCTCCAAAAGTCTGAACAAATCTGTATCCTCATATGTTAGTTAAAAATTCTGTATTTAGTCAATAATATAATCTATTCTTGCATTTTGCTTTGCAATGAGAAGTTAAGCAAAATAATACCTTTTGTTGGCTAACTAAAAAGATTACAATATGCAAACTTTTGAGTCAGCTCAGGCCCCTTCTTCAGGCAAGATGTAATATAGAAACTGGAATTCCCTGTGTTTATATAGTGTGGCTGGAACTCTTGCCTGGCCGGGATGCCCAGAGTATGGAAGGACCTGGGTAGAGAGTATTTTTGGGACAGTTTTTCCCCCAGGCCAACAGAGGGCAGCCCCACTGGTTTCCAGCAGGGCCACGGGTCGTGAACATGGGAGCTCAACCCTTTTGGAAAACGTGGCCACCACCAGGAGGAGCATGGACCTTTTCAGGGCCTTATATGGCCATACTTCCACCATACCCGGAAGTGTGGCTGGAAGAAGCTCGAATCCTTCCAGGTGCCCAATAAAAAGGGGCCAGTCCCACCTTTCAGAGGTCAGAGTCAGGAGGAAGGAGTAGAGAAAGTCTGAGGAAGAGTGGAGGTCATTGTGAAGAGAAAAGAGAGAGAGGCTGAGACTGTTGATATTGTGGTGCTGTAAAGGATAAACTTGTGCATTTTGGACATTCTGGTGTCTGTCTGTGTGTGTCCGGGGGCATGCTTTTCACAATGACCTCCTTTCCACTCCTCACAAGCTTCGTCTCCTTCCTCCCAACTCTGGCTCAGCTTCTGGATGGAGGCGGCCTCTTTTATAATGACTGGGATGGGCTCCAGGTGCTCCATTTGATGTTGCTTCCTGGTGTGGCAGAAGTGTCAGGAGAGCACCCGGAAGCACTCTGGGTGCCCCTGGGATTTCTTCCGGCAGCACTTCCTGGTGTGGCAGAATTGTTGCCATCCAGGGTTCCAACCACGTCCGGGCGCCCCCTGATGGTGACTCCTTCTTTGTGCATGGTTGAGCTGCACAGCTCCATGACCCCCATGCATTCCAGAGAGGCTGCCCTCCTGCGCTCCAGCGAAAATACTGTCCCATTTCTGGTCCCCTGCTTCTTCCGGCGTTCCGGCAGGGATACGTCCCTGGGCATCTATGACACTGTCCTCTTAAGAACCATAAAAGAAAAGTGCATATAATATCAAAATGAAAAGAACTGTCAGCAGCAGTGTTGATATGTGAGCAGTTTGTCTCGTGATTTCAAGGCATGAATACATTTTGCATGTAAATAACCAAGAAACATAAGAACCTAAGCAACTTCACAAACAAGAGGAGACTATTCAGTCCATCAAGCTTGTTTGTTTAGCTAATAACTATTGACATACACATGAGCATTGGAGGCAGTTGATGGGTTTGACTAAATGTGTTGTTACACTGGATCAAGGGTTGGCAGTGAACAGTAACAATGGTTGTCCTTCCTCTACAAAAAGAAAATCAACCTAACCCCAATTCTAGTTCATCTGCAGGCTCCACTTCCAACCCCATGCCTGATGTCACTTCTGGCTTTATTCCCAACAACACATCTCGTCCTGCCTCTCCCCTATAAAACTGTTTTAGGTTTTAGAACAAATCACAGCACAGAAAATGACTTGCGGGTAAATGCAGACAGAGGCCATTTATCTGTTCTCATCCACCTAGATCTGAGTGCCACATTTGACACCATTGATCACAATATTCTTAGAAATCATCTTAGTCAATGGGTGGGCCTCTAAGGCAGGGTCCTATATTGGTTTGAATCCTACCTGGCAGGTAGAAAATTCTTTGTTAGTTGTGGTAATTATAACTCAAAGATGCATGATATTCTATATGGTGTTCCACAAGGCTCTATCCTGGGTACGCTGCTTTTCTCAATCTATATGCTTCTGTTAGGTCAGATTATCTTGGGGTACAACGTGAGTTACCACAGCTATGCTGATGACACACAGCTGTACTTATCAATAGCACCTGATGACACCGACTCTCTCGATTCACTGACACAATGTCTTATTTGTATTTCTGAATGGATGAATAGTAATTTTCTCAAGCTAAACAAAGAGAAAACAGAAATTTTAGTGATTGGCAATAATGAATTCAATGAGGTTATCAGAAATAAACTTGATGCATTAGGATTAAAAGTCAAGACAGAAGTAAAAAACTTAGGGGTAACTGTTGACTGTAATCTGAATTTTAAATCGCATATTAATCAGATCACTAGGACAGCATTTTTTCACTTAAGAAACAAAGCAAAAGACCTCTTATATCATTGAAAGATGCTGAGAAATTAATTCCCGCTTTTGTTTTCAGTCGACTAGATTACTGTAACGCACTCCTCTCAGGACTACCCAAAAAAGACATTAATCGTTTGCAACTAGTGCAGAATGCAGCTGCTAGAATTCTAACTAGGAAAAGAAAATCCGAGCACATTTCTCCAGTTTTGATGTCACTACACTGGTTACCTGTGTCATTCAGAATTGACTTTAAAATTCTGCTTATGATTTACAAAGCCTTAAATAATCTCTCTCCATCTTATATATAGGAATGTCTGACACCTTATATTCCAAATCGTAACCTCAGATCCTCAAATGAGTGTCTCCTTAGAATTCCAAAAGCAAAACTTAAAAGAAGTGGTGAGGCGGCCTTCTGCTGTTATGCACCTAAAATCTGGAATAGCCTGCCAATAGGAATTCACCAGGCTGATACAGAGGAGCACTTTAAAACACTGCTGAAAACACATTACTTTAACATGGCCTTCTCATAACTTCACTTTAATATAATCTGGATACTCTGTATGTTCAATTCATTATAACTATTCATAGTGGCTCTAAATTCCGTACTAATCCCTACTCTCTCTTCTGTTTCTATTTCCGCTTTCTTTGTGGTGGCGGTCTGCACCACCACCACCTACTCAAAGCATCATGATGCTCCAACATTGATGGACTAAAAACCAGAAGTCTACATGACCATCATCATCAAGTCCCTCCGTGAGAACCCTAAATCCAAACAAGACTGTTTCATTTATGTTAGGTAGAATGCCCAGAGGGGACTGGACGGTCTCGTGGGCTGGAATCCCTACAGATTTAATTTTTTTCTCCAGCCGTCTGGAGTTTTTTTTTTGTTTTTTCTGTCCTCCCTGGCCATCGCACCTTACTCTTATTCTATGTTAATTAATGTTGACTTATTTTCTTTTCTTACTATGTCTTTTATTTTTCTATTTTTCATTATGTAAAGCACTTTGAGCTACATTTTTTGTATGAAGATGTGCTATATAAATAAATGTTGTTGTTGTAATACCCTGTCTAATTACATGATTCAGTTTGTTTCAGATTACCACAATGCTGAGTAAAAACATGCTTCCTGGCTTCAGTCTTAAAAACATTTCCACCTAACTTCCATTGGTGTCCTTATGTATGAGATTTACCATTCAATGAAAAGAATTCAGCTAAATGTACTTAACAGTTCCTTGGAGAATTATGAAGACACGAATTAAGTCCTTATGCAGTTTCCTCTGCTAAACATGTCAGAGTAGGACATGTCCTTAAGTCCTGGGATGTGCCTGATTGCTCTCCTCTGCACAACTGTTTCGTTTTTATTGCAAGGTGACCTAAAACTGTACACAATACTCCAGACGTGATCTCACTAGTGCATTGAATAGCCTAAACATAGCACCCCTCAATTTATATTCCACAATTTTTATACTTATAACTTAACATTTCCATTATTTCTGCACTTTGCTTAAATAATAAGAATAAAGTACAACTGCATACCCTTAAATTCTTATGCTTCCTGTTTCCTATCATCTGTTTACAATTGATGTTTCTTTTTCCCCATGTGTAGCATCCATCCATTATCCAACCTGCTATATCCTAACTAGAGGATCACGTGGGTCTGCTGGAGCCAATCCCAACCATAGGAAGGCAGGAAACAAACCTCGGGCAGGTAGCCAGCCCACCGCAGGGTGCACACACACACACCCACACCCACACACCATGCACACACTAGGGACAATTTAGAATCGCCAATGCACCTAACCTGCATGCCTTTGGACTGTGGGAGGAAACCAGAGCATCCAGTGGAAACCCATGCAGACACGGGGATACAATGCAAACCCGGGTCGCCTAACTGAGAGGCAGCAGCGCTACCACTGTGCCACTCTGCCGCCCCCATGTGTAGCAACATTTTCCAAATGTTTTGCCAAGTTTTGAAGTTAGTAAATACATTTTTGAATAATTCTTCATTTCTCTTCAGTATCTGGTGACTTCTAATTTATGTATGATTTGCAAATTTTGCAAGTTTATTAACTACAACAGAATCTGTGCCATTAATATAAATTGGAAAACGCAGCAGTGGAAGGACAGACAGGCCTCCTCTGTTCACATCACTCCCATTGATCATTTTCATCTTATCTGTACTCATTTTAATTAGCCAATTTGAGGTTCAGTTTTGTTAAATTACACTAACAGCTTTCAGTGTTAAACGTTTGCTTCTACTGATTAACTCCTGTGATTCTGATTGTGTTGCCTTTAGATGTCTGTTTTATTTGAATGTGAAAGCAGTGTGTTCAGGGAACTACTAGTTCATTTAATATTAAAAAACCCATTAAAGGAATGCTTCCAGGCAGACATTGAGGAAGAGGTGAGAGCATTTGTTGAGGCAATCATTAGGTTTAAAGGAGTGACATAATCCAAATTTAAATGTACAAAAGAGGACATGGTAAAAAATGCTGACATCCAAACTGATAAGATTCCTTTTAATGGCTGCTGTAAACATATTAACTCAATGGATCCTGCACTGCCAAGGTATCATGTCAGAGGGAGATGAGTTGCACCTGCATGTGGATAGAATTGAAACTCCAAATGAAAGCCAACATAATACAGTTAGGTCCATAAATATTTGGACAGAGACAACTTTTTTCTAATTTTGGTTCTGTACATTACCACAATGAATTTTAAATGAAACAACTCAGATGCAGTTGAAATGCAGACTTCCAGCTTTAATTCAGTGGATTGAACAAAAAGATTTGCATAAAAATGTGAGGCAACTAAAGCATTTTTTAACACAGTCCCTTTATTTCAGGGGCTCAAAAGTAATTGGACAAATTAGATAACTGGAAATAAAATGTTCATTTCAAATACTTGGTTGAAAACCCTTTGCTGGCAATGACAGCCTGAAGTCTTAAACTCATGGACATCACCAGATGCTGGGTTTCCTCCTTTTTAATGCTCTGCCAGTTTTTTACTGCAGCGGCTTTCAGTTGCTGTTTGTTTGTGGGCCTTTCTGTCTGAAGTTTAGTCTTCAACAAGTGAAATGCATATTCAATTGGGTTAAGATCAGGGGCCTCATGTATAAACGGTGCGTACGCACAGAAATATTGCGTAAGAACCTTTCCACGTTCAAATCGCGATGTTTAAAACCTACACTTGGCCTAAAGCCACGCACTTTTGCACGGTACCTCATACCTTGTCGTACACAAGTTCTCCACTCGGTTTTGCAGACTGGCGGCACCCAGTGTCAAAGCAGTGCTACTGTTCCTGTGTGGTTAAATCTTATTTTCCTGACGCGGCTTTATAAATACACTGAAACTAACCGCATTTTGTTTATTAGTGTAACACATCTGATTGTAATTAACTTGTAATAATATAATGGTCCAGGGAACAGCCATAGTATTCCAAATACCATAACTGCATTAGCGTTTTTACTCTCACTTCTCCCTCTTTTTCTTCTTCTTCTTTCAGCACCTCCCTTCACTGTTTCTGAGTGTGACTCACAGCAGCAGCTGATCGGAAAGAGAATTATCGGTATACAGCTTCAAGCACATGCTGTCTCAGCCACGGCAAAACGTTTCAAAGTCTTTCCTGTACGGACCTTGCGGTTCAGAAACAGTTTCATCCCAAGAACTATAAACACACTCAATCAATTGCTCCTTGTAGAACTGTTTGTACTTATAAGTATAATCACCCCACTGTAAACTTGCACTACAGTTATAATATCGCACAACCTGAGCCACTTTATAAAGCACGTATTTACATATGATGACAATATCATTTTTAAGGTGAAATGCAGCAAAATATGTTTATTATATTATATAGATAAAACTTTAACTTCATTTAAATAATCTATATTCTTCACTGGGAGTGTCGTGAAGGATAGAATAATTAAACATGTACTACGAAGATATATTAATGTTTCTTAAACGTTTTGAAGAATCGGCGCTCTAAGCTTACAGATGGCTTAACTTCTATTACAAAGCTGATTGTGTGGTGATTGGGTATTTGGGGAAAGAAATGCAAGGACTGCAATGGCGGCTACGCCAATATATACTGCTCACAAAAATTAAAGGAAAACTTTTTTTATTGGGCCTGGCATGAAATCAATTAAACCTGTCTGATAATTTTCTGGTTGGTTAAGCAGCTGAGGTCATTGTTAATCACTTTCAGCTGTATTGGTGTTCATGGACTTAACGACAGGTGCACTAAAGTGGCAACAATTAGAAAACCCTCAAAACAGGACTGGTTTTACATGTGGAGGTCATTTCAAGTTTCTCCCTCTTGATCTTTTTTGGCTGGTTTTCCACTCGTGCTAGTTTTGGCTTGAGTAATCATCTCTACTGGCAGTATGAGGCGATTCCTTAACCCTACAGAAGTTGCACAGGTTGTCCAACTTCTCCAGGATGGCACATCCACACGTGCTGCAGCAAGAAGGTTTAATGTGTCTCCCAGCACAATCTCCAGAACATGGAGGAGATTTCAGGAGACTGGCTGTTATTCTCGGAGAGCTGGACAGGGCCGTAGAAGGTCCTCAACCCATCAGCAGGACCGATACCTGCTCCTTTGTGCAAGGCGGAACAGGCTGAGCACTGCTCGTGCCCTACAGAATGACCTCCAGAGGGCCACTGGTGTGAATGTCTCTACCCAAACAATCAGGAACAGACTTCATGAAGATGGCCTGAGGGCCCGACGTCCTGTAGTGGGCCCTGTGCTCACTGCCCAGCACCGTGGAGCTCGACTGGCATTTGCTCAAGAACACCAGAATTGGCAAGTCCGCCACTGGCCCTGTACTTTTACAGACGAGAGCAGGTTCACCCTGAGCAGCTGTGATAGACGTGAAAGAGTCTGGAGAAGACAAGGAGAACGATATGCTGCCTGCAACGTCGTTCAACATGACAGGTTTGGTGGTGGGTCAGTGATGGTCTGGGGAGGCATATCCATGGAGGGACGCACAGACATCTACTGCGTAGGAAATGGTGCTCTGACTGCCATAAGGTATCGAGATGAAATCCTTGAACCCATTGTCAGACCCTACGCTGGTGCAGTAGGTCCTGGTTTCCTCCTAATGCACGACAATGCCCGGCCTCATGTGGCAAGAGTATGCAGGCAGTACCTGGAGGATGAAGGAATTGAAACAATTGAATGGCCTTCACGATCCCTTGACTTAAACCCAATAGAACATCTGTGGGACATTATGTTTCGGTCCATTAGGCGCTGCCAGGTTGCTCCTCAGACTGTACAACAGCTCAAGGATGCCCTCATACAGATCTGGGAGGAAATGCCACAAGACACCATCCGTCGTCTCATTAGGAGCATGCGCCGACGCGTTGTCAAGCATGCATACAAGCTCGTGGGGGCCACACAAGATACTGAAAAGCATTTTGAGTAGCAGAAATTAAGTTTTTGAAAAAATGGACTAGCCTGCCACATCTTCATTTCACTCTGATTTTAGGGTGTCTACACAATTGAGCCCTCTGTAGGCAGAAAACTTTTATTTCCATTAAAAGACTTGGCATCCTTTTGTTCCTAAGACATTGCCCTGTCGTTATTTGTATAGATATCCAACTTCATATTGAGATCTGATGTATCAAAAGTGTTTCTTTAAAGTGTTCCTTTAATTTTTGTGAGCAGTGTATATTGAGTATAAAACAGAAAGAGAAAATAACAACACAGCTAAAAACGCAGCACCAAATTTCAGCAAAAGTTAAATGCTTGTGTCATAAGCACGAGGCGGCAATGCAGTGTCTGCAACGGACGTGGCCATCCACCGTGCATAAGATACCATATTGACATTGGCGGGTGAAGGAGCCACCGATTCTTCCTCTGCCCAGGGCCACCACAAGCCTAGAGCCGCCCCTGAGTACTGCTGCAATAAATTATTTCATCGAAGGTCGCACACAATCACTGCGCCGTGAAACTCATGTTTAATAACGTGCTTTAACTCCTATCATCATGAAAATGATATCACGTATAAATCTCAGTATCTTAGTTATTCAGAGAGCTGTAATATCACAAATGTAATTGACTCTGTGTCCAGTTGGAGGAAGAGAGCCAGTTTAAGAAGCAAGTAGTGATTCACACACATAGAGCACATAGAAGATCAAATACAAAACAAAGCATTTAACATGCTATACTTTAATTACGATGTGATTTCAGAAACTGGTTAATTAAACGATTTTAAGATGAAGTTTATGATATTCTACTTTAATGACAAAATAAACTAGGTGATTAAAGTGGAAATTTCGAGATTGAAGTTGACATTTTCTGCTTTTTCCCCAATGTGTGCCTTTTTTTCCTCTGTACCCTAATAAGCTTTCATATGACACTCAGACAGTGGGCTACAACTCGACTTTTCACAGTAACTTTGATATGTGACTTCTTTTTCATATCCAGTACTGTGCGATTTTGTAAACGTGAGCTTTCAAGTTTCTCCAACACGCTAAGTCACTCGATCAACTTCCTTTTGTTGATTATACCACGGTTTATTTAAACAAATAGTATGTTTTTCCTTTGCCTCCACTTGGTATTCGCTGAAATTCTTATATTTTCCCTCGTGCTTTTCCCATTGTTTTTTCACAAAAGGCTGAGCTTAAGGGCGATTTATATTAATTTGCATATTCAAAGAGGCATAATTCTGGGAGGAGTTGGAGCGTTACATATAGAGCGTGCACGAGCGTTAGTTTTCACGCTGATCGGGATTTATGTAGCGGAAGAACGTGGAAGTTGGAGTACGCACAGATTCCTGCATCTGGATTTTTCTGTGCGTAAGCACATTTTGGCTTTTGTGCTTACGCCATATTATAGTGCAAGTTCTACTCGCGGTGTTACACATGAGGCCCCAGGTGACTGACTTGGCCATTCAAGAATTTTCCACTTCTTTGCTTTAATAAACTCCTGGGTTGCTTTGGCTATATGTTTTGGGTCATTGTCCTTCTGTATCATGAAACACCGCCCAATCCATTTGATTGCATTTAGCTGGATTGGAGCAGACACTATGTCTCTGAACACCTCACAATTCATTCGGCTGCTACCGTCCGGTGTCACATTATCAATAAACACTAGTGACCCAGTGACACTGGCAACCATGCACGCCCAAGCCATCACACTGCCTCCAATGTTTTACAGATGATGTGGTATGCTTTAGATAATGAGTTGTTCCACGCCTTCTCCATACTTTTTTCTTGCCATCATTCTGGTGGAGGTTGAACTTGGTTTCATCTGTCTAAACAATGTTTTTCCAGAACTGTGCTGTTTTTTTTTTTTAGATGTTCTTTAGCAAAGTCCAATCTAGCCTTTCTATACTTGAAGCTTATGAGTGGCTTGCACCTTGCAGTGCACCCTCTGTATTTACTTTCATGCAGTCTTCTCTTTATGGTAGACTTGGATATCGATACACCTACCCCCTGGAGAGTGTTGTTCACTTGGTTGGCTGTTGTGAAGTGGTTTCTCTTCACCATGGAAATGATTCTGCGATCATCCACCTCTGTTGTCTTCTGTGGTCGTCCAGGTCTTTTTGCGTTGCTGAGTTCACCAGTGCTTGCTTTCTTTCTCAGGATGTACCAAGCTGTAGATTTTGCCACTCGTAATGTTATAGCAATTTCTCAAATGGGTTTTTTCTGTTTTCACAGCTTAAGGATGGCTTCTTTCACCTGCATGGAGAGCTCCTTTGACCGCATGTTGTTCACAGCAAAATCTTCCACAAGCAAGCACACCTAAGATCAACTCCAGGCTTTTTATCTGCTTAATTGATAATGACATAATGACGGACTTGCCCACACCTGCCCATGAAATAGCCTTTGAGTCAATTGTCCAATTACTTTTGAGTCCCTGAAATTAAAAGATTGTGTTAAAAAAATTGATTAGTTGCCTTACATTTTTATGCAATCTTTTTGTTCAACCCACTGAATTAAAGCTGAAAGTCTGCACTTCAAATGCATCTGAGTTGTTTCATTGAAAACCCATTGTGGTAATGTACAGAACCAAAATTAGAAAAAAGTTGTCTCTGTGCAAATATTTATGGACCTAACTGTATGTTAAACAGAATCCATAAAGGACGTCAGAGTGTTACTAATTGATCACAGGTTTTAAAGAACAGTCAAAAAACAAAAAATATTCTTTGTTGGCCTGTCCCTCACATTGTACTGAAGTGCAGTTGCGTAACATAGAGTTGAGCAAGGTGGGCAAATCAAACCTAATCTATTTACATTGGAACACAACCTTCAGCCTTAAGCTTTTAAACACAACATGGTGAAGAGGAAAAATAAAGCAGCAAAGGAAGTCTACAAGTTTTTTCTTTGATCAGAGACATACTTCCCAAGTCCTACTTTATCCTGTGTGGTGGATGGCCGGCTTCATATTCCGGCCCTCACCCCCAGGCCGCCAGGAGGAGCTCTCCTGACAGCATGGACGGGCCCCGAATTCCAACAGGGCCTCATGGACTATGTAGTTTTTATGCACAGCCCTGCTGGATACCTTGGGGACCACTGGGAGTCGCTGTCAGGAGGCCCGTGGACTCATATATGCTTCCGGGGTAAAGATAAGGACTATTTACCCTGACCCAGAAGGAATAAGGACTTCTGGACTGTTGGGCAGGAACACCTCCGGGTCAGAGAGTATAAAGGACTGTGGGAGCTCCCAGACGGCGAGCTTAGCTGGGTGGTAGGAGGGCAACGCATCTGGGAGTGGAGTATTGGTTATTATTATTGGAGTATTGTGTTTATTTATTAATAGTGTGGAGTGAAGGGGGCTTGGTGCACTTTATTATAATAATAAAAATAATTATTATTGAACTTTTACCTGGTGTTTGGCGTGGTACCTGAGGGTTCAAGGGAGCGATAACGCTCCCTACTGCTACACTGGCGTAGTCGGCAGGATTCTCTGGCCGTCGATTTGGCAGAGGACCTGTTTTATAAAATTTGTGTGGGCAGAAAACTCTAAGAAGGTCCCGTCAAAGAGCATGGAGGTAGACACGCCACACTCTACAGGCAGTACTGCATTAGTGAGCCTTGCAATACATCATTACATTATGGGGAAGAAAACAGCTGAAAAGAATGGGCATATGCAAAAGGTTCAAACCCTAACTGATGCCGAAAAGGCGTGGACATACCTGACTGGAAGTGAGGAAGACAGGGCGCTGATTAGGGCCGAGCAAACCCAAGCGGCGTAACAGCAGGAGTGCTGTCGGATTTCGGACACGCTGGACTCCCTAGATGAACTGGGAAAAATTCATCTAACTTCGGAGGTACGTGCCGAAAAAATACCCTAAACGTCTGGGACTTTTTTGTCTTGTTTTGCAGAGGCCTGGCTGCGGAAAACTGACAACGAGTCGGACGCCTACCTCACGCCCAGGCAAGATGGTCGCGATCGTGAGAAGTTGAGCCAATCTAGGAATCCACATGGGCACAGCCTATTCAACGACAGCAGTCACATGGACTATCCTGAGGCAGGGCGAGTAAGCCACAAACAAGGCGTCACCTGACCAGGAAAAAAACGTCCTATTCGCCGGAACGGGACACGTGATCTTGCCCGTAGGATTGTGGGAAGGAGAAGGTCAGTGTTGGTCCCTCGGTGAGGTCATTGTTTCCCCAATTTACTCGAGCTACCTGAAGTGGAAGGGGGAGGCAGGCGAAGCAGCGGCAGCTATAATGGAAAGTAAAGAGGGGCGGAACGTGACTGAACGGTCCGCCGATAAAGTAGAAAAGGCGGATTGCAGTCAGCCAGTGGCGCCACCCCGACCCTCTTAAATAAGAGACTCCAAGTCCCAGGAGCCTTTGCGCGACCCAGCAGAACACGTCCCAGGAGTGGACGTACTTATTGGCTCCCGGCCGGCAGGTAAAGAGAAGGCGGAAGCGGACTTACCTCCAGTCGAATTAAATAACTTTGTGAACTTGCGAGATCTCGAGCAATACCTCGAGCCCGTATATAGTTTCTTTCAGGGCTTGAAAGATCTGAAGGAACGTGTGGAGGAGCTTGGGAGCTACAGCCGAGGAGCCGCTGAAAGGATTATAGGAATACCTGCGGCGATTAGGCCGAGAAGCCCTGGTCTTGATTGATTTCACGGTACAGGTAAGCCGTACCGTATATTATAAGGGGACGCAGTTCGATCTGGGCCCGCCATTAAAAAGTAGTGGGTGCCAAGTCACTGCAAACCTGACAAGGGATTGTGGCACGATAACCGAGTGGTCGGGGGGAGGAACGAACGAGCCGGTGCAAGCAGATGATGCGGCCTCCCGGAGCGATCCGGACCTCAAGACCCTGACCGGTGTTTGGAGCGAGTTGTCACTGGTAACCATAAGGGGCGGGGGAAGCGCTGATCGTAATGGTACAGCTGAACAGTGCTGTTACCCGAAGTGATGCGGTGCTGATGACGCCACATCCTAAGAAACATAAGTCAACGGGTGTGCAGACAGCAAAGGGGCTCTCTTTTTCGAGTAGAGAGTCCCCAGCTGTGTCCAAGCCCCAGAGTAAGCAGGAGATCCCCAAAGTAAAACGCGGGTCTCCTGACAAGATGGAGAAACGGGTGGAGAGCTGCGAGGCGGCCATAAAACCTCCCTTGGCGGAGGAAAGGGCGGAGTTAACAGAATTCCCGAGATGTTTCCGGTTTGACGTTTGGTGAAGCTTTCCTCAGAGGGCAGGGGAATGGAGGGATAACCGCTACACCATTCCCCCTAGGTTCTCTGGGGGACCTAGACAACATGGCCGAGGCCCGACTGACACGACCTCCTGGAGGAGGACATCCTTTGCGGCGCTGGACGCTCTGCCCCAGTTGTCGTCGCTAAGTGGGGGAATTGTGGTTGATGGCCGGCTTCATATTCCGGCCCTCACCCCCAGGCCGCCAGGAGGAGCGCTCCCGACAGCATGGACGGACCCCGAATTCCAGCACGGCCTCATGGACTATGTAGTTTTTATGCACAGCCCTGCTGGATACCTTGGGGACCACTGGGAGTCGCTGTCGGGAGGCCCATGGACTCATATATGTCCTATAACCCGGAAGTGCGCCATAATTCCATGACAGGAAGAAACGACGTGCTTCAGGGGTAAAGATAAGGACTATTTACCCTGACCCGGAAAAAATAAGGACTTGTGGACTGTTGGGCAGGAACACCTCCGGGTCAGGGAGTATAAAGGACTGTGGGAGCTCCCAGATGGCGAGCTGAGCTGGGTGGTAGGAGGGCAACGCGTCTGGGAGTGGAGGATTGGTTTTTATTATTGGAGTATTGTGCTTATTTATGAATAGTGTGGAGTGGAGGGTACTTGGTGCACTTTATTATAATAATAAAAATAATTATTATTGCACTTTTACCTGGTGTTTGGCGTGGTACCTGAGGGTTCAAAGGACTGATAGCGCCCCCTACTGCTACACCTGATAATTAAGTTCTCTTAATCTTAACCACTGAAAAGTGTTTGAAGAGATGTTATAGTGAATAAATTACCCAAACCTTAATCATACCTTGTACTGCTGAACATGCGGCAGTTATTCACAAGAACTCTAAACAAATTGCCTGTTGGCAGTCATTCTCAGGAAGACATAGTTCCAAGTATTCCTCTAACAGCAGCTAAACCTCTTAACTTAACTGCTGATGGTTCTGTCGATCCTACTTCAGATGCTTCAGCAGTACCAGAAAGAAGGGGGAGTAGAAGAATATAGCGATACTTTAAAACTGACATGGAAATCTGTCTGTATAGAATAGCAACTACATGATAGGGCAGAATAATGCCTGTGTGAAATTGCCGTGATGATGCCTAAACATTGCCTATCACTGAAATAAGTTTCAAAGAAAATATTTGTTTTGTTAAATTCTTCCTAGAAACACTTGTTCTCAGAAGGCAAGGTATGTGTGAGAAATGAACATGTTTGTTAATCCATATAAGATGAGTATTATACTGTATATGCCTCACATTGGGGGACATACTTTATTGGCACTTCCTTTGTGTATACAGTGTGTTATTCTTTGGGTTAAAGATCTATTAAGAAAAGACGCTGGAATCATGACAGCTGTCATCAAAAACACAAACATTCCACATTCTGTACAAATCAGAGCCGGCAGTCACAGCAGTAAACCAGGTAGTCCAGACTTAAGTTAAGATTACAAATGATTTAAGATTAAAATATATGTACATTTACACAATTGCTTAATATAATTATGTTTAATCTTATTATTTTGTTCTGCAGCATTGAGCACACACCTCTGGCAGAAAAAAAACAAGTCTTGCAGCCTACCTAATAACATGGAAAAAGTTATCTTTTCACGTAATTATTAAAAGCGCTGACTACCAGTTGGTATGTTTTGTAATAAGTAAAAAGTCAGCATCAATTACAGCATCAAGTCCCACCATTCAGAGGCCAGAGTCAGGAGGAAGGAGTGGAGAAAGCCTGCAGATGCTTCACGCTGCAGACACATTATTGAATAGAATTGATTGCTATGACCTCACCTTCGAATTGCAAAAGTCAGGCATCATGGCAAATGACTCAGGGTCAATGAGGCTATAACAAACTCCAGCTTTGTGCTAGTTCACGTGATAAGGAGGGCTACTAACTGTACTGGGTGATGTATTTCATATAATGAAACTCTTTGGAGCAGACTCACTTTACTTCAGCTTCATTACATGTTCCACCTTCAGTTAAGGGCTAATGTGCACAAACAGTGGATGTTATGTTTCAAATTTTTTTTTGAAATGAACAGTGTTTTTTACAAAAGTAGAAAAAAATCTCATCTAATGAGTAATTAATGTGTCTATGTTCAAAAAACTGCAGTGTTAACCTTGCACAACAGATGAATGTACCAGTATGCTTTCAGGCTGTGTAAAGGCCATTTTGTAGTTATTTAAGTTACATTAAAAGTTTGCCGTCTATGGGTGGTTCTTACAGCCTCCTGCATTGCCATATGTAAGTCATGAAGGGCACACAGTTTTAACCTTGCCTTACGTGCCCTAACATGTGTCTTATACTGTGAAATGCAATGTGCTCTATTGAACGTTCAGTGCCGTACGCTTAGAGTGTACTGAAGGCGAAGTAAAACATCTTTAAGAATAGAAGAAACTAAAGTTTGACAAAAAAAGCTAAGTTTAGAGAAGGGACATTTTTCCAATTTTTTTGCCTTTTATTTTACATGTATAACAACCTTTTTTCTTTATTCTTGTATGGACTGTTTGCTTTGAATTTTCACTAAATCTATTAAAACAAACTTTTGGACTGAGATTTGCTTTGGCAAGCGTTTGACCCGTGCTTGAACCTGCCTTACGCACCAGCAGCTACAGGGTGAAAGTCTTTTTAATACAGTAAACATGTCACTATTTTTATATTTGGTTTTGTTAAGTTTATAGCCACCAGTTTTTTCTTATTTATTATAAGCAAATGATAAAACAATATACTCCAGACAAAAAGTGCTTTATTAGTCTCGTAAAATATCAAATGTATACTGCTTAGAATTTTTACTTAATCTTAGCCTGGTAGTAGATTTCTCCAAATGGTGCAAAATCCAATTGAACTAGTATGGTAACATCTCAGGAAATTATGTTTTCAAATTGGTGGACAAACGTTCACAACACTTTAGATACTGTTTCGACTGAAAAAGCACAAATTGGAATACATTTATTGAGAATTTGGAATATTGAGTTCCCATTTTGTCAGTTTAAAATTTTCAGATCACCTCCTAGCAATCTTGGTTATCTCAGCAAACAGAAAACATAGGTTAACCATAAATCATGAACTGGAGCAAAAAGCCAGTTACTGCTTACTATCTCTACCTGCTACCACCTAACAGCTTGGGAGGACTTTAGGCTTACACTCTGTCATTTCCCCTTTGTCTTTCATCCACATATTTACTTTGAAATAATTAATTCCTTGGCAACAACATACATTTGGGCATCATTCCCATATTGTTGATTACTGACAATCATGTTACTTCAACAAAGGCATCTTATGGTGCAAATCCCATAGTGCACTACCTTAAAAAGTTTGCTTTTCCAATCCTTAACATGTCCTCCACCACAACATTGTAAAACAGTTTTTTTTTGGTTTTCATAAATTATATGGATCTTGTGCTAAAAACTCAACTGTAGGTAGTAAGTTCATACTGAGAATGTTTTGATATATGGAGTTGATTCTGTATATCAGCAAATAATTCTGAACAGACCCAAGCAGGCTTAGGAGACGAGGACAATTCACATAACTTCAAAAACAAACAAAAAACAATTCTGAATGAGAATAACATTTTTAACTTCTATAAATGTGACTGTACTTTAATATCAAGACCACCTTCCATTCTACCCCAATGTCTTCTGCTCCAGTTAGTGACATCATGAATAATATCTGCCTATCATTACTAATATCATAAGACATACATTGCTCGTCTTGCAACCAATGCTGCCAGAATAGGCTGAGGTTGAAGCTTCCAAACCAAACTCAGTAAATTAATTTTCTGAGCTTTAGTTTTGGCATTGATCACACCTCATAGTGCTCAACACCAAAAGAACATTTTTCTCAAGGAGGAATTAAGTCTGGTGAAAAGGGAAATAGTCTAAAATATCTAATAAGGGGGAAGGAGCAGACTTTAATTGACCTTTTTTAACTCCATTGACATTCCAAAAACTCCAATTAAAACCTGCTTTTCCATGCATGGCTGAGCCTATGTGACTGTCCTTTCCTCTGCTCAAGAGTTCTGGCTGCAGATTTGGAGACAGAGAGAGAGAATAGCATATAATGACAGGTGGTGGTGTGAAGAGGAAACAGGAAAAAGATTAAAAGTGCTCTTCAGATTTCTTCACCTCTTCATCAGTGTGAACTCTAAGAATCCTAATGCACCTTCCATTACTTAGAAGGAAAATTATATATTACCTAAAACTGGAGAAAAGTATTTTTTTTGTGCTTAGAACTGTGCAGAGATTCTTTTCATCTTTGTTGCTGCTGTAGAGAAAACACTGTCTATAGTGAAGTTCAATACTTTGTGTTTTTATCAGTGACACCATAGTCCTGATCCATTGTCAGCAGACACTGTTTGAATTAAAAAGAAAAATAAATAAAAAATAAAATGTAGTGATGAAAAATGTCTGTTAAGTTCATAAACAAATGAGAAAAAAGTAATTCTTGTGAAGAATATTTATCATCTGTCCTGTGAAAACATTCATCCTGGGTATGACGTTAATCTGCATCCAGCCCTGCATGTAGGCCCTCAAATATGCAAGGAAAACCTTGGGGGTTGGTGGTAAAATTTGCACTCCGGCCACCATAAATAAACCTCACACTGGTTTCATTCCATCTGATCTTGTGTGGTGCTGATGGCTACATTTGGGTCCTAATCTGGGATCCTCAGTTGGTTTGTCATGTGGTGGGTACGGCAATGCACTGTATCAGCGTGTGCTTCTAACCTCTCTCTCTCTGTGAAAACATACAATTGGAGATGCCATCTGTGCCATCCAGGGCATGTTCACTCTCCCTTCTACTCCTCATTATGTCTTTATTGTGACTAACACTGCACCTCAAACACCTCTTTTGTTGACACACACCCCACGTCTTCAGCCTCCATCACCTGAGAGCAGGTCACTCCATTTTTTTTCTTGCAATAAGCTTAAACAACAAGGCAGAAACAAGGGCTGCTCTGCCCATCCTTTCTTTTTAAGCAGCTCTTATATATCCTTATCTTTCCATTTAGGGGCTAATGTAAATATCAAACAAAGATGAGGGCAAAACATAGGTAATTTGATTGTTTTATGAATGCAAATTTATTAAGGAAGAATCTGGTTTGAATATTTTACATGTTATAATACATTTAAATCCCTTTCTAAACCAAGGGTAAAATAATCCATAAATGAGTGGGTTCAAAGCAAAGTTGAACAAAACTAAATATGTAGATATAATGTGAGCCACAGGGGATATTATTTTAAATATTAATAAATACTCACTTATATAAAACTGACTGATACATATAAAAACAGTGCCAATTACTATTCCTACTGTGATTGTAGCTTTATTTTGTCTCTCAGTAAATCCTTTCACCTTGTTCTTATTTTGCACAGTCTGAGCTTCATGACTTGTTTCCCTTAATGCTTTTGCATGCTTAATTGCAACAATCAAGATCTTAGAATAGAGGATCAGCATGACAGAAAATGGAAGAATACTGGTAAATACCATATCTACAATACTAAGTATCGTATCAATCACAAAATAACAGATTCCCACACAAATGTTTTTGTCACTACGTAAAATGTTAAATTCCACACAAAAAAACAAAGTAGTGTAACAGATTGAACAAAACCAGCAAATTGCAGCAAATACCCAGGCTCTTCCAACTGTCATTTTTGTGGAATAATGCAGTGGGTAACAAACAGCGTAGTATCTGTCTACAGAAAGAAAAATGAGATGTACAAGTGAAATTGCAGTAAGAGTCATGTAACACAATTTCGCTGCCATACAAGTATTAACTCCCAAGTCCCAGCATTTATTCATTGCTTGAATCAGAGTAACAGGCATAATGAATATTCCAATAAGAAAGTCTGCAGCAGCCATCGAGAGTGTCAACACATTTGTTGGTGTGTGCAGCTGCTTGAAATGAGCGATGGAAATGATCACCATCAGGTTTCCAAATATTGCTAATACAATTGCAGTTATAAAGACAATGTAGAAAACAATGCTGACTGCAAGTGTCTCCTTGACCAGAGAGCAGGTCGTATTTTCTGGAGGAGGACAATAAAGGTGTTCTGCTTCTTTTAATCCCATTACTTGTGGATACTGTTTATTGATTTATCTCAATTTCATTCAGTCCTGGACAAATGAAGTAAAGAAGTATTGAAACATTAAGAAAACTTGCTCTGTACTTAAACAGGGAGGTTATAATCATAAGGGTTTTATCCTATCACCTTTAATTTATAATCTAAAGAACAAGGTGATAGAACAGTCTGTTTACTTCAGAAATCATAAACATGCATCTTTGTATTTCCCTTTGGTATTTTTGGAAATAGCAATTTGATGTTTCACCCTAACTGTACGTTGGCACATCAACTTCTGGGAAAATAGGTATTCCTTTTTTGATGCAAGATCTCATAGTAGCATTCTGTACTTTAGATATTGGAATATTTTTGTTTCAGAAATAGGAGTAAAGAGTAATACAAAGAATTCTGGGCTTTTAAAGACGTTTGACAAAAGGGATTGCTGCAGCTCTGTTTTGTCCTGAAAATGCCTTCTATCATTTGGTGTAGGTCACTTTAATGCATTCCTGCTTCATTCTAGGTCGTTTTAGAGAGAGCTTTAAGACGTCAGTATGCATTGCCTATGCAATATACATAAAATATATAAAACTATATACAATACCATGCCATTGTACCACTGAGGACAGCAATCAATGAGATTAAAATGGAATTCCCTGAGTTTTCCTTAAATAACATATATTATAAGTCTTCAATACTAAAATATGTAAAAAAAAAATATATAGTGCAATCAATATCAAACATTCTAGAATCAATTTCATGTAAAATATACAGCACATATATTATATTTCAAAATAACACATACGAGATGTTAGTAGTTGTCAATAGTCAGTAGTAGTTTAGCAGCTCTGATAAAGAAGCTGTTTTCCAGTCTTGTTGTGCATGCATGGCTAGTCCTGAATTGTTTACCAGAAGGGAGCAGTTTAAAGAAATGAGGTGCCATTGGGTCTCTGAAGATGTTGGAGGACTTCCTTTGACACCTGGATAGGTAAATGTTCCGAATTGCTGGCAACTGTGTGCCAATGATTTATTGGGCAGTCCTGTTGCCCCATTGCAGACACTTTTGTTCTTCTCTCATGCAACTGGAGTACATCAGTACACTCTCCACATTGCATAGATAAAAGTTAACAAGAAGGTCCTCCATCTCTACAGTTTTCTAAGGAAGAAAAGGCATCACTGTGCTTTTTTGATGGTAATTGATGTGTGTCTGGCCCAAGAGAAATATGCTTTGATGTTTACCCTGAGACTTTAAAACTGGAGACCCTCTCCATATGTTCATAATTTATGAGAGATAGACTAGAATCAGCTTTCCTTCTCTTACTGAAGTCTACCACAATCTCTCTGGTCTTCTTTGTGTTAAGGATGAGATTGCTGGCAGAGCAGCAGGTTGTCAGGTTCCTCACCATATCTCTGTATGCCATCTCATCATTATTGGTTGTCACCAATGACTGTTGTGTCATCTGTGAACTTCACAATGGTGTTTGTTGGGTGGGAGGCAGACAGTCATGGGTGTAGAGGGCATAGAGTATAGAGTTCAGTATATATAATGGTGGGATAGCAGTTTTCAGGGTGAGATTGAATAATGTATAATTTCCTAACCTAATATTCTGGGGGCAGTTGGTCCAGAAATCCAGCATCTACATTTAGGGCTTAATCCCAGGATATGCAGTTTGAACATTAGTGCATTGGGAGTAACTGTATTAAAGGATGAACTGAAGTCAACCAAAAACACCTGAACTTACATATTTGGCCCTTCCAGATACTTTAAGGCAGTGTGAAGAGAGAAGCTCAGTTGAACTTTTGGTCCTGTAAGGAAACTGATGCTTGTCCAAGGTGGCGGGGATTGAATTTTTAATATAGGCCATAATAAGTTTTTCAAAGCACTTGGATATCATAGGTGTAAGCACAACTGGTCGATAGTCATTGAAACAGTTAACGTTTTGCTGTTTGGATCAGGTCCAGTTTCTTTCCTTATAGTATAATGACACTGCATGGAAACATTTTGATCTTGTTAATGTCCAGTATCAGTGGCTGGTGTTGATTAGACGTCAATGCACACCTGGCCACATCCCTGCTGCTACAGTATTATTCCTATCAAAGCATGCAAAGAGATTAAGTTCCTCTGCTAGGGTAGGGTTGCTGATTACAAATATGTTATTATTGCCTTTATAGTTAGTTACAGCTAGAATACCTTGACACTGGTCCTAGGGGTTTTTCTTAACACTAGAATTACCAGAGCCTAGAGTCCCACCTTAAAACGCTTCACACCTCTCCGTCACGTCTTTTGTCTTCTAAATTTGTGGCTAAGCAGCAAACAGCAAGCAACCTACTATCACATCCCCCACCGGTACACAGTTTTCTCAGCTCAAGTCTATTTACCTGTGTCTCAGTTGCTTGAAGTTGTATAGAGTGAGAAGTCAAGCAAAATGACACCTTTTATAAATACTATATCGTTATTTCGAACACTTGCGTTTCATGTGTGTTCCGTGCCTACAAAGATCTATGTACACACATCGTTAAAAATGAAACGTTTTTCATGTTTTAGTCATAATTGACAAAATGTAGACATAAAGTTTATAATGTGTGAAGCCTGAAGTCCAAATATCAAAGAAACAGTTTCACAAAAAGTACAAATATAATAGAACAAGTGCGCTTTTATTAAAAAATATAACTACAGAAAAACAATCCGCGTTAGAGTGTGATATTGACACACATTTGCTAAGAGCGTTGTGGGGACGCAATGGTATCAGCTCTTGACTGCTAGTCTGAACTTCACATGTTCGATTTCAGATGAGTCTGTTTTGAAAAGTGAGCTGCACGTATTCTTACTATTTTAAAATAAAAACATACATTTGATTCCAGTCTGTAACAGCCGGTGTAATTTATGATACTTGTAAAGGTTAGCTGTCAGCTTTTTTTTTTATTCTGTTATTCTCTCAGCCGCGTTCACGATCCCAACTCAAAACCCCCGCATTTGACACTGCTGTTTTCTCAGACGCGCTATAACAGAGGCAAACTCAAATCATGATGACTGTTTTACATTGGATCAAGAATGCACTTTTTCCGTCGCTGTACTTTGTATATGTACATGGGAAGCACTGCACTCGTGACCATACGCTGTAGGAAGTAAGTAAATAAATAAAGGTAATAACATTAGATCTGGCTCATACATAAAAATTTTGGTGCATGCACCCAAAACATTAACATTTAAATGTTACTTACATAAAAGCCAGATCTAATGTTATTTACCTTGAGTTATTTACTTACATGATGACGGTTCTACATTGGATCAAGAATTCACTTCAAGAATTGCCATCGCTGTACTTTGTATATGTACATGGGAAGCTCTGCACTTGTGACTTTATGCTGTAGGAAACAAGTAAATGAATAATATCTATATAGTAATAACAGTAATTTTATCATTATATAGCAGCTTCCCTGTCTGCCTATCATATAGTGCCTTTCCTTTCTATCTACCTATATATCTATTCCCTTAGCTGTTTTTTTATATACAGTATCTATTATACAGTGCCCTATGGGGTGCCAAACAGGCAATTACAATGATTTTCGGATTATATAAAGTCATTCCTGAATATATGAAGTCAAAACTTGAATATATAAAGTAATTCCTGAATATATAAAGTCGTCATCAGAATATATAAAGTCATTCCTGAATATATAAAGCCATAATTAGAATATATAAATTCACTCCCGAATATGTAAAGTCAAAGCCTGATTATATAAAGACAGTGTCAGAATATATAAAGTCATTACCGAATATATAAAGTCAGCGTTGGAATATATAACCTCATTCCTGAATATATAAATTTAAAGTTAGATTATATTCATATTGATTGAAATGACTCAGGCACATTTTTAGTAAACTCAATGAGTTCCTACTACAATGTAATGAACTACAGTAAGTTAACAAAAACATCTTCAGAAAAATATATAAAAAAAACCCACTGTTCAGTTAATTCATTCAAAATGATGTATGTGCCTGCATTTTGAACACTATTTATTTATTCTTTTTGTATGGGCGCATTTTTGGACGAACCTCACAAGCCCGATCGACTCTGAGTGGCTTCTGTCGAAGTGAAATGACAAGCATGGAAATTTTATATATTTGGGAATGACTTTATATATTCTAACTCTGACTTTATATATTCAGTAATGACTTTATATATTCTGACGCCGACTTTATATATTCAGGAATTACTTTATATATTCGAGTTTTGACTTTATATATTCAGGAATGATTTTATATATTCTGAAAATCATTGTAATTGCCTGTTTGGCACAGCATATGGTACTGTATAATAGATACATAAAAAAAAGCTAAGGGGATAGATATATAGATAGATAGGAAGGAAAGGCACTATATGATAGGCAGACAGGGAAGCTGCTATATAATAATAAAATTGCTGTTATTACTATATAGATAGACAGGGAGTTCAGGCAGGCACAACGGCAAAGGTTGGAAAAAAAAAAACATTTTCCCAGCGGGGAATCTAACTCAGGTCTCTGAGGTATGGCAAGTCTGCTGCGCTCTAAGTGATAAAATCTTACTGGTACACCACGGAAGCTGTTGCGACATTCTTGAACCTTTTGTGAAACTGTTTATTTGATCTTTGGCCTTCACATATTTTATAGTTTATGCCTACATTTTGTAACATTTATTACTAAAATATGAAAAAGTTTCTGTTTTAACAATGTGTTTACACAGATTACTGTAGAAACGGAACACACATGAAATGAGTGTGTTCCAAATAATGATCTATTATTTCCACTCTAAAACTCAACTTCACTCCCAGATAATCAATCAAGGCATGAGCTGAGAGAATGTGCAAGTTCTAAGTCGGTGGGGGATGGAATAGCCGGCTGCTTTGCAGCCTGATTTTTATCAGCACATTTAGATGACAAAAGACGCTAGTGGACAGCTGTGAACGATTTTAAGAAGCGATTTAAGGTGGGACGGATTTACGAGTTTTTTCGTTATCTCTGGTAATTCTAGTGTTAATAAAGTTGTCCTCAATCCTGAGTTTATAGTTTTTTTAAATTAACCATGGACAAATTTGGAGCAGTGGTGTCACCTGCTCTGTAGGCTGTGTCTCTTTGTTGTATCAAATTCCTGACCTCATTATTCATCCAGGGGTTCTGATTTGGAAATACCCACATTTCCTTAGTTGTGGAGATATTCTCTATACAGTAGTTGTTCAGGAACTTTATAACTTGTGAGCAGCAACAATTCCCAGAATCTATTGGTGTGAATGCCAATGGCCTTGTACCGTGTATCAGATGGAAGTTAAGAGAAAAGAAATGGTGGATAGCCAAGATCTTTAATTATAATTTTGTTCTTCTAAGGAAGCAAGTTTTGTGCATATCCTGAAGAGAAGCCCACTGGTTCCCAGTAATATGTTATGCCACCTTCACCACCTTCTGCACTGCTTTATGATCTTGAGCTGAGTAGATGTTGTACCATGATGGACTCCACTGTGCTCTTTTTTTTAACTGATTTTGCTGAAAATGGAAACACACAGACACCATCACTGAGACAGCTGAGTGCTGGATAAATCATAAACATGCCAGTTTTATCTTAATTGTCCTTTGCCTTTAAGGATACCTGTTGCTTTTCATGTTATAAAACCTCACTGCCTACACATTAATCACTCATGCTTTTAAGTATCAATGTAAATAAAAGAAGTACTAGTTTTTCTTTTATTTCATAATCAATGATTTTATAGCCTCCAAATTTCCTTAATGTTAAACCCAATACCATAAGTTCTGTTAATAAAAATCAATAAACAATAATGCTTAAATTGGACTGACTTTAACTGGTAACATAGTAAGTGCTAATGTAGTGATAGTCACTAATGTTGTACTAAATAGTGTAGTTGTCATGTGTTAGATTCTGATTAACTACAAGAGATGGGTAGTGGGCACAGTGCAGTTGACATACAGCCATTAATCCTGGAAGGTTAATTGCTGTTCTTTTACACCAAGTGTCAATGGGCATATACCTGTAGATGGAAGTAATTCCAAAAATGTTTACTTTTATACATTGTTTTTGCACTAGATGTGTACCATGATATGATAATCACATTTTTCTAAAGTATTTGATATTATATTATTCCTATTAATGTACAGGTTAAATAAAAAAAAATCCAGAACAATCATGCACTATTTCCATGAATAAAACAATACTTACAAATTATCAATAAGTACAAGTTGCTCCTGTAAAGTGTTCTTCTTCCTTGTTGCACTTGCAAATAAACTTTTCTTCCTATATCAAGCCACAGTTCAAATTCTCTTTGAAAGACAATGCTGCAAAAATAAGTATGTTGTGACAAGATTCATTCTTTAGTGGGAATTTAATAAAATACGATCGCCAGGTCTTAGGGTCTAAGAAACAAATGATGTTATTATCTAAAACACTTGATCCAATACAGACAGATAGATGCCTTCTACATTTTTTCTTATTGGTGTCAGTGGTTACTAGCATATGACACGTTAAACTTTTAGTTGGCTTCTTTGCATTAGGGACCTGTGATCCCTTTAACTGGAACGTGAGTATAATACAACAAATAAAGGTTCAATAATTTGTTGGTTGATAGCCTGATCCATTACTTTGGTCCCTTTCTGGAGATAGAACTTTTGAGCAGTGAGATGCATGGAACCTTTCAGCAGTAAGTTTTGTGCTGTGTTAGTAGTCAGAAGTACCTGGTATGGCTTGTTTCTCTTTGGAGTCAGACATTTCATTTGTTTGCAGACCTTTATTACTGCCCAATCTCTGGGTTCAAATTCAAGTGCTGATATCTCTGATGAGCAAAGAAGAGCAGCTTTTACCTGTAAGTATAAAGACTTGAAAGTATTGCTCAATATTAGTCAGTATTGCAATACTTCAATCTGTAATTACTGAAAGTTACTTATGGATTGCATAATGGAGGAGAAAATGAAGGCTTGTTCTAGTGGTTCTCCTATTAATATTTCATGTGGTCTGTTTAGTTGAGGGTACCCTTATTAACAGTAACACTAATGGTAAAACTGATGGTCATTTTAATCCACTTTTTCTTCTGTCTTCGATGGCCAAAATGAATTGTGCAGTTAGTAAGCACAATATACAATTTTCCTTAAATTGCATCAGTTTATTATGTTCAAAACACATCCCCAATCAAAAACTTATCATCTATAGTTGTATATGGTTTTACTATTGTTGTGGCCTCCACTGTAGTGAAAAACATTTCCATCACAAGTAAATAATTACATTATAAAATAAAGAGAATATTCTGAGTATTAGCACATAACCTTTGCTGATATAAAGGTAACTAAAATTCACTTACTATAGCACCCTTTTTGACACCTTTGTTAGCTTTGCTATATATTTTTATTAGAGGGAATCAGGTGACGGAAAACCCTGGAATGTGTCCCATTAATATAGCAACTGATAAGAAGCCAAATGTTATAACTCTCCTGGAGATAACATGGGAAGGACAAGAGGGAGCTAGTAAGGTGAGTACAATGTACGGGTGGGACAGAGCAGGGCAAGGAGGCGGGCATCTGTGTGAGTGTTTTAAATAATGAAAGAAAAAAATTGCTTTGGAATCAAGGACTCCCAGGCATATGCTACTTGTATAAAATATGTACAATAATCATGACAATGTTGAACCAATGCTGAAGCAAAAGGGAGATGCTAAACTTAGGTGGCCATGCTGTGCTTGCCCATAAGCCCCAACTGTTCTATTCAAATCGATATATATGTCTGAACCGACCTACAGTATATATCCAAGCAGATGTATCTCAACCAATATATATATATATATATATCTAAACAGATTTATCTGAACCAATGCATATATCTAAATCGATCTATTTAAACCAATATATATATATATATATTGTGATGCAAATAAGTTTCCAGAAAGGAAAAGAGTTGGGGACTGTCTCCATATAATGTCCAAAATGAAAAAGGCAAAAATAAGCTATCAAAATGATAAATGGACATGACAAAGATGGCGTCTATATACAGTAACAAAATGGCAGGTGGAAATGATGTGGCAGGTGATGACGTTGTGACTGGTAGATGGAAGTGACATCATCAGAGGGTGCCGGAAGTGAAGTGATACTGGAAGTGATGTCATCTTTGGGAGACCGGATGTGACATCATTGAGATGGAGCCAGAAGTGACATCATTGTGATGGCGCTGGAAGTGACGTTGTCAGAGGGAGCCAGATGCAGAAGTGATGATTGGTGGCCATCTTGAGAACCCGGAATTATGAAAGGTGGGTGATTTTTCTTCTTTTGTCTGACGAAAAGAGAGGCATTAATACCACAAATCAAACCCTTGTCTTGCGATATTTCACTCACTTCAGGGCTTGTTGACTGCCTCCTATGCACAGGTGTGACAATATCTAAACCAATGTATAATCTTAGCCAATGTATATATCTGGATGGATGTATTCAAATCAATGTATATATTCAAACCAATGTATCTCAACCAATGTATTGTCACACACGTGTGCATGGGAGTCAGCTAAAGGGCTCAAAATGGATATTTCCATGCCAGACTAGGGGATGGCAGAGTGCACTGATCCTTTCTATTTTTCTCTCCAGACCAATCACGTAAAATTCCACTTGGGCCCATGTTATGGTGTATGGTGTACATTTTGGTTTCCATTATATTTTGTTCGAGACAAGACAACAGATGAACTAAGACAAATCAAAGCAGGTTTTTTCCCTTACTTTTATAACAGTGGTTCATAGCTTAGTGCTAATTTACAGTTTGCAGTGTGGACGAAGGTTCAAAACAATAGCAGGCAGACACCAATTCAAACAAACAGAATTGTTTTATTTCTGACTTCTTGGTGAGTAGAGCGGCTTTGCCTTACAGAGCTCAAGTGCAAAGCCCAATCAATTGGGGGTCAGCTGCATTTTATAACAGAAATCTTGAAAGAAAGCAGTTAGACAAAATAAGCTCAGTTTCATCCAAGGTCACAGAACATTCTTTACACAATTTGTTGATTACAACGGAAAGCAGAAATTCTAGTCTTATGTTTTTAATGAAGCTTATCAGAAAACTTGTCATACATTTGGCATCTTAATTGGACGGTAATCTAGGCACTGCTGAAGCAGCCAGGAAGAGCCAAAACTGCACTCCACACCTGCAGCCCTACTCCATGCAAGCATGCTTCTGTTAATAATAATACCTAGCCACACAGAGAGCATGCAGATTTTCTTACAGAGCTAGCAATAGATTTTAACTTGCATTCCACAACAGCCCTAGGAAAGGATGCTGAGCTGATACCTCAGGCTACTGATTATTTTATGGTTGGACATCTGGGACAACAATTGGGTTTATGGCCTGGGAAAGGGAAACTGAGGCAATATCAAAGAACTGTATTACCTGGGGAATTAATTCATCAACCATTTTGACAGCCAGCCAATCAGGTGCATGTGTTGTGAAACCAAGGCATGACATTTTATTAATAAATATGCCTTGGTTTGAGGTAGACAGAAAGAAGCAAAGAGAAAAAGGAGAAGAAGCAAATAGAAGAAGGAGAAGAAGAGAAATGGACAAAGATGGCACTGGTCATCAAAAGGCATCATGAACATTGATTGCTAAATCAAACGCCTCCCTGGGACATTCATCCTTGTCATCTCTACCTTTTTTCGTAAGCTTTTCCCAAAGACTATATACAGGTATATTCAGACTTTCCTATCAGTACCTATTTTCTAGCATTCTTTGTTCCAGTGGTATTATTATTATTCTTGTAATAAATACCATGCTGCTTTTAACTTTCTATGCTTTGTCTTAATGTCTAGAGTGATTGAAGTAATAAGTTAGATTTCTTTGAGCACCTGGTGACAGCGGATTTTTGCCATTATATCTGTGCTGCAAGGTTTATAAGGCTGAGAGTTAGGGCCACTCAATAGTTAGGGACAGTACAATAAAGAAGGTATTCTTGGCTGATAAATGGCCTATAGTCAAGAGTGTTGAGTCTTTGTATGTTTAAATGTTTTCTGGTAGACCAAAAGTAATATTTAGATCTGAGATATCACTAAAACATCGTATGTTGTTCGTGCGATAATAAGTAAGTCTCTTGAAGTCCTGAGTGACTGTGGTGTTATGGGTCCACAGCTCGTTTTTAACAAATAATCACCGCTCGGGCGGCTTCGTGAGTGGCCATAGCAAGCCACGGGCGATCTGAGGTGTGGGCGTTTCTCACCTAGTGCACCAAAGCAGGAAGAAAGATAGGTGTCACATATTTGTTAAGTCTGTCTGGTAGGTAAAGAGCTCTAGGAGTTATTGTAGAGCAGGGACAGAAGGCAGACATTTTAATAAAATATGTGAGCACTCTCTCTCTCTAAATTAGAAATTAATATTATTTCATTCAGTCTAGTTGTGGACAAAGTATGGCAAATTGCAGTACTATTAATAATTACACCTGATAACGAGGTCAGGATTAATAGTCTAGGAAGAACAACATCCAGAAAATGAGAAACAGTGGCTGCTAGAAAAAGGATATATATATATATATATATATATATATATATATATATATATATATATATATATATATATATATGATTTGACTGAAAGCCAGAAAATACTTTCTTGCATCTATTTCTATAGACTTTCTTCGAACCGGATTGAACTGTTTATGCTGGACTGAATATGTGTGCGAAAACGTTTTTACACTAGGACCTGAAGGAAGCATCAGAATCCTGTTGAAAGAGGCCGTGGGACTGCATCATCATCATCATCACCATCATTGTCAAGTACTGGACTAAGGACAAGACAACTGGACACTGAGAGACAAAAGCTAAGTGTTCTTTTCCATAAGCACATAATATGGGATGTATTGCATGCAGAGGGAAGCTGGTTTCTGAGGGCAAGACAAGATAGTTTAAGACACATTTGTAGGGACTTCATAGCGCCCAAAGGAAGAACAATGATCAAGACAATCAAAAAGACTATGAGGGAATCACTTTGTCCAAAAGGCCTAGACAGATAGGTTATGCATTATTTTGCATTTGTTTTCATTTTTGTAGCTTGTATATTGACGTGTATAGCCCACTATGCTAACTAAACTAGGTGACTTACAGCGATGTTGATTCTGGGGTGGGTTAAATGTCAATATAATGTCTTGTGTTTTAATGGTAACTTTGAAACAGGCTATTTCCCTTCACCTTTTTGAGGCCCATTAGTTGGGGGTCATAGATATTTTCTGTGCTTTGTGGGTGATGGAAAGGTGTAAAGGGGCATTAGTTGAAGGCTAGTGGTGAAAAAGCAGTAAAGAAGCTTGTAATGTGCTATGTGAGTACAAAGAGGGGGATAAATGGAGTGCTGGATGCCCTAAGGACTATAATCAGTCACTTAGAGGCAAGAAGCTGCACTGCAGGGAGCTGCACAACAGTATCTGTGACTGTGGAAGTGATACTCCAGCAAGAAAGCAGTTAGCATTCCTCTGGTGCCGTTTATAGCTACCATAGTTAGGAACTGGGGGAAGTGCATGTCTCAGAGGGAACCACAAAACCAGGAATATAACATAAGGAATTGGACATTAAAGCTAAATTAATTGGATAAATTTCAGCTACAAATTCTAAACTAGAATGTCAGATTTCCAGTTTTGTTATGTAATTATTTAGTGAGTAAATTGGGTCCAATAATGTGTGTTACAAAATAAGGTAAAGAAAGCTTGAACAAAATTTAGAACAAAATAGAACAATTAAATTTAGTGAGGTTGTTGGGCCTTTTGACAAACTGGTAACCTACATTGTATAAGATAAAGTTCAGAACTGTAAAGTTTATCATAGTAAATTCATATGACACTATGGAAATGTCATATAATGTACAATGCAGTAGATAATAGTTATGGGAAAGTGATCACATTAGAGAAGGACACTAAGAATTGAAGGAGGCATTTCATATGAACACCAAGTAAGTGGTATAAGCCAAAAATATTTTTAGTGCTCAAGGAGGGAACAGGAGAGGGTGCCCGCCTGTTGGATGCAGCTTCCAGTGGTGATCTGTTGGATGGAAAGACACTTGATACCCCATACAGGATGTCCCAATTTATTCTGTCCAGAATTGGTGGCAGTCGGATCTCTCTACTGATTGGATAAATTGAGCAGGGGAAATTACTTTGGTTAATTTGATAGTTGAGATGAAGTCCTTGTTTGAGGAAACGTATTCCTTCCTAAGACCGGGTATTTAGTTATCAGATGCAAAGACATTATAAAACATTTCTGTTGTTTACATAGCAACTCCAATTGTAATTTAGATAGATGGACTTGTGTTTAGGGGTCCAGGGGTGGAGTAAATAGCTAAAATTATTTAGGTCAAACATAGTAATGTGGCAGACACTAATTTGTAATTGACAAACCACTTGAACTTGGAATAGATGTTTAAGATTCAGGCAATCCAGCTTCCATCTTTCATACAGTATCTTTGGCATTTGAAGAAATAAAGATAAGAGCTGCAGAAATAACAGAACACAACAGGAGTTACTAGCATCAGCTAGCCAAGGATTCAGAATGCTTATGGAATCATTATGAAATGACAATGGCAAATTTTGCAGTATATCTGATGGGATCTTAGAATAAGAACGGCATCTGCTGATAATTTTTTCTTTTTCTGCTAATTGTAGGAGCTGTGAAGTACATCAGATGTCCTTGGTAAGCCAAATCTGCTTGAGGGACTGAGTACTTCGGCAGTAGGAGGCGACTGGAAGGGCATGGGAACATACTACCAACCCGGATGGCCAAGAGTTTGAAGGACTCAGAGTTCATCTTTAGTTTGTCTGACCAAATTAGGGGTGGAGTGTTATGGTGTATAAAATCTGTACATTTTCCTATCAGTACCTATTTGCTAGTATTCTTTGTTCCAGTGGTATTATTATTATTCTTGTAATAAATACCATGCTGCTTTTAACTTTCTATGCTTTGTCTTAATGTCTAAAGTGATTGAAGTAATAAGTTGGATTTCTTTGAGCACCCGGTGAAAGTCTGATTTTTGCCATTATATCTGTGCTGCGAGGTTTATAAGGCTGAGAGTGAGGGTGCCACTCAATAGTTAGGGACAGTACAATAAAGAAGGTATTCTTGGCTGATAAATGGCCTATAGTCAAGAGTGCTGAGTCTTTGTATGTTTAAATGTATTCTTGTTGACCAAAAGTAATATTTAGGTCTGAGATACCACTAAAACATTGTATGTTGTTCATGCTGATAATAAGTAAGTCTCTTGAAGTGCTGAGTGACAGGCTGTTGTGTGATTTAACTCTTTCAGGGCTGAAGTCAACTTTTGTCAAAAGGAGGAGTTGACAATGGTAATCAACTGTAATCTGTGACAAAACCAATTGTTATGTTTTAGTTGGACTCTCATTGCTAGAAGGAAAATTAGCTTTAATGGTTTGACCGAGATTTCCGGCACTCATGTGAGTATCAAGGTGCAAACAACGGCAAAAATGTCACTGACATAATGGTGATAGATCAAAGCGAATGGGTAAAGCAAAATACTCAGTGGACAAAGTTTTGCCTATTATCTCTGAACTGGACTATGACTTGTCGGACTCCGATTTTGATACGAGTGATCGAAAACAAATGTGAGGTTCCAGCTTCAGCTTACTGGTCCCCAGCTAATCATGGTTTTGAACAGGTTCATGTAGCTGACACACCTATGGCACTTGTTCGCCAGGAGGACTGCCACTTAACAATGATCAGAGGTAGAAACCTGATTGCAATGCACTGCGACCGTGGCCGCTGCTGCCAACACGCAAAGACAGCCTGGCAGCAAGCCTGCCACACATTCTTGGCAAACTGGCAGCCGCAGCATGCAACAACAGACGTTTTACGTTGATTTCTGTATGAAACCATTGCTTTCAGAAACTATGTTTTTTGGAAAAAAATATTCAGCCCTCAAAGAGTTAAAGTGCTAAGGGTTAATCATTGTGTGTGTGTGTTCATCTTAAAGTGCAACAGTAGATCAACCCGATAACGAACTTGACGAGAACATTTACCCTTGAGAAAACAGGTAAAGGGTAAGTAGAGGGAAATACTACAATAATACAGCCCAAAAACATCACTTTTGGTTCCTGCATGGATGACATCACTTCTGATTCCTTCCCAAATGATGTAATTTATCTGCCTGGTTTTAAAACCTCCATGTTTTTGTCTGCCTGGGAGTTCTGTTTTGACTGATGTTTGTAAAAACCTATTGTTATACTACATTTTTCTTTAATATTAATGTCACTGTCTCTATGCTCACTGGTATGGATTTATTCACATGTGCATGTTAAATTTGGCACACAGGGGCTCAGCAATTAGAATTGCTAGCCAAGCATTGGATTAGATAGCCAAAGACAACTGGAGGATTGTATAGTCAGCTTAAACACAAGATAGTGTATTTCTGTCCTCTGTCAGCACAAAATCTTCCTTCCTTATTGGGAGAATGAGAACCGGCATGTAAGCACTATGATATTTCTGTATTTTGTGGAGGAGGAGTTCGGCCCTTGTTTGGAGACAGAGAAGACCAGCAAGTGAAGCAAGACATTATTTAAAGGCTTGGACAGCAGCCAGACCCTTTGAGGCTGAGTCGGTAAAGTTCCGAAAAACCTCCCAGCGTGGGGACGAGAAAATGGCAGCCTGTGTTGATCCAGATTCCCACCTGGATAAAGTCTGTCCATATGCCTCCCGTCTGTAACCGCGTTAACCGTCAGTAAATGTAAGCTAAAGTATATTTTTTCTCATGTGATTCTTGTACCGCCGTAATCACGATGGGAGGGATTTAGCCTTTTCTGGTATATTACTATATTGTTTAGTTACTTAATATGCCACAATTTTAAAAGAACACATTTCCAAGAGAGCTAATGCCTCTTCAGGAAACACCTATAAAACCAACTCTTCTCATTTTCACAGCCAATTTCAAGTATATGGGTGGCTGCACCCAAACCTTTTTGCAGTGTGGTCTGAGTCTTTTCACAGTGGCATAGTCAGCAGGATGATGGCCTCTATGAGGAACTGGGAGCAGGACCGGACAACTCCAACCCTTGAGGGTTCAGGTGGGAAAATACCGTACCCAAGTGGCCAAGTATGGGGTGTGAGTTGCGAGACAGGAGGACCAGGCACAAGCTCCATCCCGGGGATCATTATTAAATACAGTCCAAAAGCAGAGTGCGATGGGGGCTGAATGAATAGAGCCATGCTGGAAAGGGAAAGTGCCTGAGGCTTGTTACGGTCTCTCAAAGCAGAGCCCATTAAAGCCACACAAAGACAGAGACCTGTAATAAATGTGGGGATCCCGGGGCCAGCAGGCGAGGAAACTATTGTGGTAGAAGTTTGACCCAGAGCAGCCAACCTACTCTCAGGCATTCAGCATATAGGCCAAAATCCGGTGCTGGCTAAGGCCAGACATCCACAATGCCCGACAGATAGTAGAACAGCTTACCTGTTTTTTCCTAATGAACACACTACCCAAGATGTCTTGCCCAGCTGGCCTGAGAACAATCTTTCCAAAACATGATAGGTCTCATTGAGATCATTGAGAAACATCAGGAGGCTTCGTACTCTGGGGAAACTGAGCAGTCTCGGTATGGAACCCAGCCAGTGTGTGCCCTGAGCCTGAGCCCCGTTGTCACCACTTGCAGCAAATGCTGAAGCCCCCAATTGCGTGACAGCATCTTCTACTCAGCGATGAGGGGGTTTGCAGATGTATAGGAGGGGAATGGTGGTGCTCTTTGGTTAATCCCCTATCACCCCCTTATATAGGAGTGGTAATTGTGAATAGGTATAAGGTATTGGCTCTGATGGATTCCAGCAGCAACATCTCTATTGTAGCTTGTCGTTTCATATTGCTGCAGCAATAGTTAAAGGGTAAGACCAATCTGACCTGTGTCATTGGCTATGAAGAATCGCAGAAGAAATTAACCGTAGTGGTCCTTTCAAATGCTGCATTTCCAGTGATACTCAGGTGAGATTCGTCTGATAATAAAAGCAGGTTTAACACTTTAACTCTTAAATTAAACTTTGGCCTAGTAATGGACAGAGAAAGGACTTCCCAAGCTGCCTCCACACATCGAACTGGCTGAGATGCAGCCCCCCGGAGTGACATGGCTATTCCTGGGACATCGCATGATGAGACGCCATCATCAGACACTGCGACAGAACGGGATAAAACCACACCCCTTGAGGTCGCTCTGGATCCTCTCTCACAGTTGCACTTTAAATTTAAGAAGACCTTGGCTTCCTTTAAGAGGGAACAATGGAATGACGACTCCATCAAACTTGCAAAAAATACAGTGGTTTTGGTCAATGGCCATTTCACTCAGCATCCTATGCCACAGGGTCCTCACTTTGTATCAAATAAAGACCTTCTTTATTGGGTAGCAGATCATGAGGGGGAGGTGCAGTCACTGCTGTTAGTCCTACGGTCCTACTGGTGGCAGATACGTGAACTAGCACACACCCACCTCCTGGGTGCCCATCTGGGAACCAAAAAAACCCTGGAGTGTATTAAGCTCTGATTTTATTGGCCGGGAATAAATGAGGTGGCTCGCCACATTTGCATGTCTATTCCGGAGTGTGAGCTGCACCAAATTCTCAGAACAGACCATGCTCATCTTGTTCCTATTCTCCTTATTGACATACTGTTTGAACACATTGGGGTTGATTTAGAATGACCCCTAGAACCCTCAGCTAGAGGACACAAGTACATACTAGTCCAAATTATGTTACCTGATATCCCGAAGCTGTTCCTGTGCGCTCAGCTAACTCCAAAGCTATCGCATGGGATTTAGTAGGGGTCTCTGCACGAGGGGGTATCCCTAAAGAAGTCCTGATGGACCAAGGGACGCCCTTTACCTCAGAGACATTCAGGGAAACTCCCAAGTTTTACTTAAGATAAAGCATTTAAAGACCTCAGTATATCATCCTCAAACCATTGGTCTAGTAGAGAGATTCAACCAGACCCTCAAGCAGCTGCTCCACTAGGTGGTCAATGAGGATGGAAGGAACTGGGATCAGCTCCTCCCCCTTTGTCCTTTTTGCCTATCGGGAAGAGTCACAAGCCTCCACTGTGTTTTCACCTTTTGAATTATTATATGGGTGACAACCCTGGTGGATTTTGGATATCTTATTAGAGTGTTGGGAGAAGGAGGTCTTCCCCTCCAGAAATATTCTAGAGTATAAAGCATAGTTACGCAATAGATTTGCAGAAATTCACCCTATTCTAAAAACACACATAGAAAAGGTGCAAGCAGCACAGGTCCATCATTATGATCATGGCACACCTCTGCGGGACTTCTGCTCCGGAGAAAGTGTCATGGTCCTTGTTCCCACCTCCCGCTCTAAACTATTGGCCTATTGGCAAGGCCCCTATGAAGTTAAGGAAAGGAAGGGACTTGTGGACTATTTGCTGAAACAACCAAATCCATGACCAAGTGAATGGGTATATCATGTGAACTTGCTCAAGCCGTGTAAGGACAGGGAGCCGGACTCCTCCTCCAGCCAGCCCTGTTCCCTCTTTGCTCACAAATCAGAACTTAATTTCGGACCCAATTTGACTGCCAAACAGCGATGGGAGCTGGAAACAGTTATCCTGTCTGTCCCCAAGGTAGTGAGTGAGAAACCCAGACAGACCTCCCAGATTGTGCATGACATTGTGATTGAAACCAGGGTGGTCATTCAAGAATGCCTGTATCGACTCCCCAAGGAAAAATGTGCAGAAGTGGAACTGGAGATCAAGCATATGCTGGAACTAGGTGTGAGAGTAAAGTCATGGTCCCTGGTCCAGTTCTATTGTATTGGACTCTAAGCCTGATGGAAGTTGTAGGTTTTGCAATGACTTTCGGCGGCTTAATTGAGTTTCCCAATTTGACGCCAAGCCAATGCTGCGAGTGGATGACCTCTTTGAGTGACTGGAACAGGCTGAATTTCTGATATGATGAAGGGGTACTGGCAGGTTCCTTTAATGGACTTTCTTTTTTTCCTCTTCAGATCAAACATGGGAAATTCTGCGTTGGCTCAATAACATCACTTCCAGTTCCATGCCCAATAACATCACTTCCAGTTCCTACCCGGATGACATCACTTGCAATTCCTGCCTGGATGATGTAATTTCCCCTTCCCGGCTTTAAAACTGCCATGATTTTGTCTGCCTGGGAGTTCTGTTTTGACATGACATCTGTAAAGACCTGTAAAACCAACTCTTCTCATTTTAAGAACCAATTTCAAGTATACGGGTGGCTGCACCCAAGCCCTTTTGCAGTGTGGCCTGAGTCTTTTCACAGTATACATATAAGAATGTATCTATACAAACCAATTAATATATTTCTCGACCAATGTATATATCTGAATGGATGTATTCATGAGTGCAACCGGAAACAGGTGATCAAGCACCTGGAGCACTTCTGGGTGGGCCAAAAAAGGAGCCAGCAAACCCGACCACTCAATGGCCAGAGTCGGGTGGAAGGAGGACAAAGCTTGTGGAGGAGTGGTGGTAGAATTTGAGAGAAAGAGAAAGGAGTATAGTGTGTCTTGTGCTTGAGACTGTGTTGTGGCTGGAGGGGTTATGGGGGAAGACGTGCCCTCCAGCTAAAGAAAATAAATAGCTAATTAGTTTTACACGTGCCTCTGTGTTAATCTGTGTCGGGTCGGGCACAATATAGTGCCTTTTCTTACAATATATATATATCTAAACCAATGTATCCTAAACAATGTATATATCTGAACCAATATATATACAGTATATATCTGAAAGGATGTATTAAAACCAATGTTTATATTCAAACCAATGTATCTGAACCAATATATATATATGTATAATATAGTGGTCCCGGTCTGGATGCCCAGGAGGACCGGAGGAGGGCTTGTGCCTCCTCCAGACCGAGAGGGGGCGTCCGCCCTGGTTATGTTGGGGGCCTCGGGTAAAGGGCTTGGAAGCCCAGCCCTGTAGGGACCCGTGGCCACCGCCAGGCGGCGCCCCAGTGCCTAAATATCCCGAGAGCCCAGCACTTCCGCCACACCAGGAAGTGCTGGGGGGAAGACTTTGGGGGACACCCGGATAGCTGCCGGGAGGAATGCCGGGAACACCTGGTGCTCATCCGGGAGCTGTATATAAGGGGCCGCCTCCCTCCAGTCATTGGCAGAAGTCGGGTGGAAGAGGACGGAGCTGGAGTGAGGACTGGAGGCGGCCAGGAGAGCAAGGCACAGAGACTGTGGACGCTGGCCCGGACACAGACAGGCAGACATGTTGTTCATCATCCAACACACTGTTTATTTACAAATATTTACAAACTTTGTGCACTCACAACCCCAGTGCCTCTTGCACCGATTCCCCCAAGTCCAGGCCTCATAGGTGTTCCCGGAATTCCTCCCTTGGCCACGCCCCAGCGTGGCGGAAGTGCCAGGCTGTCCTCCCGGCAGCTCTCCGGGTGTCTCCCAAAGTCTATGACCCAGCACTTCCTGGTGTGGCGGAAGTGCTGGGCTCTCGGGATATTTAGGCACTGGGGCGCCACCTGGTGGTGGCCACGGGTCCCTACAGGGCTGGGCTTCCAAGCCCTGTACCCGAGGCCCCAGCATAACCAGGACGGACGCCCCTCTCGGTATGGAGGAGGCACAAGCCCTCCTCCGGTCCTCCTGCGTCCCACAATATATATATATATATATATATATATATATATATATATATATATATATATAAACCAATTTATATATTTACGACCAAATCTTCTTTTTCTAAACAACCCCTCATAACACACACACAGGGATTTTAGCAGTGATCTAAGAATTGAAACTTGAAAAATGAAAAATGTTTAGTCCATCTATTACAGAAGAAAAATAATTTCTCTACTATCCTGTGAAAACTTTTGACTGTTGTCCACTTTCTCTTCTAGTCCTCCATTAGCTTCATTGTGATTTTCTATTAACATTGCAATAAATGAATCATCCAGAGCAGTAACAGATGTCAAGTTTTACATCACAGAATACAGAAGAGACTTTAATGCATTGACAGGTAAAGACTAAGTTGTCCATGTAAGGAAAGGGTAATGATTTTCCTTCCTTCCTCTTCCATGAATTAAATATTTTCATTATATTGTATAAATAAGAGAGGTATAAACAATAGAATATGACTTCTCCATTATTTGTTTTTGCTCACTGTGTTCCTCTGCTATTTTCTAGCCTACAAACATGCTACTCTGAATTGAAGTTCTTTCAGAATCTGGGAAGATTACGCAGTTGCTCACCTGGGATTAAGATTAGATATAAACTGGGACACAAGTTACAGTATGTAGTCAAAGAACAAAACATCCTTATGAAACATTATTTTTAAATTTTACAGTTAATGATATTTCTGACTAAACTTAAGAATATGGACGTGTTCGATGATATAAAATGATGCTGAAAAATAATCAAAGATCACACTGTTAGAATTCATAACTACAAATGATTCAGGAATGGTAACCATTTTCTTGGGGGATTTTGCAGAGGGTGCTTTAGCTTTTCAGTCACCTTGGGTGAAGCCCCTGAAAGTACTGTATGTAGAGGTCTTCACAGAATACACAATTCCTTCAATGACACTTTCTAATAAAAACATATATTACATAAATAATATTAACAAAACTCATAAAAGAAGTACTTATCAAAGCATGGTTAGGGTACATGTGTGAAATCAGTTTACTTAGCTCTTTATTTATTGCATCAGCAGCACTTAAAAGTCTCAGTTAATTCAGTTAATTTATCTTGTAGCTGTTATTTCTAATGATACTTTCTTCATATTTACATTTCTGAGTATGCACGCTTTTCATTCTTAAATTAGAAGGTGCTTCGTCATGCCTCTCTGCATAGTAACTGCTCTTTTTGTGCAGCTTGTATCTGTCCTTATGCATTCAAGGTATACTGTAAATATAAAACAATAATTGCAAAGTGTAGGTGGTTTAATTGTTTTCTGAAAGCAAATTTATTAAGGAAGAATCCGGCTTGAATATTTTACATGTTATAATAAATCTAAATCCCTTTCTAAACCAAGGGTAAAACAGTCCATAAATGAGTGGGTTCAATGCAAAGTTTAATAAAATTAAATAATCACTTACATGTAAAGCCAAACCAGACTCTTTGATAAATAGTGATGAAAAGTAAATTATGTAAAACTGTCCAATAAATAAAAAAAATGTGGTAATTACAATTCCTATTGTAATTGTAGCTTTATTTTGTCTCTTTGTAAATCCCTTCTTCTTCTTTTGTATTGTGTTAGCTTCACCTTTTATATTTCTTAATGCTTTTGTATGTTGAATTGCAACAAACAAGATCTTAGAGTAGAGGACCAGCATGACAGAAAATGGAAGAAAAATATTAAATATCATATCCACTATATAAAATATGACAAAATAAAAAGTTACATGAAAACAGAACCCTGCACAAATATTGTTGTAACTAAATAGAAAAGTAAACTGTACATAAAACATCAAAGCAGTGTAAGAAATTGCACAAATCCAACAGATTGCAGCAAATACCCAGGCTCTTCTGACTGTTATTTTTGTGGAATAATGTAGTGGGTAACAAACAGCATAGTATCTGTCTATAGAAAGAAAAATAAGATGTGTAACAGAAATTATAGTAATAGCTGCATAACAAAATAAACCTGCCATACACGTTTGAACTCCCAAGTCCCAGCATATATCCATTGTTTGAATCAGTCTAACAGGCATCACGAATACGCCAATAAGAAAGTCTGCAACAGCCATTGAGAGTGTCAGCACATTTGTTGGTGTGTGCAGCTGCTTGAAATGAGCGATGGAAATGATCAGCACCAGGTTTCCAAATGTTGCTAAAAGTATTCCAGTTATGAAGATGATGTACAGAATGATGCTGACTGCAAGTGATGCTTTGTGTAGAGAGCAGGTTGCATTTTCTGGAGGAGGACAATAAGCTTGTTCTGCTTCTTTTAATCCCATATTGGTGAATATATAAAAAAGTTACTATTTGTTGATTTGTTCAAATATAATTTATTCAGAGACTGCTGACACAGATGGAGTAAGGATGTACTGAAATGTTAAGAAAATCTGCCTTGTACATAAACAGAACAGTTATAATCATAAGGGTTTTATTTTATCACCTTTAATTTATACTCTAAAGAACAAGGTGATAGTACTCTCTGTTTAATTTTAAAATCATGAAAATTCATCTTTGTTTATCCCTGTGGTATTTTATTTTATAGCAATTAATGGTTCACCTTGTTTGTACATTGGTTCCTCCCTTTGTGGAATAATAGTTATTCCTTGTTAAGCAAGATCCCAAGGTAGACTTTTGCAATTAATGTATTGATATATTTTTGCCGCCTCTCTGTTTTTCACTGAAAATGCCTCACATTATTTAGTGAAGGTTACTTAAAAGCATGGCTGCTGGAGTCTGGGTCTTTTTTGGAGACAAGCTTTTTTAGAGACAGGCTTGAGGGAGCTCAGTATGCAGTATCTGCAGTACCTGAACCTGCTTTTTTCCCTCTAAGGCTACAATGTTTATATGGCCACTGACGTCACTCACAATGTTCTACCTTCAAACTTTATTTTGTTTTCAGTGAGGCAATGTAACAGTAGAGAAGCCCACCTCACATAGATAGGATGAGGCAAAAGGAAGAAAAATGCCCACAGCCATGAAAATAGTGAGTGGGAACTCCTTTATCACACCAAGTCAGAATTCACTCAGCATCTGAGATATGAACTGCAGTCCAAAGTTGGAGTTATCTCCATCCACTGCTTCTCCTTAACAGAGCTAAAGTCAGTAGCTGTAGTACTGAATGAATCTTAGAGTCAGTCAAATTACTTACTAAGAAGTATTTTTGAAAATGCATTTTTATAGCTGAAATGTGCTCCATGAGACTTCTCTTTGATTACACTGTTTTTAATGAATGCAGCCAGGTTCTCAAACAGGCTTTGCCTTACATGCTGCTAGCATTCTAGGGAAGTACAGTAGTACCTTGAGATACGAGTGCCCCAACGTACGAGTTTTTTTAGATATGAGCCGTCACTAGGTCAATTTTTTGCCTTGAGTTACGAGCCAAAATTCGAAATATTAGCCATCAAAGAGCTTGTCGCCGCACATTCCGAGGAACTGACAATGGAGGAGTTGACGGAACTACAGACGCGGCAACATACGGAGGTTCTGCAGGAGATCGGTATCGCGGAGGAGGCTGAGGCGGAGGAGGTTACCTCATAAAGTGAGATAAAGGAAGTGTTTGCAATGTGGGAAAAAGTTTTTAACTTTAAAGAAACATTTTGAAAAAGTTATAACTGATAGTGCAGGCGCTATTTAATGACACTTGCCTAACGCTTGACTTTATTGAAAAGAAACCATGAAAAAATTGCAACTGATAGTGCAGCAGAGCTATTTAATGACAATTGCCTAACTCATTTCAGAAACATTCTAAAGGGGAAGACTAAACAAAGCTCCTTGGATAGGTTTCTTTTGAAACGCCTTGAGAATGAAAGTGAGGAAAGCATGGCAAACAAGAAAAAAAAAAACTAGTGAAGAAGAAAATTAAGTTAAGCAAAAGTGAAAGAAAAAAACATTACAATACGCTAAATGGCTTCACCAACATCTGTTTATTTCTTGAGATTCTCTTTTATGTATTTATTTTTATTTTGTTTGCATGCAATATTTGTTCATTATAAATAATACATTTTTCTTATGTTGAAAACATTGGGGTGGTTTTTTGGGGTCTGGCATGAATTAATCTCATTTCAATTAATTTCAATGGGGAAAATTGATTTGAGATACGAGCACTTTGACTTACGTGCTCGGTCATGGAACGAATTAAACTCGTATCTCAAGGTACCACTGTAGTTGGTTTTGTCAGACAGATGTTATAGATGTTTGTCATTGCACTGCACATTTACTTTGTAAAAGCATGCTGTTTCAATTAAAAAGTTATCATTGCTGAACTTTTTAGTAAGCTTGTTGCAGATGGCATAGTGTATTTGCCATACACTTATTTAAGGAAGTAGCCAGCTGAGGACCTGTAGGGCATCCATTTCTCATCTGGTAGGATTCAGTTTGGCCTCTTGTCTCAAGACAATAATTGACTCCTTTGTATGAAATCTTGTTTTTTGGCAGTCTGTCACATGGACTAATCTTCACTTCTGGAAAGAACAATAGACTGGTATTTTTCTTGAGAAAGCTGCTTCATTTTAGCCATTATTAAATGCAGACTTGAACTTTAGTAATGAGAGCACACTTCAACCAAGGGAAAGCCAATTTAATTTAGCAGAATAACAGGGTTCAGCTCTGAAAAATGGGCTTTGTAGCCATATGTGAATTATAAATGATAAATCATTTATTTCAATCTGTAATGGCCATTTACAATATTGGTGATGTGTTTACTATGTTTTTAGTCAATTTAATGCTACTTTGATAAAGAAAAAGTATTCATTTCTGTTAAAATATTTACATTTTTTATTTTATATTTATTTGATTAGCAGATGCTTTTATCCAATGCAACTTAAAAAACAGGTCAGCATAATCAAGTAAACAGTCTGGCAGACTGAGTTACAGGACAAGGGTACAAAATTGATCATCCCAAGTGAAGAGCTCCACATTACTTTCAATTCCTAGATTACAAAACCTAATAGTTAATATCAATTAGATAGAAATTCACCAAACAAGAAAGTCTTAAATCACTTCTTAAATGTATAGAAGGACTCAGCATTTCAAACGAAGGTGGAGAGTTCTACACATGAAAAGAGTCTGGATTGAGATTTGATACCATGCAGAGGTGGCAGTCTGATGAGATTTGATACCATGCAGAGGTGGCATCACCAGATGTCATTCAACAGCAGACCTGAGTGGTCAAGAAGGAGCGCAGGACCTCACAAGTGTCACCAATAGGTGCTGACACATTCAATACTCTGTAGTCAAACATCAAGGATTTGAACTTATTATATGGTGCTATAAGAAACCAGTGTAGTAATCTGAAGAGAGTAGTGATATGTGCCCACCATGGGCTGGTTGAACACCAGACATGTCACTGAATTTAAAATTATCTATAGTGGCTTGGAGACACATGCTGGAACTTCTGCCAGCTGTAGTTTCAGTAGTCCAGACATGACCAGTTGTTGTGTTTGATCTTGCAGATATTGTACAGAGTGAATCAGCTGTTCATCAGTCATCACCCCAAGGTTGCACACTGACTGTTAGTGACAGTTAGCCAAAGCTGAACAGAGATGTGGGGCTGAATAAATGGAAGGGCTGGGATAACAAAAACGTCCAATTTGGCTAGGTGGAACTGAAGATGGTGTTCCTTCAACCATGCTGCAAAATCAGTGTGAGATGCAGAGATTCTTGATAATACTGTGTGATCCTCTGGAGGTAAAGATATACACAGCTGTGTATCATAAACTTATCACTTATAGGAAAAACCATGGAACTGGATGATAGGTCCTAGTGAGGTGGTGTATAGAGGGAAGAGGACAGGGCCCACCAGTGATACTCGGTGTATTCTCGTGCTTGCCTGGTGCACCTTTTAAATCTCTTTGTGCCAGGACACACAGTAGAATCGGCTGAAGAGATATGACTTAAACCACCTTAAGACAGTCCCAGTGATGTCAAGGTCAGATATAGTAGCAAGGAGGATCTGGTGGTCGACTGTTTCAAAGGCAGAGGACAGACCTAGCAGGATGAGCACAGATGACATGTTGGTAGCTCTGGCCTAAGTATCAACAATGGTGAGTACAGCTGTCCTGGTGTGTCCCTTCTTGAATCCTGACTGCTTAGGATCATGCAGTCTGTTCTGTAGAAGAAAAGATGAGACTTGGTTAGAGACAGCACATTCCAGTGTTGTGGATAGAAAGGAATGGATAGAAGAGACACTGGTCTCCAATTGCAACAACAACAATATTTATTCATAAAGCACGTTTTCATACAAATGATGCAGCTCAAAGTACTTTACAGGATGAAGAAAGAAAAGCACATATAAAAATAACCTAAGTAAGGTCCGATGGCCAGGGAGGACAGAAAAAACACTTCAGAGAGCTGGAGAAAAAAAATATCTGCAGGGGTTCAGAGGCAATGAGACCACTAGGCATTCTACCTAACATAAATGATCTAAATCAGTCCTCGGTTTTCATGCTTTGTCTCCTTGAAATGGGTTGGGAGTGGGATTTTTAAGGTTAGGGATTATTAGAGCCCATTTGAACAGAGTAGGAGAAATGCCTGTGCTGACTGAGGTGTTGATGACATGTATAACCGCCAGTGATACCAGTGAGAGAGAGATAGGATGGAGGAGATCTGAGGGAATGGGGTCAAGTGAACATGTAGTGGGGCTACAGAAGAGGAGGTTGGAAACATCAGGGGAGGAGAGTGGAATAGAATAAAGTCTATGTTGAAGTTTGAACTGAGGGACCTCATAGAGACCATTGAGAAGCATTTCATAACTTCACTTTAACTTAATCTATATACTCTGCATGTTCAATCCATCATAATAACTATTCATAGTGGCTCTAAAATCCATACTAACCCCTACTCTCTCATCTGTTTCTTTATCCGTTTCTTTGTGGTGGCGGCCTGCGCCATCACCCCTACTCAAAGCATCATGATGCTCCACAATTGATGGACTGAAAGCCATACGTCTACGTGACCATCATCATCAAATCCTTCCGTGAGAACCCTAAATACAAAGAGGACTGTTTCATTTATGTTAGGTAGATTGCCCAGAGGGGACTGGGCGGTCTCATGGTCTGGAATCCCTGCAGATTTTTTTTCTCCATCCGTCTGGAGTTTTTTTTTGTTTTTCTGTCCTCCCTGGCCATCGGACCTTACTTATTCTATGTTAATTAATGTTGACTTATTTTATTTTATAACTGTGTCTTTTATTTTTCTATTCTTCATTTTGTAAAGCACTTTGAGCTACATTTTGTGTATGAAAATGTGCTATATAAATAAATGTTGTTGTTGTTGAATTGGGTGTGCTGATGGATTGGATTTCTAAAGTAAAACCTTACATGGAAGAAAATTGTGTACCTTGACATGGGTGAACATACAGGAGAGAGATCTCTGGACCAGAGAGAAATCATGGCCAGAGGTTTGTAAAATGCTTTCCCTTGGTTGCAGTGCTATCATTACTAAATTTCAATTCTGCCTTCAATAATGGCTAAAATTATGGAGTTTCCTCAAGAAAAATACCAGTCTATTACTGTTTTCAGAAGTGAAGGTTATTCCATATGACAGATTCCATACAAAGGTGTCCATTGCTGTCTTGAGAGAAGAGGCCAAATTGAATCCTACCAGGATAGAAAAAGATGTAGAAGATGCAAAACTGCACAAGAGAATAAATTCATCAGAGTGTGTAGTATGTGATATGGATGCCTTACAGTTCCTCAACTGGTGGCTTCCTTAAATAGCACATGGCAATTACACTGTGCAATCTGTGACAAGCTTGCTAATAACTTCGCAATGATAACTTTTAATTGAAAAAGCATGCTTTCACAAAACAGGGGAAAACCGAGCCCGGCCGGATCTCTCACATACTATCCCAAAAAATAACACTAGATACGAACATTAAACATGTTAAGGCAGTAAAAAGGTAAGCGTGACCAGGAACAACAACATAGAAGTGACAGCATGGCTAGACACAAGAACCATCTCAAAAGCTTTGAACAGTGCGCTTAAATAATTTATATGTATATGTCTGCCAAAAGTTTGTTGCAATCCCTTCTGTATGTTTCAAAGGGGCATTCCACCTGATCATGTGGGTAAGTAACTGCAGAACAGTCTTAATGTCTATTTTTGAAGAATGAGACATGAGACATGGGCATGCATGCCGGTGAAGATTCAGCAGCATGGTGCTGTGTTGGACTGTCTCCTGCCTATGGATGTTACCTCAGATGAGATGAGATTAGCTTTACTTTGAGTTGTGTGAGATCTCCATGCTTGAGACCCATTCTACCAGCTCTCCCTGCCAAGCTGGTTGTCTGCTTGCTGCTATGGGTGAATTGAAGAGCTGTTCATCGAGGGAAAAACACAGCTGTGTTGTGGGATGTTTCCTGGGTTTCAGGGCTGGCTGTTGCTGAGCTCCCTCCACCTTTGGTTGTGATGGCCTTAATCAACACGCACTCAGTTTCCAACAAGGCCTTTATTTTTAACAAATTGTTCTGAAGTAAGAATCTGGATTTTATGTTTGTGACTGAGACTTGGCAGCAGGACATGTTTTTATTCATCTCAATGAACTACGCCCACCATACTGCTCATATATCAGCACACTGTGGTTATCCTTGCAGTAGTTTACGGTCTCTTGGAGGAAGAGACAACCCATTCAAACCCCACAAAGGCAAAGACCTTTGCAAAGGTGGGGAGCCCTGGGTCAGCAGGTGAGTAAACTATTGAAGTGGGAGCTTGACCCAGAACGCCAACTTGCCATTAGGCCCTCAGTTTATGGGGAAAATTGGGTGCTGCCTACGGCAAATAGAAACAACGCCTGACAAGGTGGTGGAACAACTGGCCTGTTTCTTTTGCTTAACGCCATTCCCGAATATCTCACCCAGCCGCCTGGGAACGATCGTTTAATAACATGAGGGACCTCATAGAGACCATTGAGAAACATCAGGCAGCTTCACACTCTGGGAGAACCGGGCAGTCTGGGTATGAAACCCAACCAGTGTGTGTCCCTAACCTTGGGCCCTGTCATCACCAGTTGGGGAAAGCGCCGAAACCACCAATTGCTTGGCAGCATCTTTTGCTCAGAGATGAAGGGGTCCACACAGGTGGAGAGAGAGGGGTAGTTTGCACTGGCTAATCCCTTATCAACCCCTTACACAGAAGTCGTAATAGTAAGTGGGTATAAGGTACCAGCCCTAATGGATTTCGGCAGTAAATAATCCATTGTTGCTCGCGAGGACAATGGCTAAAAGTTAAGACCGATCTGACCTGTATTCATGGAGATACCCATCTGTACAGGTCTGCCTACGGTTTCATTGGCTTTGAAGGATCGCTAAAAATTAATAATGGTAGCGGTCTTTCAGAGTCCACCCTTTCCAGTGATACTTGGGCAAGATTGGTATGTTAATAAAAGTGATTTAACATGAATCACCCCTAAACAAAGATTGTGCCTAGTAATGGATGCGGCAGAACAGGATGAACTCATGCCCCTTGAGGTCGCTGCAGATCTGCTCTCAGCCAGCTCTATACAGAACATCTGCACTTTCACTTTAAGCAGACGCCAGCTTCATTTAAAAGAGAACTATGAAATGATGATTCCCTAACATATCCAAAAAATGCAGTTGTTCTGGTAAATGGCCATCATACTCAACATCCTTTACCACAGGGGCCTCACTTTGTACTAAATAACGACCTTCTTTATTGAGTAGCAGATAATGATGGTGAGGTAAGGTCGCAGGTTAGTCCCACAAACTTACTGGCGGCAGGTTTGTGAACTAGCACACACCCACCTCCTAGGTGTCTATCTGGGCACCGATAAAAGCTTAGAGTGTATCAAGCTCCAATTCTACTGGCCAGGAATAAACAAGGAGGTTCGCTGCTTTTACATGTCCTGCCTGGAGTGTCAACTGCTCCAAATGCTCAGGAGGGACTGTGCTCATCTAGTTCCCATTCCCCTAATTGATCTTCCATTTGAGCAAATCGGAGTCGACTTAGTAGGACCCCTAGATCACCTCGGCTAGAGGACACAAGTACATACTGGTCCTGGTAGATTATGCTGCCTGATATCCCAAAGCTTCTCCTGTGCGCTCAGCTACCTCCAGAGCTGTTGCACAGGAATTAGTAGGGTCTTTGCATGAGTTGGAATCCCTAAAGAAGTCCTGAGGGACCAAGGGATGCCCTTTACCTTGAGACATTCAGGAAAATGCCAAGTTAATTAAGATGAAGCATTTATAGACCTCAGTATATCATTCTCAAACTGACGGTCTGGTAGAGAGATTTAATCAGACCCTCAAGAAGACGCTCTGCAAGGTGGTCAACGAGGATGGAAGGAACTGAGATAAGCTTCTCCCCCTCGTCCTTTTGCCTATCAGGAGTCCCACAAGTCTCCACGGGTTTTCACATTTTGAATTATTATATGATATTATATACCCTGGGGTATTTTAGATATCTTAAAAGTGGGTTGGCAGGAGGAGGCCCTCCCTCCACATATTTTAGAGTATGTCACACAGTTACGCAATAGATTCTCAAAAGTTTGGCCTATTCTAAAAACACACATGGAAAAGGCATAAGCAGCACAATTCCAAGGTTATTATAGTTTTGTGTTTTTATATTCATTTTAATTTCTATATTTTTTCTGACACTAATTGGAAATTCAGTTTAGTTTTAGTTTTCCTTCATTGTATATTTTAGTTATAATTTAGTTTTAATTTCACAAAGGCATTTCTATTTTATTTTTATATCTATTAGTTTCAGTTTTAGTTTTAGAAATTATAGAATGGTTAAACAGCTACTATGGAGTTTAGTTTTGACACAACAGAACTGTACACTTAACGGATGTGCATATATTATTAGTTTAATGTTTGCATAAGCTTACTGCACTACATGATTTACTATCTGGTTTTGTTTTTGTCTGATTAAAACACGCATAATCAAAAACAGATACTGAATATGAACAATTTTATAATTTTTAAAATATTTCCTATGTCTTTTGTGCTGAACAAATATGTGCTGACTGTTGACACTTTTCATGTCCAGAATGGGCCAATTTGTAATGAAATTTAGGTGAATTTGAATGTTTGAGGGGACACAGCATTTCCTGCTCCAAGACAATGTGCTTATAATGAATGCCTTTACTAGTGCATTCAAAAATCTCCCATACTGGGCTTTGTTATTTTCTACCAGCCATACTGATCTCTGATTCCGTCTCAGGGACTTAAATTTATAGACAGAATTTTGCCACCTGCAGGCCTGAAAAGATATAAAAATCAGAAAATAGATTCTACTGTGTTCTGACAGGTGTGATCATGGAAATCATGGGGGCTTAAGAAGAAATGGACTCTTAGCTTTGAATTAGTGTGCAGACCCCACCTAGTTGTATAGAGGGAAACAAAGAAAACAAGCATATAATGTCAATGTTAGGGGTAGTGAGACTTGAATAGCCCATCCATAAGAACAGTAATCCCATAATGAGGCTAGTAAGAGCAGATAATAGATGTATGGACTGCCACAAAATGACAGAGACAGTATCTGAGATTAGGAACAATATATACATTATATAAACCTGTTTATCCAGAGCAGGATCGCAGGAAACCTGGAGCCTACCCCAGCAGGTTTGGATGCAAGGCAGGAAAAATCCCTGGTATGCAATATGTATGATAGGCTGATGTTAAGAACAAAAAGAATAAGATATTTCAAGTATCTATTTTGAGAGAGAGAGAGAAAAATTGAAAAAAGGGGACAGTTATCACTGCACAACAATTTTTTAAAAGTTGCTTCCTGAAAAGTTTTTGCTGCATGTGACAGGTACCTACTGGGTAAGCACAAATATAGTTTCGGTTTTACTGCATCACGTAGGACCTCTGAGAAATCAACATTTACATGTTTACTGACAGTAACATATTTAGTCATGTTTATGTTTTGCATAAGCTATTAAATTCAACCGAATTAAAAGTGTTTTGCTCCTAATTTTGTTTTGTATTTAATGTCTGGTACATCACGTTGCAGTGTCTAACAGTAGTCAGCAAGCATTGACGGATTCTAGTTGCCCTGGTATCGTTTCTCCATCGTAGCAATGTCCTAGTGAAAGCTTTCACTGTGTTCGCACTGACAGCACCGAGATTTGCGAGGAAGAAGTCTAAGTGTGAGTGGAGGAAATGAATCTTGAGTCACATGTTGAACTTCATTGTCTTGTATGCTTTGAGAAGTTTGTCCACCAGCTGAATTGAGTTTGGGGCTCTGTAATTGCCCAGAAAATTGTCAACATCATCTTTAAAGGCTTTAAAGGCAATTTTTCCGCCCAACTAACAGATCTTCAAACCGCTTGTCAAGCATAACATGTCTGATCTGGGGCCAACAAAAATGTCCTCTTTGATCTTGGCGTCAGTTATTCTTGGGAACATTTGTCTTAAATAATGAAAACCTTAGCCTTCCTTGTTCAGTGCTTTCACAAAATTCTTCATGAGTCCCAGTTTTATGTGAAGAGGAGGCAAAAATATCTTTGCCGGGTCAACAAGCGATTCATGTGCCACATTTTTCTGTCCTGGAACTAACTTTTTACGGAGTGGTCAGTTCTGTCGAGAATAGTGCGACTCTTTGGCATGGCTGTCCCATTCACAGATGAAACAACAGTACTTTGTATAGACAAGCTGCACTCCTAGTAACAGAGCAACAACTTTAAGATCTCCACAGATATTCCAGTTGTACATGCTATACTGGACGTGCTTCAGTAACAGTTCCATATTCTCATATGTTTCTTTCATGTGTGCTGCATAGCCAACAGGTGCTAAAGGATAAACTTTGCCATTGTGTTGCAGAACAGCTTTCAGGTTTAACATTGACGAATCAATGAAGAGACGCCACTCTTCCGGGTTGTGATCACAATCCAAGTGCGAGAACAATCCTCAATGTCACAACAGAAACAGAGACTATTAACTTGTGCAAAACATTTGGTAATATCATGATGTCGGCCTCAAACACAGAAATTTTCGTACCCAGCAGCTCGGCTTTTGCTTTTACAGACAGTCTCTGACCAAATTGTTCAATTCTGACTGTGTTATCAGATGTGGATTGCCTGATGAGCACGGTTCAAAATCCGGGTCAATGTCACTGTCAGTACCCTATATTGAAGTTTCTTCATCTGGTTTGTCTAAGGTCCAGTCCTCTGCTGGTTTTGGAATTGGAAGACTGTTGTCATGTGGCATGGGTCTCATTGCTGAAGGCAGATTAGGATATTCAATTGACTTCTTGTTTTGGCAAGATTTGGTTTATTCAAGATATAGCAGAATGTATCGCGCTGTTACATTGACAAGACATATCGCCCGAAATCAAAATGTCTATAGCATCAAGCTTACTTACTGTTATATTGCTACAGATACTATACTGTACTTTACAATACAGATAATATACATACACACTGACTATCTATATAAACCAAATGAGCAGGATTGGTGTATGAAAGCCACCTTTATAGCATACTGAGACAGGGTCAAGCTCGTTTAGACCTGTCGAGGCATGCCCAGGATGTCAGCTTCCACAGAACAGCTTCCAACCTGGCCTGATTCCATGCCTGGACATGTCCAGGCTGCACAAATCGTTGTTGATAAGTCACTTATGGGAGCGAAAATATTTGGATACAAATATAAGAAAAATCATGACAAAACTGAAACGGTACTTGATGGGTAAATTTTGATGTGATATCCGTGATCAGCACCCAAAAATCTATAAGAAACACCGAACAGTGTTCAAGAAGACAAAATTTGTTTTGCAGTGTATATTAAAACATAATTCTGCTACTGGATTATTTTAGCAATACTGTATCAGGTATTTTGAGCTGAGAATATAAACTGAAAATGATAAATTAATAAATATAGAATAAATACAAAAACACATTAGTGTTTTTAGTTTTTCATCAGTTGGCAGACTCTCTTCACCTACCTACCTGTAATTCAGTGGAGACATTGCCAGCTCGGAATTTTACAAGGTTTGTATCGCTGCATTGTTAAACTACTTTTTAAAGCAAAAGTGATTGGTCAGCAACAATATGCTCATCTTGTATGATGGCCTAGTCAGTCTCGATCAGGGCTGTTTTATTTTCAGAAAGGATTTCTCCTGTGCGAAGTGGCTGGTGAATTATTGTCAACAAAACTCAGCCACCTGAGAAGTAAAGTGAAATGTTACTCACTCGTGATTTTTCTGTCCATATGGCAAAGGTTTTGTTGACCAACACATTCCGATTTCAGGCATTTGAATCTTGATACAGAAGAAGCGCAAAGAAAGTAAATCGCTCTCTATTTCACACGCTTTATGTGCCCAAATTCAGCTCGCTCTGTCACTGCAAATGCTGTGTGAATACCCGCCCTCAGTCATCAGCTGCCATTCCCTGGATAAATTATATGCGGCCGGCTTGTGAGGGATGACTTTCTGTTTTAGAGTTAAAAGTTACAAGGGCTATAGACTAATGGCAAGAATATTCATTTAAAATGAAAACTAAAAGCATTTTTAATAAATTATTATTTTATTTCAGTCTTTCCAGCTACTTGAATAGTTTTGTTTAGTTTTAGTTTTTCATTTTGATTTTGTTAATTATTTTATTTCAATGTACAAAAATGTTTTTTAATAATAAATTCAGTTTTGATTTTAGTTTTTGTTAACTATAATAACCTTGCACAGGTCCGTAATTATGATCATGACACCTCATTGAGGAAGTTCTGCTTCAGAGATTGTGTCATTGTCCTTGTTCCCACCTCCCACTCTAAACTATTGGGCCATTGGCAAGGCCCCTACCAAGTTAAGGAGAAACAACCAAATCGTTGACAGAGTGAGTGGGTATATCATGTGAACTTGCTCAAACCATGAAAAGACAGAGAGCCTGACCCTCCTTCCAGCCAGCCCCGTCCATCTTTCTTCACAAATCAGAATTTAACTTTGGACCCAATTTGACTGCCAAACAGCAACGGGACCAGGAAACAGTTATCCTGTCTGTCCTTGAGGTGGTCTGTCTCCTGAGGCAAAAAGCAGAAATGGAACTGGAGATCAGGCGCATGCTAGAGCTAGGTGTGATAGAGGGAAGTCATGGATCCTGGTCTAGTCCTTTGTATTGGTCTCTAAGCCTGATGGAAGTTGAAGGTATTGCAATGACTTCCGCAGCTTAATCAAGTTTCCCAATTTGATGCCCACCCATTGCCATGAGTGGACAACCTCCTTGAACAACTGGGACAGGCTGAATTTCTGACAACTCTTGACATGATGAAAGGGTCCTGGCAGGTTCCTTAAACAGAATCCACAAAGAATAAGACAAGTGTTTAGCATCCCTAGCAGATAATGGTAGTGTCATGTTCTTCCATTTGGGTGACATGGGGCACAAGGTGAAGTGCCCCATACTTATAACTCTTATAGTGCTGCCTGCCTTGATGACGTTGCCATCTATTCCAGCACATGGAAGGAGCACCTACAGCAGGTCAAAGCAGTATTGCGGATGTTAGGGAAGCCAGTCTTCGTATTAATCCAAAGATGAATGAAGCAAAAATATTTAGGATACCTGATGAGCCGGGGTACTGCGAGGCCACAGTGTACCAAAATAGATGCCATCGTGAATTGGCCCTGTCCGAAACCAAGAGTGTGGTCCAAGCCTTTCTCGGCTTAGCAGGTTACTACTGCTGGTTTGTACCCTGGTTTTCTGAGAGAGTGATGCCCTTGACTAATCTCACAAAGAAAAGGACTAAGAACAATGTGGTATGAGATGATAACACAGAAGCTGCATTTTGTGACCTAAAACAGGCCCTTATATCGGCACCTATTTTGAAGGCTCCAAACTTTTCTTTGCCTTTTATACTACAGATGGATGCTTCTGTCACAGGCCTGGGGGCTGTGCTGAGTCAAAGTGTCAATAGTGTTGAGCACCCCATCGTGTTCCTGAGCCGGAAATTGCTGGAACAGGAAATCAGATATGCAACAGTGGAGGCAATCAAATGGCTGATTACACAGCTGCGGTACCACCTCCTGGGTCACGTGTTCATCTTGGTTACGTTACAGATCACACACCTTTACAGTGGATGGCCTTGCAATAGGAGTCGAACCTGTGGTGATTTTTAGATCTGCAGCCTTATAATTTTTCGGTTGTTCACCGATGAGACTTTCTTCACATCAACGTCGATGCTCTTTCTCTGGCTCACAACCTCTCGGTCAGGAACGCCCAACCTGATGGGTCTAGGCTGATGTGGAGGCTGTGTCAAACACGTGTCAAACACGTGTGCATGGGAGTCAAAAAGTATAATTACATGCCAGACCAGACGGTGGAAGAGTGCACTGATCATTCCTCTTTTTCATCAGAAGACCAACCAAAGGAAATTTCACCTGGACTCGATGACGGCATTACTGGTTCTGCCCCTGATGACATCACTTCCCAAAGACAGCACATCCAGTTCTGGCCACAATGACATCACTCCCCCTGGCCAACTTTAAGACTGCCACGTTTGCCTCTCTGTTTGTTATATTGTTGAACTGAAGTTTGTTGAGATCTGTTTCATTTGAACCAAACTTTCATCGTTGGCAGCCTATTTCAAGTATATGGGCGGCTGCCCCCAAAGATTTTCCTGTGTTTCTCAAATCCTTTCACAATATATAACTCTTTTGAACTGCAAGTGATGAATGTTACTTGGCATAATGTGTTGAATTACTGACCTAATGGCCCTACCAGTTCTCTCTTATATGAATTTTCAGATTTTTTAATCCGCCATTATCAAACTGGACAACATCATTTTGGTTGGGGATTTTAGTCTTCAAGTTAATGATCCTTCGTGCAGTGGAACCTCTGAATTCAGGAGCATTACTGAAGCTTTTAATTTAAAACAGTATGTTTTAAGTTCTACTCATAGAGGAGGGCATATCCTCAATCTCGTTTTTTCTCACGATATATAACTGTTGAATGCATTGTACTAAAAGGACATCACTTTCAGTGATCATTAATGTATTGTGTTTAATCTGTCATTTAATTCTGGCAACGTTCAATCTACTCTGGCAAGTCAAGCATGTATTTTTAATGAAACGTTGCACAAATCTCTGACATGTTTTGCAATGCTGCTGTTGTGAGTGATAATGTTGAGATACTTGTTTAGTCTTTAAATGTTCATTGTACTGATATACTGAATAAGGTTGCCCCTCTAAAATTGAGACACAGGGCTATTTTTAATACTACACCTTGGATGGATGGTAATATCCGTACTTTTAGACATAGTTGCCAGCAGGTTGAGCGGTTATGGATGGCCACTAATTTGGACGTTCATCGCGTTCATCTTAAAGATCTACTTTCTGTCTATAACAACATGCTGAGAGCAGCCAGGTCTTCTTATTTTGCTAATTTAGTATCTAATTACAAGTGCAACCCCAAGGTTCTGTTTGATACAATATCCAGCATTGTTTCACCAGCCGAATGTAATACTTTGGTCTTTTCAAACAGTAATTGTGATGACTTTCTTAAATATTTTGTTACTAAAGTCACAAATGATAGACCTACTTTTCCTTCAAAGTCTCCTACTTTAGGAGCTGGTCCTCCATTCTCCTTGTTTTATAACTCTCAATCCAGTATCTCGATGAATAATTGTCTCTGATTAGGAAAATTAAACACCAGCACTTTAGATGTTTTACCATTTTTTTTAAAGTTCTTGACTCTTTTAACCACAGTCTGGTACAGTATCAGTTATTAATTGGTCTTTGCAGTCTGTCTGTGTCCATAGCTATTTTAAAGATGCTGTTGTTTGTCCTTTGTTGAAAAAAAACTAATTTTGATCCTTTTATTCCTAAAGGTTATGGGCCAATTTCTAAATTCACACGTTTCTCAAAAATTTTACAAAAGGTTGTTGAGCAACAGGTTTACCTTGAGAAATATAAGCTTTTGGATTCCTTTGAGTCAGATTTTCAAAAGCATCACTGCACAGAAACAGCTCTCTTCAGAGTGTCCAATTATTTATTAATGATTGCAGATGTAGGCAAGTGTTCCATGTTAGTACTGTTTGATCTTAGTTCGGCCCTTGACATGATTGATTTTAAGATCAACTTTTAGCCTCTTAAACCTCTGTGGTTATCGCTAGTTTAGCTTTGGCTTGGTTTACCTCATATTTATCTGATAGGAGTTTCTCGATCTCTGTGGGTGAGTACACTTCTTCTTCTGCTTCTTTGACTTGTGGGGTGCCCCAAGGATTAGTCCTCAGACCAATCTTGGTTTCACTGTATAAGTTGCCTGTAGCTCAAATTATCAATTGTTTCAATGTTATCTCCTACTATTTTTATGCCGACTATATCTAGCTGTATTGTTCTTTTAAGCCAAAACAACTAAACAAGTTGTCTTCTTTGGTCAACTGTCTGAAAGAGGTCAGTAATTGGCTACTAACCAACTACTTAAAGTTAAATGCTTAGAAAACTGATGTTTTAAACTTTGTCCCTCCGATCTTCACCCAGTAGTCACTCAAAAACTTTCTACCATCTCCACTTCTCCTATCGCATCCCTAATTAATTTAGGTGTCATATTTGATCAGTCTTTGAGTTTTGATCCACGTTTTTCAGTCATTGCTTTTTTCATTTAAGAACCATATCCAATTTGAGATCTGTTGTTACCAGAAATGGCTTATCCATGCTCTTATCTCATCACATCTGGATTATTGCAATTCCCTCTTTACAGGGCTGAGTAAAGTTGGTTTATGTCATCTTCATTCTGTTCAAAATGCAGCTGCCATGCTTTTAACACGTTCAGAGAAATGGACCCATATCCCCCCAATTTTACACTCTTTACATTGAACCCTGTGGAATTTAGGATTAAATTCAAAATTCTGGTACTTATTTACAGAGCTCTCCAGGTCAAGCTCTCCAATATATCACAAACCTCGTTCAGTACTATACCTCGGGCTGCTATTTGAGATCACCTTTTGTTTCCTCGTACCAGACTAGACATGTGGGGTTCACATATTTCAGGCCATTGCTCCAAGGTTATAGAGCAGTCTTCCACTGATACAACTGTGTTCAAACAGGCATTTGGGCAGCACTGCCATCTGCATGTCATGTCTTTTATACTGTCCTTGTTTTGTATGTTGCTTTGATATTTCATTTTATTATATGTTTTATTTTTCAGCGCATTATGACTTTTGTCTGTGATAAATTAATTTTTACTTACTTACTTACTTTAAGTGCTTCCAGAAACTGTTTCTCTTGCATCTTCAACTGTTATATGCAAAGCATAAGAAGCACAAGAAGGAGCGTAAAAAGATGTACTGTCATTTTAAATTCTTCTAAATCTTCACTTATGCTACTTTTCGCCATTACAAAAGGGAAGGAGACCAATATTTGGAACTTTTACATGATAACAACATTAATTTCATTTCTGCCATTTATGCAACTGGCTCTTCCCTGGATCTTATAAGGACGAGAATAAATGCGTTAATTGGGTCAGGACCTTTCAGAAATTGTTCATTAAGAGAAGTCCTAATGATAAATGGCTGTACTGTCTAAAGACATTCAAATTGGGGAACCTATGGATTGAGTGAGGATAAATGTATTGGATCTCTTCATTACATATAACTAGGGAGTAGTCTATAATTAGTCTTTGCAGACTACTTTACAAAGTTGCCAGAGGCATATGCTTTGCACAATCACAGATAGAGAAGTTAATTGAGAACATTATCAGTAATTTAGGAGTCCTTGACGTCCTACATTCAGACTGGGGGTGCATTTTTGAAAGTAATGTATTCCAGGCCATGTGTACTGAGCTAGGGATCATGAAAACCACACAACAACCCTGTATCTACAGGGTGATGGGTTGAGAGAGTGGTTTATTCGCACCTTCACAATGCAGCTGACTTTTGCCACCAATAATGATTAGCATTACTGGAAATCAGCATCTGCCCTTAATTTTAATGGCATGTCATTCTGCAGTAAAATAGTTCAGTTGTTGTACACCTGAATTGTTAATGCTGTGACCTGAGTTAAGAATGCCTACTGCAATGGTGTTGGTCCTGGCTGAGGACTATTTGTCAATACACCCTGGCCCATAATATACAGGACACCAGCAGGGTAGGTTGGAAGTTGTACATATTTTTGCTTGTGAATGTTTGCATAAAATGTCTTCACACAAAATATATATTTTTGAGACTGGGGATCATGTGTGGGTTTACAGTCCTAAAGGAGGAAAGGCCAGTTTTCTAAACTGGAGAGTTCACAGGTGTGCCCTTGCTATTTTGGAGAGAGTGGGTGACATTGTGTACTGGGTGCAAGTGCCTCACCCAAGGAGAAGGGATTTCTCCATCAGAACCAATTAGTCTTTACTTGTGTGGGGACCATTTGTCATTGGATTCAATTGAAGAGATGCCCACAGGTTCTATGCCATCTCATCCTCATACTGTCCATAGTCCTCAGATCTCATACTTTTCAGGTTTTGCTGAGACCAGATACTTAATTCCCAAGAGGTCAACATGGCAAACCTGCCTACCTGGCCGCTATAAAGATTTTGTGTTGCTTAGAGAATGAGGAGCAGAGAGTAGAGCAGTATAGCTACTGGTCAGCCTGCCTGCCTTGTGTTTGGGGAGCTGCTTACTTAATAAAATGTCTAATACAATTATGCTTTTTGTAAGTGAGAAGACCCCTTGCATTGTGTATGTGATTTAGAAAGTTGGATGCTTTAGAAGAAATTCTCATGCTGAGTGATCATTAAGGCAACAAATGCAATTAAAAATGACAGCATTCAAGTAGGATGGTCATGGATATGTTTGTTTGCTCACATGGCATTGTCTCTTCTGTATAAAACATTTACCTAAACTCCAAGTATGACACTGCTCAGTTCACGTAAATGACATCTGTAATAGAAAGCCCACTGGAAAGCATTACTTTTATATGGGGAGGGTTGTGTGTATGAATTTAGTTTCAATTCTGTTCTAATTTTTCTCATTAAAACAACAACATTTATTTATATAACACTACACTAAAATGTAGCTATGAGAAAATCAAAATAATGGGCTTGTAGCAGTTTCTTAAAGTGCTCCCCTGTATTAGCCTGGCAAATTTTTATCGGTAAGCTATTTCAGATTTTAGGTGCATAACAGCAGAAGGCTGCCTCACCACTTCTTTTAAGTTTAGCTCTTGGAATTATAAGCAGACAATCATTTGAAGATTTAAGTTTATGATTTGAAGTGTAAGGTGACAGGCATTCGAAATATAGGATGGAGAGAGATTATATAAGGCTTTGTAAACCATAAGCTGCATTTTAAACTAAATTCTAAATGGCACTGGTAACCAATGTAATGACATAAAAACTGGAGAGATGTGCTCAGATTTTCTTTTCCTAGTTAAGATTCTGGCAGACTGCATTCTGCACAAGTTGCAACCGATTGGTGTCTTTTTGGGTAGTCCTGAGAGGAGTGCATTACAGTAATCTAGTCGACTGAAAACAAAAGTGTGAACTCATTTTTCAGCATCTTGCAAAATTTTAAGGGATCTAGCTTTTGCTATATTTCTTAAGTGAAAAAATTATATCCTGGTAATCTGATTAATATGCGATTTAAAACTTAGGTCACATTAAATAATTACCCTAAATTTTTATCGCTGTTTTGACTTTTAAGCCTAAGCGATCAAGTTTATTTCTAATACCCTCACTATATCCATTTTTGCCAATAACAAAGATTTCTGTTTCCTCCTTATTTAGTTTGAGAAAATGACTACTCATCCACTTAGAAACACAAGTAAGATATTGGGTCAGTGAACCAAGAAAGCCAGGGTCATCAGGCACTATTGATAAATACAGTTGTGTGTCATCAGCATAGCTGTGGTAGTTCACATTATGCCTTGAGATAATCTGGCCTAATGGAAGCATGTAGATCGAAAAGAGCAGTGACTTAGGATAGATCCTTGTGGAACACCATATAGAATATCATGCACCTTCAAGTATAATTACCACAAATAACAAAGAATTTTCAACCTGTTAAGTAAGACTCAAACCAATTTAAGACCCTGCTAGAGAGGCCCCAACCACTGACTAAGGCGATTTATAAGAATATTGTGATCAATGGTGTCAAATGCGGCACTCAGATCTAAAAGGATGAGAACAGTTAAACAGCCTATGTCGCATTCACCCGCAAGTCATTTACTACTTTAACCAGTGCAGTTTCTGTACTGTGATTTTTCTAAAACCCGACTGAAACTTGTGAAGAATAGCATGTTTATTCATGTGATCATTTAGCAGTATAATGACTGCCTTTTCTAAAATTTAACTTGAGAAAGGCAGGTTAAAAATAGGGCTAAAATTGTCAAAAACAGAGGAGTTGCAGTTACTTTTCCTGAGCAGGGGTTTAACAACAACAGTCTGGAAAGAACCCCATATCTAATTATGAATTTACTGTCAAGCACACTATCAATTAGCACATCGGATACTTCTTTGAAAAAGCTTTTGGTATTGGTTCAAGGACGCAGGTGGAGGGTCTTAGTTGAGAAATTATTCTGTATAAATCAGGTAAATCTATCCTGGTGAAAGAATTTAATTAACTTAAAATGGAATACTGGGGTTTACTAAGATCAGTATTGGGGGATGCATTATATTATTTCTAATATCATTAATTTTGTGATTAAAAATATAGCAAAAGCCTCACAAGTTTCACTGTAAGATTTTGGAGGCATTCCATTGAGTGACCTGGTTTAGCAAACGATCAACAGTAGAGATTAAAACTCTTGGATTACCAGTATTATTATTTATAATTTTAATTTTCAAGACAGATTATGTTGTTGTATTCTGTGATTTTAGCTTTCTATATTTCATAGTGAACTATCAGTTTAGTTTTTCTCCATTTATGCTCAGCTCTCCAGGTCTTCCATGGTATAACAGCTGGAAGATTTTTAACTGTCTTTTCAGGAGTAACTATGTTAGTGGCAGCTCTCACTTTAGCATTACAATTTCCTACCTTACTATTTACATTATTATCACTATTGTACACTACAAATGGACTGGCTACTTAAAATTAGCAAAATTTGAAGCTGCATGTGAATTAAAAAGAGTTTTTAACAATATGCTTCTCATTCATCATAGCTATCAGTATTTGTACATTAAATAGTAAGAGAAAATGGTCTGATAAACCACACATCAATTTTTAATCTTTTAGTAATCACTAAATCCAATATGTAACACCCCCAAAAACCCCGTGTGTTGGCTGACTAATGTGCTGGCTCATGATTGAAAGAGTGCAGGAGTTTCATAAATTGTTTTGCTTTCGGGTCACACTGATTATCAATATGAAAATAAAAGTAGCCAACAATTAGAAACCTAAAAGTCAAGAAAGTATTACTTAAAATCATACTTTTATGCTTTTTATTTTTTTCTTTTTCATTTCATATTTTAGCCAATTTTGGATGTTTTCTGATGGTTGTAGCCACATCAGTTGAAGCAACGACATTCATTGTCAGTTATGTGACATATGACGTTATCTTGCTTTGCCAATAGAATATAATAGAAGTTAACATCTCATGTCTAAATTTATGGATTAAATACTAAACAAATTATATGCTGTGTAAAATTTTTGATTAAGAATTTTATAAAAGGTTTGGCTGGAAAACTTTTAATTTTGCTATTGAGACTTTGTTTTTGTGTATGAGGTACTTTTGCTTTCCTTTCACTTTTGGTAGCAATCTTTAGCCTCATTCTAGATTATTACTTTGATAATCCTTCAATGTTGTGTTTTTAGGTGTATAGTGCTGAAAGTCCCAAGAATAACTAGATAATTGCTGAATTGCTTTATTGACTAATAAACACAACCAATTAATTAAAGATGATACAGAATGACCACAATACAAAATGAATAACAGATTAAACTGCCAAAGGTGCTGCAGGTAGAGGTTCTTCAGGGATAGTAGACCTATGAGCGAGAAAAGCTGTTCTGTCAGCACTTTCACTGGGGTAATATCGTAGAGCCATAGTGGCTTTTTGTCATCAGTGTGATGCCTGCATAGTCAATTAGGGCATTCTGGGACAATCCATAGTGCTTTTACAGCAGTACCGGTGAGGAAAAATCTTTTGGGACTCTTCTTTAAAATACCTTTGGAAATTGATTTGAAGCCATAGATTATTTTATAAGGTTGCCACAGGCATTTGCTTCGAAGAATCAAAGGTAGAGGAATTAATTGAGGACATCATCAGCTGTTTTGAAGCCTCTGTCATGCTGCATTCAGATTAGTAGTGCAATTTTGAAAATAAAAGTATTCCAGGTTATGTGTACCTAGCTAGGGATAAAGAACACCCACACCCACATCCTTATATCCACAAACTGATGGGCAGAAAGGGTGGTTTATTCACACCTTCACCATGCAGCCGATGTTTTGATACAGAATAATTATCAAAATATGCCAAAACACAAAAATACAATTTATCCAAATTTCAAGGAATACATAAAGCTGACAAACACTATAAATATTAATAAAACAATAATAAAGAAATAAAGAAATACCATAATAACAAATATTATAATGAAGAAAATTACACAAAAAGCATAACTAAATGGCAATAAATTAGACAGGTCTAGCAATGCAAAAAGCCAAAAATTTAAATGGGCCAAGCAATATAAAAGGCCAAACTAAAACGTCCAAGCAAAAAATGGTGGGCAATGGCAAATAGAACAAACTTAATGCCCCAAATTGAGGCCTGTAAAACCTTTACAATGAGGCTCAGTAGCATCTCTATTAGTAGCCCTCCTACATAATCAGCAGAGGGAATCTAATGAGGAAAAGGTTTGAAGCTAAGAAGAACATGACAAATGACATGAGAAAGATAACAACAAGGAAAACAATCAATAACAATTAAATAAAACTGTCAAAGAAAAATGTATCCAAACACTTTTATTCATATAAACAATAAGACAACCTCCTTTGCTTTTTTACAGTTCTAACTAACCCAGAAGTGCTTTCCTGGTGTCATGTTAAAGTTATAAGGATGGCAAGGAACAAGAATGAAATAAAGATGGAGGACAATTTTCTGAAATTCAAAGTCTGAAACAAATGTGTTTTGTTGGATAAAATAAGTGAGTTGAACCTGGGATTTTTACCTTTGTAATGGTGCCAAGGATTATGGGGTGTGTTGTATCCCTAGCAGCCACACACTGTAATAAGTGTAGAACTCAAACTATTAACAGATAAACACGTGTTACATCAGGGAATAGAGAAGAGACTTTCCTGCATCACCATATTCTGCTTTTTTAGTCTACAAAAGCATTCTTTTAAATTACAAATCTTTTAGAATCTTAGAAGAATGCACAGTACCTTACTTGGGAATCAAATTAAGTATAAAGTGGATTACAATATATTAACTGCAATTGTTCTCCTAATAAACAAAACATCCATTTGAAACATTATTTAAATTTTACAGGTAGTGCAATTTACAACCAGCTTTACAGATCTGTACAATTTCCATGATATCTAGATCATTTTGTTAGCATTCATAACTACAGACGATTTACAAGCTGAAACAGTTTTCTTGGGGTATTTTACACAGGCTGTATGTACCTTTTCACTCACCTTTTACAGGGCACATTACAGAACACAGGATTCTTTTAATGACACTGTGTAATAAACATATACTGCATAAATAATAACAGCTAATAGCTTGAAGAAATACAGTGGTACCTCGGTATACGTCTGCTTTGGAATAAGTCCAACTTGGTATACGTCCTGTTTGGACACAAAACATTTTGCTTTCTATACGACCTTTGTTTGGAATATGGCTCGCGTGATAACCTTGTTTACCGCTCTCGAGACAATGCCTCGACTGCCCACGGCGTTAGTGCGCCTGTTGCTAGCATTCAGTGAACAACCGCGCTATAACTCTCTTTGAACTTTCACGTGTGTGATATATCAATCAATCAATCAACATTTATTTATATAGCACATTTTCATAGAAAAAATGTAGCTCAAAGTGCTTATATGATAAAGCGGGTCCACAGCTCCTGTTAAAGTCCAGCTTTAAAATAAATAATCACCGCGCTCGCAGCTTGGTGAGGGGCGTGGTGGTTATGTGGCTGAAGGTTGTCAGGGCGATTAGCGATGTGGGCGTTTCTCACCAAAGTGCACTTGTGAGGGACCGTCCGCATTCATGATTGTTCCTGGGGCTGCTTATCTTGATAAACAGAAGCACGAGTTGGCTTGAAGGGGAGTAAAAAAGAACGGACGAGAGAGAGAGAGAGCGCGCATGGATGAAGTGGCTGAAGCAGGCAGACTGAAGGTCAGCTGCAAGTAGGGCGACTCCCCAGTTGAGAAGCAGGCAACGGGCTTCTTTTTTTTTTAAAGAATGCTTCCTGCTTTTAACTTCGTTGTTTTTAAGACTTTTTTCTATTGTTTTTAACCTCCACGTTTCACTTCTGATTTTATGGATTATTTATTGGAACTTTGGAGACTGCACTTTAATTTGAACACCTTGTTTTGTTAATTGTTTTAATAAGAGCACTTTGCACTTTTCACCATCCTCTTGCTTTTTTGTTACCGATGAGCTTAGCAGCGAGGCACATTACCGACGGTGTAGGATTCAAGAGCTCTCCGGCAGCAGATGGGAGCATACAGCAAACCTGCATCATCAAAACGTGATTTTGTGTTTCATGTAAATTTGAATTTATTGTTGAAAAGTATGAAGGTGGCATGCGTATCCGGGACATGGCTGTTGCATACCGTTTGCCGAGAACAATGGTATCTACGATTGTGAAAAACAAAGATGTTATTAAAAAGTAAAGTGAGGTAAAATTTTCATTTATTTCATCTAATTGCTTTTGTATTTATGTATTTTAGTATTAAGCAGTGCTTAAATTATTTTATACAACCCCATCAATGTATAATATGCCAATAGCAATAGGATTTTTTTTTCATGGGAACAGATCAATCATTTTCCCATTATTTCTTATGGGAAAAATTTGTTTGGTATACGTCCTGTTTGGTATAAGTCAAAGGGTCTGGAACGGATTAAGGACGTATACCGAGGTTCCACTGTACTTAGCAAAAGAAGAATGGTTAGAGTATATGTGTGAATTAGGTGTGAAATCAGTTTACTTAGCTCTTTATGTATTGCTTCAATAACACTTAAAAGGTTGCAGATTATTCAGGTTATAATAATAATAATTCATTACATTTATATAGCGCTTTTCTCAGTACTCAAAGCACTATCCACACAGGGAGGAACCGGGAAGCAAACCCACAATCTTTCACAGTCTCCTTACTGCAAAGAAGCAGCACTACCACTGCGCCACCTGTATCATATCTATTATTTCTATTGACATTTTCTTCATTATAATCTAACAACAGTTTAACAGTGTGCATATTTTCAGTGTTCTCCTGTAACCTTTTCATGGCTAGGTATTTAATAAAAATGTTCACAAAGCTTTTTGTTTAAGTAGTTGAGCTAATTTCATGCCAAGATTCACAGCTTATGCAGGTTAAACCTTTAATTTTGTACACCCAGTGTCTTCAGTGGTCATCACTTGTGTGAAGGCCACTCCTTTTATTTCTTAAAATGTAATAAGCTTAAACTACAAGGCACTAAGTTGTGCTGCTCTGCTCACCCTATCTTTTTGAGCAGCTCTTATCTGTCATTATTCCAGTTAGTATAAATTGTTGGTGGTCTAATTGTTTTCTGAAAACAAATTTATTAAGGAAGAATCTGGCTTAAAATGTTTACATTATAATGAGTTTAAATCCCTTTCTAAACCAAGGGTAAAACAGCCCATAAATGAGTGGGTTCAAGGCAAAGTTGAACAAAATCAAATATTCAGCTATATTCAAAGCCAAAGGAGACACTTTGATGAATGCTGACAGTAAAACAAATATGTAAAACTGACAAAGAAATAAACAAAATATGCCAATTACAATACCTACTGGTTGTAGCTTTATTCTGTCTCTCTGTAAATTGTTTCTTATTTTTCATACACAATGAGCCTCATCTCTTGTATTCCTTAGCTGCTTTTGCATGCTGAATTGCAATAATAAAGATCTTGGAATAAAGAGCCAGCATGACAGAAAATGGAATTATACCATTAAATAGCATATCCAAAATATAAAATATGATAGTTGTTACTAAATAACAGAATCCCACACATATATTTTTCACTAAATAGAAAAGTAAACTGTACATAAAAACTCAAAGCACTGTAACAGATTGAACAAATCCAACAGATTGCAGCAAACACCCAGGCTTTCCAACTGTTATTTTTGTGGAATAATGTAATGGGTAACAAACAGCGTAGTATCTGTCCACTGATAGAAAAATAAGATGTGTAACCGAAATTGCACTAATAACTGTGTAACAAAATATTCCTGACATATACATATGAACCCCTAAGTTCCAGCATTTATCCATTGTTTGAATTAGTCTAACAGGCATCACGAATATTCCAATAAAAAGTCCGCAACAGCCATTGAGAGTGTCAACACATTGTAGTCGGTGTGTGCAGCTGCTTGAAATGAGCGATGGAAATGATCAGCACCAGGTTTCCAAAAGTTGCTAAAACTATTCCAGTCATAAAGATGATGTAGAGAGTGATGCTTTTGTAGAGAGCAGGTTGTATTTTCTGGAGGAGGACAAAAGTGTGTTCTGTTTCTTTTAATCACATTTTGTTGGATATGGAAAACACAGTTTATTGACCTATCCAAATGTTTATTCATTCAAAGACTACTGACATAGATGGAGTGAAGAAGTATTAAAAATTAGAGGAAACGTGCCTTGTAAGCATAAGGGTTTTATTTTATCACATTTAATGTATACACTAAAGAACAAAGTGACAGAAGAATGTACTTTAGAAATCATTAAAATGCTGTTGTGGGGTACAAAATCTGTACATTTTGGTTTATATTTCCATTATATTTTGTTCAAGACAAGACGACAGATGAACTACATTCAGAACAAATCAAAGTAAGTCTTCTTCCCAGTTATACCTCACTTTTAAAACAGCTGTTCCAGCAAAGAAAGAAAGACATGCTGGTGGCTCAATTACTTTATAACCTGAGAAAGGATAGACATGTAATTATTTTACAGCCTGGGAAAGGAAGATCTAACGATACCTCGGAGAACATCAAAAAAAGTTTCATTGTTTGGGAAAATGGACAGTGAATTCATTCATCATATTGACAGCCAACCAATCAGAATATCTATCAGTCACATTTTGCAAAACCCCGGTACAATTTTAGAATAAATGTGCCTCATCTGAGGAGTGAGTAAGTGAGTAAGGAAGGAGGAAGTAAGAAGAAGGGACGTAGACGTCACTGGTCGTCAGAAAAGCATCAAGAGCAAACTACGAGTGCTAGATCACAAGCTGCCTGCGACATTCATCCTTGTCATCTCTACTTTTTCGTAAGCTTTTTCTAAAAGACTATATATATATCCAGACTTTTCTATCAGTCCTATTTTCTATTATTCTTTGTTACAGTGGTATTATTATTATTCTTGCAATAAATACCATGCTGCTTTTAACTTTCTATGCTTTGTCTTAATGTCTATAGAGTGACTGAAGTAATAAGTTAGATTTCTTTGAGCACCTGGGGCCTCATGTATAAATGGTGCGTACGCACAGAAATGTTGCGTAAGAACGTTTCCACGTTCAAATTGTGGTGTATAAAACCTACACTTGGCGTAAAGCCACGCACATTTCCACGGTACCTCATACCCTGTTGTACACAAGTTCTACGCTCGGTTTTGCAGACTGGCGGCACCCAGCGTCAAAGCAGTGCTACTGTTCCTGTGTGGTTACTCTTTATTTTCCTGATGCGGCTTTATAAATACACTGAAACTAACCGCATATTGTTTATTAGTGTAATGCATCTGATTGTAATTAACTTGTAACAATATAATGGTCCAGGGAATAGCCATAATATTCCAAATATTCCAAACTGCACCACTCAGAGTATTTACTGTATATCACTGCACCAGAGTGGGGAATCACAGCAGTAGCTGATCGGAAAGAGAATTATCGGTATACAGCATCAAGCACATGCTTCCTCAGCCACGCAAAACGCTTCAGAGACTTTCCTGTATGGACCTCGCGGTTTAGAAACAGTTTCATCCCAAAACTTTAAACAATCAATCAGTCCATCAAGTGCTCTTTGTAGAACTGCTAAGTACAATCACCTCACTGTAAACTTGCACTACAGTTATAATATTGCACAACCTGCCCACTTTATAAAGCGCGTATTTACATATGATGACGAAATCATTTTTAAGATGAAACGCAGCAAAATATGTTGATTATATTATATAGATAAAACTTTAACTTCATTTAAATAATCTGTATTGTTAATAATTAAATATGTGAGGACACCGTTTCGCAGTGCTAGCTAGTTCATGGATTGATCCTACCTTGTGCTGTATTCTTTTGGGGCTGATGCGACACTGGAAGGATAGATGGATAGAATAATTAAACATGTACTACAAAGATATTTCAATGTTCCTTAAAAGTTTTGAAGAATTGTCGTTCTAAGCTTACAGATGGCTTAACGTCTATTACAGAGTTGATTGTGTGGCGATTGGGTATTTGAGAAAGAAAAGTAAGCACAGGAATTGAAGGTTAATACGTTTGAAAGAGACAGTATGCTACAATAATTTCATCGAAGGTCTCACACAATCACGCATCGTGTTCCCCTGTTTAATGACATGCGTTAACTCCTATTATTATGGAAAAGATATCACATATACATCTCAGTATTTTAATTATTCAGAGAGCTGTAATATCACAAATGTAATGGATTCTATGTCTAGTCGGAGAAAGAGAAAGCAGAAGCACTTAGTGATTCACACACATAGAGCAAGAGATCAAATGCAAAACAAAGCATTTAACGTGGTACTTTAGTTACGATGGGATTTGAGAATCTAGTAAATTAAACGATTTTAAGATGAAGTTCATGATGTTCTACTTTAATGACAAAATAAACTAGGTGATTAAAGTGGAAATTTCGAGATTGAAGTTAACATTTCGTGTTTTTCCTACTGTGTGCCTTTTTTCTCTGTGCACTAATAAGCTTTCATATGACACTCAGATGGTGGGCTACGTCTCGCCTTTTCATGGTGACTTTTTATGTTGGGCACTGTGCGACTTTGTGAACTTGAGCTTTCAAGTTTCTCCAACACGCTATGTCACTCAATCAACTTCCTTTTGTTGATTATACCTCGTTTAAACCAACAAATAGTATGCGTTTTCTTTAGCTCCATTTGGTATTCGCTGAAATTCTTATATTTTCCTTCTTGCTTTTGCCATTGCTATTTCACAGAACGCTGAGCTTAAGGGCTATTTATATTGATTTGCATATTCAAAGAGGCGTAATTCTGGGAGAAGATGGGGGGACAGAAGGCGTGTGCACATGCATTACTTTTCACGCTGATCAAGATTTATGGAGCGGAAATGGGCGAACACACAGATTCCTGCATTTGGATTTTTCTGTGCATAAGCACATTTCAGCTTTTGTGCTAACGTCATGTTATAGTGTGAATTCTACACACAGCGTTATGCATGAGGCCCTGGTGCGGCCAGAGGTTTGTCATTACCTCTGTGCTGCGAGGCTTATTAAGGCTGCAAGTGAGAGCTCCACTCAATAGTAGGAACAGTACGTAAAGTAAGGCATTCTTGGCTGATAAATGGCCTATAGTCAAGAATGCTGAGCCTTTGTATGTTTAAATGTATTTTTGTAGACCAAAAGTAATATTTGGGTCTGAGATATCATTAAAACATCGTATGTTGTTCGTGCCGATAATAAGCAAGTGTGACAAGTGTCTGGTAACACTTACAGGTAATCTAACCTAGACACGATTAACATATCCAACTACGTCACCCAGTTTTATTAAGAGACTGGGAACTCTTGAAAATTACCAATAACAGCACACAGGTTTGTTTGAATTGGGCGTTAAGTAAACACACAATGAAAGGCACAACAGTAATTTCAGGAAAAGCAATACTAACTTCTATTACACAAAACAATATACAGTACATTTAAAAGATAAACAAACATAATAAAATCTAAAAATATCAGGAACAAATTTCCTTTTTTAGAAACTCTTTCTCTTTGCATCAGGGTGCTGTATCAGTTGATATTTCAAAATCATCCCATGAACCATCTACTCGGATGTCTTTTAGTGCTTCCAGAGAAGCACTGATGACCTCCCCAGCATTGCACACATCTATAGACTGGGCTTGCAACATAAAATTTAGAGGCCTCAAGACACTAAAAATTTTTTCAAGGAATTTTTCAACCTCAAAAACGATGCTTCCTCAACTATACTAGAAGCCCTGCTGCCCTTCTGCAAATAGCTATTGTAGCCCCACTTTCTTTAGAAACCTCAGACAAAATGTTCATGATAGGCTTCAGATTTCCATCAAGGCATTGTGTCACATCATAGTGACTTATCCACTGTATTTCCAGTAACCTTTTAAGCGAGGAGGTATTATAATTTTGGGCTACACAATAATGTTGAAATCAAGAAAGGAGTGGCCTGAGTGGTTAAAGAAGTACATGGCTCCCCTTGAACTGCATTAACCTCTGTTAAGTGCAGTTGATGGTACAGCAGTGCATATATGGAATTTGTCTACCAAGCTTTTGTCTTTAACAATTGCTGCCCCATTATACCATTGGCTGATTATATTACCAGGACTGTAACCTTCATTGGATAGGTACAGAATTATTTCTGTGGTTATGTACTCAGCATCTAGCTGAGTGAAGACTAGCAAATCAATTAAATGTTCCTCTGGAATAGAGTTGTATACAGAAGCTGTATCACTATTGCTAGATTCTCTATGTTACATATGTCTCAAGTCCCATCACTTGATACAGAATCCAGGAATGTCTGTCTTTTTAGATTTCTTTTTCACTTCATGCAAAACTAAACTAGCAAGAGTGTCGATAATCTCATTTCGTATGTTTTTGATGTAAATATTTCATTTTCAGGAATACTTTTTGCTTTTTCAGCAAGTTTAGATGTATATTCAAATAAGTTAATGAGTGACCGACAGAGATTATCATTACTTGTGCAAGACTGGGTGGTATTCAGTACTCCCATATAAAGAAAGTTCATTCACTCAGAGAAACTGCACTACTTCCCTATGCTTTTAATGTAATATTGATTTTGTTCAACCTGTGTTTATCTCAGTAAACATGATATAGTTTTACCGTTTTTTCTCTGTATTTAATTTCTGTCCATTATTTACTGAATTTATATGGCATTGACTAGAGCTTTTGGAATCCTCTTTCCTTTTCCAGCTCATTTTTCCAATTAATATATCCTGTCTTGGTGAACACCGTATCTCTGTCATTTGTACCAACAAACAAGTTTCAACAGGGGAAACAAAAGCATGCATCTAGTTTGACTGAGTATTCTAACCATGGCTGTGATTGGTACCAGCTAGAGTTAAAAGCACAAGGCATCAGAATAAACGCGTTCGTTTAGGAAAGATTTTTAGTATTGGTTGGGATGGTTCACTACTATTCAGATCTTCTATATAATTTTCAGCCACAAGAACTACACCGCTACCTGCCCTGTGTTGGTGTGGAATGGGCAGGAATTTGTAACATTACTGCTTGAATGGCCCTCTTGATCTGAAAGCATCACTCCTAAAGCCTGGATGTTAGATCTAACAGCAGCAGTGCCTGACTTGCTAGTAACAAGCTTTGATTTGGGAACCAAAATCACTGCATGCTGTTTATAGCTTCTTTAAGGAACACCTAGCACAAACTCTAACAAGGTAATTTTACTTAAACTAAGCACTAATATCAACTTTTATAAATGAGTAATTTTTAAATACTAAAATGTTCGGTAGTGTCCTTGTGTGTTAGCAAGCTAACAATAATGTTAAAAACTAAGCTAAATATTCTTATTCAGTGCAACACTAAAACAAATTACAGCAACAATAACAGAAATTTTAACTGCAAAAAAGCTTTATTAAGAATGCACAAATATTCTCCTCAAAATAACAGCCACTCACAAATGCTCAGCAAAATAATGTTAGAGAGTCAAGGCAGCACCATTGTTTATTCTGTTCAGTCAGAAAATCAGAAATCAGGCAATTGTGACAGGAGCAGAGGAAATAAGCGTGATTGGCATTTTCAAATGGTGCAGAAGATAGTTGACCGATTGGGTGGGCAGAGCATAAATTTGGGTGGGAAATGCCCAAACCTGCCCTTTCTTAATCCAGTTGTGTTGACAAGATGTCAAACTACAAACAAAGGTCTATTACCTGAAGAGTTTCCTATACAGGAAACAAACCAGTGAAAAATGGTATTAAAAATACAAATTAGTGATAACAATAAAACAAAATGTGACAAGTAAGAAGCAATGCAGCACTCCAAACCCCAGACACAACATCACAGATACAAGTTCTGGGTGCAAATGCAAGTTTTATTACAATAAAGTACAAATAGGCTTCTTTGTAATGGTGACATAACACATTTCTTTTTCTCTCCCTCTTTTACACCTCCACTCCTCCCAAGCAGGTTTTGTCCATCCTCCACACCCAATTTAAACTCATCTGGATATGGTTGAGTGGCTTCCTTTATATAAGACCCTGAGTACTTCTTGTGCTAGGGTATAGCCCGTTGGAAGCACTTCCGGGTCAAGCGGAAGTTCCACAAAATAGGGATCACATACCCTGCAACATCCCTGGCAGTACCCATGGAACTGAACAAGGATGCCCTATGGGACTCCAGTTCCCAGCATACCTTACAGATGTCTCCCCAGATAGCATCATCCAGGGAGGCTGCCACCTAATGTGTTCAGGGAGTATGTAGCCCGCCAGGTTGTCTCTGCCTGTCTTTCCATGACTTTGGTCTCCTGGCTGGGTAAGGATCTTCAGTCCATCCTTGCCAGGAAACCAACATAACCACCTGCAAATTGGCATACTTTGTCAGTTTCCTGGCAAAGGCAGAGAACATGTTGCCCTTCTTTGTGCCCGCTGATTGCCATGGCCTACTGGGCAGGTAAGTGATAGAAACCCATCCATCACAACACATTAGAGTTCTCAGTTGGCTGAGAAAAGTGGTTCATCCCTTTCTGCCTTGTCTGCAGTTTTCTTGAGGTCTTTCATAAATAGACTTAGCATTATTGAGGCCCTCCATGAAAGTCACATTATTGTGAGACATTGTGAAATTAGAGCGCTTGGTTTAACACAAAAGACTGAAAAGAGCTATTTTGTAATCATTTGAATGTTTACATTGACCTACCTATCATATTAAGAATCTTAAAAACACATGAACAATGGCTTAAAAGTCAGGATGATAATAAACTGTTATTCTGTTTGTAATGTCAAACTGTCAGAATTGTGAGATATCTTCATAATCAACAAGAAAAGCTAAGACTAGTAAGTAGAAAGTTAATTGAACCTAAATAAATTATGTCATTTGCCATGTCCAGAGAGCCATAAATAACAAATTGGAAAGTAAAAGTTCATGTAAATCAGCATATATGTATCTCCTTGCCATCAGTAGAATAGAATAGATACAGTAACTCCCTACCAATATAGAAGAGCATGCTGTGTCAGTTCTCAACATCATCATATGTGCCACATTTTGAGTGTCACATATAACAAATTTTTATAGTAAAACGTATTGTAAATTAGCATATGTTTAAGGGTACATGTATTTTCATAGACCAGAGTCCATATTGTGAGACAGTTTCAAAAAGTTAACATATGCTTCTGGCATTGTAGCAGATTATGCTGTCAGTTAACCATATCTTCACAAATAATATATTCAGAGAGCCACAGATGAAAACTTCCACAATAAAATTTCTAGTCATTCAGAACATAAGTACTGAAATCACATTTTCTTTCAAACAACAAATTGTCATTGTGAGATATTGTACAAAAGTATAGATAATTTCTTGTCAATATAGTAGAATTCTTTGTAAGTCAACCTACAGTAAGCACAGCAGAACACATATCTGTTCCTACTGCTATGTTATCATTGTGTGCTAATGTAAAACAGAAAAGATAAACCCTAGCAAAACAGCAGAATGTGCTGTGTCAGCTCACAACATCTTCATATGTGCCATGCTTAGAGGACAATAGGAACAGTATAGGAAAATTCCACAGTAGAATTTCCTACACATCAGCATATTTGTAGGGGAAACATATGTAAATGCACTCAATATTGTAAGACATTGTAGAAAAGAAAAGATTAGTCTCTGTCAATACAGTATATCCACACAAATACCAGTCCATCCACAACATAATGCTTTGCAACTATCACTACGAGGTCACTTGAATATGCTGAGACCCTCAAAGGCACTCCACAACAAGGGACAGACAGTCCACCTACTACTCTCCTCAGTTTCATCACTGGGGCTCAATAACATGCTGTTGTCCATGAAAGTTTGTAAACCCTTTAGAATTTTCTATATTTCTGCATCAATATGACCTAAAACATCATCAGATTTTCACTCAAGTCCTAAAAGTAAATAAAGAGAAACCAGTTAAACAAATGAGACAAAAATATTATACTTGGTCATTTATTTATTGAGGAAAATGTTTGAATATTACATATTTGTGAGTGGCAAAAGTATTTGAACCTTTTCTTTCAGTATCTGGCGTGACCCACCTTTGCAGCAATAACTGCAACTAAACGTTTCAGTAAATTTTGATCATTCCTGCACACCAGCTTGGAGGAATTTTAGCCCATTCCTCCGTACAGAACAGCTTCAACTCTGGGATGTTGGTGCGTTTCCTCACATTGACTGCTCGCTTCAGGTCCTTCCACAGCATTTCGATTGGATTAAGGTCAGGACTTTGACTTGGCCATTCCAAAACATTAACTTTATTCTTCTTCAACCATTCTTTGGTAGACCGACTTGTGTGCTTAGGGTCGTTATCTTACTGCATGACCCACCTTCTCTTGATATTCAGTTCATGGACAGATGTCCTGACATTTTCCTTTAGAATTCTGTGATATAATTCAGAATTCATTGTTCCATCAATGAAGGAAAGCCGTCCTGGCCCAGATGCAGCAAAACAGGCCCAAAACATGATACCACCATGTTTCACAGGTGGGATAAGGTTCTTATGCTGGAATGCAGTGTTTTCCTTTCTCCAAACATAACGCTTTTCATTTAAACCAGAAAGTTCTATTTTGGTCTCATCCGTCCACAAAACATTCTGGTTTGTCCACGTGATCTTTAGCAAACTACAGACAAGCAGTAATTTTTTGGAGAGCAGTGGGTTTCTCCTTGCAACCCTGCCATGCACACCACTGTTGCTCAGTGTTCTTCTGATGGTGGACTCATGAACATGAACATTAGCCAATGTGAGAGAGGCCTTCAGTTGCTTAGAAGTTACCCTGGGGTCCTTTGTGACTTCCGACTATTACACTCCTTGCTCTTGGAGTGGTCATTGTTAGTCGACCATTCCTGGGAGGGTAATAATGGTCTTGAATTTCCTCCAATTGTACACAATCTGTCTGACTGTAGATTGGTGGAGTCAAAACTCTTTAGAGATGGTTTTGTAACCTTTTCCGGTCTGATGAGCAGCAACAACTCTTTTCTAAGGTCCTCAGAAATCTCCTTTGTTCGTGCCATGATATACTTCTACAAACATGTGTTGTGAAGAGCAGACTTTCATAGATCCCTGTTCTTTAAATAACACAGGGTGTCCACTCACACCTGATTGTCATCCCATTGATTGAAAACACCTGACTCTAATTTCAACTTCAAAATAATTACTATTCCTAGAGATTCACATACTTTTTGCCAATTCTGCTGAACCAAAGTTGTATAAAGTTAAGCAATTTCATAACCCCTGTTAGAAGACTCTGTTTCAGAAGGCTGCCAGTTGGGATCACATCACCTACTGGTTTCAGCAAGAAATAACCAGACTTTTATGTGAGCATACAGGCAAAGTTGTTGTTAAGGACATCATTCTAAACTTTGTCAGAGATTGAGTTGAACATGACGAGAACCATTAGACAATTTTAAAACAATCAAAATTTCTGGAGTGTAATTGAATCATGACAAATGTACATTTAATAAATAAGATTAGCAGTACTTTGCACAAATATTCACTTGTGTTGCTGTTGTGAGAAACATCACTAAAGTAAAACAATCAGGGTAATTCCCAGGTTTATTAATGTAATGGAACTTGCAAATGTTAGGCATGATCAACTATTTAGTCATATTTATCTCTGGTCTACAGAGTGTCCACCTGTAACCACACTGATTAAGAATTACTCAGGATATATGTGGAGAGAAGCACAAGAGCACACCTTAAACAAGGTAAAACACATGTTAGTCAAAGCTCCAGCACTGCTTATGATACCAAGAAACCAACATTAGTTAACGACGATGCCAGCACTTTTGTGTAGGTGCTGCTCCAAGTACACATTTGATGATTGTTTAGTAAACACGGGCATCCACAGCTTGATTTTAGAAATGGAACATGATTTTGGAGAAAAATTAATTGGCTAGTTTGCATCATGTGGATTCAACAGTCAAAAATGTTACAACCTTTAAAGGTCATTTTCATTTTGTTGGCCTAATACAGATTATAAATACCAAGAACTCTATAAGAAATGAAGTAAAATAGCAGTTAAAGAAAGTGTTTTTATAGTTTTGGTAGTTTTCAAATCTAAGTAAAATTGATTACTTTTAAAATGTGGCAATGCTATCTATCTATCCTATTACTTGTACAGGTTTACCCTTTATGTACTTATGGCTTATAACTAGAGCTTGAAATATTTCTTGGACAACCTGCACCTTTTAATTGCACAAAGGAAAAGTAACAAATGCATGGATTCGTAAGAGATATTACTCAATCATTGAGTAATTGTTTACCCCTCTGGAAGTTTTTCTTTGTATAAATAGAAAGTGAGCTTAACTCTAAAATAAAAGTTACATAACTTATGTAAAGAAACAGATTATATGTTAAACAGTCTAAGCTAAAATCCATGTGATTTTATGCATAAATTGTGTCTGAGCTCTTTAGCCCTAACCTCCAGAGTGAGGGACTAGTAACCAATAAGCAGTCCAGGTTAAATAGCCAAAAGGAGTGAACGGATGAGTTTGTGACGCTGTGTCCAAGATGCCATAACAGATTAGAAATAAATTAGCTGCAGGTTTTAATACTGTCAATAACTGACACAAAGGATCATGTACATCAGTCGGTTATCAGGATATAAAAAGTATCATCACTACATAAATTGCCAATGCTTAAGTAATAGATCTTATTGAGGTCCTTTCTCAGCTTCTGTAAATCTGATGACATCTTTGTTTTAGTTGTTTTTCTGGGCTGTGCATAATTCTGTATGAAACAGACACAATTTTCAAGGAGTAAATGGTGATGATGACCAAAAGGGTGTAAATAAAAGAGAAGAGCACAGAAAAAGTTTGGGTTAGCTGTAGTGCCCTGCAATGAAAGACAATACGCCAGACAATGTTTTCTTAATGCAGGCAAAACTACTGACTGTTTATTGAATGTGCTTAATCTATATACAACTGTTGCCTATTCCCTCATCACCCCGCTTCCTCCCATACCACAGTGCATGTAAATTGTGTCTTCAGAGGCACAGCATATCCAGCCGCTACATAGCCACCCCATATGCTTGAAGATTTGGCCAAATAAAGAGCAAAAATCATTGATCGGTCTTTACAGAGTTGGGTCCAAAACAGAATTGATGCATGATTCAGGAACAAAATGGCATTTTCAAAGTCAAGTGGTGGAAGTGACATCATCAGGCACAGAACTGGAAGTGGTGTCGAAAGGCCAAGGCATAAATTCCCTTGGGTGGTCTGCAGGAGAAAGAAAGAAAGGGTTAGTGCACACTGCCACCCACTGGTCCGGCACGGGATTACCATCTTTTGAGCCCGTTAGCTGCCTCTCATTTAGACATGTGTGACAAGGGTAAAATATGAAAGCTAAAACAATTAATTTAATTTACCAAAACACTGATGTGATACTTCTTCCAGTTTGTTTTGGGGCTAGTGCATTCTCTGACAACTTTATCAGCATTCCCAGATGGCCAGATGTATCTTTTTGTGTTCTGTGGAGCCATTTGGTAGGAATGATGGCTACTGTTCCTGTCTCTGTAAATTCCACCAGTTTATAGATGAGCATTTCAGTGCTTAGGAAAAGTAACTTCATAAAAGAAGCAAAGAAAGTGAAAAGTATGTGTGTGAGAGAGAGAGCTACTTTATGTACATACTCCTTCAGCAGTTGTGGTAATGCAACCAAATTGTTTTGAAATGGTAAGAGAAATATCTTAGACATATCTCTTACTGGAAGCCCTGAAACACTGTTAATCCCCAAACATGAAGATGCAAGAGGATGGTTAAAAAGGCTCATGTCTGTCAAAATACTGACACACAAAATGTATTCTTCCAGACGGAGAGTGCAAATGTTCTTTACAAGTGCAACTCTGCACAATTTGCTCAATGGAATTTTGTAACCTTTTTACCATTTTCTTTGCTCAAGAAATTCTCTAAAGGAAAGGAAGAAACTTTCTCTTGGACTAAGTGAATCAAGCAGTTCACATTATACACCAACAATTCTTTGCCATATTCTCTAAATTCTTAAGAAAATTCTCAACAAAATATTTTAGCAAAATTTTGCCTAATCACAAAACTAGGACTCAGAAGAATCCTCACCGAGACAGATAAGGCTAGAAAGTTTAGATTACTTGTTATCTGATAATTACAACATGGCAAATATAAAGTAAGATTTGACTAAATTCAGTAGCTTTCCACTGTGAATTATGTAACAGAGACTGCGGTATTCTGTAGAAGTTTCTTGGCATGTACTGCCTTACAGATTTCATTTGGTCTGAAATTCTGCTAAGAATACCATTAGACACCCTGATTTTCAGTGGAGCCATTAGCCACAAAAATATAAATTTTAACAACTCCCAAACATTAAATGCATATACTTAAACATAAATGAGGTTACTAATCTTATACCAAGATCATTTAGTGGTGAAATGCCAATATGAAGGTCTTTGTTTGATGTTTCTGCAAATTGACTATCAGTTCTGTGATGTGCTGACATTTCAGAATATGTCACCTTACCATTGACATACATCCCTTTATGAAAACAATGCTCACAAGAGTTATACCATGTGTGACCTTTGACACATTTATTAAATATCCTTGCAGATGTATCAGCATAAGGAAGAGACATTTTGACTTTTCAATTTGATTTTGTTGGTATAATATCTTCAAGCAGTAACTTAGTAACACACATTTTTTTACTCCTATATAAAAGCACCTTAAAAAGTTTCTGCATTTTTTTGTTGGAATCCTTTGCTGTCACAATTTCCCATGTCCCTCCTGTGGAAACCCCATGCCTCCTGGGGTACATGCCTCACTGATTTGTATTATACTGCTTTTGCATTACAGCACTGATTTATACATTGAAACACTCTCTTTTTCTGAAAACACTTTATTTCCAGAGATAAATACCATAATCTAATATGGTTTTCCAACTCATGATCTTACTATCAACTAATGTACTGCTGATACCACAGCATGTCTAAAAGGTTTAGCAATTTTATTCCCAGAACAGATGTGTAGTATTGTCATTGTTGGGAAAAAATAGTCCATCACAAATTCATTGAACAGGGACAAATATTTAACCAACTATTTAGAAGTGCTGAAAAGTTTAGGAGAAGACCTGAATTATGGCCTGAAAAGTGGAATATCCATCAAAACAAAGCCCCCAACCATAATCCACTCAGTATTTGCAAAATCCTGGCTAAGAAATCATCCACCAAATTGTATCATCCACCCTATTCACCTGATTTAGCCCCTTGAATTTTCTGGTTATTTACAAAACAAAAGCTGTCATGAAAGGCAATTTTCAGACATTTCTGACATCCAGCATAACATGACAAAGAAACTCAAGGGTATTCCAGAAAAAGGGTTCCAGGTAGGTTTCCAGCAATGACAACCTTGTGTTACTAACTGCATAGCTACAGAAAGAAATACTTCAAAGGGTAAAGTAACCACTAGTGTAAAGATACTCACACATTTCTGTACAGGTTGATTCCAGGAATGTAATTGTCAAACCTCATATCTTATGTTACATTACACTACATTACAGTGCCAGGCTTACAAGTACATAGTGAGTCCTACTCATGAAATGGCTGGTCCTAAGTTCCTATGCAGCAGGGTCCATCAAATGGATTAGAACTGTGGATAAATTCTCATAGAGCATACCTTATCAAAAACAATTATAACCCCTGCCCTTCCTCATACACAAACACATATTACACCCTTCGTTCATGCCAGAGATTAATTTGCCTACAGTAAATGTTTAGTGTTCATATAAAACATTTGTGTGAACAATGTCCTCTTGTTGCTGTATTGATGATAGGCTCTTTTACAGCTCTGAAGAGAGTTGAGATTTCTTTACAAATATGCGCTTGGAGGTATGTAATTTATCTTTTATCTTATTCTTTCCAGTCCTATTATCCCACTCAACATGATATCCTTTAGTTGAAGTGAATTTAAATGATGATAATAAACTAAATATTAGGTCTATATTTTCAGACTAAGTGAAATTTAATATTCAGCAAAAGTCAATTTAGAAGCATGATACACATTTAGTGGTGTGAGTTGTTTTAAATATGACAATGCCAGGAGATATGCTTTTAAATGATGTCTTCTTTCATGGTTAGAAAGAAGGGTTTCAGGTTTGAGAGCTTATTTCTGTATTTTTTAATAATAAGAGAGAAGAATTTGATAAATTCAAGTCTAATTTATTATTGTTATGTGTACTGTACATAGTACAATGAAATCTGTATTTGCATGTCTCCTGAGACAGCTGACACATTGTAAATAAATAATTTAATAAAAACATTAGGGGACAACTAAAGGGCTTGAATAAAAGTAATTCCACACCTGTCCAGGGGACGGAGAAGTCCCGCCTGGTTCTGGGACAACCAATGATGTCACGTCCGGTTTCTGCCCTGATGACATCACTTCCTCTACTTGCTTTTAAAGGCCGCCATTTTAAACCAGCAAGTCAGTTCTGTTGTGGACTCAGTCGTGTGAACATGTGGAAATATTATACGGGTGGCTTCCCCAAACCTTTCCAACGACTCTTTGTCATTCTTGTGACAACATATACTTGGCAAGAAACATATATCTATATATATTACAGCTGTAAAAGTTAACACGTTAATAATGCACTGACACACTCTAACTTTAACACTGTTTAAAAAAATTAGTGCCATTATCGCAGGTTCTTTCTGACCCTGAAATTCTAATAGTTCAGGCTGCAAATTGAATGTGTGGGACTCCAGAACTTCAACTTACTTTTCTTAGAAGTCACTCCATATTTTTAATCATTGACTGATGGAAAAAGGTCCTTATATGCAATGTTCAATTTCAAATTTTTATTTTTGCCCGACTGCTAGCTCCATAAAACTAAGGTTGTGTGTAGTTACTGTAAAGCTGAATTTAGTTATCACTGGAGTACAACCAGCCTACAATATTACATACAAGCTCAGTATATATTTTACACTAACAGCATTAGCCCAGGTAATATGTGACACACCATGCTTGACAGTGTTAGGTGGAAAGCAATGGACATGTCACCCTCCAGCAAATTAATGGTAGCAATTGCTAAATGGATAGCCACAGCATGTAGGCCGGTTTAAATAGTGGAGGATGAAGGTCTGCGTGACATAATTCAGATCATGTTCAACAACCCAACTTATGAGTTGTCCTTGAGAGCCACAAGCATAACTACGATACACAAGCTGCATAAAACAGAGAGGGCAAAACTAACTAAGGAGATGAAGTTCATGGAGACAGTAGCACTTACTGGTGACTATTGGACCTTACTTGGAAATCTTAGCTACCTTGAGTTAGCAGCCTATTATATTAGTTAACAGTAGGACCTGCATTCACATACTTTGATGCTCATGAAAAGATTGGAGATACATTATGATGAAGCATGTGCCTAACATTTTATGGATATAGAAAAGAAGTGGAACATTGAGAATAAAGTAAGCACACTCATCACAGATAGTGCATGAGATATAACTTCAGCGGTGATACAGCTGCCTTTCAAATATTTGCCATGCACCACGCACAGCATTCAACATTCTGTCACAATGTCTCTGCAGAATAGTGCATTTGATAGTGCATTTTCAAAATGCCAAAAGGTGGTGAGGCACTTCAAACACAGTCCACCAAAATACTACAGAACTTGAGAAACTGCAAGACGCGCATGGGCTGAAGACTGAGACACTTGTACAGGACATGCACACTGGATGGAACCCCACTCTGGAGATGGTGAAGAAATGAACAACCATTACGAGGTGCACTAGACCTGCATAAAACCAACATGGACATGCCAACAAATGCTGAGCTGGAGAAATTTCAGAAGCTGGAGGCATTGCTCGAGCCCAACAGGTAAGACCCCAATTTCTTTCTGCTAACAAAGATGAAGCTCAATACTTTTTTTAATGAAGCAAAATGACACCCTTATTGGCTGATTAAGTAGACTGCAATATGCAAGTTTTGAGGTAGTTCAGGGCCCTTCAGGAAAGATGTATATACTGTATTTTCCTTCACTTTTCTTTGCGTTCTTAAATGGCTAACAAGACAATGTGTTTTTCTAGTGCAAACATTTAATCATATAAAGTAAAACAATTTTAGAAAAACTAGTGTTTTATCTGATGAAGATGTTCTGTCCAAGCCCTCAGGATTCACAGCTGTACAAAAGCTTAAGAAATTAAATTAAATAACTTGCATGAGCATGCTGGGTGGCTGCTCAACAAATTTGTTTACTGGTTTTTCATCTTCTAGCAATCTCACAATCTGTCATTAAAATATGTGCTTCTTCATCGATCATTATAGGCACATAGTGGGAGTGTGGGTGTCTTTGCAAGTTCTCCTTTCATACTGTCAGCTATTTTACAAATCCCTTCACATATGGTTGTCATATGTTGGATTGATGTTTATTCCATTTTGATTTGTAGTAAATATAAGAGCCAAATTTAGGGAGGTTTGTCTTTTGTGATAAACTACGCAATACAGTATACACCTTGATTTTAAGGACCTCTTCATTAACTTTATTTTTTGTATGTAAGTAGCAGCAGTCACAGATCCATGGCAGCTTGGCTAATTCTGGGCAATATGAGCATGTTGACATGCCATGCATTTTTATTTATTTTCTTTTCTGAAAAGCAATGCTTATATGTTTTTCAGTTGTAAAATCAAGTTTCTAGTAATTTAGGGCTTTTGCCTGCCAATGTTTCTCCCTACACTTATCAGCACTTATCAGGTTGTGGGAAACCCTTTTGATCTTGTTAATGTCCTATATCAGTGGCTGGTGGTGATTAGATGCCAATGCAGGCCTGGCCACATCTCTGCTGCTATTAACCTTATCAAAGCGGTGAAAAACATATTAAGTTTCTCTGCCAGAGAAGGGTTTGTGTTTACATGTATGTTATTATTGCTTTTATAATCAGTTACAGCTAGTATACCTTACCACATATGCCAGGGTTTATTGTGATTAAAGTTGCCCTCAATCCTCAGTTTATACTTTTGCTTTGCATTCTTTTCTTTAAATTAGGCATGGCTTGAGTATGGGCAGTCGTTTCACCTGCTCTATAACCTGTGTCTCTTTGTTTTATCGAATTCCAGATCTTTTTAGTCCAGGGTTTCAGTTTAGCAGATGCCCAAATTTCCCAGATGTAATTGCAGATATTATACAGTATATTCATATGTACTGTTTGTTATGTTGCAGTATTTGAATTCTGATTACTGATTGTTGATTGATTGTTCATCAACTTTACAGCTTTTCCCAGAACCTACTTGTGCAAGAAGCAAGCTGGTTCCTAGTAATTTTCTATGCCAATTTCACCACCTTCTACAGTGCTTGCCACTTAGGATAGACTCCATTGTGGACTTTTTTTAAATATATATTTTTATTGATTTTAATTTGAAGCAAGTAGCATTGCATACAATCAAGTCAAACTTAGCAGACCAAAATTCTTTTTTTAAACTCATGTTGCAACAAATGGAAACACACAGAGATTATCATTGAGACATTTAAACTATAAAGAAACCATAACTATGCCAGTTTTGTCTTAATTGTCCTTTGCCTTTAAGCATACTGGTTACTTTTGCATGTTAATAAAACACTGCCTACACATTAAGCCCTCATACTTTAAAGTATCAATATAAGTAATAATGTACTAGATTTTTGTTATTTTATCAAGGATTTAATGTCCACATATGATTAAGAGTGGTAAGATATCTATTATATTTTAGCAAGTGGATGCTAAATGCATCTCCCTGTGTTTCAAATTATCTTAAGTTATCTAATGTTCCTGATTTTCTTACCTCTTAAAAAACTGCTTGCAATACTATCTGCCTTACGTTTCTTTATTTTTTATCTTTTATATACAAACATATTGTCATATTCACACTGCATCCCATTCCATCCCAGCTTCAGCCACTTCAGTAACAGGGAAAACAGTTTGATACAGAATTCAGATGCTAAAGAAAAACATCCTCAGACTACCAAACAATCTACTTACTATACTGTACAGCATTCTAATGCAAAAAAAAACCACAATCTCAGAATGGCAGTTTTCAGTTCAGCCACAGCCGTACAGGTAAAGGACTCATTGCATGTTATTACGAGTCTTTAACACTACTAAACTAGCGCGAAGTTACTGCTCTTTACCATTCTCTCCTCTGCATGTCCTGGAGTACAAAAGAAACAGCATACAGCAACATGCGGGACTGGCAGGAACACTCAATAAAACTGAATAAAAAGAAAATCAAGTGACGGTGAGATACTGAAAAAGGCAGCTTCGCCAGCGTTTGTGTGTCAGAACCTTTGGGGGCGGTGGGGGGTTTGGGCGTTAGTATGCATCGTGGTACACTGCAGAGCTATAGCGCGTCTTTAGTGAAAACAGCCGTGTCAGATGGGGTTGTATGGATTGATTCTGAACGAGACTGAGAGAATGAAAAGTGAATTAAAAAAAAGCTAACCTTTACAAGGATCATAAATTGCACCGGCTGTTACAGACTGAAATCAAATGTATACTTTTATTCAAAAATAGTAAGACTAAGAGCAGTTTACTTCTCAAAGCAGAGTGGCGCAGGATTGAACTCGTGAGCATTTGATTCCCAAGCGGAACTGATTCTATTGAACCACGGAGGCAATTATAAGAAAAGGCTGTCAATGTCGCATGTTAAGGCGGTTTTTTGTTTCTGCAGTTATATTTTTGAATAAAAGAGCAATTGTTGTGTTATTCTTGTGAAAATGTTTCTTTGCTATTTGGACTTCAGGCTTCATACATTATATAGTTTATGCCTACATTTTGTCATCTACTACTAGAATATAAAAACGTTTCTGTTTTAACAATGTATTCACACAGATTACTGTAGAAACGGAACAGACATGAAATGCGTGTGTTCCAAATAACGATCTATTATTTCCACTCTAAAACTCCACTTCACTCCCAGATACTCAATCAAGGCATGAGCTGAGAGAAGTTCGTGCACGTTCTAAATTGGTGGGGGGATGGAATAGCCGGCTGCTCCTAGCTTCTCTTTATCAGCACATTTAGAAGACAAAGGACGCTGGCGGAGAGGTGTGAAGGGATTTAAGAAGCAATTTAAGGTGGGACGGAATTACGAGTTTTTACGTAGGCTCTGGTAATTCTAGTGTTAAAGCCAGTTGTCCTGTTCTCCCTGGTCCTGTACAGACTGTCTTTCCAGTCACAGCCTCTGCTCTCTATAGCAAGGTTATTATAGTTAACAAAAACTAAAATCAAAACTGAAACTAATTTTAATAAAAACATTTTCATAAACTGAAATAAAATAATTCATAAAACCGAAGTGAAAAACTAAAATTGAACAAACTTTAAAGTAGCTGAAAAGACTAACTGAAATAAAATAATCATTTGCTAAAAATATTTTTAGTTTGTGTAATAACTGGACTTATGCAAGGTCCAAAATTAATCAAAATATCTTAATAAGCATTTTATGTTTGGTTTTGAACAAATATTCCTGCCATTAGTTTTAACCCTTGTAACTTTTAACTCTAAAACTGAAAGACATCCACCACGAACCACATGTGGTGGAACCACATTCAGTAAATGGTGGCTGGTGAAGGAGGGCGGATGTTCACACATCATTTGCCATGACAGAGCAAACTGAATACGGGTGCATAAAGCGTGTGATGAAGAAAGCAATTTACTGTGTTATAATAGTGACAGTTCTTCTGAAGCTGATAGTGACAGCATGATAGATTCTGGTTCATGTGTTAGTGAAGCATACCAAGATGATGATTTTAGTTTGAATGTGTTCGGCAGCTTTCAAAGCTGCCATTCACTGTGTTAGATACAGATAATTCCTTGCAGAATTTCAGTCTGTTCATAAATGACAACATGTTAGCTGTAATTCTAACTTAGCCCAAGATACTGTATATACGCAGCAATTAATACAGCAGCACACACTAAGCTAAATTCCAGGCTTCATGAGTCTGATGTTCATTATGATGAGCTGCCACATTTCTTTGCGCTTCTTTTATATCAAAAAGTAATTCATATGGCTGAAGTCGGAATGTGCTGTTCAACACAACCTCTACCGTATGGACAGATAAATCATGATTGAGTAATGTTTCAGTTTATTTCTTGGATGTCTTCATTTTTTGACAGTAAGTCTCCTGCCACTTCACACTGGAGAAATCCTTTTGAAAATAAAACAGCACTGATCGAGAGACTGACTAGGTCAACATACAAGATCAGCATATTATTGCTCACCAATCACTTTTGCTTTAAAAGGTCGTTAAACAATGAAGCGATACAAACCTTGTAAAATTCTTGAGCTGTCTCTATTGAACTAGAGGTAGGTAGGTGAAGAGAGTCTGCCAACTGGCAACAGTTCAAACTAAAGGTAATCTTATAAAATTATTTCAGGCATATTTTGGCTTTCATCCAGTGACCCATTCTAATACAGTATGGATCATTGCAATGTCTCTCAAAATTGCACTAAAATGTCATGGCCAACTGTATCAAAAGCAGTAGTCATTTCAATTCAAATAAGAAGACCTCATGACCCTGTATTGGTTGCCATTTGAGGATCATTGATGCTTCTGACCAGTGTAGTCGTACTGCTGTGGAAGGCTTTAAAGCCAGCTTGAAAGACTTGACATAACTAAAAGTCTAAGTAAAATGACAGCTGCAAAGCAATAGCTTTCTCTAGCACTTTGTAGATAAAAGGAGGATTAGAAATAGGATGATAATTGCATACAACCGCAGGGTCAAGATTTGGCTTTTTCAAAGTTGCTTTTATACCAGGAAACTTAAGACAAGTGGGGCTTTTATCTGAAAAGGGCTGCTAATAATATTGGTAAAAAGTAAATAAACTGACTCAGGGAAGGTTTTAACAGAGCTGGAAATATTATCCAAGGAGCTTTTAGACAATTTTAACACAAAAAAACACAAATTAGGTCTGCCTCAGAGAATGTAGTAATAAGACTACATAGAAGAATTATGCAAAACTACAGACACACAGGAAAGCTGAACAGAAACGGTATGACTGAGTAACAAATACGTGCCTTACTATTGCTAATCTTCCTCTGGAGATATTGCAGAAAATGTCCATAGCAATCATGAGATTGAACCAGAGAATTTGACTGATTAGTTTTAATCATTTAGTCAATTGTGATATTATGATTGTTCTTTTAGAACTGTAGAGTAATAGCTGGACCAGTCTGTTTTAGCACACTAATATGCAATTACTGACATTCCCTAAATGCTCTTTGATGGAGACTTATTCTAGTCTTTCTTCATCTACATGCCAGCCTTTTAAGAGCTCTGCAGCAGTGAGTACACATCCCTGCCTAGAAACATTCCCAAATGAAAGACAAACAATATGCTTTCACAGTGTGGACTATGGCCGGCAGTTTATCCCGGCCAAGACCCCCAAGCCACCAGATAGAGCCCTCTCTGCAGCGTGTGGATGCCCCGAATTCCAGCAGGGCATCATGGACTTTGGAGTTTTAATGCACAGCCCTGCTGGATAACGTCGGGGCCGCCAGGGGATGCTGCAGGGAGGCACAGAGACATTTATTTTCCATACATTTCCATTCCGGGTTGAAGGAAAAGGAGTTTTGATCTGACCGGAAGTGATAAGAATCACATGGACTGAGGGATCAGAAACACTTCCAGGGCAGGGACTATAAAAGGACTATGGGAAACCCCACGGGTTGAGCTGAGTCGGGTGGCAGGGTGACAACACTTCTGGGTGTGGAGGATTGATTATTGTAGTATTGATTATTATTTGAGTATAGTAGAGTGGATGGTGCTTTGTGCACTTTATTATTGTAATAAAGAAAATGATTGAACTTTTATCTGGTGTCTGGCGTCTGGTCTGAGGGTTCAAGGGGACGGCAGCACCCCCTATGTCACAACAGCCTATTACGCTAATGGAAAAGTCATCATTCTGTGTAATTGTTCTAGGCACTGAATGCCAACTGTATCTCTTGTAATACATGAAAAAGTCAGCACTGACCACAGCATCAAGTAGATACAGTTGATTCTGTCTGACAGAACTGCTGCTTCACCATTGCAGACCCAAATTCGGATAGCAGTGACTGCTATGAACTCAAGGTGGGATTGCAAAATTCAGGAGTCATGGTAACTGACAAAAGGTCAATGAGGCTATTGCTAACTTTAGCCTTGTGCTAGTTTGCATGATAAGGTTGATTTCTAATGTTATTGGGTGATTTCACTCATACACTCAAGCAGTTAGGAGCAAACTCACTTACTTCAGCCTTATTACATGTAACAGATACTTTCAGTTAAGTGCTAAAGTTAAAAATACTGTATGTCACTTTGAAAATTTTAACCAAGTGTTTTGAAATGAGCATTGATCTTTACATCTCTTTAAAGTAGAAGCAACAAAAATGTAATCAAATAAGCAAGTATTGTCTCTATGCTCAAAACAGTGCAGTGTTATCTTGCACACCAGCTGAGTGTATCAGTATGCTTTCAGGGCGAGTTAGGGAAGGTGCTAATATAAAAGGATTAATTTCTGAGAAGTTTTCATTGGGCTGTATAATAAATGTCCTCTTCAATACAGTAAACATGTTGTCACTATTTTTATATTTGGTTATGTTTACTTTATATCTACCAGTTTCTTCCAGCGTATTGATGTACAAGCCAATGCCACAGCAATATGAACTACACAAAAGTCATCACGATGGGGGTGAGTGCTATAGAATTATAGTCATTGAGCGCTGATGCTGGTGACTTCTTTGGCATTGGTATGATAGTACTGTAGTGGCCTCGGAGCACAGAGGTATGATGGATTGCCTTAGGTAGTTGTTATAAATGTCTGCAAGAAAATGCATCATTTGGTCAGCACATTCCCTGAGTACAAACCCTGGTATACTGTCAGGACCTACAGCTTTCCATGAGTTGACCCTGCACAGTGTCCTCCAAACATCAAGTGGGTCAAGACAGAGTGCTTCATTGTCCTGGCTAAGAGGGACTTTCATTGTTGTTGTGTTGTTCTTTTCTTCAAACCGGCTGAAGTAAGTGTTAAGTATATTGAGGAAGTCAATATTGTCATCATAGAGTGGTGGAGCTGACCCGCAGTCTAAGATCAACTGTATGCTTTGCCACAAATGCCTTTGGACTTTTGAATCAGTGAAGTGACCCTGGATTTTCTATCCATAAGCGCACTTTGCTGCTCTCATGACCCAGTTCCATTTTTGTCCCCAGACTTGAAGGTAGCATTATCTCTATGGTGACCTAGGGTTTCTGGTTGGCACATGTGGTGATATTCTTGATGACAATCACATTTTCCACACACTTGAATATGAATTTCATCACAGACACAGCATACTCCCCCAGCTTGATGTGTTGGTAAACAGTGGCAGCCTTTCTGAACACATTTCTGTCTGTGCATTCAAAACAGTCCTGGAGTGCTGAAACTGCTCCCTCTGGCCAAATCCTTATCTGCTTCATAAATGGCTTTCTTTTAGTCAGCAGTGGCCCATAAGCTGGAATAAGTATAACAGAGAGATGGTCTGAATTTCCATAGTGGAGGAGGGGGGAGCTGCCCTAAATGCCTGTTTGATGTTTGTGTAAACTCGGTCTAATGTGTTTTTTCCCCTGGTCACAAAGTCCACCTGTTGGTAATAATGTTGTGAAACTGTTCTCAAGTTGGCTTGGTTAAAGTCTTCAGCTATAATATGAACATAATCCAGATTAATATTTTGCATTACATTGACCCACTAATAATGTGTGGACAGGTTGTCTTTTGTTCTCGCATTGGGGGGAATGTATGCAACATGTAGAATGGTTGGCATTTTAGCATCAGGAACACTATATCTTCCGAACAGTGGCTGGAGATAATTTCACTGCACCAATTGTTGTTCATGTAAATACATACTGTACACCGTTCAGGGGCAACTGGGCGATAGTCAACTCGGTGAAAAGACAACTCGGCGAAATCACAAATGGGCGCCAGACATCTCGGCGAAAACACAAACGGGCGACACACAAATCGGCAAAAACACAAATGGAAGTTCAACCTTATAGGGGCCTGTGGTCAAGTGCCAGGGGGTGCCCCAGTGCCTGAGGAGCCCTGGCCCTCAGCACTTCTGCTACACTGGGGAGTTCCATTGGGGGATTATTGGGAGGCACCTGGAGCACATCCGAGTGGTTATAAAAGGGGCTGCCTCCCTCCATTCGTTGGCTGGAGTCGGGAGTGCAGAAGACAAGGTCTTGGAGGAGAGGAGTGGAGGCGGACGTGAGATGAAGTCATTGGAAGGAAGGCCTGGACTTTGGGCAGTTTTGGGGGTTGTGTGTGCCCTGTAATGATGAGTATGAAGAATAAACGTATGTTGGATTTTGTACCATCGGTGTCTGTCTGTCTGTGTCTGGGCTGCTTACCACACTACTTTAGTACTCCATTTGAGTGGTCTCATGCCGCTTGCATCATTTCTTGCTATGATCAGGGATGGTAGAAGATTCAGCTGCTGCACGTAGATCAGGATCTTACCTGTATAAAATTCCCAGTTTATGGAGTGTTTTGAGTTCTAAGGCAAATAAACCACTAGGCAAGTGGTTCAATAATTCTGATTCACAAAGTCTGAGTAAAATAAACAGATTGTAGTCTAATCTTGTACTTAATTGTGTAGGAGTAAACAATATATTTAACGCAAATTGCAGGAGTCAGTGTGGCTGTTGTCATAGTGGGTGCCGCCATAATACCTAAAACTGGAAAAATTTATGTTTTTTTTCTGGGAACTATATAGAGCTTCAGCTCATCTTAGTGGTTCCTGTTCAGAAAGCACTGCATAGAGTGAAGTTCGGCACTTAATTTTTTTATTGATGATACCATAGTCCTGATCAATTATCAGCAGATACTGCCTGACTTAAACCAAATTAAGAAATAAAACTTGTAGTGATGTAAAATATCTGTTAAGTACCTAAACCAATACTAAAAAAATTTTTTGTGAAGACTACATGTCTTATGTCCTGTGAAAACATGCAATTGGAGATGCCAGCTGTTCCATCGAGGACATGTTCACTCTCCCTTCTAGTCTTGATTATGTCTTCATTGTGATTTTTGATTAACACTGCAATAAGTGAATGGTTCAAAGTAATATGTAATGGGAATACAGAAGAGACTTACATGCATTCAAAGGCAAAGATTAAGATGTCCATCGTTCCGGAAAGCTAATGATTTTCCTTCCATAAGCTTGAATGAATTAAGTTATGTCATTATATATATAAATGAGAGAATAATGAAGACCACAAAATGACTTCTCCCTTATTTGTTTTTCCTCACCGTGTTTCTTTTCCCTTTTCTTCTAGTCTACTAACACATCCTTTTGAATTAAAAATATTTCAGAATCTTGAATAAATGCACAGTAGCTCAACCAAATTAACTATAAACTGAGGTGCAATATATTAACTGCAATAGCTTTCAGACATTTTCTGAATTTTAGATGCAATGCTATATACAACTAAACTTATAGATATGAACAACTGTGATATTACTGAGTGGTGCTGAAAACCATCAAAGATCAAATTGTTAGCATTCGTAACTATCGATGGCTCAGGAATGGTAAAAACTTTCTTTGGATATTTTACAGGGTATGTTTTACCTTTGCACTTGCCTTTAGAACAGGACCTTAACGCATGTTTCTTTTAATGACACTTTGTAATAAAGACATAAATAATAATATATGAAAGCATGAAGAAGTACTTTGCATTGGAAGAATGGTTAGAGAACATGTAAAATCAGTTTACTTGGCTCTTTATCCATTGCTTCATCAGATTATTCTGCTTATTTATCTCATATATTTTATTTCCATTGAAATTTTCTTCATATCCATATTGTTGTATATTGATGTTTTTCTTCCCTCATTTTTCAGAGGTCATGGTCTTATTCTTGTTTTGAATTATTTAAAAAGCAACAGTTTAGCACAATGACTATATTGAGGATTCACTTGTGACCTATTATTGGTAATGTAATTAATTCCAATTTGTACATATGTTATTCAAGTTTTATTTTTCCAGTAGTTCAACTAAATTTTCCATTCCTGCAAACTGTCAAGATATACAACTTACACCTCTTTTGTTATATAACACATCACATGTCCTCAGCCACCATTACCTGAGTGCACGTCTGTCCATATTTTTTCTTACAAGGTAAAAAGTTTAAACAGCGAGGTATAAAGTTTTGTTGCTCTTTCCATCTTTTCTTTCTGAGCAGCTGTAAATATTAAAGAAAGATGACAGCTAAACATAGGTGCTTTGATTGTTTTATGAATGCAAATTTATTAAGGAAGAATCTGGCTGGAATATTTTACATGTTATAATAAATCTAAATCCCTTTCTAAACCAAGGGTAAAATAATCCATAAATTAGTGGGTTCAAAGCAAAGTTGAACAAAACTAAATATTTAGGTATACTGAAAGCTGCCTTAGACATTATTTTGAATACTAATAAACACTCACTTATATAAAACTGACTAATACATAAAAAAAAGGTGCCAATTACAATTCCTACTGTGATCGTAGCTTTATTTTGTCTCTCTGTAAATCCTTTCATCTTTTTCTTCTTTTGCACAGCCTGAGCTTTATCTCTTGTATCTCTTAATGCTTTTGCGTGCTGAATTGCAACAAACAAGATCTTGGAATAGAGGATCAGCATAATAGAAAATGGAAGCATACTAGTAAATAGAACATCTACAATATAAAGTATTGCATCAATCACAAAAAAACAGGTTCCCACACAAATATTTTTGTCACTGTATAAAACATTGAAGTCTACATAAAAAAACAAAGTAGTGTAGCAGATTGAGCAAATCCAACAAAATGCAGCAAACACACAGGCTCGTCCAACTGTTATTACTGTGGAATAATGTAGTGGGTAACAAACAGCATAATATCTGTCTACAGAAAGAAAAATAAGATGTACAAGTGAAATTGTAGTAATAGTCATATAACAAAATTTGACTGCCATACAAGCATTAACTCCCACGTCCCAGCATTTATCTATTGCTTGAATCAGAAGAACAGGCATAATAAATATTCCAATAAAAAAATCTGCAACAGCCATTGAGAGTGTCAACACATTTGTTGGTGTGTGCAGCTGCTTGAAATGAGCGATGGCGATGATCAGCACCAGGTTTCCAAATGATGCTAAAACTATTCCTGTTATAAAGACGATGTAGAGAATGATGCTGACTGCAAGTGACTGATTGTAAAGAGAGCAGGTTGTATTTTCTGGAGGAGGGCAATACGCTTGTTCTGCTTCTTTTAATCCCATATTGATGGATATAGAGAAAGCTACTGTTCACTGAGTTGTCCAAATGTCATTTCAATCATAGACTATAGGCACAGATGGAGTGAAGAAGTATTAAAACAAGAAGAAAACTTGCTCAGTACTTAAACAGGGCAGTTGTAATCATAAGGGTTTTAGTTTATCACCTTTAATTTATACCCCGAAGAACAAGGTGATAGAACAGTTTGTTTACTTTAGAAATCATAACATTTATCTTTGTATTTCCCCTTAGTATTTCCTTTTATAGCAATTTGATACTTTGCCTTGACTGAGCGCTGACACATCCCTTAGTGGTATAACAGCTATTTCTTGTCTGATGCAAAATCCCATGGTAGAGTTCTGTACTTTATGTACTTATTTTTTTTTGTATTATAAAATGGAATAGAGAGCTACACAAAGAAAATGAGGTTTTAAAGGTCTTTGACAAAAGGGATTTTTACAGCTAAGCTTTGCCACAGCTTTGATACAACAGTAATTCAGGAAAAGCAACAGTAACTTCTATTACACAAGACAATAATAAGTACATTAAAAAGATAAATAAACAAACAAAATCTAACACTATCAAGAACAAATTTCCTTTTTTTTAAAAGGAAAACACACAGTCCACACTCTAAAGTCTGTCAAAAACAGAATTGGAGGATACAACCTTTAGTGGTGCAGAGTCCAGTTTCTACACTGTGTTATCCCAACACTTAATCATTCAACTGTCCACGGTGTCCACGGATGCATCAGACACTCGTTACCCAACAGAAGTTTTGTCAAATTGTTGAATCCCTGTCAGTGTCTCCTTGTCATTCTTTTTCTCCACTCTGGGCTCATTGTGTTGCTGTGACCTAGGCACGCCTCACTTCTCGTCTGCCAGCTTTGCTCGATCCTTTAATGCAGCTTCCCTCTCTCGCTGGACCCACAACCGTCTTCTTGTGGAACTGTCTCTTCCTCCCTCAGGGTAAGTGTTGCCGTCCGTGTCCCTCACGTCGCACCAGCCTCGTACCCCAGTCTGCCAGTGAGCCCCTGTGCTCTCTGCGAGCCTTGGCATTGTTTTCAGTGGACTGTCCCTCTGCCTTCTCCTGCCCAGGACTTTAAATCTCCTTCACTCCCTGCCATTATCAGTTCTGGATAATCAGATTAAACAATGGCACAGCAACATTTCCTGGGTTTAACAATTAATGAAAATACAAGTTAACAAAATGTATTGTTACCAATCTATACTAATAAAAGGCAAAGCCCTCACTGACTGACTTACTGACTCATTCACTCACTGACTCACTGACTCATCACTAATTCTCCAACTTCCCGTGTAGGTAGAAGACTGAAATTTGGCAGGCTTATTCCTTACAGCTTGTTACAAAAGTTAGGCAGGTTTCATTTTGAAATTCTACGCGTAACGGTCATAACTGGAACCTACTTATGCACATATACAGTAATCCCTCCTCGATTGCGGGGGTTGCGTTCCAGACCCCCCCGAGATAGGTAAAAATCCACGAAGTAGAAACCATATGTTTGTATGGTTATTTTTATATATTTTAAGCCCTTATAAACTCTCCCACACAGTTTATAAATATTCCCCGCACAGTTATACAGCATAAACCTTTTGTATTCTCTTAGATGTTAGGTAAGATTCATTGAAATTATGTATGTAAACACACTGTTTATATACAGTAAAACCTAAATATTATTTTAAAGATATTGAGTGTCTCCGATATCACATATGTTACAGCCATTACGATAGACAGGCTACCAGCAATAAATGCGTACAACGCAAGAAAAATTATATACAGTAAATGTGTGTACAGTGACACTAAACATACATACATGTACTAAGTACTGTAAGTAGAAAATGAATTATGGTTACTCACCAACAGTGACACGATGACTTGTCCGATAATGATGAGCTTAGTTTTACTGCACAAGAAAGGAGAGCGTTACAGTTCTTCTAAAGGAGCCTCTTCTGTTCTTCTTCCGGCAGTCTTCAATCCAAATCCCTAAAGCAGATTCCAGTCAGACTACTGCCTTATTACATCCACTTACAACTCGTTTTACACCCTGTTTAAAAGGACACTGCAGCCATAGATCTTATATTCCTTTCTTACTTTTTAAATAAAAAGAATCGTAGCCTCATTGATGCAGTAATGGCGTCCTACAGCGGTGTAGCTTTTCCCTTCCTTCAGCATATCCAAAACGTTTACCTTTTCAGCAATTATTAACATCTTCCATGGGCACTTGGGCACGGCCCATGAAGCAGTAGCAGGAGCAGATCGTTTTGGAGCCATAATGAAGGGCCTGACTATGAACAAAGATAAACACAAAAGAGCACAAAAGTTAACTCTTTACACAGCAAAACACGTTGATGCTGAATGAGCGAGACAAGACTTCCTGGTTAACGCCGCGGAATCGAATACAGCGCTCTGTCGCTGAGCCATTCAGCACACAGGAACTTAACTGCGTGCTCTGATTGGTTAGCTTCTCAGCCATCCGCCAACAGCGTCCCTTGTATGAAATCAACTGGGCAAACCAACTGAGGAAGTATGTACAGGAAGTAAAAAAGACCCATTGTCCGTAGAACCTGCGAAGTAGCAAAAAATCTATGTTATATATTTAGATATGCTTACATATAAAATTCGCGATAGAGTGAAGCCACGAAAGTCGAAGTGCAATATAGTGAGGGATTACTGTATACAGCCATAGCCTGCAGCTTGGTCGCCGTGTGAGTCTGAGTTGCGTCCATCTTCGTCACGCTTCCCACGTAATTGAGTGCCTTTTCATATAAAGCCGTCCGTCAACCGCAATCCAATAGACACGCTGCCGCTAAATATTCGCGGGTGAAGTACTGTGCTTATGCAAACGAAGATGAGATGGTCAGAGATAGACTAGTGTTTGGCACAAATTCAGCGAAAGTGCGAGAGAAATTTTAAGTGCCGGGTCTTAGCTAACATTAAATAAAGCCGTGGACATCATAGGATCGCACGAGATAGCACAAGCACAGCTGAGAACATTCGATGCATGTACTCTGAGCAGCTCACGTGAACTGACTGTGAAAGCAGTACACAGAGAACAAGCAAGAGCTCCAAAGAGCACTGAACAAAAAACGCATTACGCAATTGAGAAGGCAGCAAAAGAATATGAAGCGAGTGACGCATACAAGCATATTCATAAGTGCAGCTACTGCGGAAACAAAGCACGGTGTAAACCTTAAGTTTAAATGAAGTTCATAGACACGCTGCCACTGGCATTTGTCATGTCTACGACGAATACGATATTCGCAAGATACAAGTTTAATGAAAGGATGCAGGGTATAAACGAGACTTTTGATCACTTTGTAACGAAGTTAAAATTGCTGGTGAAGGACTGTGCTTATGCAAACGAAGATTAGATGGTCAGGGATAGAATAGCGTTTGGCACAAACTCAGCAGAAGTGCGAGAGAAACTTTTTTACGTTCATAGACACTATCTGGGACATCGCCATTTTCTCTAGAGGCTGGGTTTCTCATTGTCCAAAACCCATATATGGGAAGTCCAGGTGGAGATGGTTTGGCTGTTGGGGTAGCTGAAGCACTTTGTGGAGACAAATAACAAGGCTTTAAAGCATTACGGTGCATATTTTTCTCTCTACCACCCCCTTCTGGCCTCCCCTTATAAACCACCCCAGAATCCCCTACCTTGCCCAGCATCACATAGGGTTCTTGGTTCCACCAACCTGTCCGCTTCCCTTGTCCTTGTCTACCTCTATTTCTCAGCCATACTGTTTCTCCAGGAAGCAATGGAATAGCCTGAGCTTCCTTATGGTGAGCTTTATTATGTCGTGCTGCCTTATCCATCCTCCCCTTAGCAGTTTTCCCTGTACTTGATAGATTCTGCTGATGTTTCTTCATCCATTCTTCCCTGGTGCCCCCTCTGGCAGAGACCCTTACACTATGGCAGAAGGCTGGTTGTACATATCTGCTGAATCCATCATTTTCCCGGTGTGCCTCAGCATGTCGACACACAGCAGAGCTGTTAGATCCTGCTTCCTGCGTACTGGGGGCTGCCTGAGACAGTACAACTGGTAATTCTGGAGCCTGAAAAACAGCATGCCAACAAGCAGAGATCACATTCCTTCCAATCAGCAATGGGCTCGTTTGGACTTCATCTCTCACAGTCACAACCCCTCTGGCAGTTAACTTCACTGTAGCCACCTTAAAATCCATTGTGGTATAGCCAGTATAGGGGATATCCAACCCATTGGCAGCTTTTAGAGTTAGAAGAAACGGGGCCTGCCTGACTTCTATCTTATCTGTTGTGAACTGGGACCCGGACACAGGCAGACGGACAACATAGTTCCACCACACACCGTTTATTTACAATATATACAAGTGTTGCTCACGTGCACACACACCTCACCGATTCCCCCAATGTCCAGGCCACACAGTTTCTCTGCCTTTCTCTCGACCGCCTCCTGTCCTCTCTCTAGTTCTGTCCTCTTCCACCCGACATCCACTAATGACTGGAGGGAGGCGGCCCCTTTTATAGGAACCCAGATGGGCTCCAGCTGCTTCCCGGCAATCTCCCGCGGACACACCCCCAGGCACTGGGGCGCCACCTGGCGGTGGCCACAGGTCCCTACAGTGCTGGGCTTTCAAGCCCTCTACCAGAGGCCTCCAGCATAACCAAGACGGACGCCCCCTCTCAGTCTGGAGGAGGCCCAAGCCCTCCTCTGGTCCTCCTGGGCGTCCCGGCCGGGGGACCACACTGTAAAATGCTGCTTGAAAAGGCTCTCTTGCATCAGTGTAACCTGGGATCCAGTGTCTAACAGTCCATTTAATGTTTTGCCTTCAATGGTGACCTGTACCACAGGACACTCACCAATAAGAGGGGATATGGCCTTTCGGGTTTCATTGTCCAACCCTGCTATCTGGCCCACAGCTGCAGGGTTCACAAGTTCAAAAGTAGGCTGCCCACTAGAGGATTGCTTGTTGGCACTGATTACAAATGGGCCTTCCTTGTGAATCCCAGGCATAACGGCTGTTAGTGTGAGGCCTCCTATCTGGCGGAGAGTGTATTAGTGGCTGGGCAGCATCAACCTGTGGAACTGCTGGCCTCAGTTCCTTCAGCAGCTCCTGAGTCCATTCTTTCTGCCTTGAATGCTGGTCTCCAGTCTGCCTGTGAATGAGAGTTAGTTGCAGAGAACTCACCAATAGCTCCGCAATTCCCCTTTTAGCAGCAGGGCCTCTTGATGCACTTCCCCAGATGTTTTATCGGTATTGTGGCGCACAAATGTCCGTAGTGCTTGTCGCAGTCCACTGTCGTGGAGGCCCAACAACAGCTGATCTCGCAGCTGTATATGACGGGGGTTTGGGCTGGGCTACGCCGTTGTAACCTGCAATGAAGTTCCCTCAATCTAAGAACAAAAGACCTGAAAGGTTCGTTAGTTCTTTGTGTACAACTGTAAAATTGAGACATCAGAGTAGCTAATGGGACTTGGTCACTATATAATCCATCTAGAAAAACGAAAAATCTTTGTAACCCTATCTCTTTCTTCCACACTCAGCACTCTGACTTCTAATTTGGCATCCCCAGTCAATGCTCCCATCACAATACTGACCTTTTGAGACTCCCCATATTCAACTGCTTCTAATAACCCCTGCATCTGTTCTTTCCACTCCTCATATTTCAAATCACCTTTTCCCCACTAAACTTAGCAATCCAAGGTGCACCAGCAAAATAGGCATCATCATGATGATAATAAAAAAAAAACACAGTAAAACTACCCCACAAAATCAATAACTAAATAAAAATGATTTTAAAAGATGCTTAGTACTTCCAAGAGTGTTACTCACAAGCCTAATCCTGCCGACTACACCAAAATTTATGTGACAGGTGTCTGGTCACATTTACAGGTAATCTAACTTAGACACCATCCAAATATCTGACTACGCCACCCAGTTTTATTAAGAGACTGGGAACTCCTAAAATTTACCAATAATAGCACACAGGTTTCTATAAATTGGGCAGTGAGTAAACACAAACTGAAAGACACAACAGTAACAGTTCATCTTATACAGACAGCCTTGGAACATCAGTATGCATTCCAAGCCACAATAATGCCATGTTGACACATTATGGGTGAAAATGTTTTACTGTCTTCAAGCTTTTTCCATTTAACGTTGTTGGTATATTAGTATAAAACAGTAACTTATAACTAGAATTACCAAAGCTTACGAAAAAACTCGTAAATCTGGCCCACCTTTAATACACTCACACTTCTCTGTCAGCATCTTTTGTCTTGTAAATGTGTCGATAAGCCCAAGCAGCAAGCAGCCAACTATCCCATCCTCCCACTGTTGCAGAAAGTGCAAAAACCTCTCCCAATTCAAACCTTTTTAATCAGGGAGTGAGGTACCTAGGGCTGTATAGGCTAAAAAATATATCGTTATTTGGAACACATGCATTTCACGTGTGTTCCATGTCTTCAAAGATCTATGTAAGTACAGGATGACAGGAAATGCAAGAAATGTTGAACACATACCTAAAAGGCAAACTTTTTCATGTTTTAGTACTAAAGTCAAACTTTTGACATGAAGTGTATAATGTGTGAAGACTGAAATCCAAATATCAAATAAGCACTTTCACAAAAGGTACAAATAGCACAGAACAAGTGTGCTTTTATCAAAGACTATAACCAAAGTAAAATTTGGCACAGACACTGTTAGTTTTCAAATAAAGATGTCCTATAACAGAGGTGAACTCGGATGAGGACGAGGGTTCTACATTGGAGAAATAGAACAAAAGCACCCCCACCCCTCACAAAAGTCCACTCACATATACAAACAACGCAGCTGCACCAGGCTTAAGGTGCGAATAATGGCACCGTTTGGATGTACCAAGAGGTCGGGCGTCATCCTGCCAGTCAGTCTGTCCCACACCTGCCCTTCAAAGAAACAGCATGGCTTACAGAGCTCGCCGACGTATCATGCAAAGTCTAGTTTTTGCATAACTAACATAAATTAGACAAAGTAGCAGTTGAAGGACAGACCCTTGTGGAACTCCTCTGATGACATCACTCCCATGGATCATTCTCATCTTATCTGTGCTCATTGTCTTCTGTTGATTAACCAACTTTAGATCCAGTTAAATTATCTCTGATGTCAACAGCTTTTAGTTTCAACCTCTTGCTTCATCTGATTAACTCCTATAATACTGACTTGTAGTCCTTTGAGATGTAATTTGATTTCAGTAAGAAAGCTTCATTAAGAAAGCTCTGGGAATTACTAATTATGTATTTTATATCCAGGAACTCATTAAACAAAAGCTTCCAGACATACATTGAGGAAAACGTGGGAGCATGTGTTAAGGCAATCATGATGATTAACACTAGAATTACCAGAGCCTCTGAAAAACTCGTAATTCCGTCCCACCTTAAACTGCTTCTTAAATCCTTCACACCTCTCCGCCACCGTCCTTTGTCTTCTAAATGTGCTGATAAAGAGAAGCTAGGAGCAGCCGGCTATTCCATCCCCCCACCAATTTAGAACGTGCACGAACTTCAGCTTGATTGAGTATCTGGGAGTTAAGTGGAGTTTTAGAGTGGAAATAATAGATTGTTGTTTGGAACACACGCATTTCATGTCTGTTCCGTTTCTACAGTAATCTGTGTCAACACATTGTTAAAACAGAATCTTTTTTTTATATTCTAGTAGTAGATGACAAAATGTAGACATAAACTATATAGTGTATGAAGCCTGAAGTCCAAATAGCATAGAAACATTTTCACAAGAATAACACAATTGCGCTTTTATTCAAAAATATAACTGCGGAAACAAAAGCCGCCTTAACATGCGACATTGACAGCAGTTTATTGTAACTGCCTCTGTGGTACCATAGACTCAGCCCTGCTTGAATCAAGAGGTCACGAGTTCGATCCTGCACCCTTCCATTTTGAGAAGTAAACTGCTCTTAGTCTTACTATTTTAGAATAAAAGCATACATTTGATTTCAGTCTGTAACCACGGTGCAATTTATGATCCTTGTAAAGGTTAGATTTTTTTATTATTCACTTTTCATTCTCTCAGTCGCGTTCAGAATCAATCCATACAACCCCATCTGACACGGCTGTTTTCACTAAAGACGCTATAGCTCTGCAGTGTACCACGATGCATACTAATCCACCCACCCCTAAAATATGCTGTATGCTGTTTCTTTTGTACTCCAGGAAATGCAGAGGATAGAATGGTAAAAGCAGTAACTTCGGCGCTATATGCAATCATCAGACACTCCCCATCTGCCCGTGTCGTTCAAACACAGGAACATATATTGGTGTAAAAGTATAACAAAAGTGCACTTTTATTCAAGTGCACTTTTTCCATCGCCTTTTCCTGTAAGAATCAATGTACACACTTCTCTCTATGCTGTGGTTTCTATTACACACCTGAAAGAAAGAGACAATACATGTGAAAATATCCAGCATACAGCATACATGCGGGGACTGGCAGGAACACTCAATAAAAATGAATAAAAAGAAAATCAAGTGACGGTGAGATACTAAGAAGGCAGCATCGCCAGCGTTTGTGTCAGAACCCGTGGGGGCGGTGGGTGTTTGGCGTTAGTATGCATCGTGGTACACTGCAGAGCTATAGCACGTCTTTAGTGAAAACAGCCGTGTCAGATGGGGTTGTATGGATTGATTCTGAACGCGACTGAGAGAATGAAAAGTGAAGTAGAAAAAAAGCTAACCTTTACAAGGATCATAAATTGCACCGCTGTTACAGACTGAAATCAAATGTATGCTTTTATTCTAAAATTGTAAGACTAAGAGCAATTTACTTCTCAAAACGGAAGGGCGAGGATCGAACTCGTGACCTCTTGATTCCCAAGCGGGGCTGAGTCCATGGTACCACAGAGGCAATTGCAACAAACTGCTGTCAATGTCGTATGTTAAGGTGGCGTTTTGTTTCTGCAGTTATATTTTTGAATAAAAGCGCAATTGTGTTATTCTTGTGAAAATGTTTCTTTGCTATTTGGACTTCAGGCTTCATACACTATATAGTTTATGCCTACATTTTGTCATCTACTACTAGAATATAAAAACCGTTCTGTTTTAACAATGTGTTGACACAGATTACTGTAGAAACGGAACAGACATGAAATGCATGTGTTCCAAACAACGATTTATTATTTCCACTCTAAAACTCCACTTCACTCCCAGATACTCAATCAAGCTGAAGTTCATGCACGTTCTAAATTGGTGGGGTGATGGAATAGCCGGCTGCTCCTAGCTTCTTTTTATCAGCACACTTAGAAGACAAAGGGCGCTGGCGGAGAGGTGTGAAGGGATTTAAGAAGCGATTTAAGGTGGGACGGAATTACGAGTTTTTCAGAGGCTCTGGTAATTCTAGTGTTAACTGAGTGACAACATCAAGGTTTAAAGGTATGAAAGAGGACAAGCTGACATTCAAACAGTGATACGATTCTTGCATAAAAACTGCTCAAGATATATAACTTATCTGCATATGCAGCCTTCAAGTTTTTCTTTGATGAGAGACACACATCCCAAGCCTTACTTTATCCATTTAGTGTATTTGTCTTAACCTTTAAGACTGAGAAGTGCTGGAAGAAAACTTATACTGAATAAATTACCCAAATCTTAATCATACCTTGTGCAGACTGAACATGCTGCAGTTATCCAAAAGAACTCAAAACACATGCAAGACAACCACATGTAACCAAGAGCAGTCATTCTCAGAAGGACAGAGCTTTATTTATTCTTCAGGCAGCTACTTAACCTCTTGCCTCAACTGTTGGTGGTTCTGTTGATCCTACTTCACATACTGCACCAGTACTAAAAAGAAGGAGGAGTAGAAGAATAGCAACAAAGCCAAAATGCCACAGTGATACTGCTTGACAATCTGTTTCTATTGAATAGCAGTTGCAAGACAGTGCAGAATAGTCACTATGTGCTATTGCTCTGATGATACCTAAATTTTGACTAGTTTAAAAGAAAATATTTGTTTTGTTTAATTTCCTAGAAACCAGTTGTTCTGAAAAGCGAAGGGTTATGTAAGAAATGGATGTGCCCATTAGCCCACAAGAGATGAGCATTATTTGGAGACATGCATTATTATTACTGCCTTTTTGTATGCAGTGTGTTGTGCTTTGGGTTTTTAGTAATGAGTTATTAAAGAAAGACATTTATGACAGCTGTAATCATTTTACAGTCTCTAAAACTCACCATTGGCAGTCATAACTGTAAACCAGTATAAGGCAAACTAATGCAAGATCAAAATATTATTTAATTGACAGATTTTGTTTATTATAACTGAAAGTTCTATTTTTAATTCTTACCATTGAATTATTTTAATTATTTTTGTGCTGCAGCAGTGGGCACACACCCCTGCCTGGAAATAAAACAAGTTCCTGTGTCCCCTCCAGTAAAAGACATCTACAAGATTTCTAAGATTAATCCTTCACGTTAAACAATAATAAGACACTAACTACCATATGTATGTCTTGCAATAAATGGAAAGTTAGCACCAATCACAGCATCAAGCAGATTGTTTCTCCCTGACAGGACTACGGCTTCAGTGCAACAAACACAAATTTAGAAAGCATCATGGCAACTGACAATGGTCGATAAGGCTATAGCTAACTTCAGCCAAGTGCTAGTTCACATGATAAGGAGGACTTCTAACTTTACTAGGTGATGTCACTCGTATACTCAAACAATTAGGAGCAGCCTCACTTACTTCAGCCTCATTACACATAACAAATACATTCAGTTAAGGCCTAAAGTGTAAAAGCACTGGATGTCATGTTGCAAAATTTAAGCAGTATTTTCAAATGAGCAGTGATTTTTACATTTCTTTAAAGCAGACGCAACAAAAAATGTAATCTAAAGAGCAAGTAATGTGTCCGTGTTGAGCTGGTGCCCTGTCCAGGGATTGTTCCTGCATCCGGCAAGATGCTGCTGGGGCTTGCGAAACCCTCAATGAAATAATTTATTGCAGCAGTACTGTTTCTGTCAAACGTATGAACCCCCAATTCCTGTCCTTCCATTTACTTTCTCCACATAACCAATCGCCACAATATAAGCTCTGCAATAAATATAAAACCAGTAAACCTGTAAGCTTAGAACGCCGATTCTTCAAAACTTTTAAGGAACATTGAAAAATCTTCGTAATACATGTTTAATTATTTTATCCTTCTATCCTAGGTTGCACCAGTCCTAGCAACCATACAGTGTGAGGCAGGAACAATCATTGTTACTACTGCACCACCGTGCCTCTACATGTTTAATTATTAACAGTATATATTATTTAAATGAAGTTAACAATTTGTCTGTAAAATGTAATATGCATACTTTAATGGATTTCATCACAAAAATGGCATCAAGTGTACATCCTAATATTCTAACAGCACACAGCTCCAAGAGGATAGTTCTTGAAAATCTAAATTTACTTAGAAGCCAGTCATCATCATCTGTAAATACATGCTCTCTTCTATTGAATTGAATCAAATTCCTTTATTGACATTGTATGGTACAATTAGATTCAATAAGCATCATTATATTGTTACAGAATGATTACAATAAAGTGCATTAAATTTGTAAACAATATACAATTGATTTCGATACATTTGCTAAATCCCTTGTCATTGAAACAGTAGCACTACTTTTACACTGGATGCCACCAGTTTGCAAAACCAAGCAGAAGCTTGCGTATGCAATGGGGGAGGCTGCCATGAAAATGTGATGGCTTTACACCAAGTTTACTTTTTATACATTTCAAAGTGTGCTTGGAAACAGGCGTACGCAACATTTTTGTGCAAATGTATCATTTATAAATGAGGCCCCGGGTGAGTGTATCAGTATGCTTTCAGGGTGAATTAGGGAAAAGATAAATATAAAGGGATTCATTTCTGGACAGCTTTCATTGGGCTGTATAATAAGTGTCATCTTTAATACAGTAAACATGTTGTAACTATTTTTATATTTGATTTAAAGAAACCAAATCCGGAAGTGTGGCTGGAAGAAGCTCATTAGGCACCTGGAGTCCTTCCAAATGCCCTTTGAAAAGGGGCCAGTCCCACCATTCAGAGGTCAGAGTTAGGAGGAAGGAGTAGACAAAGCCTTGGAAAGAGTGGAGGCGGATGGACTAGCAGCAAGAAAAAGAATGGACTGTTGATGGTTTGTGCACTTTTATTATAAATAAACTGGGTGTTGTTTGTTGAACCTGTGTCCAGCCTGTCTGTGTCTGGGTTAGGGAGGTGGTGCGCCCCCTGGTGGCATCACAGTAGACACTAAGACAGATACAGCATTGGAAAATCATTAGGTGAGACATCTTAGACGTAAAAAATTAATACGCCTCTCCAGGCTAAGATTCATTTAGCAAGAGAGTAGAAAAGCCAAGCAAAATGATACCTTATATTGGCTAACTAAAACGATTACAATATGCAAGCTTTCGAGGCAACTGAGGCCCCTTCTCCAGTCATTTAGATTCAATTCAGATTATATCATGCCTAAAGAAGGGGCCTGAGTTGCCTCGAAAGCTTGCATATTGTAATCTTTTTAGTTAGCCAATGAAGGGTGTCATTTTGCTTGGCTTTTCTCTACATTCATAATGGCTAACACGGTACAACACCCTAGTACTTTACCAAGAGAGGAGAACAATATATAGTCAAGATCTTTTGATAAGATAACTGTTCAACAATATCTTTTGATATTTTCATACAATGTGGATCTGTAGTCAGTTGTCTGCATCAGTCAGAAAGATGTAAATAATCCTATCTGGCCATAAAACTCTTGTCTCTATTTAAATCATGTAATGTGTTAGATGTTAGCATCAGTTTATCTTCCCATTCTTTTCTCTCTGATGTTTTCCATAAGCACTGTGACTTTAAAGTCCTTCTCAAAGTCTCCATGGCTGTTGAAGTGATCTCCTACAGAAACATCCCTATTGCTATGCTTAATGTACACCCTGTGTAAATTCATTGTTTGGCGGAGTGTTTCTCCAGTTTCTCCCACATGCAATGCAGTGTCAGGACATTTCATACAGAGAATTAGGTAGACCAAATTCGATGATCTGCAGGAAAATTATCCCTTTATGCAATATTCTAGTTGGCAGTGTGGTGTAACTACACAATCTGTACCATAAATATAAGCACACATTTTACATCTTGTCTGTAGGCAGGCAGATGTACAATTATCTGTTGGTTCACCCAAGGAGGTTTGGACAGTTAGTTGCTGTTTTAGACCATTTAGATTGGACAATTAGACTGTTTTAACATGAAAATCTAAAGAAGACAGACGTGGCTGAAGGGTACATCATGGAAGGTGTGTGAGTGAAATATGGACAGGCCTATTGGATAATAAAAGATAAGTATTATGTACCTGTATACTGTAACTACCTCACTTTGAAGGATCTGCATTATTATTATTATTATTACTTCCTTTTTGTATGTAGTTTGCTACATTTTAGCTTTTGACTCCAAACAAGCAGTATTTCATGTGTTTTCAGATTTTAAGAAGCTAAAAAATAGAAACAAGTGTAAGATAATTAGCTACTATGTGCAATGGACAAAGATGCTAAGATAATGTACAGTTCATACACATTTGCTTGCCCTGCAAAAAATTACAGGAGTGTTCTCATTAAATTTGAAGAAAATTTTGTCCAACAGAGAAATGTTATACATGAAAGAGCTCTCTTCCACCAGTGATAAAAGAAAATGGGAGACACAGTCAATGGCTTTTGTAAGGAATTTGTACAAGATGGATGAGCCTGGGGTGAGCAAAAAGGAGCAAATAAGAGGTAATTTTTTTTTATTGGGAATGCAGATTGCGATGTGTTCCAAAAGCTGCAATTGGAAAAAGAAATAACTTTGGATAAAGCCAATCCAAGCTAATTAACCAATAACTAATGTGTGAATGGTGGCTAGAATGAGTTTAGTAAGTTCAGCTGACACAGTTCAGAGACAAGAGGTGCTTCAGTGAAAGTGAACATACATTTTAAATCAGGTCTGAAGTAAGCCAATCAAGGTCAAAATTCACACCGGCAACACTATCTCCGTAATTTGTTTATCCACATATGAGAGTTTAAGTGGATGGCCCCCACTGTTTGAAACAAATATTAACGATACAGTTACTGTGGGAAATTAACCAGTATAAGCAAATTCCTGGCAAAGACAAAGAGAAGGAAGAAAATTATTTCTGTATTAACATCCTTTGCTATCCACCAGACCACACCTGACCCACTGATCTACTGACCCACAGTACTGGTCGTTAAATAGACTCAATACAGGCAGTGGATGAAATCTCAGAGAATATTTTTGGAGACACCAGCCTGATGAAGTGTAAATGGGTCAAACTGAGCTTAAATTTTTTTTTTAACTTCCGGCACCGTCACGGACGGCAGCCTGTCTGGCGTGCTCTATGCATTTACGTTGCTTTTTTCTTTTTTTCTTTCTTCTTATTTATTTTAGTTCATTACTTGTATAGATTGAGTAATTATTTATTTATTAAGACTCGCTAAAAATTACAGCTTCAACTACTCCTGCACACCTCTGAGATGATCACGAGGCCACATGGCTCCTTTGTTTACAGCCGGGTGCAGCTGCTGGGGCTCCAGCAGTACAGCCGCTGGTATTTGGCATGACATCCCCGCGGAGATCAAGAGGAACTATCGCGGCTGCAGAGCCGGGAAAGCATGACGGCTAAAGAAGAAAAGATTTCGTCCTGCTCTCCCATCAGTAGTGACTGGTAATGTTAGATCTCTGGCGAATAAGATGGACGAGCTGGCAACGCTAACAAGGACAGAGAAAGTTTTCCGGGAGTGCAGTGTTATGTGTTTTACGGAGACATGGCTGCATGAAAACATCCCCGACTCTGTTGTGGATTTAAATGTGTTTCAGTGTGTGAGAGCGGACAGGGACACCGGTGGGAATGAGAAGAAGAGGGGAGGAGGACTCGCTCTTTATGTAAACAGCCGCTGGTGTTCCCCCAGTCACGTTAAGGTGAGGATGGCTGTGTGTACTAAACACATTGAACTGTTAGCAGTCGGTCTCCAGCCATATTATCTGCCCAGAGAGTTTTCCATCATTATTATCATCAATGTTTACATCGCCCCCAACGCTAATGCGGTGCAGGCATATGAGGTCGTCAGCTCGGTAACCACGGACCTCCTGACTCGAAGTCCTGCTGCGTTTATGGCCATAATGGGAGACTTTAATCACACAAACCTCTCCACTGTTCTACCCACATTCAAGCAATATGTCGATTACAAAACCAGAGACAATAAAACACTGGACCTTTTCTATGCCAATGCTACTGAGGCATATACCTCCATCTCTCTCTCTCCCTTGGGCAGGGCTGACCATAACCTTGTCCATCTCCGGCGCCTTTATAAACCTGCCGTCTAGAGACAACCTGCATTCAAGAAGACTGTCTTGAGGTGGACAAGGGAGACAGAGGAGACTTTGCAGGGATGCTTTGAGGCAACGGACTGGGATGTTCTCTGCAGTTCCCATGGGGACAATATAGACAATCTGACAGACTGCATCACAGAATACATTAACTTCTGTGTGGACACTGTTGTTCCCAAAAAAACTGTTCGTTGCTTCCCCAACAATGAACCCTGGGTAACTAAAGATATCAAAGATACTCTCAATAAAAAGAAGAGAGCTTTCAGAAACGGTGACAAAGAGGAGTTGAGAATGGTACAGAGGGAGCTGAAATCTAAGATTGCAGAGGGGAAAGACTGCTACAGGAGGAAGCTGGAAAGCAAACTCCAAGAAAACAATCCCAGGGAGGTGTGGAATGGAATGAGGGCCATTACTGGCTTGAAACAAAAGAGAGGTGTTGGGATGGTTGGAGACGTGGAATATGCAAACAATCTAAATCGGCATTTTAATAGGTTTGACTCCCCTACGACAAGTAAAGCCGCAGGTCCTGATGGCATCAGTCCCAGGATGCTCAGGTGCTGTACTGCCCAGCTGTGTGGAGTTCTACATCTGATCTTCAACAAGAGTCTGAAACTGCAGAGGGTCCCGTCACTCTGGGAAAACATCCTGCCTGTTTCCAGTCCCCAAAAAGAACCACCCGTTGACCCCCAGCGACTACAGGCCAGTGGCTCTGACTTCACACGTAATGAAAGTGCTGGAGAGACTTCTCCTGAAACATATGTGTCTGCTGGTAGAACCTGGGCTGGACCCCCTACAGTTTGCTTATCGGCCCCGTATTGGCGTGGAGGACACCATCATCTATCTGCTGAACCAGGCTTATTCTCATTTGGACATTGTTGGGAACACTGTGAGGGTCATGTTTTTTGACTTCCCCAGTGCTTTTAACACAATCAGACCATCACTGCTGGGAAATAAGCTTACGAAAATGCAGGTGAACGCCCCATTGGTAGCCTGGATTACGGACTATTTAACCAATCGACCACACCATGTCTGGCTGAAGAGCTGCTGCTCTGATAGCATCCTGAGCAGCACGGGGGCGCCGCAGGGATCTGTCCTATCACCCTTCCTCTTCACCCTCTATACGTCTGACTTCAGGTACAGGTCTCAGTAATGTCATCTGCATAAATTCTCTGATGACTCTGCCATTGTGGCCTGTATCAGGGAAGGACAGGAGGATGAATACAGGAGGGTGGTCGACAGCTTTGTGGAGTGGTGTGAGCTAATTTTTTTACAGATAAACATCACAAAGACAAAGGAACTGGTTGTGGACTTTAGAAAACAGGCTCCTTTTCCCACCCCTGTCACCATCAGAGGAACTGATGTTGAGGTGGTTGAGGACTACAGGTACCTGGGGGTACACATTGACAGTAAACTAGACTGGTCCAAGAACACCAACACGGTTTTCAAGAAAGGGCAGAGACGACTTTACCTATTGAGGAGGCTCAGGTCTTTCAATGTCTGTAGGAAGATGCTGACTATGTTCTATCACTCTGTGGTAGAGAGTGCGGTGTTTTTTGCAGCAGTGTGTTGGGGCAGTGGGCTGAAGACAGCTGAGGCCAACAAGCTGAACAAACCGATTAAAAAGGCTGGTTCTGTCCTGGGTGTCAGACTGGAGAACCTGGCGGAGGTGTCTGAGAGGAGAATGCTGAAAAAACTTCTCGGTATCATGGTCAACCCCTCTCACCCCATGCATGCCTCCTTGATGGGTCATCGGAGTACACACAGCAAAAGACTCATTGCCTCCAAGTGTAGAATCGAACGCCACAGGAAATCTTTTCTACCTGTGGCAATAAGACTGTATAATTCTTCCTCATTCTGTAGGTGATCCTTCTCATCATCACATGCTGCTATCTCATTTTTTATAGCATAAACACTAGCCACTTTTCATTACCACTTGCACTAATAATCTGTAATTTTATTATATCTGTTATAGTTGTTTGTTGCTTTGCACAAATTAGTTATATAGTTATAACACAAACTATTAGTTATAGTTAAAGTTATTTGATATTTTGTTTAGAGTTATTTTGTTATTCTGTTTGCACTATTATTACTGATCTTTTTAACTTTTTATTACCTTATCTTTATTCCTCTTGTTGCCCAGAGCATGTATATGACAAAAGAATTTCCCTCGGGATAAATAAAGTTCTTATCTATCTATCTATCTATCTATCTATCTATCTATCTATCTATCTATCTATCTATCTATCTATCTATCTATCTATCTATCTATCTATCTATCTATCTATCTAAATCTAATGCTATATTATATGCTGTAGCCCCACACCTAATCAGCTTTCTGCCTGCTCCATGAAGAGGACTTACATATAATTCCGTCACAAGAGATAATCATATAAGTCACTGAGCCAATTGTACAGTGTGCCCCTATGATGCTTGTGCTTAAAAGGAACAGCCACATTAGAATTTCTACTATCTCATTGAGAATGGGATCAGGAGAAAAGATGTGGTCAGAAAACAGACACAGGTCAATACCAAAGAACTGCCAATCAATCAGCAGATAATAGGAATTCTAATGCAAAACTCGAAATCTAAAGCCAGAACAATATTTTTCTATTATATAAAAAAATCTTGGGACAAGACAAGACAAGACTTTTTCAGAGAGACAAGACGAGACATTTTCAGAGAGATAATTTCAAGTCCCCCAACACAAGACTTTGTACCATGAGATGAACTGAAAACCTAACAGGTCCAAACAGGGGCAGAAGTAAAAGACAAAGAATAGAAACAAAGTAGAACTCATAAAGAAGTTCAAAAACGTTGGTGCGATACATATGCAGAGCAGGTTAGAGATTATGAAAGTACTAAAATTCTAAAGTCTCAGAAAACTAATAGCAAAGATTGCATTAGTGCTAACAAACAGAAATTATTACTCTGTGAAATAACGGAACAGCGAAAACAGATCAACTACAGTGACATAGGTGATATGACAGAAGTATGTAGATATTGTTTGGCTTTAAAGTTTAAGTCGGAGATGTGTAGATTGTCTAATTCATGTTGCCATCAGGGAAAAGTAGTGTTTCTTCCCAATGAAGAGACGTATCCGCAAGAAATAGAAGATTTGTTATTTGGTGAAAGTCAAATCCACAAACCCTAGAAGCAAAACATGCGCCTCTACAATAATCTGTCTGCATTCGCATCATGAAATTCTCAAAACGTAGATTTACGGGACCATACACAATGAGAATCTGTGGTCCTGCAACAATTAAGGCTACTACAAGTTTAATTTCAAAGAAACCACAATTTGGTCAGGTTTATATTTATAATCATGAAGAAGCAATGCAACATACAGTACAATCAAAGAGTTAAACGATTGGACATATTAGAAATTCTACAGCCAATAATGGATACAAATCCATACGTCCCAAAGTATCGCACTTTACACAAAATTTATCTGAAAAACATCTGGATTTCTATATGAATTTAAAAGATCACACTCGCATATATAATAAATCAACATGTGACGAATTGTCAGAGATAATAGTTTTGAATGACTGAGATATCAAAGACAGAGTTGATATTCGTGTTCATCCAAAAGCACAGGACAATTCGTCACAAGCGGCAGATCCAGGAAATGACTAGCGTGTAGGGCCTGCATGAGGGTTGGCGAGAGAAGCAAGCAGGGGGCAGAGCCCCTTAGTTTGGGTAAAAAAACACAGTAAATCAAAATAACAGATCAAATGAAGAATCCTAATACTGATTACTCAGTGAATCTCTGAGTTGACCATTACGCAAAATGAGCTTACACACCCTGCAGTCCAAGGGGCTGTTGAAATGGATCACCACACTAACTCATGTTCTAAAAGTTGAACTTTGTAATTATTGTGACTTTTTGAAAATAATGTGAAATTCACTTTCCTTGGACTCAAAATCCCAGCATTCATGAAAAATATGTGTCAAACAACCACAGAGAACCAGAGAAAAGTAAAAGAAAATAACTCATTATAACAGACATTGTGTTAATCTGAAGTGTTCAAAATCAAGCTGTAAAATATTAGAGGATGTTGCCCCTAGGGTTTCAGATGCTAATATGTTCTCCACTCTGGATACCACATTAGGCTTTTGCCAAATTTAGCTAAACCAAAGCTATATAAAGTTAATCACTTTCTTAAGCCCTGTTGGATGATTCTGTTTCAGTAGGCTGCCAGGTGGGAACACATCACCTACTTTATCAGCAAGAAATAACCAGAATTTCATGTGAACATACAGACACAGTTGTTGTTATGGACATCATTCTAATTTATGACAGAGATTGAACTGACTGTGATGAAAACCGTCACACAGTATTTAACACAATCAAAGCTTCCGTACTGTACTGTAATACAAAAACAGTATTTTGCATAATTATTCACCTGTGTTTCTGTTATGAGAGATGTAATTAAAGTAAAAGCAATCACAGTAATATCTAGTTCTACAAATGTGATGAAGCTCAGGCAAATGCAACTATTTAGATAAAGATGTCTCACACTGTCTACAGAGATTCCATCTATAATCACACTGGTAAAGAAAGTCATAGGATAGATATGGAGAGAAGTACAAGAGGACCCCATGAACAAGGTAATACACATATTAGTCATAGCTCCAGCACTGCTTATTGTTATATCAAGAAATCAACATTAGTTAGTGCTGATGCCATCAGATATTGCCTATGCACAGCTCCGAGTCCATTGTTTCACATTTTGTGCAGTTTCCACTTAAGAAAAGTAAAAGTATATATTATAAGTATACAGAAAAGTATATATTCTGTCAAAATGAAAAGGACTGTCAGCAGCAGTGTTGATATGTGAGCAGTTTGTCTCGTGATTTCAAGGCATTAATACATTTTGAATGTAAATAACTAAGAAACATAAGAACCTAAGAAACTTCACAGACAAGAGGACTTTTCAGTCCATCAAGCTTGTTTGTTTACCTAATAACTATTGACATACACATGAGCATTTGAGGCAGTCGATGGGTTTGACTAAATGTGTTGTTACGGGGTTGGCAGCGCACAATAACACTGTTTGTCCTTCATCAACAGAAAGAAAATCAACCTAACCCCCTAACTAGTTCATCTGCAGGCTCCACTTCCAACCCCATGCCTGATATCACTTCTAGGTTTAGCCCCACCGACACATCACGTACTGCCTCTTCCCTATAAAACCGTCATACTCTGTCTATTGCTTCCAGTCTAGTGTTAAAATCAGTCTATGAAGATTAATCTGATTTTGTTTTGTTCCCTTACACTCATTATTTTCTCAAGTATACGGGGTGGATACTCAAACATTCTCTTGCCTCTATTTTTGTCTCATTACACTATACTTTCCAAATATCTCATCCAGGTACTTCTTAAAGATTGTCAAGGTTTCTGTTTCAACTATATGATTTAATTACATGATTCAGTTTGTTTCAGATTACCACAATGCTGAGTAAAAACATGCTTCCTGGCTTCAGTCTTAAAAACATTTTCACTTATCTTCCATTGGTGTTCTTATGTATGAGATTTACCATTCAGTGAAAACAATTCTGCTGAATCTACTTTATCAGTTCCTTGAAGAATTCTGAAGACACGGATTAGGTCCTCATGCAGTCTCCTCTGGTAAACCTGTCAAAGTAAGACATGTCCTTAAGTCCTGGGATGTGCCTGGTTGCTCTCCTCTGCACAACTGTTTCATTTTTATTGCATGGTGATCTCACTAGTGTATTGAATAGCATAAACATAACACCCCTCATTTTATATTCCACAATTTTTATACTTATAACTTAACATTTCCATTGCTTCTGCACTTTGCATAAGACTAGAATTACCAGAGCCAACAAAAAAACTTGTAAATTCGGCCCACTTTAAATCCCTTCGCATCTCTCAATCAGTGTCTTTTGTCCTCTAAGTGTGTCAATAACCATCACTTGAATTTTTTTTATTCAGTTTTATTGAGTGTTCCTGCTCACGCTGAATTAGTATCCACCTTATGGTGCATGATGTCAAAGTTGCACTGACAAAAAAACAGAGACATAGGTATATATGATATTTGGAATAACTCATTTTATGACCGGTATAGTGCATTTCGGAAAACATCCTGGCACTGATGCAACATTATTTATATTCATTTGCATGCATGTAATCAGTGACCATGTTTTTTTCCCCCGATCTGGCCAGTCTTCACATGTTGCTGCATGGTGCCGTTTCTTTTGTACTACAGGACATGCAGAGGAAAGAGTAGTACAGAGAGGTCAGTTCTGCGCTATATGCAATCATCAGATTCAAATGTTAACAGTTCACACACACCCAAGGACCGTCCTTTCTACGTTTACGACATGTGTACCTGATGCAATGTACACACTCCTTTCTGTGCTGTGATTACTTTTACACTGAAGGGGCTGGGGAAGCAGTGGTCTTGGAATTGAAGCTTGTCGATGTTGCATCCTCCAGATTTTTCGTAGGCTCTGGCAATTCTAGTGTTAAATAATAAGAATAAAGTACAACTGCATACCCTTAAATTCTTATGCTTCCTGTTTACAATTGATGTTTCTTTTTCCCATGTGCAGCAACTTTTTCCAAATGTTTTGCCAAGTTTTGAAGTTAGTAAATACATTTTTGAATAATTCTTCATTCCTCTTCAGTATCTGGTGTACTTCTATTTATGTATGATTTGCAAATTTTGCAAGTTTATTAACTACAACAGAATCTGTGCCATTAATATAAATTGGAAAACGCAGCAGTGGAAGGACAGACCCTTAGGGCCTCCTCTGATGACATCACTCCCATGGATCATTCTCATCTTATATGTACTCATTTTAATTATCCAATTTGAGATCCAGTTTTGTTAAATTACCTCTGACGCTAACAGCTTTTAGTGTTAAACGTCTGATACGTATTGTGTTCCCTTTAGATGTCTGTTTTATTTGTGTGTGAAAGTAGTGTGTTCAGGGAACTACTAGTTGTGTATTTACTATCAAAAAACCCATTAATGTAATGCTTTCAGGCAGACATTGAGGAAGAGGTGAGAGCATTTGCTGAGGCAACCATTAGGTTTAAGGGAGTGACAAATCCAAATTTTAAATGTACAAAAGAGGACATGGTAAAAAATGCTGACATCCAAACTGATAAGATTCCTTCTTAAAGGCTGCTGTAAACATATCAACTGAATGGATCCTGCACTGCCAAGGCATCATGACAGAGGGAGATGAGTTGCACCTGCATGTGGATAGAATTGAAACTCCAATTGAAAGCCAACATAATATGTTAAACAGAATCCATAAAGGGCATCAGAGTGTTACTAATTGATCACGGGTTTTAGAGAACAGTTAAAAAACAAAAAATATTCTTTGTCGGCCTGTCCCTCACTTTATACTGAAGTGCAATTGCATAACACAGAGTTGAGCAGGGTGAGCAAATCAAACCTAATCTATTCACATTGGAACACAACCTTCAGTCTTAAGCTTTTAAACACAACATGGCAAGAGGAAAAATAAAGCAGCAAAGGAAGTCTACAAGTTTTTTCTTTGATCAGAGACAAACTTCCCAAGTCCTACTTTATCCTGGTAATTAAGTTCTCTTAATCTTTGCCACTGAAAAGTGTTTGAAGAGATGTTATAATGAATAAATTACCCAAACCTTAATCATACCTTATACTGCTGAACATGCTGCAGTTATTCACAAGAACTCCAAACAAACTGCATGTTGGCAGTTATTCTCAGGAAGACATAGTTTTAAGTATTCCTTTATCAGCTAAACCTCTTAACTCAACTGATGGCGGTTCTGTCGATCCTACTTACTACAACAGTACTAGGAAGAAGGCGGAGTAGAAGAATATAGTGATACTTTAAAACTGACATCGAAATCTGTGTGTATAGAATAGCAACTTCAAGATAGGGCAGAATAATTCCTGTGTGAAATTGCCCTGATGATGCCTAAACATTCCCCGTCTTTGAAACAATTTCCAAAGAAAATATTTGTTTTGTTAAATAGTTCATAGAAACACTTGTTCTCAGAAAGCAAGGTATGCGTGAGAAATGGACATGTCTGTTAAACCATAAGAAATGAGTATTATTATGAGTATATTAAAGATCTATTAAGGACAGATTTTGGAATCATGACAGCTGTCATCAAAAAACACAAACAATCCACTGTCTGTACAAATCAGAGCTGGCAGTAAACCAGGTATAAGTTAAGATCATAAACGATTTAAATTTATAATACATCTTCAACATCTGCAATAAGATGCTGATATATATAGTGGCGGGCAGCCAGGTCCCATGTCCGGCCGGACGCCCCTTCTACGTATGTTCCAGGAGAACAACCATGTGCTACTCAGTACCTCCCCCGGTAAGCTTGGTGGCAGCCTCCCTGGCTGACGATGGTGCCTCAGTTTCCCGCAGTGCTCCATGGGAAATAGAGTTCTCCCAGTCTTCTTGGGAACTAGGGTGGCCGCCAGGGGGTGCTGCATGAGTCCCTGAGCCTGCAAGGATGACTCTGCAGCCCCACCCAGAAGTGCAATTGGAAACAGCTGATTAAGCACCTGGAGCACTTCCAGGTGGGCTATAAAAGGGGCCAGAAACCACCACTCAGCAGCCAGAGTCGGGTGGAGGTAGACAAGGTTGCACGGGAGGAGTGGTGGTGCCAAGAAGGAAAAGAAGAAAGTGCATTGTGTGCTTTACTGAGAGTGCTTTTGGGACTGTGCCTTCCAGATGAAGAAAATAAAGTCTTTGGTGTGTTTTACACGTGCCTCAGTGTGAATCTATGCCAGGTCGGGCGCAATATAGAGTCACACACACATATATATATACAGTATTGTGAGCCACTAAGGGGCGTACCGCCACTCTAACCCAGGCAGAGACAGGTTTTGCCAAACTCCACATGTTTATTTACAGTTTTACCAGTCGACAATACCAGTAAACACAACGCCACACACCAACACCATTCAGTCCCTTCTTGCCACCAGTCCTTCTCCCTCCACTCCTCTTCAGGCTTTGGGGGCACTCATTTGCACCTGCACATTAACATGGTTAACCAACATGCTTGCAAGCTAAGACCTCTGAGCTAAGATAAGCTAAGTCTGTGTTCCAACCATCATTTTTTTTATTTCGTAGCAAAAATGCTTAACGGAAATGTATCAGAGTAAAAGTATGCTTTTTATTTAGGGAATACATTGGAGTAAACATAAAATTTGACAGAAATAGAAAAACTCAAGTAAAGTACAGAGACTGCCAAAAAATACTTAAGTACTATGATGAAGTATTATTACTTCGTTACAATCCAACACTGGTTCCGGGGTAATTAGTGCATCACACTATTGCAGATTGAGAATAAAGGTTCTGTTTCTTTGTCACTTAAACATTACATTACTTTATTCTAATTATTAAGAAAATATTCTAATATAGAAAATGTATCTATGCTTAACAATATTGATTTCTTTACCCATAACTTTGCGGTAAAGCTAGTTCATGCACGCTTTATCTATCTTTGATATCTTTGAGATGATCCTTGCATTTTTTCTGGAGTGTAAGTGCACTCTCTTGTAATATCAGTGAGTGAACCCATGCTTGTGACCCCACCCTGTCCCACCTACCCCTAATCTGTCCTACTCCCCAAGTAGTATTATCAAGAATTTGCCATCTCAGGACAGAACAGGATCTAATCAGATGAAACTATAACTTTAGACTGGGGAAACTGGGATGACTCATCATTAAACCGGTATACTTACAGATATGTGAACACAAACAAAATAATCTAAGGCTGACTCCATCTGGCATCACAACAAAACTAATATAAGAGAAATCAAAAAAGACTTTAAAATAAACCTACAATAACTATATAGACACCCCCAGTAATCACTCAGTCTCTCCTCAGTCCATGCCTGTGTTTAGATCTGGTGCTGCTTTCAAAAAGTCAGCATACCTTTCTAGCACACAACGGGCACTCGACAGGGCATGAGATGAAACATTCAAGGGGCTGTTGGAGGTGAGTGTCATTCACTTTTTACCCAGTTATGCCCACACTTTAGCAACATGTCATTTGGTGCTGTACACCATCTGCTGGCAGTGGTGTTCCCTTCAGACATTCGTTACTCTACGCTAACCTAGTGGTAAGGCTCACAGCAACATACAGAGGCTATGTTGCAAAAGCTTGGAGTCTTTGGACAATCGCTGTGTTCAAGGAGACATGAAACTTTACAACACCCAATTAAATATAGTGGAAGAGCGTACAGGGTGCTGTGGCTGGTGCAGGTGTTACCCTCCCTGGCCTGGTGGGTGTCAGGGAGAAGAGTATTCCTAAACCCTTTAGTTACAAACAAAGAGGCTGCAGGATTTAATCTGTCGCGCTTGCCTCTGTGGTGTTTTAGGGTTCCTCCCTAGCGATAGTGCCATCTAGTGAACTGTTTGGGTATTTTACTTGACACAGTGTTCAGCAGCGCACCAAGCACTATGAATTTGACCTTCAAAACACTAGAAAATATTAGCAAAAAAATAAAAATATGTCTTATTTTATGCACATACATTTTAAACCTTTTACACTCTCCCCTGTTTTTTTTTTAATTTTTGAATGTCTCCTGACATTTGTCTGTACACTAAGGAATGTGAAAGAGTTATGTTAATATGCCTGGGTTAAGCAGTTATAGTCATAGGGATATATTTGTGTGATGTATGGTAGTGGAACACCTATAAGAAAACTTGGGAGAGAGTGGTTTAACAAAAGAGAGTTCACCCCAGCATTCCACTTCTGATAAGATGGCTGTCCTATAGTGTATTATAAGTGAACATCTCTCTCTGCCTTATTGTCCGTTGAGATCTTCTGACCGTTTCTGTCTCAACTTGGTTTTCATCCTCTTCTGCTTCTGGGCCCTCTTGTGCTCTCTCTTCTTCATCCATTTGATGTTCATCCTCCACAACAGAATCCTCTCCCAACTGGTCCTGTGCTTGTGGTGCATTCCCCACGTAATCCTGTGTTTTAGTTTCATCATTGAACAAGGAGTGAAACTCACGGGCTGTGGCTTTTAGTTTCGACTCAGTCAGAGGAGGTTGTACAGATTGGTGATGTTCTGTCTGTTGAGGTCTTACCAACCTATAGCATGGAATCTGGCTACAGAAGTTGTGGTGATAAGTGTACTCTTCATCAGAACTGTCTGTGTTTGGTTCCTGCATGTTGGTAATAGACTGTTTCTCTCTTTTTAAGTTTTGTTTCCTTTTCTGACACTGTGCTGGGTGTGCTTCTTCCAGTGGCAGGTCATTAAACGGCAGCAGTAGATTCCTGTGAAGCACACGCAGTGTTTTGGAACCTTTCTCAGGCTGTACTTTGTAAACTGGTCCGTCATCAACTCTCTCCATAACACGGTACACTATTTGCTCCCAGTAAGCCCGCAGTTTGCCAGGTCCACCTCTCTCTGTCATGTTTTTCACCAGCACTCGGTCACCTGGTTGAAGAATGGCACCCCTGAGAGCTCGATCATATTGGCTTTTCCCTTTAGCTGAGGATTTCTTGCTGTTGTTTGTTGCAATTTCATATGCAGTACGCATCCTCTTTGCCCATTTCTGTGCATAAGTCTGTTGGTCAGTTGTCTCAGAATTTCTTTTGGATGGGAACAGTAGATCAACAGGGGCCTCATGTATAACGCCGTGCGTAGAACTCGCACTATAACATGGCATAAGCACAAAAGCCGAAATGTGCCTATGCACAGAAAAATCCAGATGCAGGAATCTGTGTGTACTCCAACTTCCACGTTCTTGCGCTACATAAATCCCGATCAGCGTGAAAACTAACGCTCGTGCACGCTTTATGTAACGCCCCAACTCCTCCCAGAATTACGCCTCTTTGAATATGCAAATCAATATAAATCGCCCTTAAGTGCAGCCTTCTGTGAAAAGACAATGGGAAAAGTACGGGGGAAATATACGAATTTCAGTGAATACAAAGTGGAGGCAAAGGAAAAACATACTATTTGTTCAAAAAAACTGTGGTATAATCAACAAAAGGAAGTTGATCGAGTGACATAGCGTGTTGGAGAAACTTGAAAGCTCACATTCACAAAATCGCACAGTGCCTGAAATAAAAAAGAAGTCACATATCAAAGTCGCCGTGAAAAGCCGAGTTGCAAGCCCACTGTCTGAGTGTCATATGAAAGCTTATTAGGGTACAGAGAAAAAAGGCACACAGTGGGGAAAAAGCACGAAATGTCAACTTCAATCACGACATTTCCACTTTAATCACGTACTATAGTTTATTTTGTCATTAAAGTAGAACATCATAAACTTCATCTTAAAATCGTTTAATTTACCAGTTTCTCAAATCACATCGTAATTAAAGTAGCACGTTAAATGCTTTGTTTTGTATTTGATCTTCTACTATGTGCTCTATGTGTGTGAATCACTACTTGCTTCTTAAACCGGCTCTCTTCCTCCAACTGGACACAGAGTCCATTACATTCGTGATATTACAGCTCTCTGAATAACTAAAATACTGAGATGTATACGTGATGTCATTTTCATGATGATAGGAGTTAAAGCACGTTATTAAACATGTGTTTCACTTCATTGAAATAATTTATTGCAGCAGTAATCAGGGGCGGCTCTAGGCTTGTGGTGGCACTGGGCAGAGGAAGAATCGGTGGCTCCTTCATCCGTCAATGTCAGTAAGGCAGCTTATGCACGGTGGATGGCCACGTCCGTTGCAGACACTGCATAGCGGCCTCGTGCTCATGACACAAGCATTTAACTTTTACCGAAATTTGTAGCTACGTTTTTAGCTGAGTTGTTATTTTCTCTTTCTGTTTTATATTCAATATATATTGGCGTAGCCGTCACTGCAGTCAGTGCTTTTCTTTCCCCAAGTAACCGATCGCCATACAATCAGCTCTGTAACAGATGTTAAGCCACCTGTGGGCTTAGTGCCGATTCTTCAAAACGTTTAAAGAACATTGAAATATCTTTGTAGTACATGTTTAATTATTCTATCCTTAACGACACTCCCAGTGAAGAATATAGATTATTTAAATGAAGTTAAAGTTTTATCTGTATAATTTAACAAACATATTTTGCTGCATTTCACCTTAAAAATGATATCGTCATCATATGTAAATATGCGCTTTATAAAGTGGCTCAGGTTATGCAATATTATAACTGTATTGCAAGTTTACAGTGGGGTGATTGTACTTATAAGTACAAACAGTTCTACAAGGAGCAATTGATTGAGTGCATTTAAAGTTCTTGGGATTAAACTGTTTCTGAACCGTGAGGTCTGTACAGGAAAGGCTTTAAAATGTTTTGCAGTGGCTGAGGCAGCGTGTCCTTGAAGCTGTATACCGATAATTCTCTTTCCGATCAGTTGCTACTGTGATTCACACTCAGATACAGTGATATAAATACTCCGAGTCGTGCAGTGAGAGTAATATGGAAAAAGATGATCCGCTGTGGCAACTCCTAACGGGAAGAGCTGAAAGAAGAAGAAGAAAAATAAGAAGAAGAGGAAGGTGCAGTGAGAGTAACAACGCTAAATCAGTTATGGCATTTGGAATACTATGGCTGTTCCCTGGACCATTATATTGTTACAAGTTAATTACAATCAGATGCGTTACACTAATAAACAATATGCGGTTAGTTTTGGTGTATTTATAAAGCCACGTTATGAAAATAAGGAGTAATCACACAGGAACAGTAGCACTGCTTTGACGCTGGGTGCCGCCAGTCTGCAAAACCGAGCGGAGAACTTGCGTACGACAAGGCATGAGGTACGGTGGAAAAGTGCGTGGCTTTACGCCAAGTGTAGGTTTTATACATCACGATTTGAACGTGGAAAAGTTCTTACGCAACATTTCTGTGCGTACGCACCGTTTATACATGAGGCCCCAGGTAAGCGTGGAGGTCTACCATATAAGAGGAAAAATGGAGAAAACCCGATGGCTTCATGCCGTGTGCAGTTGTAGGCATGCACAACATGAGGTAGATAATCTTTCCACTGGCTCTTTTTCTCCTCTTCCAGGGGGCGCAGCATCTGAAGGAGTGTGCGGTTCAGTCTCTCCATGAGGTTACCTTGTGGATGGTATGACATGGTGCGTGAAAGACCAATACCAGCCAGCTGCTCCAACCTACTGAACAAACTGTTCTCAAACTCCTTTCCCTGGTCATGGTGGAGTTTCTGAGGATATCCAAAACGAGGGATGAAATCCTGGAAGATCTTATCTGCAGTTGTCTTCCCTGATTTTTTCCTTGTTGGGTACGCTTGAGCAAAGCGTGTGAAGTGGTCGATAAGAACAAGGATGTACTCATAACCTTGACTTTGCTCAAGGTGGAGGTAGTCAATGCATATCAGCTCAAATGGACTGCTGGTGGAGATGTGTCCCAAAGGAGCTCTCTGTGGAAGATTGGGACGTTTCTGTTTAATACAGGCACATCTTTTATTAACATAGTCCTCTATCTCCTGCTGCAGGTTGGGCCAATAGAACCTCTCTCGTGCAAGATGAACTACTTTCTTGGAGCCAACATGGCCCATGTCATTGTGCAGGGTTTTGAGCACCATGGGTTTCAGTTTCTCAGGAAGGACAAGCTGCCTGTGTTGTTCAGTCTGTCGATAGAGGATCCCATCATCCACCTCTAGTTTTTTCCATTCATACAGTAGTCTCTTTGTCTCTTTCCTCATGTTTCTCTTTTCTTTTCATTAGAAATCCAGTTTTGAAGTTTCAATTGGACAACTTCTTTGATGGCTGGATCTTCTTGTTGTGCGGCTCTGATGTTTTCTGGTGTGACACTGGAAATGCTATCAAGTGGCACAGCATCTGCATTCTCACCATCCAGCTGCAAAGCTGCCACCCAAGGCACATCATTCTCTTGAGCTGCTTTGCTCCCTTGCCATACTGCGGACACAACCTCTGGTGGTACACTTTCTGTGTGTTCTTTGATTCTGTCCTGAAGTTTCACAGGGCACCTTGACAGTGTATCAGCATCTGTGTTCATCTTCCCTGGCCGGTATTTGATCTCAAAGTGAAAGTTGGCCAGTTTGCCAACCCACCGGTGTCCAACAGCATTTAGGCGTGCAGTACTCAGGACGTAAGTCAGTGGGTTGTTATCTGTGTATACTGTAAATGTTGGAGAGTAGTACAAATAGTCCCGAAAACTTATCACAGATAGCCCATTTGAGTGCCAAGAACTCGAGTTTACCAGAATGAAGGTGGTAATTTTTCTCAGCAGGTGTCAAAGTTCTTGAGCTATACCCACTCACACGTAATTTGTTGTCCTGATGTTGGTATAACACTGCTCCTAAACCATCGTTGGATGCATCTGTGTGCAGTACAAATGGAAGGTCAAAGTTTGGATAGGCTAGAATAGGGGGATTAATCAGCATGTCCACTAGCTGGGCTACTACACCCCTGTGCTCAGCTGTCCACATAATGGATGTCTTTGATGGCAACTGGCCTTTATCTCCCTTCCTAATTCTGCCTTTTCTTTTGCATGGCTGGTGGTGAGTGTTACCTTTTCCCGTGTCAACAGGTGTTTGCAGCAGTTTAAACAGTGGCCGCACCATCCAACAGAAATCTTGGATGAAGGAGCGATAATATCCAAGAAACCCCAGCAAGGACTTGACATCTCCAACTGTACGAAGCTCTTTGGCTTTCAGTGCCAACACCGCTTCCAGGTCCTGGGGGTCGATCTTCACTCCCTCTCCAGACACCAGTCGGCCGAGGTAGCGAACCTCTCTTTTAAACAACTCACACTTGGTGGGTCTTAGTTTAATGCCGTGTTTCCTCATGCGACTGAGGACTAGTCTGAGATGGTTTACATGATCCTCAAAGGATATTGAGTAACACAGTACGTCATCAAGATATGGAGCGCAGCACTCATCTAATACCTTCCAGCACGCTAACCATGCACCTCTGAAATGCTGCGGGTGCATTTGTCAAACCAAAAGGAATCCGTATCCATTCATATAGTCCCCACGGTGTGCTGAAGGCTGTGAGGTGTCTGGATTCCTTGCTCACAAATCCTTGACGGTACACTTCCTTGGTCCAGTATGGAGAACCATGTACTGCCCCCCAAACTGTCAAGAAGGTCTTGGATTCGTGGTAGGGGATGACGATCTGGGATGGTCTTTCTATTCAGCCCTCGGAAATCCACGCACAGTCGTAGAGTCTGGTCCTTTTTGCGGACACACACAACTGGTGAGGAATATGGAGACACAGACTGGCAGATCCAGCCTCTGTCCAGGAGGTTCTGTACATACTCTTTGAACTCCCTATACAGAGGCCTGGGGACAGAGTTATAGCACTTTTGGACAGGGTTGTTATCCACTACATTGATCTTAAGTTGTAAGTTGGGGATACAACCAATGTCCCCCCCCCTTTTGAAAACACATCAGACTCCTCAAAAAGCATCTGACGCACGATATCCTGCTGCTGCTGGTCAAGATGTTCTAAATCCACAGGAGGATGCCATCTTTCTTTTGTGTGTCTCTGTGCAGCTATTTACACTCTCACCGGTTGTGCTGGCTTGGCTGGCATGCGTGGTGCACAGGTAGGTATTGCTGTTTGACTTAACTGGTTGATGAGAAGGTGAACTTCAATTTACTGGCCTGCTGTCAATAATTGTCTCTATGCAGCCCAATAATGTTCTTGGAGGCAGAAAAATGTCATGTTTAGTAGAGTTGTGGACTGAGATTTTTACAGTTTTTGAGGCACCTATTGGTATATCCACTAGGGCAGGGAACAGTTTTAAACCTTCTGATAAGTCACCTTTTAAGGTTGGTTCAAATAACATTGTCCCTCCCTCTGGCCAGTATCTGGTAAAACACCTAACCTCACATATTTGACCACTTGAAACAGTGAGACCCCTCTTTCCTACTCTGATGTTATCGGTTAGAGGATTTCCTTTGACTGGACTCTCACTGACTACAGAGACTATGGTTTCTGCTGTGTCTCTATGAAATTTTAATGCTTCTGCCAATAGGTCACTTAAACTGACACTTCCAGGATTTTCAAGGCTCTCTAAGATGATTTCCTCAATTACATTGAACCCTAGCAATAACCCACTTACACAGCTCTGACTCACTAGCATGGGTACCTGTATGGCTACTTGACCATGTTTTGCACTTTTGATTTCCACCAGTATTTCAATCCATCCCTCAAAAGGTAGATCAGTCCCATTAGCTGCTGTGATTCTGAGGGGATCATCAGACATGAGATCTTCAAGTGACTTAATTGTGACATCTGGTAAATGTTTATCTAACTAAGATTTTGCCAATATAGTTACCTGAGCGCCACTGTCCAATAACATATCTGTTTTGACACCATTAAGATAACAGGTAAGCAGGCACCTTCTGCCTATCAGCTTGGCTACACGCTTTCCTCTTCTCACTCTGTGTCTTAGTGGTGGCTGGCTATTGGCTGGAGCCTTTTTTTCATAGCTGGGTACAGTGACAGGGGACTCTGGCTCTGGCGTGATCACTGGTAGTCCCTCTCCAGTGACCCTCTCATGTTCCCCGCTGTTTTATTTTTTGACAGACAGCCGACAGCTCTGTGACCTTCCTGGCCACATCTGAAGCAATGGGTGCAGTTAGCAGTCCCTTGACTTACACATAGCTTGCATTTCCCCTTTGTGCCTGACTTGGGTGGTGGCACAGTACTTAAGGAGTTGGCCTGTGTGGACTCTGGGCTACTTGCAACAGGGGTGAGAGCCTTCTCAATGGTTTTAGCTAAGGCTGAGACATGCACTGTCAGTTCCTGCAGGGCTGTGCGTTGTGCCTGTACTTCAGCCTGTGTTTGAAGAATGCTGGCCTGCACTTCAGTGGAAGGCTGGCCTGCACGTGGTGTCTCCCCTTGCTGTGCGGAACTGACGGTGGCTGTTTTTGTCTTATGTGTCTGACCTAGGCGTGCCTGCCTCTCAACTTCTTCAGTAACTGCCCCAGTTATTATCTCTAAGATGAAATCATCAGTCACTCTCATGTTTGAAATGACAGATTTCAAGTCTCGCCTTATGTAAGCATATTTCTCACTGATTCCCTGATACAACGAATGAAGGAATATTCTTTGAACCAGCTTTTCATCATATTGAAACCCTGAACTGCTCTGTTGGGAAGCGAACAATACACGCTGTTTCAATCCCATTAAACGGTACATGAACAGTTGTGGGCTTTCCTTATCCTGTTGTTTTGCATTACTGAGATCCTGAAATAGTTCAGCACTACTCTTGTCTCTTAAATGTGCTCTGAGAAAATGCTTGAGCTCAGCTACAGTTAACACTAGAATTACCAGAGCCTACGAAAAAACTCGTAATTCCGTCCCACCTTAAACTGCTTCTTAAATCCCTTCACACCTCTCCGCCAGCGTCCTTTGTCTTCTAAATGTGCTGATAAAGAGAAGCTCGGAGCAGCCGGCTATTCCATCCCCCCACCAATTTAGAACGTGCACGAACTTCTCTCAGCTCATGCCTTGATTGAGTATCTGGGAGTGAAGTGGAGTTTTAGAGTGGAAATAATAGATCGTTGTTTGGAACACACGCATTTCATGTCTGTTCCTTTTTTACAGTAATCTGTGTCAACACATTGTTAAAACAGAAACTTTTCTTATATTCTAGTAGTAGATGACAAAATGTAGGCATAAACTATATAATGTATGAAGCCTGAAGTCCAAATAGCAAAGAAACATTTTCACAAGAATAACACAATTGCACTTTTATTCAAACATATAACTGCAGAAACAAAAAGCCGCCTTAACATGCGACATTGACACCAGTTTACTGTAACTGCCTCTGTGGTTCAATAGACTCAGCCCCCGCTTGGGAATCAAGGGGTCACGGGTTCGATCCTGCGCCCCTCCGTTTTGAGAAGTAAACTGCTCTTAGTCTTACTGTTTTAGAATAAAAGCATACATTTGATTTCAGTCTGTAACAGCCGGTGCAGTTTATGATCCTTGTAAAGGTTAGCTTTTTTTTATTCACTTTTCACTCTCTCAGTCGCGTTCAGAATCAATCCATACAACCCCATCTGACACGGCTGTTTTCACTAAAGACACGCTATAGCTCTGCAGTGTACCACGATGCATACTAACGCCCCCCCCCATGGTTCTGACACACAAACGCTGGCGAAGCTGCCTTCTTCATATCTCACCGTCACTTGCTTTTCTTTTATTCAGTTTTATTGAGTGTTCCTGCCAGTCCCGCATGTTGCTGTATGCTTTTCTTTTGTACTCCAGGACATGCAGAGGAAAGAATGGTAAAGACCAGTAACTTCGCGCTATATGCAATCATCAGACACTCCCCATCTGCCCGTGTCGTTCAAACACAGGAACATATATTGGTGTAAAAGTATAACAAAAGTGCACTTTTATTCAAGTGCACTTTTTCCATCACCTTTTCCTGTAAGAAGCAGTGTACACACTTCTCTCTATGCTGTGGTTTCTATTACACACCTGAAAGAAAGAGACAATATATGTGAAAATATAATCGCACTAATGCAATATTATTTGAAAACGAACAGCATCAGATCGGGTGTGAATTTATGCAGGAACTGGAAATTCTCTGATGCGGGACCTTCCCCCAGGGAAGAAAGTACAGTGTCAGGTGCTCATTCAGTGTAATAGAAACCATAGCACAGAGAGGTGTGTACACGGCAACAAGTACACGTGTCGTAAATGTAGGAAGGACGGTCCTTGGGTGTGTGGGAACTGTTAATATTTGAATGTGATGATTTTATATAGCACGGAATGAAAATCTGCACTTCTTAGCATTGCACCATGCAAGATGTCGTATCAATCACCTACTGTAACTTGCTTTCTTTTTTCTTCGGTTATACAGGTAGTTTTGAATAAAAGTGCACTTGTTTTGTTTGCGAAATGAAGTGTCTGCGTGCACTTTTCGTGGCATTACACGTGTATTTTTTGAGCATGCCCGTTTGAGCAGTATAAAAAGTATTGAAAAGTATAACAAAACAACGGGCAGATGGGGAGTGTCTGATGATTGCATATAGCGCCGAACTTACTGCTCTTTACTATTCTCTCCTCTGTGTGCCCTGGAGTACAAAAGAAACAGAATACAGACGCGCTATAGCTCTGCGTTGTACCATGATGCATACTAACGCCCCCACCCGGTTCTGACACACAGGCGCTGGCGAAGCTGCCTTCTTCGTATCTCACCGTCACTTGATTTTCTTTTTATTCAGTTTTATTGAGTGTTCCTGCCAGTCCCCGCATGTTGCTGTATGCTGGATAGAGAGAAGTGTGTACACTGCTTCTTACAGGAAAAGGCGATGGAAAAAGTACACTTGAATAAAAGTGCACTTTTGTTATACTTTTACACCAACATATGTTCCTGTGTTTGAACGACACGGGCAGATGGGGAGTGTCTGATGATTGCATATAGCGCCGAAGTTACTGCTCTTTACCATTCTTTCCTCTGCATGTCCTGGAGTACAAAAGAAAAAGCATACAGCAACATGCGGGGACTGGCAGGAACACTCAATAAAACTGAATAAAAGAAAAGCAAGTGACGGTGAGATACGAAGAAGGCAGCTTCGCCAGCGTTTGTGTGTCAGAACCGTGGGGGGGTGCGTGGGGGGGGGGGGGCGTTAGTATGCATCGTGGTACACTGCAGAGCTATAGCGCGTCTTTAGTGAAAACAGCCGTGTCAGATGGGGTGTATGGATTGATTCTGAACGCGACTGAGAGAGTGAAAAGTGAATTAAAAAAAAAAGCTAACCTTTACAAGGATCATAAACTGCACCGGCTGTTACAGACTGAAATCAAATGTATGCTTTTATTCTAAAACAGTAAGACTAAGAGCAGTTTACTTCTCAAAACGGAGGGGCGCAAGATCAAACCCGTGACTCCTTGATTCCCAAGCAGGGGCTGAGTCTATTGAACCACTGAGTCAGTTACAGTAAATTGGTGTCAATGTCACATGTTAAGGCGGCTTTTTGTTTCTGCAGTTATATGTTTGAATAAAATTGCAATTGTGTTATTCTTGTGAAAATGTTTCTTTGCTATTTGGACTTCAGGCTTCATACATTATATAGTTTATGCCTACATTTTGTCATCTACTACTAGAATATAAAAAAGTTTCTGTTTTAACAATGTGTTGACACAGATTACTGTAGAAACGGAACAGACATGAAATGCGTGTGTTCCAAACAACGATCTATTATTTCCACTCTAAAACTCCACTAAACTCCCAGATACTCAATCAAGGCATGAGCTGAGAGAAGTTCGTGCACGTTCTAAATTGGTGGGGGATGGAATAGCCGGCTGCTCCTAGCTTCTCTTTATCAGCACATTTAGAGAACAAAGGACGCTGGCGGAGAGGTGTGAAGGGATTTAAGAAGCAGTTTAAGGTGGGACGGAATTACGAGTTTTTTCGTAGGCTCTGGTAATTCTAGTGTTAACTCATGTTTGATCATCAACATGTCTTTAAAGGTACCAGGTTTGATTATTTTTAAAACAGTTTGTATGACCTCTGCTTCTGTAAACCCCTCAGCTAGCCCTTCATCCATCTGCCTGCACAGGGTGCTATAGTTAACATCAGAGTCAGAGTCAGAAATCTGCCCACTGTGTATTTTAAATTCTCTACGAGGCAATAAGGCAGCAACATCTGACAACTTAATCACATCAGTTACCTGGTTGGCTACAACAGATGATCTGTCTGCCCCATCATTCACTATTGAAGGAGTTGCTGATGATTCAGCCTCTGCCACTAACCTACATTCCACATCTACAGCCTCTGGAGGTCGTTGCAGTTCTGTGATGAGGTCATTGAAGGCTAACAGGCGGCTCATGCCCTGGTCCTCTTCACTTTCCAGCTTGTCACTTTTCAAAAAGTCCACAATGAAGTCGTAGAGTTCCACCTCTGTTGCATCATCCCCTGGCAAGTCTTCCTGTACCTCATTTTTGATTGATGCTGGAATTTTGTGGAGCACATCTGTTTTGGCGGAGTTGATCAGCTGATGGAGCTGCCTCTGGATCCCACGTCGTAATCCTAATACAGCAGACATCTCCTCACCACTGGAATCTGTGGTGTAACACGTTAGCCCAGGAACTTGAAGTCAGGTTCAGTTATTCGTGATTAGCTCCCCTTAGGAAATGGAGCTTATCCCGGACGAGCCCCCAAAATTGTTACCCTCCCTGGCCTGGTGGGTGTCAGGGAGAAGAGTATTCCTAAACCCTGTAGTTACAAACAAAGAGGCACAAACTTTAGCTTGCGTTCCGTTTGGCCGCAAGATATAATCTGCTGCGCTTGCCTCTGTGGTGTTTTAGGGTTCCTCCCTAGCGATAATGCCATCTAGTGAACTGTTTGGGTATTTTACTTGACACAGTGTTCAGCAGCGCACCAAGCACTATGAATTTGACCTTCAAAACACTAGAAAATATTAGCAAAAAAATAAAAATATTGGGGTGTCTTATTTTATGCACATACATTTTTAACCTTTTACACAGGCAGAGTTTTTGAGTTTGCAAAAGAAGGACACTAGTCTGAAATTTGCAGTCATACAACCTCACATAGCAGATGAAAAATACTGTATTAAAGGGAGCGTGATACACAACTTCTTAATTGAAAAGGACTACTTGTTCTGTGTAATTTCTGATCGGATCGCGGCTGGCTTTGTTAAATAGTTAGATATCTAGCTAAACAAAGCCACGTGTTGATGATTTATTGGAAAAGCTAGGTCAAGCCTTGTATATACTGTATCTACATTGGATTTAACTAAGGTATACTAGCAGGTACCTCTAGAGAAGTATAGCTGTAAGTAGACTATGTTCACCATCCCAGGTGGTTTATTAGACTTTACTAGTCTCCCCTTTAGACTTCATGGCACACCTCTCACTTTCCAACGTATTATGATCCATATTCTACGTCCTCAAAATGAATATTCCAAAGCATATCTAAATGACAATGCCATTTTCAGTAACAACTGGGAGACTTACCTGACATTGCCGTAGGTGGTACTTGATAACTTGAGAAAGGGAAGTTTAGAAACCAATCCAAAAAAGTATAAATTGGGTATATCCAAAACTCATTACTTAGACTATTCTATGGGTAAAGTTTTAATTAAACTGCAAATGAAAAATGGGAGGTCCTTGTGACTATATGTCAGGAGACACAGAAACGGGCTCCAGGATTCTTATTACAGGTAAATTCATCCCCAGTTTTGCTAACTGGGCTGCTCCCTTGGCAAACTTAATGAAGGGTCATAAAAATTGTCCTATTGTCTGGACAAATATCTGCTGTGATGAATTATCCGATTCTGAGTAATCACAACTTTACCAAAGACGTCATATTACACAAAGAAGTTGCTGTATTGTGTTACTTATGGGGTCGCAAATTTACTTTACTCACTGACCATGCTCCTCTTTAATGTCTGTATAAACAGAAATACATGAATCCCAGATTAACTATGTGGGTTCATCCAGCTGCAGCCATGTCATAGTCCAAGTGCTTAACATGTTAATGCAGATATCCTCCCTTTTCTCACCAAACCCGCAATAGACTGTCAATCCATTAACAAGGCTGTGAACGAAACTAATTGCACTCTCAAAATGGCAATTGTTGGTTCGGCAGCTGCTATCCTGCATAAAGAAATCATGGCACTATATTACAAGTTGTTTAAGACAGTGCTACTCATATGTTATTCTGTTCCCTCTTGTCCTGTGCAGAAGTGCTTCTGACCTGATCACATCCTATGCTGCACATCTCCCCATAAATACAATACAATATGATGCAATACAATTTATTTTTGTATAGCCAAAATCACACAAGGAGTGTTGCAATGGGATTTAACAGGCCCTGTCTTTTGACAGCCCTCCAGCCTTGACTCTCTAAGAACACAAGGAAAAACTCCAAAAAAAAACCTTTGTATTGAAAAAAGGAAGAATCCTCTGAAAAGGCAGTTCAAATAGAGACCCCATTCCAGGTAGGTTGGGCCTGCAGTGGGTGTTAAAAAAAGGGGGTAAATACAATACAATACACAGAAGAGAACACAAGTAACCCTTGATACAATACAATAGTGCAATAGAAATATTACAAGTACAGAGCAGAATTCAACAGTAGGTGATATCATATAATATGATTTGGATTTCAGTCAAATCCTCTCAAGAAAGACATCTATAAGTTCTTTTAAACTCAAAATTTGGAGTCATAATGGGTTCAGAAAAATATATTCCTGGTGCCAACAGTGTGGAATTAAGACTTTCTTTGCTTCTGAATTAATATGCTTGGGGAATATTGCACTTGTATGAAATGATAGAAGTATTCAGTGTAAACAACTTGTCAAAATAAAGTCACAGAGTATGGTTGTTTTTTTGCATAGCCTGATTTAAAAGTATGCAAACAAATCCTAGGGAGATTGTGAAACGGGATTTTCAGGTTAGCACGGCTGTGGCTTACAAGTACATTTTGCTGAGAAGTGTAGGTGTCTAGTTAGGAATTTGTAAGTTGAGAAAAGCACCAACGTATCATTTGAAACAAACCTTAGTAAAATGACTAGAAAAGTGTGGAAGCATTTTTTTTGTGTTAAACAGAACAACTTTTCGAATGAGTTTAAATGAAAATAAGTCAAACATAGCTTAAGGACACATCATGAAAGATGTGTGAGTGAGAACTGGACATGCCAATTAGACAATACGAGATGATTATTATTTAAGCTGTAACTGCCTCACATGAGGGACCTGTGCTATTATTATTACGTCCTACTTCTATGCAGTTTATTTTATTTTGGCTTTTAATTAAATTATTTATTAAGACAGGACTTTTGAGTTGTCCCCATTACTTGTGACATGGTGTCAGAAATTTAGTTGCACCCAGGCAAGACTGGAAAGAGGAATAAAAATGGTCAGGAGCAAAGAGATAAAAATAAAATATACAGTTGTTTTTGGGAACGCAGATTGCGATGTGTTCTAAAAGCTGCAAATGGAATCAGAATTAACTTTGGGTAAAGTAATGCAGATTGCTTGCCAATCCAGGGTAATTAAGCAATGAAAAGAAGCACAATGCCTGAACAAACCTATCAGGAAAGCCTGCTCCATCACAGGGTGAACCATAGACAGACAGGAAGCTGTTGTGGAAAAGAGGATGGTGTTTAATTTCGATACTATCATGAAAAATCCTCTCCATCCTCAGGAACATTTCACCATGGTATGTAAAGAAACACTTCTGCGGATCTTTTCTGCCCATTGCTATCAAGCAAATCAATATTTCCTCCCATGGTACTTGGTAAATTATCCAGCCAGCCATTATCCACGGAGGTCTGCTGGAGCCAATCCCAGCCAGCACAGGGCACAAGGCAGGAACAAACTCCAGGCAGGGCACCAGCACAGTCTTTGGAATGTGGGAGGAAACCCCATGCAGACATGGGGAGAACATTCAAACTCCAAGCAGGGAGGACCCAGGAAGAGAACCCAGGTCTCCTTACTACAAGGCAGCAGCGCTACCACTACACCACCATGCCACCCATGAGTGAAAGTGAATATACATTTTAACTCGTGTTGTAAAATAGGAAAGACTCACTTTGACGTGAGATAGTGTATTATACTAACAATACAAGGCAAGCCAATCAATGTTAAAATTCACACAGGCATTACTATCTTCATAATATGTTGATTCACATGAACAAAGTTGGATGGCCCCCAGATTTTGAAACAAATATTGATGTTAGAGTTGCTGGGGAAAGTAACCGGTGTAAGAAAATTCCTGGCAAAAACAGAGAGGAGAGGGAAAAAAATAATTTCTGTATTAATGTCCTTTCCTATGGTTAGACCACCACACCTGAGAAAAAATCAACTGACCCAGAGTACTATTTGTAAAATAGGCAGAATACAGACAGTGCATTACATCTCAAAGGATGTTTTTTGGAAACTTTGGCCTGAAAAAGTGTAAAACAGTGAAACTTGAGCTAAATTCTTTTACTATATTATATACGTTAGCACACCAACACAGAATCATGTTTCTGCCTGATCAGTGAAGAGAAGTTACATGTAATGCAGTCGCTAGGGATAATCACTTAAGTTACTCAACTAAGTGAATGGCATGTCCCTATGTTACTTGTGCTAAAAAAGGAATGGCCACTTTAGAATTCTCATAAAGAATAGGATCAGGAAAAAAGACGTCACCAAAAAAGAGGCGCAGGTCAATATTAAAAAAGTGCTGACCGATCAGTAAATAATAAGAATGCTAAACCAAAAATCAAAGTATAAATTCAGAAAAATATTTAGTTTAAAGTCCTGCGGTGGGATGGCACCCTGCCCAGGATTGGTTCCTGCCTTGTGCCCTGTGTTGGCTGGGATTGGCTCCAGCAGACCCCCGTGACCCTGTATTCGGATTCAGCGGGTTAGAAAATGGATGGATGGATGGATTTAGTTTAAAAAACTACTATATTAATCAGAGAAAATGTCAATTCAAAAGAGAATCCTAATATTGAATACTCAGTGAACCTTTGAGTCAAGCTTTATGCTGAATGAAATCAAAAATCCTAGGATCACTATGGAATGACATAAGATACAGGGTAATTGATCAAAAAGCGGGCATTCAGTAAATAAGGAAAATTGTGGCTTGACTAGATGTTATAAAACATCAACTTAATAATCATTGCAAATTTTCCAAAATCATTTTGAAATTCATATTCCAATGGCTTCAAAATTCCATCATTTATAAAAAATATGTGGCTAACAACCACAGGCGTTCAGCTGCTAGTGTGTTCTCCACTCTGGTTGCCATATCAGGCCTTTGCCAAATTCGGCGGAACCAATGTTGTATAAAGTTAAGCACTTTCATAACCTTAGTTGGCTGACAGTTGAGATCACATCACCTACTATTTTCAGCAAGAAATAAGCAGACATTTAAGTGAACATAAAGGCAAAGTTATTGTTATGGACTTCATTTTAATCTTTGGCAAAGATCGAGGTGAGCATGATGTGAACCATCAGACAGTATTTAAAAAAAAATCAAAGCTTCCGGACAGTAATTGAATTATGACAAAGATTCACAAATACTATCAAGCCTCAACTGCAGAGTTGAACAGAAAAATAACTTTATTTTTGAACAGGCAGGAACAGCTTTAAGGCTTCATTCAAAATAGAAGCTTTTACGTCAGTACCCAAGAACACAAGATATAAGCAGTGACGAGGGCAAACTTCCTTCTTTAGCTCCCTTTTTCAGATTAACAGAACACAAAGCCTTCTTCCTCAAGCGGGTTCAGCAGCTGAGAAACATTGGCTGGGACAGATGCAGTCTAGAGAAGTTTAGATGAGAGCTGAGCTTTAAATGTTCTAAACATTGCAACAAGCATGTTGCACAGTAAGTGTTCAGCTCATCCTGCAGAGTTAAGAGTTTGTTTGTTTCCCATTGAAATACTGTCTTAATAGAGTGTCAGCATGCAGCAGACCAGCTACTGAGCGGCGACAGCAGTCACAATACAAATAGCAGTACCTTGCCAAAATATTCACCTGTGTTGCTGTTGTCGGAGATGCTACTAAAATAAAAGCAATCACAGTAATGTCTAGTTCTTCATGACTGCATGACTCAACTAGATGACTCATCTTGTTCCAGATTACTACAACACTGAGAAGAGATGTGCTTCCTGCCTTCAGTCTTCAAATCACTTCTCTGTAATTTCCACAGTGATAAGATTCCTTCATAAATGTTTCTTTAGACACATTGATAGATATATCCTATCAGCTGAAAATGTACTACACTGAACTGCTGAGACATCCTATCAGAGAGAGAGATCAGTTGTTCCTGCATGTGATAGAATTGAAATTCCAACTGAAATCCACCATGATTTAATTACTATTTCAATCTGCCGTAACACTCTATTTAAATTCTGCTATTCTGACACCTTAAGTATGGATTTACTGAATAATAGAGCATTAACCAGCAAGTCTTTTTACACCAACAATCTTATCAGTGATTGGACAATAGACATTCTTACATTAAGTGAAACATGGCTCAGCTGTGATGGTGCAGCAGTGTTAATTGAAGCAGCATCTTCTAATTACTATGTCCAGATGAACAGAATCAACATTCTAGAAGAACCTTCTAATTGCAATTTTGATCATTCGTTTCACTAGGGTAATAAAGGTGGTTGTTTAGTAAGTATTTACTTGAGCTGTTTAAGTTGAAAAGATGTCTTGTTATGGTTATTTAAGAAGTGTAGCAGTCTGTCATATTGGCTGTTTATAGGCTTCCATTTTTCTTGTGGATAACCAGTGTGACCCGAAAGCAAGAAAATGTATGAACTTAACTGCACTACTTGATCTATGTCAGCCAGCCCATACAGAAGGGAAGACACATGCTGGATTTAGTCATTTCAATTAAAAGATGTGAAGCAAGATATTGGTATATCTGACCATTTTTGCATATTATTTGATGCAGAAATCCTAATAACTACAACTAATGAGAAGCATATTGTTAAATAATGCTATTTTGATTCATCTGCAGCTTTAAGGTTTGCTAATATTCTAACAATCAATTGGAATGTAATTCTTGCCTTAATAAAGCTACCAGTGTAACCAGTAAGGTGTAAAGTTTTAATGCTAAGGGTTGCAGGGGACATAGTAGCCCCTCAAAAAACTGTTAAGAAATCTTCCAGCACTATCATACCAAAGTTTGTCTGATTTAAAGTGACCATACTGAAGAGGTGAGTGTAAACTGAGAAAAAATACATACTGTCCACTATGAAATATTGAAGGCACAAATAACTGAATATAACAATACCGTTTACAGTCCTGCTTCTCTAAACTTATTAATTTGAGTATGTGCTATTGATCACTTTCTAAACCCAACTCATTCATTGTGAGGATTTTGCCATATTTTTAAAACACAAAATAAATTATATTAGATATAATATAATACATTCCCCCAAAATTAATGCTGTCAGAACCCCAGGAAGCTCTTTTAATGGAGTTGGATTTTTTTTATTGAAACCCTCTACTTGTATCCTTGACCCAGTATCAACTGGCATTTTGGACTCCTCTGTCTTTGACAATTTTAGATTAGATTAGACAGACCAATTTCTAAGTGGCACAAAGCCACTTATCATTTATCATCTCTACCTGCTACCACTGAACAGTTTGGGAGGACTCGAGGTCTACACTCTGTTATTTCCCCTTTGTCTTTCATCCACATCCTTACTTTGAAATAATTAATTCCTTGGCAACAACATACATTAGGGTATTGTCATTGTGCCCCATATTGTTGATTGCTGGCAATCATATTACTTCAACAAATGCATCTTATGGTGCAAATCCCACAGTGCCCTACTTTAAAAAGTTTGCATTTCCAATCCTTACCAGATCCAACATCTCTAAACATTCTAAAATAAGGGTTTTCTCTCTTTTTAAATTGTATGGTTCTTGTGCTAAAAAATCAACTAAAGATATCAAGTTCATAGCGAGCATGTATCTGTTTATGGAGTCAGCTCTGCAAACCAGAAAGTTAATTATGAACAGACCCAAGAACAGACTTACATAAATGAGAATAACACTTTTAAACTTAACTTGACTGTACATTAATACCAAGACCACCTTAAATTCTACCTTACTGACTTATACTCCAGTCCATGACTTAATAAGTAAAATCTCTGCCTATTATTACTAACGTCACAAGACATACACTAGACATCTTGCACCCAGTGCTGCTGGAATAGCACGAGGTTGCAGTTTACAAAGCAAACTCTTCAAATAGTTTCCTGAGGTTTAGTTTTGGCATTAATCACATCTCATACTGCATATTGGTAGGAGAAATTTTTACACAAGAAGGGATTAAGTCCGGTGAAAGGGGAAGATACCTAATTCTAAAAAAGAGGAAGAAGCAGACTTCATAATTTCTCAGTTTCATATTTCAAAAACCTACATTTCCATGCATGGCTGAGTCTAAGTGACTGTCATTTCATCTGTTCAAGCATTCTGGCTACAGACTCGGAGAAAGTGAGAGAGAGAGACAGAGAGAGATCAGCATATAATGAGAAGGAACAGAAAAACTAGGAACTGTGCAGACCTTCTGTCTTAGTTGTTCCTGTTTCAGGAAGCACTGTGTATAGTGAAGTTCAGTATTTAATGTTTTTATCAGTGATGCCATAGTCCTGAGTCATTGGCAACAGACACTGTTTGCCTAACTAAGAAATAAAACTTGTGATGAAAAATGTCTGTTAAGTCCATAAACAAAAGAGTAAAAGAAATTCTTGTCATGTGTAAATATGCAATTTGAGATGCTGACTGTGCCATCCAGGACTCTTCTAGTCCTCATTATGTCTTCATTGTAATTTTTGATTAACACTTCAATAAGTGAATGGTCCAAAGCAGTAACACATGTAATGGCAATACAGAGGATACTTACATGCATCCAAAGGTGCAGATTAAGATGTCCATCTAACAGCAAAGATAATGATTTTCCTTTCTTAATCTTGCATGAATTTCTGTAAGTTGTTTCATTATGTGTATATATGACAGAGTAATGGAGAGCAGAAAATGAATTCTCCTTTTTTTGTTTTTGCTCTCAGTGTTTTTCTTTTTTTTTCTTGTAGCCTACAAAGCACTTTTATGTTTTGAATTTTAAATATTTTAGAATCCTGGAAGAATATACAGTATAGTATCTCACCTGGGAATTGAATTAACTATAAACTGGAATACAATATATTAACTGCAATAGCACTGTCCATGAACAAAAAACCCCATTAATACAATACTTAAATTTTATTGGTAATTCTATTTCCAACTAAACTTAGAGATCTGCACAACTTTGATAATATCAAGTGGTATGGAAAACAATCAAGAATCAAATTGTTATCATTCATAACTATAGATGATTCAGGAGTTGTAACAATTTTCTTTGGGGATTTTCCAAGGGGTGCTTTAGCTCTTCAAAGCTCCTGAAAGTTTCTTGAAAATATGTAGGAGACTTCACAAAATAACAGAATGCGTGTTTCTTTTAATGACACTTTGAAGTAATTAATTTAACTTTGCACATATGTTATTTCACGTTTTTTTTAGTTGCTCAGCGGATTTGAGATTCCTGCGTACTGTTAAGATTCAAAACATAAATCTCTATTGTTATAAAACACCATATGTCTTCAGTCACCATCACCTGTGTGTTGGTCACTCCATTTTTCTCCTTGCAATATAATAAGCTTAAACTATGAAGTATGAAGTTCTGCTGCTCTGTCCATCCTTTTTTTTTTTTTCTGAGCAGATCGTATCTGTTCTTGTCATTCCATTTAATATATACTGTAAATTTCAAACAAAAATAAGGGCAATGTAATAAGGCAAAATTAAAACAAATTTAATAAGGAAGAATCTGGCTTGAATATTTTACATGTTACAATAAATTTAAATCCCTTTCTAAACCAAGGGTAAAATAGTCCATAAATGAGTGGGTTCAAAGCAAAGTTGAACAAAAGTAAATATTGAGTTATATTCAAAACCAAGTCAGACACTGTGATGAATGCTGTTAAAAAGACAATTATGTAAAACTGACTTATAAATAAAAAAAATGTGCCAATTACAATTCCTATTGTGATTGTAGCTTTATTTTCTCTCTTTGTAAGTCCTTTCTTCTTCTTTTGCACAGTCTGAGCTTTATCTCTTATATTCATTAATGCTTTTGTATGCTGATTTGCAACAATCAAGATCTTAGAATAAAAAGTCAACATGAGAGAAAATGGAAGCATATTAAATAGCATATCTACAATGATAAGTATGATATTAGTCAGAAACAAACAGAATCCTACACAAATGTTTTTGTCACTAAATATAACATTAAACTCAACATAATAATACAAGGCAGCATAACAGATTGAACAAATCCAACATATTGCAGCAAATACCAAAGCTCTTCCAACTGTTATTTTTGTGGAATAATGCAGTGGGTAACAAACAGCATAGTATCTGTCCACAGAAAGAAAAATAAGATGTGTAACAGAAATTGTAGTAATAACCGTGTAACAAAATACCCCTGCCATACATGTATGAACTCCCAAGTCCCAGCATGCATCCATTGTTTGAATCAGTTTAACTGGCATAATGAATATTCCAATAAGAAAGTCTGCAACAGCCATCGAGAGTGTCAACACATTTGTTGGTGTGTGCAGCTGCTTGAAATGAGCGATGGAAATGATCAACAGCAGGTTTCCAAATGTTGTTAAAAGTATTGCAGTTATAAAGACAATGAAGAGAATGACGCTGACTGCAATCGACTGTTTGTGTAGAAAACAGGTTGTATTTCTTGGATGTGGACAATAAGTTTGTTCTGCTTCTTTTAATCCCATACTGGTAGATATGGAGAAAGCAATTGTTGATTTGTCCAAATTTCATTCATTCAGAAACCACTGACACAGATGGAGTGAAGAAGTAGTAAAACATTAAGAAAAGTTGCTCTGTACTTATGTAGGACAGATTTAATCATAAGGGTTTTATTTTGTCAAGTTTAATTTATTCTCTGAAGAACAAGGTGATTCAAACACTGTTTACTTTAGAGATGATGCACATTTATCTTTGTATTTCCCTTTGGTATTTTTGTTTATTGTAATTTGATGCTTCTCCCTGACTGCAAATCGGCACATCCCTTTGTGGAATAACAGCTATTCATTGTCTGATGTAAGATCCATCCTAAGGTAGAGTTCTGCATGTAAAATAGTGTGATATTTTTGTTTTATATAATGGAATAGAGAGCTATGTGAAGAATTCTGGGCTTTTTAAGGTGTTTGACAAAAGGGATTGTTGGAGCTCTGCTTTGTCCTGAAAATGCCTTATATCATTCAGTGAAGGTCACTGTCTCCAAAATGGGGCATTTTTTTCCTGGGATTGTATTCTTTATTGAACGCAGGGCACATCCCTTTAGCAACCATAGTGGAAATAATCAGACAAGAGGCATAGGATACAAAAAGAGATATATGTATTTAACTTTTTTTTTTAAATGTAGCTTTCACACCCAACATATTATGTAGTATAATCATTCATACATACAGTACATATCCAAACCGAAGATAAGCCATTGGAATAATACAGTCATCATGCAGTTCTACAGTGGGGATTGCTTATGAATTTAAGTCTTGTCCAGCAGAGTATAGGTGGCGCTGGAACGGTTTCTAACTTCATGTTATACCCATGAGTTTTTTAAGAACCTTGCATAGCACCTTTTGCACCTTCTCTAATAACTTATGGCTTCTGTAGACTGTGGCCCTGGTCATATACTGATAAGGGCACATACTGTATTAAATAGCCTGCCTGTGATGTCAAGTGTTTCTATCCATCTCCATGGCAGTTTCTCTCTCTCAGCTGATTTGCATGGTTTCAGCTTTAATGCCTGATAACGTAATGTGTTTGGAATAACAACAACAACAACAACAACATTTATTTGTATAGCACATTTTCATACAAACAGTAGCTCAAAGTGCTTTACATATTAAAGAATAGAAAAATGAAAGACATAATTATAAAAAAATAAATCAACATTACCATCGAATAAGAGTAAGGTTCAATGGCCAGGGGGGACAGAAAAAACAAAAAAACTCCAGACGGCTGGAGAAAAAATAAAATCTGTAGGGATTCCAGACCATGAGACCGCCCAGTCCCCTCTGGGCATTCTACCTAACATAAATGAAACAGTCCTCTTTAGGATTTAGGATTCTCACGGAAGGGCTTGATGATGATGATGGTCATGTAGACTTCTTTTTTTAATCCGTCCTTCATTGTTGGAGCATCATGAAGCTTTGAGTAGGTGGAGGTGGCGCAGGCCACCACCACAAAGAAACCGGAAAAAGAAACAGAAAAGAGAGTAGGGGTCAGTACCGATTTTAGAGCCACCATGAATAGTTGTTATGATGATGATCACATCACATTAACTTTCTCTAACTTGGTTTTCCAACTCATAGACTTACTATAAGATAATCTATTGCTAACACCACAATAGATCTTCAAGGTGTTACAATTTAATTTACCATAATGGCTGTGAAGTGTAAAATTTGATTATTTCTTTGATTATAAGAGAATAGTCCATTACAAATTCATTGAACAGTGACAAACAATCAACCAACAATGCGGTTTAGAATTGCCTTATCTGAAACATAGATAGATATGCATCTATATATGAGGTTGCTGATTTAATTTGAATTTTACATGTCTTCATAGTCCTGTAATATTACAGCAAGAGTATAATGGCATTTTCTTTGGCTGTGGTTGCAGATTCAGTCCAATGGATGTTCATGGGGTACCTGCAGGTGCAGGTAATTGAATGGCTGCAGAGATGACGGGTTTAGAAATATATATTCCTGGTGCCAATGGTGTGAGATGAAGAATTGCTTTACCCTTGAGTTAATTTGCTTGAGGCATATTGAAATGTAGTATCTAGGAGTTTTGTAATTGTTTTGTAATTAAGAAAAGTACCCACATGGCATGTGAAACAAACCATGGCAAATGACTAGAAAAGTGTGTAAGCAACTTGTTTGTGTTTTTTATTTATTAATTTTATTGATTTTATTGAAATCACACAACATTCCATTCAAATAGATCAATTTTATAAGAATAGGACTGAAAACAAATCAACCCCGACCCCTGAGAAAGAGAGCATGGGCAGCAGAATAAAACTTAAACCTAGTAAAAATAAGTAAATAGATAAATTAATAAGTGAATATAGATAAATGGAGAAGAAAAGGAAAATGGGGAATCTGCTTCCTCAGAGCTTTCAAAGCTTATTCTAGAATGTTATTGATTAGATCCTGCCAGGTTCTGAAAAATTTCTGTACAGATCCTTTAAGTGGAAATTGTACTTTTTCCAATTTCAAATAATATATAACATCAGTTACCGACTGACTTAAAAGAGGAGAGTCAGGATTCTTCCAGTTGAGCAAAATAAGTCTACATGCCAATAGTGTGGTAAATGCAATTACAGTTTGTTTGTCCTTCATTTTAAGCCCATCTGGAAGTACACCAAACACAGCTGTTAATGGGTTAGTGAGGGAGTGTGACACCAATTTGAAGATAGTGAAAGAAATGTGTTGCTGTAAAGTTAAATTTAGAATGTAATTGTTCGTAGGATTCAAAGACATTGTCTATATAAAGATCTCTAAGTGATTTAATCCCAAATGTTTTCCAGACATTAAAAACTGCATATGTTTGCGAGGGTTGTAAAAGGTGGTTCTCGTGCAGAGGTGCCACCAATGAAAGATTCTCTATCTTAAAATGCTTCCTACATTGATTCCCCATTCTGATTGAGTCAATCACTATTGGGTTTTTAGTATATTAGCGATAACATGCATTTATTGGGGCACAAAGCAAGGAATATAAAGAAGTACTGCAGGATTTTATTTCTATTGCAGACCAAGCCTGTATATGTTCATCTATTTGGGTCCATGTCCAGGTTTTTATAGTAAAATTGAAAGTTAGGTAGAGCCACCTTTTGCCTTTGGCTTTTGTAGGGTCACTCCTTGGATACATGGATGTTTTGAATTCCAAATGAATGTGGTTATGTTTGAATCTAATTTCTTAAAAAATTATTTATTGATGTATATTGGGATGTTTTCAAATAAAAAGAGACGCTTAGGGAGGATATTCATCTTAATAATGTTAATTCCTCCAGCTAAAGTGAGGTGAAGGGTTGACCATCTAGGCAAGTCTTGCTTAATTTTTTCCATACAGACGGCAAAATTTTGTTGATAAAGAGCTTTACGTTTACTTGTGATGTTTACCCCTAGATATTTAAACTGATCTGAAATGATAAAAGGGAAAGTGTCCAATCTAGTATTGTGGGCTTGAGAATTTACTGCAAAGAGCACACTTTTAGTCAAATTAATTCTGAAACCAGAATTCTTTTGAAATTCTGTTAGTGCTGTTAAAACTGCAGGTACAGTATTTTGTGTGTCTGATATATACAGCACCATATCATCTGCATATAGAGAAATTTTCTGTTCAAGTCCTTCTCTGATAATCCCCTTTATCTCATAAGCATTTCGACAGTGAACTGCCAGTGGCTCAATGGCGATTGCAAAAAGTAGTGGTGACAAGGGTCATCCTTGTCTGGTACCACATTCTAGTTTAAAGTAGTCTGAATTAATGTTGTTAATACAAACTGAAGCCTCTGGATTGGTATACAGTAATTTGATCTATTCACAAATGTTCGGGCCAAACTCAAATTTCTCCAATGTAGTGAAAAAGTAGTTTCATTCAATTATATCAAATGCTTTTTCTGCATCCAAAGATAATAAAATCTATGGTATGTTTGACTTTACGGGTGAATATATTACATTAAACAGGCATCGAAGATTGTACGCTGTGTGCCTTTAATAAATCCAGTTTGATCTTGTGACTTTCTCCATCCTTCTAGCTAGGACTTTGGAGAGTATCTTAACGTCATTATTCAGAAGTGAAATTGGTCTGTATGATGCACATGCAATATGTCCTTATTTTGTTTAGGAAAGACAGTGATTAATGCTTGGCTAAAAGTTTGAGGTAGAATTTTATTGTCTCTAGATTCTGTGAATGTTGCTAATAGGAGGGGAGCTAGCTGAGTGGAGAACCCCTTATAAAATTGGCAGGGTAGCCATCAGGGCCGGCTGCTTTCCTATTCTGAAGTGACTTTATAGCATCTAATAATTCTGATTTGGTTTATCCAATTATCTATTTGTGGTATCTCTAATGCATCCAGAAATTCATTAGATTGTGTCTTGTCTTCTTTAAACTCGGTAGAATATAAGGATTTATAGTAACAACAACAACAACAACAACATTTATTTATATAGCACATTTTCATACAAACAGTAGCTCAAAGTGCTTTACATATTAAAGAATAGAAAAATGAAAGACATAATTATAAAAAATAAATCAACATTAACATCGAATAAGAGTAAGGTTCAATGGCCAGGGGGGACAGAAAAAACAAAAAAACTCCAGACGGCTGGAGAAAAAATAAAATCTGTAGGGATTCCAGACCATGATACCGCCCAGTCCCCTCTGGGCATTCTACCTAACATAAATGAAACAGTCCTCTTTGGATTTAGTAGTCTTTAAAAGTGTGCATTATATTTTTATGTCAATGATTTTGTCTCTGTTTGTGTTGGTGATTGCTGGGATTGCATTGCAAACTTCTTGCTTGTGGATTTGTTAAGCTAAAATCTTATTAGCCTTCTTTCCATGTTCATAGAAATTATGTCTTGATTTAAAAATGAGTAGTTCAGTTTCTTAAGTTGTCAGGAATTTGAGTTCTGAATGCAGAGCCTACCTTTTCCTATGAAGAGCCTCACTTGGACACTTGGCATGTTTTTGATCTATTTTACTAATTTCGCTGGTTAGTTTTGATACCTGCTTGATTTCCAATTTATTTCTGTGGGAAAGATACGAGATAATCTGCCTTCTTAAGAAAACCATCAGGGTTTCCCAAAGTATTCCTGCAGAGACCTGTGAGGATGTATTTGTCTCTAGAAAAAAATGATTTGTTTTGATATAAATTCTGTAAAGTTCTCATCTGCTAATAAAAGTGGGTTAAGACGCTATCTGCGAAATGAGTATGTGGGGGATAATGATTTTATCTCCAAGGTCAGAGGGGCATGGTCGGAAATAAGAATAGCATCGTACTTGCAGGATTTAATCATAGACAAGAAATGGTTCTCTACAAAAGGATAATAAATTATTGAGTAGCAGTGATGCACTGGTGAGTAGAAGGAATATGTTCTTGAGTTTGGGTTTAGAAATCTCCAGGGGTCTGATAAGTTCTGGTTAGTTACAAACTGTGAAATTCTCTTTGCAGTGCTAGATGTCATTGCTCCTGTGACAGGAGGCCTATCTAGGTCTGGATTTAAAACACAATAAACTCCCAGCCATTATAATTTTATGAGTCTTCACATTGGGAATGGATGCAAATACATTTTGGATAAATTCCCTATCATCCACATTGGGTGCATAAACATGTATGAAAATCACTTTACAATTAAATAAATTACCTATGACAATCATGTATCTCCCTTCAGGATCAGATACGGCATCTGATACTACAAATGACAATGCTCCATGTATAAGAATTCCCACACATTTGGATTTTTTTTTTTTTTTTGTAAAGCTGGAATGGAACATTTGGCCAGTCCAGTCTTTTTGCAGCCAGAACAGATCCTTCCTTAATAAGTGGGTCTCCTGTAAAAATACTATTTTAGAATTTAGACCTCTTAGGTGAGAGAATACTTTCTTTCTTTTTAATTTTTAAACTGAATATTTTAATTGACATTACTATATTAAGTGTTCACAGTGTAACACTGTACTAAAGTGTAAATCAAAAGAAGACAAACATAGCCTAAGGATACATTGTAAAAGGTGTGTGGGTGAGAAATAGACATACCTACCAAATACAAGATGAGAATTATGTAAGATGTAAATGCCTTAATTTGTGTGATCTACATTATTACTTCCTTGTTGTATGCAGTGTGTTGTACTTTTTCAAAACAGTTGTTAAGACAGGAACTTTGAGTTGTTAAAGTTATTAGAGACATGGCGTCAGAAATTTAGTCACACCTAGGTAGTTCTGGAAAGAATAATAAAAATGTTCAAGTGTCATGCACCAGAGGCTTTTGACTTTAAATAAAAAGTATTGTGGCCAATACGGAGTCAGTATTTCATGTGTTTTTATCTTACAGAGCTAAACAAGGAGGAAGGATAGATACAAGACAATTTGCTACTATATGCAAAGGACCAAGATGCTGAGATTATGTACAGTTTGTTCGTATTTACAGAAGCATCTCTTGCAAATAAATACAGCAGTTTGCATAAGTTTGAAGAAAACTGTTCACCACTGAGAAATGTTATACATAAAAGAACTCTCTTTCAGCAGTGGCAAAAGAAAGTGGGAGAAACAGTCAAGGACATCTCTAAGGACTTTGTACAAGGTGGATGCACACTGTGAGTTTTAGGTGAGCAAGAAGGAGCAAATAAGAGATAAAGTCGTTATTGGGAATGATGATTGTAATATCTTTCAAAAGCTGCAAATAGAATCAGAATTAACTCTGGATAAAGTAGTGCAGATTGTTTGTCAATCCAAGCTAATTAAGCAATAATAAACATGCAAATGGTGGCTGGAGTGAGTTACAGTAAGTTCAACTCACATAGAGTAGAGACAAGAGACGCTTCAGCGGTAAGTGGAACAAATTGAAATCAGGGGAGAGACAAGTCACAAAATGCACAAACTGTAATCACACAAACAGATTGAACAGCTGTCTTGGGAAAAGGAGTGTAGAAGGTACGAGGGACGTTCTAAAAGTTTCCGCACTTTCATATTTTCATTGGAAACGGTAAAGGCGGGAGGAGTACTAATTGGGCATTAAAAAGTTGGTACAACGCTAGGAAAATTGCATAGCAAAGGAAGGAAAAGTGATGTAATTTGTTTCTGAAATTCATAATAAATAGAGTTAAAAAAAGTGCAGAAACTTTTTGAACGTAAATCACTTTGACAGAGCGTGCAAAATTACAAAGAATTGATGCTTAATGAAAGTGAAAAAACATTTTAACTCTAGTCTAAAATGGAGAAGGCTGACTTTGATGTGACATGTTATGTTACACTAACAATACAAGGCAAGTCAATCATATTTAAAATTCACACAGGAGTCAATATCCCTATATTTTCTTTTGCTCTCCATATAAGAGCACTGTAAAATAGGCTGAATGCAGAAGGTGAATGAAATCTCAGAGGATATTTATTGGAGAGTTTGGCCTGATGAAGTATAAACCAGTCAAAACTGAGCTTATAACAGATGCTATACTGTATACTGCCCAGAGGCGACTGGGCAGTCTAACGGTCTGGAATCCCTACAGATTTCATTTTTTCTCCAGCCGTCTGGAGTTTTTTTTGTTTTTTGTGTCCACCCTGGCCATCGGACCTTACTCTTATTCTATGTTAATTAATGTTGATTTATTTTATTTTTCTTACTGTGTCTTTTATTTTTCTATTCTTCATTATGTAAAGAACTTTGAGCTACTTTTTGTATGAAAATGTGCTATATAAATAAATGTTGTTGTTGTTGATACTGTAGCCCTCCCACACAGATTGATCTTATTGCCTGCTCAGTGAAAAGGATTTACCCAGAATGCAGTGTCCAGGGATAATCATTTAAGTTACTAAGCCATGTAAATGGTGTGCCCTTATGGTACTTGTGGTTAAAAGGAATGGCCACATTAGAATTTGTACTGTTTCTAGGCAAGACACTCAAAAGTTCAAAATGGTATTGGCGGAAAAGGAAGTCAATACCAAAGAACTGCCATGCGATTGTCAAATAATAAGAATTTTAACCCAAAAATCAATGTCTAAAGCCAATATATACTCCATATATACTCACGTATAAGTCAGGTTTGAAAAACTCAATCATAAAATCAGACCCAACTTATACGCCTGTTCAAAAACGCAACACTTAATTTGTATTTTTTTTTTTTACATCTTCTTGCCTTCTCCAATCTCGCATCAGGCAGTGTGCTCCGTGGTTACTTTCTCAGGTGGGCGTTAGCATATCATAATCTCTTGGACCAATAGCGTGAGTTTTGACTTATATGAGCGACATTATAAAATACCAGAAATTATACTGTAAAATCAAGTACCGACTTATCCGCGGAAGAACTTATCAGTGAGTATATACGGTAGTTAAAAAAAATTAGTAAATAATTCAGAGCAAATAACTAATCAAATAGAGAATCCTAATATCAGATATTCAGAAAACCTCTAGGCCAGTGTTTTAGCTGAGTGAGATCACACGCAATGGCCTCCCACAGGCTGATTGGATGGATCATTATGGCAAAAACTGAGACTAATTCATGAAAAAGTTGGTGTTCAATAAACAAAGAAAGTGACATCCTGATAAAATATTGTAATAATCATTATACATTTTCCAAAATCAATGTGACATTCACAATAGTCTGGATTCAAAAATCCCAGCATCTAAGAAAAATGTGTGTCAAACAACCACAGAGAGGCAAAGAAAAATAAAAGAAATTAATTATATTATAACAGAATTTGTGTGAATTTGTTTACATCAAGCTGTAAAGATTGAGAGCTTCCGACAATAGAGGACATTGCCCCTATATTTTCCATTCTGCATGCCTCATTAGTTTTTTGACAAATTATCCTGAAGCAAAGTTGTATAAATTTAAACACTTTCATAATCCCATTGGAAGTTACTGTTTCAGTAGGCTGCAATTTAGGATCACATCACCTACTTTTTTCAGCAAGAAATCACCAGATGTTTATGTGAACACACTGAACACAGGCACAGTGGTTGTTAGGAATTTCATTCTTTCATATAGCAAAGATCAAGCTGGGCCTGTAAACTATCAAAGCTCCTGGACTGTAATTGAATCACAACAAATGTTGATTTACTAAATAAGAATCACAGTAGTTCACCCAAATATTCACCTGTGTCACTATTATTAAAAATAAAGTAAAAGTAATCATGGCAATGCCTAGTTCTACAAATGTAATGGAGCTCATGCAAATGGTAGAAATGATCAACTGTTTAGATAAATTTGTCTTGGACATTCTACAGAGCTTCAACCTGTAACCACACTGCTAAAGAAAGACATCGGATGAAGATGGATAAAAGCCCAATAGCACCCATTGAACAAGGTAGTCAAAGCTCTAGCATTGTTTATTATAATAACAAGAAACCATTGTTAGATTTTGCTGATGCCAGCAGTTTTTGCCTATAGGTGCTGCTCCAAGTCCATAGTGGCTCATTTTGTGCAGTTGTTTTCTGCTCAAGAATAAAGTGCAGATACTCTCAAAATGAAAAGAAATGTCTAGCAGTAGCCGTGTTGGGTCCCATGGGGTCTGCCAGGAGGAGTTGCAGAGCCCGACACTGGGCTTCCACTACAGCTTGAAGTGATTCCAGATCTGGCTGACGAGCCACCTGGAACACTCCCAGTAGCAGCATAAAAGGAGCCACTTCACTGCACTTGGAGAGCCAGAATTGGGAGGAAGATGAATGTGTGACGATGTGGGTTCTGGCTCCACACTCCCTTTGATGTTTGGAAGCACTTGAACCCAACACCGTCGATAACGTAACCAAGTGAGCTAGTCAATGGAGGCAAATAAACACTTGAGCAAGGGGTGGAGCACAAAGTGAATAGTGCTTTTATTTAAAACAGTCAACAAAACAAAACAGTGTTCCAATAAATAGTGCAGTTCTTTCTTCAATAAATAATCCAATAAAAGGGGAAGGTTAAAATCAATAGAAAAACACAATCCTTAAAAACCAGAGGTTAAAATCTTCTTTAGGAAGCAGTCTTAAAAACAACAAACAAGCTCGGTGCTTCTTTTCTGTTAGCGTCTCAGTTAGCGTCTCACCTGCTTATCCCGTTTGGGCTTAGCAGCAGGCAAGACGCTCTCTGCAGCTGCCCTTATTTCACACAACCACGAGACTGGAGACGTCCCGATCCCTGGCTTCGGTTTGGCTCTCATCCCAGTCCCCGAGACTTGATTACCCCAATAGCCAGGACGCACACATTGGGGACTCCACCACCAAGTCTCCCGACTTCCGCTGCCTTTCCGCGGCCCTCTGCGGCTCGCCGCTTCTGGGCACTCCCGCTACATGGTCGCTCAGCGGGAGCAACATCAACTCAAACGCCTGGGTGTTGGCCTAGCACCCAGCTTCCTTACAGCTGCCCTCGAGCGCTCGTTCGCACGCTCACCACACGCAAGCACCGCCTGCTTCCTCGCTCCCTGTAACCTCCGTCCTCTTTTCCTCTCTCTCTTTTCTCCTCTCTTCACATTCCTTTTCTCAATCTCTCCCGATCTCAGCCGCCTCGCACTTTTTAAAATTGGCGCGGGCCACAGCAGCTGTAGCATTAGCCATGGGACAATCGCGAATGTGGGCAGTTCCTCACCTGTGCACTCGGTGAGAAACGCCCACACCCTACAGATCGCCCCATGGCTCGCTATGGCCCAACGTCTCCTCGCTAAGCCGCGAACGCGGTGATCATTTATTTAAAATGAATCGCCTTTGCTCAACGAGCTGTGGACCCATAACACCACAGAATGAAGCTTGCAAAGGAGGAGTGGAGGCAGAAGGAGGAAGAAAAGGGAAAGAAAGAAGTGACTGTGTATTATGTTTGGTGCTTGGAAACTGTGGGGTTGTGGGGAGTGGGCAAAAAGCACTTCCCCACATGTTGTGTCAGCGTTTGGGTGGTTGGAACCATGCCTCCCTTCCATCTTTTATCAGTGTATCCACAAAGCTCAGATATTGAAGAACTGATATGTCTTCTTCACTGAGGTGCATAGCTTTTCACATCTACAGTACTGCCGTGTATAGTCGGAAGCTGGTTCCTCTGTTAATAATTGGGCTAAGCTTCCTCTCTCTTTTAAATCTCATCTTACTATTAATAAAACATTGTTCCTTGTTTAAATTTTGTTAGCTCTATGTTGTCCCCCTCTCTCCCTACTAAGGATTAGTGCAAAATCAGGTTATTCTTTTCTAATTTCTTTTAGCATAGTAAGAGACCTTTTCTTGTATTCCACTTTAATCTGTGGTAAACAGAGAACAGGAGTATCTCTTCCCGGTTTAGAATTCTACAACTGATCATTCTTTCTGTGCTCAGTCAGGTCCTTGCGTTGTCCCTCCTTCTATCCCCTTTCATGGCTCCTCATAGAGTCCAATTTGCCTCCCCATTATGTTTGCGAGGCTTGTTATAAGTCTCTTTAAAAGCAAAAATCTTCCAGGCTCTCTTTTGGGACTGTGGCACCATGTAGAAAATCTTGTAGCTCCTTCTGTGATATGACATACTTATTATCCTGTCTTTGTCGATCTTGGCAGAAATTGGAAATTTGTTTAATTAGAGACCTCTCCAATGGCTCGGGTCTTATGACATTCCAGTCTTTACAGTCTCACTTTAACCTTCTCAGCTCATCTTTTTTCTTTCACTAACAACTCTGGTCAGTGCTCAGAACGTGTGGCATCTCACTTTCTGATCCTCTGCATTCCCATTCCCTGTACTCAGTTTTTTATTTCTTTACACCTAAGAAAAAAACTGTTTCCACCTTTTACTCTGTACTCTGCAAATTATCCTACAAATGCCACCCTCTGATTTTACTCTGGTTTAATAATCTCTCTCCATTGGGTTCTCATCTCTCCTGGCATAATATATTTAGGAATGTTTAATTTTGCTGTAGGAATAGCAATTATCAATTCATTCAACTAAAAATACTTTACAGTAATCCCTCCTCGATCGCGGGGGTTGTGTTCCAGAACCCCCGCGATAGGTGAAAATCCGCGAAGTAGAAATCATATGTTTGTATGGTTATTTTTATATATTTTAAGCCCTTATAAACTCTCCCACACTATTAACATTAATAGAGCCCTCTACACATGAAATAACACCCTTTAGTCAAAAGTTTAAAGTGTGCTCCATGACAAGACATAGATGACAGTTCTTTCTCACAATTAAAAGAATGCAAACATATCTTCCTCTTCAAAGAATGCGTGTCAGGAGCAGAGAATGTCAGAGAGAGAGAGAGCGAGAGAAAAGCAAACAATCAAAAAATCAATACGTGCTTTTGGGATTTTAAGTATGCCGAAGCACCGCGATAAAGTGGCATTTTTTTAGAGGAGTGTCCGTATCCTCTAGGCAAACAGCCTCTGTGCAAACAGCCCCTCTGCTCACACCCCCTCCATCAGGCGCAGTGAATGTCAGAGTGAGTGAGAAAGACAGAGAAAGCTAACAATCAAGCAACGCGCAGGAAGCATATCGTATATCATATGAGTGTAGTTCTAGTTAATACGTAATACGTGCTCTGATTGGGTAGCTTCTCAGCCATCCGCCAATCGCGTCCCTTGTATGAAATCAACTGGGCAAACAAACTGAGGAAGCATGTACTATAAATTAAAAGACCCATTGTCCGCAGAAATCCGCGAACTATCGAAAAATCTGTGATATATATTTAGATATGCTTATATTTCAAATCTGCGATAGAGTGAAGCCGCGAAAGTCGAAGCGCGATATAGCGAGGGATCACTGTATAGACTTTACTCCACTCCTCAGAAATATTTTTTTATCTTCTCTGATCCACTTAGCCACCTCTGTCTGCTTGGTTTGCACAAGTTTTGGTACTGTCCCCGTATCTTTCCTCTTTAGACACAGGTTTGTCATTTTTTCCCTTCATTTCTTACCTTGGTGTCTCAGACCCTTCCTTTTTTGACCTCTACTCTTACTCTTACTGATAACCAACATTAATTGTTCTATCTTGCCAAATTATCAATTATTATCTAGATAGATAAGGGGAAATTCACGTAATCCAATAGCAGTATACTGATACAAAAAAACAATATTAGATTAAAGAGTAATAAAAAATGCATGTATAAACCGACAATAACTTTGAATAATGTTAGCGTTTACCCCCCTGGGTGGAATTGAAGAGTCGTATAGTGTTGGGGAGGAACGATCTCCTCAGTCTGTCAGTGGAGCAGGACAGTGACAGCAGTCTGTCACTGAAGCTGCTCCTCTGCCTGGAGATGACACTGTTCAGTGGATGCAGTGGATTCTCCATGATTGACAGGAGCTTGCTTAGCTCCCGTCGCTGTGCCACAGATGTTAAACTGTCCAGCTTCATTCCTACAATAGATCCTGCCTTCCTAACAAGTTTTTCCAGGCATGAGGCGTCCTTCATCTTTATGCTGCCTCCCTAACACACCACCGCGTAGAAGAGGGCACTCACCACAACTGTCTGGTATAACATCTGCAGCATCTTATTGCCGATATTGAAGGACCCCAACCTTCTAAGGAAGTATAGCCGGCTCTGACCTTTCTTACACAGATCATCAGTATTGGCAGTCCAGTCCAATTTATCATCCAGCTGCACTCCCAAGTATTTATAGGTCTGCACCCTCTGCACACAGTCTCCTCTGATGATCACGCGGTCCATGAGGGGCCTGCGCCTCCTAAAATCCACTACCAGTTCCTTGGTCTTGCTGGTGTTTAGGTGTTAGTGGTTTGGGTCACACCATTTAACAAAGTCTTTGATTTGTTTCTAACCAAATTACTTTTTGCCTCTCCACTTAAAGAGCTAGTCACTTTATCTCCCTTAAACTGACTTCATGCTGAATCAATTGTACTTCAATTAAATCCATTGAGAACTGGTCTGTCTCGGCTCACTCTGTTAGAACCTGATTATCAATTCCTAGTGGTAGTGTTTTCATTCTTCTAGCCTGCTAGGGTGGTATGTGTAGTTTCCTATTAGTTATTTTTGTTTAGTTTTTGTTTCTATTTAGTGGATTAGGCTGAACAAATACTACACTGTCGAGACATCCAGTCAGTGGGAGATGGGTTGCTCCTGCATGGAGATAGAATTGAATTTTGTATCAAATTCCACTATGATATGTTAAACAGGATCCATGAAGGGCATCAGGGCATTGCTAAAAGATTACAGATTTCAGAGAGCAATTCAAAAACCAAAAATAGTCTCTTTTAGCTCACTTTGTACTGAATGCTATTGAGCAACATGGGATTGAGTTTGGACCAGCTGATTCTGGGTTAGCAAATCAAACCTATTCTTGTTGTGGAAAAAAACTTTCCTCTGTTTACAAAGAAGTCATTTATGACACTAGATGAAAATGCAGAATGGTTCTTTATTTACACACAGATATGCACAAATGGCTCAGCCTTTGGAATGAGCAATCAAGAAAACAATTAATTCCCTTTTATACTTTCCTATTATCATTACCTTATCTAATACATCATGTCATCTGACTCTTAATATGCAAAATTTTATCATCTTAACCAATCGACTGCAGCCACTAGTAACTTTGTATACATGTTGATTTTTCCATTATTCTATATATCGCTTCATTAATAGGGATGTCCTACGGGTTTTCTCATTGATCTTATTACTGTTTAATAATAGGTGTGTTTGGGCTTTCACAGCCTATTAAACTAATGGAAAATGTCATCATTTTGTGAAATTACTAACAGCACTGACTACCAATTGTGTGTTTTGTTATATGTGAAAAGTCAGCACTAATAATAATAATAATAATAGATTTTATTTATAACACACTTTTCATTGACAAAATCTCAAAGTGCTACAACAAGAGCAATAACCACAGAGTTTAAAAGTTTAAAAGACTAGATTAAATTTACAATCTCAGCAGTTATATGCTTTCCTAAATAAAAAAAGTCTTCAAATTTGCTTTAAAAGTGTCCAGGTTTTGTGTAGTTCTCAGTTCAACAGGGAGCTGATTCCAGAGCTGTGGGGCAGTAGAGCAAAAAGCTCGGGGAGTAAGGGGAGTCTGAAGCTGCATGCTGCCAGATGATCTGAGGATCCAATTGGAAGTTTGTAAGTGAATCGAATCTTGAAGGTAACAAGGTGCCTGGCCATAAATGCATTTATGGGTTAATAGAAGAATACTATACTCAATCCGGGAGGAAACAGGGAGCCAATGAAGTGATTTGAGGATGGGAGTAATATGTACGAATTTCCTTGCTCTTAGTAGGATTCTTGCAGCACTGTTTTGGATATATTGAAGCTTTTGTATTTCCTTGGTATGAATACCCGCAAAAAGTCCATTGCAATAGTCCAGCCTTGAAGAGATAAAGGCATGGACAAGTTTCTCTGCATCTGGAAGGGTTAAGAGGGGGCAGAATTTGGAGATTGTTCGTAAATGGTAAAACGATGTCATACACATGTTTTATGTGGTCATTGAAGGTCAACTGTGGATCAAACCGAACCCCCAGATTAGTAACTGAGGAAGAAAGAGTAATGACCTGGCTGTCAAAAGTGAACTGGAGTATTGGAAAAGAACGAATTTGGTGGGGGTGCCAACAAGGAGTCCCTCAGTTTTATTGCTATTCAGCTGTAGAAAATTGCTGTTCATCCAAGCCTTTATCTCCTCCAGGCGTAATGTGGCCTCTGAAGGGTTTGGGGCAGTTTTAATGTAGAGCTGCGTGTCGTCGGCATAACAATGAAAAGATAGTCCGTGTCTGGCAATGACATGCCCAAGAGGTAACATATAGATAGTGAAAAGGATAGGGCCGAGAACTGACCCCTGTGGGACCTCACATAAGACGGTGGACAATCTGGAGGAGCAATCTCCCAACGAGACCTGTTCAGTCCTGCCAGAGAAGTTGGACTGGAACCACCGTAATGCAGAGTCCAACTGTGTGATGAAGACGATCCAGGAGGATGGAATGATTGACTGTATCGAAGGCTGCTGACAAATCCAGAAGAATAAGCAGGAATGGTGAGCCTGCATCAGCTGACATCATTAGATCGTTTGTCACCCTGAGCAGTGCTGTTTCCGTGCTGTGGGCTGAACGAAAACCTGACAGGAACTTTTCAAACAGATTATTACATGTAAGATGACTCTGGAGTTGAAGGGCAACTGTCTTTTCTATAATCTTTGACAAAAACGTCAGGTTTGAGATGGGCCTGTAGTTTGCAAGAACCTCAGGATCTAATGAGGGCTTCTTCAGCAGTGGGCAAATGACAGCTGCTTTGAGAGATGGTGGCATATGACCTGTTTGTAGCGAGAGATTGACTAACTTTGTAATAGTTGGACTGACAATGGGGATAAATGACTTAAGCAGAACTGTTGGAACAGGATCCAATGTGCAGGATGATGGTTTCATTCCTTGCACAATTCCACCAAAGTAGCTGCTGGAAACCTCCGTGAAATGTGTGAAAGATGGCATATTCCCAGTTGATGGATTTGAAGCAGGCATAGGCGGAGCATATGGTCCAGGCATCAAGGAGCGAATTTTATAGATTTTTGAACTAAAAAAGTCAATAAAGCTGTTACAGTGCTCCTTAGTAACTGGCATTAAGAAAGATGGCTGCCGTGGTTCCATAAGTTGATTTATTGTAGCAAACAACTGCTTTGAGTTTCCTATATTTTTATTTATCTGATTTGAATAAAATTGGCCTGATCTAAATCCGTTAAGTTGTTCTCTCATAAAAAGCAGACAGACATACAGACAGAGAGACCAGTGCAGGATTTAGACTTGATAAGGCCCTAAGCTGTTTGAGACATGGGACCCTTTATAAGTCCAGATATTCTATGTAAGTGCCAAATATGATTTGTTTTGGGGGCCCCCAAGAAGGCGGGGGCCATAAGCTATAACTTGTGTAGCTTATACGTAAATCCTGCACTAAAAGAGACACTGGCTTTTATATATTATATATGAGTAAACCTTCAAAATAATGTGCAGTTAAAGTCTCAACAGCATTCTCCTATGGAGGAATATTTCGGACAAAATGAAATAAATAAATAAATGCGTAAATAAATAAAAGTACTGTGAAATGTGAGCATAAATAAATAAATATGTCATGAAATCAGAGCATAAATAAATAAATGTGTCACGAAATATGTTTTTCGTTGCTTATTTATTTATTTCATTTTGTCCGTAACATTCCTGCAAACCGTCATGAAATACGGCTTGAAATAAAACTGTCACTTTCACTTTCGTCAAAGTTGAGAGGGTGGGCTCTAACACGCCCTCTAGTTACTGATTGGTGAATCGATAGCACAAGAATTAATTAGAAAAATGCTTACTACTGCCGATGAAATGGATTCTGCCGAAGATATTACGTATCTCAGAGAGAGAATTGAAGATTCAAATATCATTAATTTTTTGATTGAAAAATACAGCGATAGCCTCACAGGTTTTACTGGAAGTACTTAGGAGGCATTCCTTTGAGTTACCTGGGTTTAGTAGGCGATCGATTGTAGAAAATAAGACTCTGGGATTGTTAGCATTGTTATTTATAATCTTAGAGAAATAGCAGCGCCTCTCAAGACGGACAGTGTTATTGTATTCTGTTATTTTAACTTTTAATATTTCATGGTGGATGGTAAGTTTAGTCTTTCTCCATTTATGCTCAGCTCTGCGGCATGTTCCCTTTAAATAAGACACTCTTTGGGTCTTCCATGGTATAACAATGCTAGAATGCATAAATGATTAATGATATGATAGTTGGTCTCGTCCGATGCGGGAGATGGACGTCTGAAGTGGAGCTCCGCTAGCAGTGGTGCTATTTTTCATATTATTTGCTTATTATTCTGAGATATCCTGTATTTATTCGACCCGAGAGGGACCGCTACAGTATATGTAAACACATATAAACATGGCCAACAAGAAGGAAAGAACGAAAGAATCGAAGACTAAAGCTACATCCAAGCTGCGATCAGCAAGCCCTAGCTCGAGATACGGCCTGTCAGAGACAGACCTGGATCAGATGGGCGAAAGTACAGACTCCTCGGGACCACGGTCCGCTACATCGTCGCCGGCTGAGAGCGAAAAGGGGAGCGAAGGTGCGATCGTGAGTGCAGATGTGGATAGCTCGCCGATTGGAGAGGATTACCTGAAACTGGAAAAGGCGGGAGGTCCGCGGCTTCAGTTACGCAATTACGCGGGACTGGAGCAGCGGGGACACCGGCTTCAGCAGAGTCTGCTGCTTCATCTACGGCACAAGAAGGCACATTTGAGCTATCTGAACTGAAAGTGTTGCTCGCTGAGCTCACGCAAGATATAAAGGAAAGCGAGAAGGCTAATGAGAAAGCAACGGCAAAGGCACTTGAGAGACTGAAACAGGAATTAAAACAGGAGATGAAACAGGCCAATGAATGTCTGCGACAGGAAATCCAACAGGCAAATGAAAGGCTGCGACAGGAATTCCAACAGGCAAATGAAAGGCTGCGTCAAGAGGTCAACTTGAACTTCGACAGGTGCTGGGCAAAATTGAAGAGCGCATTGAGAAAAACTCGGCTAAACTGAGCACGCTTGCTGATCAATTGGAGCATCTTAGTGAGACATTCACGAATCGGATCGAAATAGCCGAACATCTAGCTGCCAGTGCCGAGGAAAGAGCAGTAAATGCCAGTTGAATGTAAAAACTCGGAGAAAAACTTGGAGACAGACTGGCTGCTTTAGAAGATGGGAATAGAAGGTATAATGTCAGAATTGAAGGCCTGCGGAGAATCGAGAAAGTTTAAACCCGTGAAATTCGCAACTGAACTTTTTCTAAAATAATCGGGCGACTTTAAAGCAGAATCTGAGATAGCAGCGGCTTACGCGTCTGCGATCAAACACCGTCAGACCCGACCAAGATCTTTTATAGTTCGTTTTGAGCGATTATCATTTAAGTTAGAGGTGATGGAACTCCTCAGGAAAAAAGGAAGATATTATATATGAAAATTGCCACATTCGCGTCTTCCCTGACTTCTCTCCAGCAACAGCTATTAAGCGCGCCTTCTATAATATTAAACAGCGCTACGGCAAGCCAATGTCAAATCGGCCTCCTGTATCCGGCAAAACTGAAAGTGGAATGGCAGGGTCATTTCTATGTTTTCGCTAGCAAGGAGGAGGCAGAAAATGAGTTAAGAAAGCTGATCCGGGACTATTCTGATACATAATTGTGAGTCATGGCGGTAAATGATAAAGCTAGGATTAATAATCTACTGTCTGATCTATTTGTTTTAAAATACGGGTTTTTATCAGCATATATTCTCATATTCTTATATTATTACTTATTATTATTACTTACTTATTACTTATTATTACTTAGTATTACTAGGGCTAAATGTTTATGTTTTATTGTGCTTAATTACGTTTTCCTCCTCTTTTTTCTTTTCTAATTATTTCATGTGTACCCTAAATGAGACTGTTCAATATCATACCCTTGGTTTGCTGTTATTGCTATTACTGCATTAAGACTTGTTATGCTTGTTTTGGACACATCTTTAACACCATCACCTGGGTTTATTATCTGGGGATATCATCTTAATGCACTAAAATTGCTGAAGATTATATGTATGTGTATGTGTATGTATATATGTGTGTATGTATGTGTATGTATATATATATATATATGTATATATATGTATATATATATATATATGTATATATTAAGTGCAAAATTCTTTTTTCTTTTTTTTTCTTTTTCCTCTTTTAAAGACTATATTGGTAACAGATATCTCTATCTTTTAACCTTAAAGCGCCACTGCATGGGGGCTTGATGTGCTTTGGACGTGCTCTGTCTCTGGGTATGTCAGAGGACTGGGACTGCATGAAGTGGGTTTTAGCCTCACCTGGGGAGGCAAAAAGGGAGGGTGGGGGTTAAGGGGAAGAGAAAGAGAGCAGGCTTGATCTATATCTAATCTATCATCTCAATCTTTATAATTATAACTATCAACGTAATAATAAGCTGCATGGCAACAACTCTTGGGGAATAGGAAATTAAGACCTAAACTATTTCACTTCCAGTTAAGACTATAAATGACACCAAAAACTCAGAATCAGTGTCTCCATGATGGGACAGTTAACCGTAAGCTGGAATGTTAAAGGCCTGAATCACGAATTAAAGAGAAAGAAAGTACTTTCTCACCTAACAGGTCTAAATGCTAAAATAGTATTTTTACAGGAAACCCACTTACTAAGTAAGGATCAGTTCCGGCTGCAAAAGACTGGACTGGCCAAATGTTCCATTCTAGTTTTACAAAGAAAACTAGAGGGGTGGGAATTCTCATACATAGAACAGTACCATTTGTAGCATCAGATGTAGTATTGGATCCTGAAGGGAGATATGTGATGGTCATGGGAGACTTATCTAACTGTAAAATGATTTTGATAAATGTTTATGCACCTAATGTTGATGATAAGGAATTTATACAAAATTTATTTGCATCCATTCCCAATCTGAACACTCATAAACTTATAATGGCTGGGGACTTTAATTGTGTTCTAAATCCACTTTTAGATAAGACTTCCTCCACAGGGGGAACGGCAACTAACACCGCAAAGATAATTACAAAGTTTATAACTGATCACAACTTATCAGATCCCTGGAGGTTTTTAAACCCAAATTCAAGAACATATTCTTTCTACTCACCAGTACATCATTGCTACTCAAGGATTGATTACTTCTTTATAGATAATAACTTCTTGCCTAAGATTAAATCTTGTAAATACGATGCTATTGTTATTTCAGACCATGCTCCGATGATCTTGGAGCTGAAATTACTAAGCCCCATACACTCACCCGCAGATGGCGCTCAATCCGCTTCTATTAGCTGACGAAATTGTACTGAATTTATATCCAAACAAATTGAATTCTTTCTAGAGACAAATACATCCCCTGAGATCTCTGCAGGAATACTCTGGGAAACTCTTAAGGCCTTCTTAAGAGGACAGATTATCTCATATCTTTCCCACAGAAATAAATCCGAGCGAAGAAAGTAGCAGAGATAAAAAGCGAAATTACTAAAATAGATGAAGAACATGCCAGACTACCAAGCGAGACTCTACATAAGAGGAGGCAGGCTCTACATTCAGAATTAAACCTCTTGACAACTAAAGAAACCGAACAACTAATTTACAAATCCAGACATCATTATTATGAACATGGAGAGAAAGCTAATAAGCTTTTAGCGCAACAAATTCACAAGCAAGATGTGCATAGCGCAATCTCGTAATTACTAACACGAATGGAGATAAAATCATCGAACACAAAAATATAATGTACACTTTTAGAGACTACTATAAATCCCTATATACTACTGAGTTTAAAGAAGACAATATACAATCTAATGCATTTCTGGATAAATTACAGATACCACAAATTGACGCTTTTAGTGTGGAGGAACTCGATAAACCTCTGTCATTATCAGAATTACTGGATGCTATAAAGTCACTCCAAGGTGGAAAAGCAGCAGGCCCTGACGGCTACCCTGCAGAGTTTTACAAGAAATTCTCCGCTCAGCTAGCTCCCTCCTATTAGGAACATTTACAGAAGCCAGAGATAACCAATCTCTTCCACAAACCTTTCGCCAAGCACTAATCACTGTCTTTCCAAAACAAAATAAGGACTTATTACAATGTGCATCATACAGACCAATTTCACTTCTGAATAACGACGTTAAAATACTCTCTAAAATCATAGCTAGAAGGATGGAGAAAGTGCTCCCCTCAGTAATATCACAAGACCAAACTGGATTTATTAGGGGCCGACACTTATCTTCAAATCTTCGACGCCTGTTTAATGTAATATACTCACCAACTAAATCAAACACCCCAGAAATATTATTATCATTGGATGCAGAAAAAGCATTCGACATGATTGAATGGAAATACTTTTTTACTATTTTGGAGAAGTTTGGGTTTGGCCCGAACATTTGTGCATGGATTAAATTACTGTATACTAACCCAGAAGCTTCAGTTTGCATCAATAACATTTGCTCAGACTACTTTAAACTAGAGCGTGGCACAAGACAAGGATGCCCTTTGTCACCACTGCTGTTTGCAATTGCCATTGAACCACTGGCAATACATTGTCGAAATACTGATCAGATAAAGGGGATTAGCAGAGAAGGACTGGAACAGAAAATCTCATTATATGCAGATGACATGGTACTGTATATATCGGACCCAGAAAATTCTGTGCCTGCAGTCTTAGCAGCACTCACAGAATTTCAAAAGCTCTCTGGTCTCAGAATTAATCTGAATAAAAGTGTACTCTTTCCGGTGAATTCGCAAGCATATAATATTAGATTAGACACCCTTCCTTTTATCATTGCAGAACAGTTTAAATACCTCGGGTAAACATCACAAGTAAACATAAAGCTCTTTATCAACAAAATTTCGTCGTCTGCATGGAAAAAATTAAACAAGACTTGCATAGATGGTCAACCCTTCATCTCACACTAGCTGGAAGAATTAACACTGTTAAGATGAATATTCTTCCTAAGCTCCTTCTTTTATTTCAAAACATACCAATATACATTAATAAATCGTTCTTTAAGCAATTAGATTCAACAATAACCTCATTTATTTGGAATTCTAAACATCCACGCATCAAAAGAGCGACCCTACAAAGACAAAAGGCAGAAGGTGGCATGGCTCTACCTAACTTCCAGTTTTATTACTGGGCGGCAAATATACAGTCGATAAGAACCTGGACACAAATAGAAGAACATACACAGGCATGGACCGCAATAGAAGTAAAATCCTGCAGTACTTCTTTGTATTCCTTGCTTTGTGCTCCAATAAACACACGTTATCGGCAATACACTAATAACCCAATTGTGCTCCACTCACTTAGAATCTGGAACCAATGTAGAAAGCATTTTAAGACGGAGAAGCTTCTTTCTGTGGCACCCCTGCAAAAGAACCACCTCTTTCAACCCTCACAAACATATGCAGTTTTAATATCTGGAAAAATTTGGAATTAACTTGCTTAGAGATCTTTATATAGACAACGTCTTTGCATCCTATGAACAATTACAGTCCAAATTTAACATTCCAGCTACAAATTTCTTTCACTATCTTCAAATCAGGAACTTTGTTAAACAGAACCTTCCAGATTTTCCTCATCTTGCACCCTCATCCACGCTGGAAAAATTATTGCTCAATTTCAAGGAGTTAGCCTCCATCTCTACAATATATAAAATCCTTTTACAATCCCTTCCTTTCAAAGATCCAAGAGGACACTGGGAAAATGACCTCTCAATTAATATATCAGAAAAGGAGTGGAAAGTAGCAATGCAGAGAATTCACTCAAGCTCCATATGCGCAAAGCATACAATTATACAACTCAAAATTATATATCGAGCACATCTGTCTCGACTAAAACTCTCCAAAATGTTTCCAGGGCATGATCCAACCTGCGAACGTTGCAACCAAGCCCCAGCCTCACTAGGTCACATGTTCTGGGCCTGCACCAAATTAACATTATTCTGGACAAAAATTTTTAATTACCTCTCAGACAGTCTTGGACTCACAATCCCTCCTAACCCATTAACAGCTGTGTTTGGGGTTCTTCCAGAGGGTCTTAAAGTGGAGAAAGACAAACAAATTGTGATTGCATTCACTACACTGTTGGCACGCAGACTTATTCTGATAAACTGGAAGAACCCAAACTCTCCTCTTTAAGTCAGTGGGAAACTGATGTGTTATATTATTTAAAATTGGAAAAAATCAAATACTCAGTTAGAGGATCTGTGCAGACTTTTTCAAAACATGGCAGGATCTAATCAGTAATATTTTGAAATGAGTTTATAAAGCACAGAGAATTTGTTGATTTAGGTATTTTTAAAGCCTTAAATTTTACACCATTTGGCTTGCTCTCTCTCTCAAGGGTGGGGATCGATCTGTTCTTAGCATAATTCTTTTTTTTGTAAAACTTGATTGCTATGTATTGATTGTAATAAAATTAATAAAAAAAAAAAAATTAATGATATTAGAAATAACATAGCATATCCCTCCAACACTAAGGATCCTCCTAAACCCCAGCATTCTGTTATAAACAAATTAAACTCTTTCACTAGGATAGATTTACCCGATGTACAAAAAATAATCTCTCAATTAAAACTCTCCACCTGCGTCCTTGATCCAATACCAACAAGGTTTTCCAAAGAAGTATCAGGCGTGCTAATTGATAATGTTCTGGACATAGTAAATTCGTCATGAGATACGGGGGTCTTCCCAGACTGTCTTAAGACTGCTGTAATTAAACCCCTTCTTAAGAAACATAATCTTGACCCCTCGGCTCTTGAAAATTTTAGACCCATCTCTAACCTGCCTTTCTTAAGTAAAGTTCTGGAGAAGGTAGTCGTTATGCAGTTAAATGACCATCTAAATAAACCTGCTATTCTTGATAAATTTCATTTGGGTTTTAGAATAAATCACAGCACAGAAACTGCACTCGTTAAAGTAGTAAATGATTTGCGAGTGAATGCAGACAGAGGCCATTTATCTGTTCTCATCCTCTTAGATCTGAGTGCTGCATTTGACACCATTGATCATAATATTCTTAGAAATTGCCTTAGTCAATGGGTGGGCCTCTTTGGCACGGTCTTAAATTGGTTTGAATCCTACCTGACAGGGAGAAAATTCTTTGTTAGTTGTGATAATTACAACTCGAAGACACATGCTATCCGATATGGTGTTCCACAAGGCTCTATCCTGGGTCCGCTGTTATTCTCAATCTACATGCTTCCGTTAGGTCAGATTATCTCAGGTTACAACGTGAGCTACCACAGCTATGCTGATGACACACAGCTGTACTTATCAATAGCACCTGATGACCCTGATTCTATTGATTCACTAACACAATGTCTGACTTGTATCTCAGAATGGATGAATAGTAACTTTCTCAAATAAAGAGAAAATTGAAATCTTAGTGTTTGGCAATAATGGATACAATGAGGCTATTAGAAATAAACTGGATACATTAGGATTAAAAGTCAAGACGGAGGTAAAAAGCTTAGGGGTAATTGTTGACTCTAATCTGAATTTTAAATCGCATATTAATCAGATCATTAGGACAGCATTTTTTCACCTAAGAAACATAGTAAAAGTTAGACCTCTTATATCATTGAAAGATGCTGAGAAATTAGTTCACGCATTTGTTTTCAGTCGACTAGATTACTGTAACGCACTCCTCTCAGGACTACCCAAAAAAGACATAAATTGTTTGCAACTAGTGCAGAATGCAGCTGCTAGAATCCTAACTAGAAAAAGAAAATCTGAACACATCTCTCCAGTTTTGATGTCACTACACTGGTTACCTGTGTCATTCAGGATTGACTTTAAAATTCTGCTTATGGCTTATAAAGCCTTAAATAATCTCGCCCCATTTTATATATCGGAATGTCTGACACCTTATATTCCAAATCGTAACCTCAGATCCTCAAATGAGTGTCTCCTTAGAATTCCAAGAACAAAACTTAAAAGAAGTGGTGAGGCGGCCTTCTGTTGCTATGCACCTAAAATCTGGAATAGCCTGCCAATAGGAATTCGCCAGGCTGATACAGTAGAGCAGTTTAAAACACTGCTGAAAACACATTACTTTAACATGGCCTTTTTATAACTTCAATTTAACTTAATTTAACTTAATCCTGATACTCTGTATGTTCAATTCTTCATAATAACTATTCATGGTGGCTCTAAAATCCGTACTGACCCCTACTCTCTCTTCTGTTTCTTTTTCCGGTTTCTTTGTGGTGGTGGCCTGCGCCACCTCCACCTACTCAAAGCTTCATGATGCTCCAACAATGATGGATGGATTAAAAGGCAGAAGTCTACGTGATCATCATCATCAAGCCCTTCCGAGAGAACTCTAAATCTAAAGAGGACTGTTTCATGTATGTTAGGTAGAATGCCCAGAGGGGACTGGGCGGTCTCATGGTCTGGAATCCCTACAGATTTTATTTTTTTCTCCAGCCGTCTGGAGTTTTTCTTTTGATTTTTCTGTCCCCCTGGCCATTGGACCTTATTCGTATTCTATGTTAATTAATGTTGACTTATTTTGTTTTCTTATTGTGTCTTTTATTTTTCTATTCTTTATTATGTAAAGCACTTTGAGCTACTGTTTGTATGAAAATGTGCTATATAAATAAATGTTGTTGTTGTTGACTGAAACTGTCTTTTTCAATCATCATCACCCAAGTGCAGGTCACTCCATTTTTTTCTTACAGTGTAATCAGATTAAACAACGAGGCACTTAGTTGTGCTGCTCTGTCCAGCCAGTGTTTTTGAGCAGCCCTTATTTGTCCTTATTATTCCAGTTAGTATATACTGCAAATATATATGCGGTTTAATTGTTTTATGAAAGCAACTGAGTTAATGAAGAATCTGACTTGAAAATTTTACATGTGATAATAAATTTAAATCCCTTTCTAAACCAAGGGTAAAACAGCCCATAAATGAGTGGGTTCAAGGCAAAGTTGAACAAAACTAAATATTCTGTTATATTCAAAACCAAAACAGACATTTGGATGAATACTGATAAAAAGTTAAGCATGTAAAACTGACCAATAAATAAAAAAAATGTACCTATTACCATTCCTATTGTGATCATAGCTTTATTTTGTCTCTCTGTAAATCTTTTCTTCTTTTTCTTTTATTGCACAGTGTGAGATTCATCTCTTATACTCCTTAATGTTTTCCTGAATTGCAACAATCAAGATCTTAGAATAAAGGATTAACATAACAGAAAATGGAAGCATACTAGTAAATAGCAAATCTACAATAAGAACTATGATACTAGTCACAAATAAACACATCCCTACACAAATGTTTTTGTCATTAAATAGAAAGGTAAACTCTACATAAAAAATCAAAGCAGTGTAACAGATTGAACAAATCCAGCTGCTTGCAGCAAATACCCAGGCCCTTCCAATTGTTATTTTTGTGGAATAATGTAGTGGGTTACAATCAGCATAGTACAGTATCTGTCCAAAGAAAGAAAAATAAGATGTGTAAGAGAAATCAAAGTAATAGCAGTATAACAAAATACCACTGCCATACAAGTATGAACTCCCACGTCCAAGCATTTATCCATTGTCTGAATCAGTTTTACGGGCATAATGAATATTTCAATAAGAAAGTCAGTAACAGCCATTGAGAGTGTCAATACATTTGTTGGTGTGTGGAGCTGTTTGAAATGAGCGATGGAAATGATCACCACCAGGTTTCCAAAGGTTGCTAAAACTATTCCAGTTATGAAGATGATGTAGAGAATGATGCTGACTGCAAGCGACTCATTGTATAGAGAGCAGGTTTTATTTTCTGGAGTAGGACAATAACTTGATTCAGCTTCTTTGAATACCATTTTGGTGGATATAGAAAAAGCTACTGTTTACTCATTTGTCCAAATTCCATTCATTCAAAGACTGCTACCTCACATGAAGTGAAGAAGTATTAAAAACATAGACCAAACTTGCCCAGTACTTTAACAGGGTAGTCATAATCATAAGGGTTTTATTTTATCATCCTTAATTTATACTCGAAGGAACAATCAGTTTACTTTAGAAATCATAAACATTCACTCTTGGATTTCCCCTGCGGTGGGTTGGCACCCTGCCCAGGATTGGTTCCTGCCTTGTGCCCTGTGTTGGCTGGGATTGGCTCCAGCAGACCCCCGTGACCCTGTATTCGGATTCAGCGGGTTAGAAAATGGATGGATGGATTTTCTATTATAGCAATTTGCTGCATCACCTTAATTGCACACTGGCACATCCTCTTGTGGAATAACAGCTATTCCTTGTCTGATGTAAGATCAGATCCCAAGGTAGAATTGTTACTTAATGTGGTGTGCTTTTTTTTTTTTTTTGATTTCGTAACATGGAATAGACAGCTATACAAAGAATTCTGCGCTTCAAAGCTGTGTGGCAAAAGTGGTTGTAGCACCTCAACCTTCTGCTGAAAATGCCTTCAACAGGTTAATGAAGCTAACTTGAATCCATGGCTGCTAGTCTCTTTTTTTTTTTTTACCAATTTGGCTTGGAACTTCACTGTGCAGTGCCTGTACCAAGGCAACATGGTCTTAGGTTCTTGGATTGAAATCACACACTATGGCCAAAATAAAAATATTTTACTGTCTTTATAGACAAGGATGAGATGAAGACATATTAGATCTTCAATAAACCTGGCTATAATAATAACATATTACTATTAATTGCACATTTTTTTAAGCTTTTCTGAGTGTAAACAATGTTTTTCAAATAATAATCAGTGAGCTTGTTTTTTATTTTTTATTTTTTTGTCTGTTCAATATTTCAGAGCGAGGCTGCAGTGTGTATCTGGCAACTCTCAAGTTACTCACAATGTTCAGCTACCATTTGTTTCTTTGATTTTAGTGAAACAATACTAGTGAAACTCGCCTCACATAGATAGGATGTAGCAAAAGGAAAAAAATGCCCACAGCCCTCTCTACCAGGTGGGACCTCCTTCTTTACACCAAGCCAGAATTCACTCAGTGTCTGAGATACAATATGAACTGCAGTCTAAGGCTGAAGTCAAATAGTTTTGAAAATTATTTTCATGGCTGGAAATGTGCTCCATGAGACAATACATTTCTTTGATTTCACTGCTGTTAATTAGTGCAGTTAATGTAGTTGTCTTCTCAAACAAGTCAATACTGCCTTGTTGGAGATTCCTGTCTCACTTCTTAGTTTGCCAGGAAATGAGCTGATCTTTTCAAACATATGTGGTAGGTACCTGTTTTTGCCCTGCAAATTTACTTTGAGAAACTGTGCAAGTTTAATTTAAAAATCTTCATTGATGAATTATTTGTTAACTGGTTGAAGATGACACTGCAAATCTGGCGTGTATTATTTAAGGAAGCTGCCTACTGAGGACCTGTAATGTGCCAGTTTCACAGAACTATACACTCTGATAGTCTTGTCCTTTTTTGCAGTTGTGCGTCTGGTCCTGACACTTTTTTTATCCTGGTTAGATTCAGTTTTGTCTTGTTTATTAAGATAGTAAAAAACAACTTTGTATGAAATTTTCATTTTCTTAGTAATCTGCTGCATGGAATAACCTTTGTCACACACATGCAAGTAGGAGGCAGCTAAAGGGCTTAAATAATTGTAATAATGCATCCGAACATGAGGCGGCGGGATGCACTGACTGTCATTCTCGGTTACTTTCAGATCTTTCCTGGGAAATCCTCCAAGGTTCTGGCGCCTCCGAATACGTCACTTCCGGACAGATGACGTCACTTCCAGGCCCCTTAATAATGTCACTTCTGGTCCAAACAACATCACTTTCTGGTCGTGGCACCTTTGATGACATCACTTCCGGTTCCAGAGCCTTTGATGATGTCACTTCCTATACGGGCCTTTATAATTGCCATCTTACTTACAATGAATCAGTTCTGTTTTGGACTCAGTCTGGTGAACATTGTTACTTTAAAAGCCTTTTGCAGCCAGGGATATTATATGGGTGGCTGCCCCAAACCTTTTTATGATGTCTGGACTCAATTATTGTCACACCTTCATGTCACGAACCAATAATAGACTGACATGTTTCTTGAGAAAGCTGTTTCCTTATGGCCATAGTTGAACCAAGAATTTACTTTAAGGAGTGACTCAAGGAAAGATAGTTTTCTTCACTGATTGAGCACAATAACAGGATACAGCTGTGCTACTGATATATTAAATACATATTGTCACATACGTGTGCTTGGGAGGCAGTCAAAGTATTCAAATCGGTGTATGGACAGGCTGAATCAGGGGTTGGCACTGGGTATTAATGCCTCTTCTTCTTGTTTTACAGAACTTCTGAGGAAAAGACCAGCTAAACCACTGATGAACTTACTTCCCAAACTGATGACCTCACGCCACTTCCTTTCCTGCAAACATGCAATTCCTGTTTTTCTCACCTATAAATTCCTACTATGTATGCTCAAGTCAGTCCTAGTTTTTGGAACTTGAATCAGTTTCAAAATACTAATCAAATCCCCACAATATATAGGGTGGATCTCTTTTTGACTTGGCTTGTGTTATCTTACAATATATGTATATGCAGTATATATACAGTATATATATTGTGGTAGGCAACCAGGTATCCTGCCCCACTGGGACGCTGGGAGCAGGTTAGGACCGGGAGATGGGTAATATATTTCCGGGCGCAAGAGGGCAGCCCCCCTGGATTCCATCAGGGCCACGGATATGGAGATGGGAAGTTCAACCCTGTGGGTGTCCATAGCCACCTCCAGGTGGCGCCTGGACAATCCTGGAGCCCTGCAGGACAGCACTTTCGCCACACCAGGAAGTGCTGCCGGAAGGAGAACCAAAGACACCTGGAGTGGTTCTAGGTGCCCTTGCAGCACTTCTGCCACACCAGGAAGTGCTGCAGGAGATCCATCAGGGCACACTTGGAGCACATCTGAGTGCAATATAAAAGGGGCCACCTCACTCCATTCTGGGAGCTGGAGTTGGGTGGAAGAGGACGGAGTTTGCAACGGGAGGAGTAGAGGCGCAAAAGGAATGAAAGGCAAAAGGTCTGTGAGCAATATTCGGGGTTTTGTGCACTGTGTGTGCGAAATAAATGGGTGTGCATTTAGACATCTGGAGTCTGTGTCTGTCTGTGCCCAGGGGTATCTTTTAATATTCTGTGGTACATGGGCTAGATTGTGTCAAGAATTCAATTCAATTCAGTTTATTTATATAGTATTCTTAACTAGGTGAAGGCTCATAACACTCTAACCAGTTCACAAGTAAATGTAACTAAAAACTTTATAAATGACTAATTACATAATACATATACTGTATGTTAAGACAGAGATTTGTTTGAACATGGTGAAGTACAAGCAGGTCTAAACAGCTTAACATTAATGGAATCTAACAATATCTGCCCATTAATTCATTATTGAATTAAGGCCAGTTGACAAAGGAGGAGAAGAAAGCAAAAACTTTAGTTAGCAGTATGCCTGGAGAAAATAAGTCTCTGGCAGGGTCCATGGTCTGTTACAACTAACAAAATCAAAAGACAAATTTAGACAAAGACACCATCCTAGACACCTAAGATAACTGGCCGCCAAGCCCCTCCTGGGCATTCTACAGTACAGTCTGAGCTGGGCCATCTAATCTGATGACAGAATCTTTTCATCCATTGATTCCATGGCTCCCAGTATCTCAAAAGACTTTCAATGGGCAGGAAAATGCCTTACAAGTAGAGTAGGAAGAATAAAAGTGTCAAGAGATGAGACAAAATCATGATGAAACAAGCAGGGATAAATGGCAGAAAAATATTAATCTAAAAGTCAGTTAAACAGGTTAAAGTCATAATTCCTTGAAAGGATTTTTTAATTGTTACCTAATGCACCATAAGGCTTCAAACTATTTCAAAAACTTGTACAATGGAAACAGGGCTGGCTTCATGATGTTGTAAATTGAAACTTCTGGTAGTAATAGGGAGCGGTCACTAACAGATATTTTGCTGTGACCATTTACAAACACACTGGCTAGTGGTGCCCATAGCTAAAAATAATAATTTTTGTCCAGAATAATGTTAATTTGGTGCAACTGTGCTTAAATCTAATGCTGTACCATATAGTGCAGCCATCCCACATAGAACTCTCTTTTTTCCTGAGGCTCATTGCAGAGGAGGAGTTTGACAGAATGCAGTCTCTTGGGATAATCATTTAAAAGAGCCAATTGAATGGTGTGCCCCTATGGCACTTGTGGTTAAAAGGAATTGCCACATTAGAATATGTGTGAATCTAAAGTGTCTAACATATGCTTTAAAATGTGAATATTTACAACATTAGAGGACATTGCCCCAGAGATTTCAAGTGCGAGTGTGTTCTCCACCTAGAATGCCTCATCAGATTTTTGCTGAATTCTGCTGAACCAGAGTTGCATAAATTCTGTTTCAGTGGTTTGCCATTTGGGATCTTATCAGCTTCTGGAAATTTTCAGAGAGAAATGACCAGACGTTTATGTGACCATACAGACACAGTAGTTTTTAAACATGTCATTCTAGTGTATGGTAAGATGAAACCGAGCATTGTAAGAACTATCAAGGAGGTTTTAAAGTAGTCAAAGGTTCTGGACTGGAAGTGACTCATGACAAATTGCAGTATTTTGCACACATATGGATACACATAAACACACAAACACACACACACGCACACACACACACAAACAACTAGACCACATACAGGTCCTGGGTTAAAATAGGATTATTTTATTAAGCGCCATACCTCTAAGCAGGCTTCTTCTACAACTAACATAATACAAATGTTTCTCTTATCTTTCATCCTCCAAACCTCCCAAGGTGAATGTTGCTCTACTTTTCTCCTGACTCTGACTCCTCAAGTGAGGTGAGGTGGCCTCTTTTATCCTAGTCCCAAGAGTAATTCCAGTGACAGGATAATTGTCCAAAGAAAGCACTACCGGATCAGGTGGAAGCCTTATGAAGTATTGATAGTCCTCCTCCACAGCTCCCCCTGGTGGGACCCTTGTAACTCAGCAGGGATTACAATTTAAAGCAGGGATCTCAAACTCCAGTCCTGGAAGGCTGCAGAGGCTGTAGGTTTTCATTCTAACTCTGGACTTAATTAGTGACCTGTTTTTGCTGCTTATTAACTTCTTTTGAATTAATTGTAATTGAGTTGGTTTTTAAGATTTGTTCCCCAGAATTTCATCATTGTTCCTCTGAATTGCTTCATTTCTTTCCTTAAACAGAAATGAAATGTAAAGTGAGTGAGCCAACAGAAGACCAACTAAGTCAGGTCCTCAAACTTCAACCAGTTTCACTCCAACCAGTTGCTTAATTAGGTGCCAAGTGTTGTTGTTAATTAAATCCGTTCTTTAATCCCATGGCTTGTTGCTGCTCTCATTGTGCAATAGCATACATTTTCAAAATTGTCGATTTTTTCTTTACTTTTCTATGAGCACTTTTAAAATGTTTTGGGGATCTGAGCAAATCAACATTCCTGAGACCTCCACCCTTTTAATTTTTAAATACTGTATGATGGCCACAGTTTGCTGGTCATGTTTTGGTTCATTTTGTACTCCATTATTGTTGTGCTGCTAATTAAGGAAAAAGAAACAATTATTGGGTCTGAGTCTTCAAAAGAAGTTAATTAGCAGCAAAAACAGGTCACTAATTAAGAAAAAGGTTAGAATGAAAACTGGAGGACTGGATTTTGAGATTCCTGATTTAAAGTATACCCTGTGGTCATGTGTATGAGTGCACTGATCCAAGAGTGCTGCCGCCTAGTGGATGTCAGTAGAGCATGCAGTCTTGACAGAATGTCTCCCCGGTCCTCCATTGTACTGGCATCCAATCCAGGTTAGAGTCTTATGTCCAACCCTGCTGAAATGGCAGTCTTTATGCCAGTCTTCTTGTTGACACAGGGATGGAGTTCACGTCAGCTGAGATGCTGGTCCATTCATGCAGTTCTTCACTATATACACTGTATATTTTGACCGTGACAAACAGGCCAAACGGTTGTACACTACATTTTCCTCACAACCCTCATCTTTGATGGTAGTACACCATCTGCCAGGATATTCTTAGGATGTAAGACAATCTTTTCTGCCCTGCCTGACACGAGTCATTGTGAGTTTGATAAGGGGTTCACTAATGTTAGTGCTAAACCAATCGTCAATCTCAAGGTCATTAATGGGTTCTTCTCCCCAGGAAGTGTGAAAGACAGGCAAATGGAATTACCAACTTTATGCCGATTGCTAGTGAATGGCACTGTAATGGACCATTGGCATCCTCAGTGCTGCTTCTGTAATGCCACACAGGTCTTTAGTGATGGCACATGCTGCTGTGTCCTTTTCTCTGCCTGTCACCTCTGGTCAGAGGCAACCAGTATGCCACACAACCCCCAGGCCTTGTAAGCCACCCAAGGCCAGAGTCCACATCCGAGGCTCACCAGCAGTCATACAAATTTGGCAGTGGTGTTTGGCAGCCAGGAGGCATGGCTGAAGTGTCTGCACTCGCCCTACCTACTGCTTACAGGGCTGCTTTATAACCAACTTCCTTAGATACTTTCATTCCTTTGGGCAGTCCATGGCCACCTGAGGAAACCTAAGCACGGTTACATGACCCAAGAAAAACCAGTGTACTCCAAAAAGTGGATAGGGTTCCAACAGGGTTACCTGGTTCAGTAATAAACAACAAATAAAAGACGGCACAATGTCCCATATAACGGAAACCAAACAAAATGGCTGATTTGCCTTGAAATACAATGTTAATTACAAGGAACTCTGTCTTCAGTGACAGTCAAGTCAATATGAGATGCTGGCAACAGCTTCTATTTATAATGATGAGACCGGTAGAGGCAGAGCCTTCTTGTTGCTGGAGAAAAAGAAGATGATAATGTTAGTGTCAGAGTCCACATTTGTCCCAGCATGGAAGTGCTTACCTCCTCACAGAAGTGCATGCGTGACAGCAATCTTATTCTTCGAAGAACTTTATTGAAACAGATACATTTTCATTAAGAGATTGTGACGAGATCAACGAGATTGTGCTATACAAAGTTTTCAAATTTCAAAATCTACCATTAAAAGCACTGGCTTATCTGCAAATTTGTCTATCTTAAAACAGAAAATGATTCTGTGCGATGTCACATATGAATAAGTTTATTGTTTTATTTTTACTTTGACAGCAGTATGTTTTCATGTTGTACTTGTTGGACAGGTGTGCAGATATCCAATGGGTAAATCCAGGAGAGGGTAAACATGTACAGGCAGCTCGTACAGCAGCATTCTTCTCCTGCTGCTTTAGGTAAGTTAACTATAAAAGTGCAAAAAAAAAAAACAATCACGTACTGTATCTGGAAATGAATGGAAGAGGAAAGCAAATATAAAACCGAAATGACTGAAATATTATCTGCATATTATTATTATAAAGTACTGACGTTATCACAGTTTACTGCAGGTAAACTGTGTTTGAACAAATTAATTCCACAGGAAAGGTGCAGCTCCCTAAACATAGTATGGGTTTAGAAAGAAAATTGCAGAAGGTTAGAGCAGCTGGGCATGCCACAAGTACAACAATATGGTATACAAAGAGTTAGATTATGCTGCAAAAAGCAATAAAGGAGCAGGATTGAAGATTTCATAGGATAAAAGAGTAGCATGATGCACAACACATGAGCTGAGGTTGTTGTTTATCTGTTCCAGAAAAGCCGCTTTTGATTTTGTGTACGTTCTGACTGGAATTAACATCTTTAAGATAATTGACACCTTTGTTATTCCAGTTATACAATAATCATTTCCACTCCAAGTTGTTAATCTATACTAATAAAAGGCAAAGCCCTTACTGACTGACTCACTCACTCACTCACTGACTCACTCATCACTAATTCCCCAACTTCCCGTGTAGGTAGAAGGCTGAAATTTGGCAGGCTAATTCCTTACAGGTTACTTACAAAAGTTAAGCAGGTTTCATTTCGAAATTCTACGCATAACGGTCATAACTGAATCCTACTTATGTACATATATACGTCCATAGCCTGCAGCTCGCTCGCCGTGTGAGGCAGAATTGCGTCCCCCATCCCCATGCCTCCCACGTAATGGAGTGCCTGCCCACATAAGGCTGTCCATCAGCAGCAATCCAAGCTGTAAGAAAACAGTAAAAAGGAGTCGTGTCAGACGTCGTGGTACATTTTCTGATGAAGTTAGACGAAAACAACTTTGTGATGCTGCCGGCAAATACTCGCAGAAAAATCCACAAGTTAATAGACATGCTGTCGCTAAATACTCGCGGGCAATTCCACAACTTAATAGAGACGCTGCCGCTAAATACCTGCAGGCAAATCCACAACTTCATAGAGACGCTGTTGCTAAATACTCGCAGGCAAATCCACAACTTCATAGAGACGCTGTTGCTAAATACTCGCAGGCAAATCCGCAAGTTAAATACTGGGAATGCCTGTTAAACATCTTAGATTCATTAGTAGCGATTTGGGTAGTGAACACTTCGATGAATGAAACCTGTTATCTTTACAACCGTTGACAAAACATGGAATGTAACTTGAACACAACACGTCCTCCAAATACGAACCTGATTGAAAGAAATAATGACAATCAAATCCTTGATGACTGCAACACTCATAACAGTGACAAAACAATTACATTGACAATCATGTTACGTTATTTTTAAAATGTTTCCTTTTCTTTTCATGACTTCTTTAACACACTACTTCTCCGCTGCGAAGCGCGGGTATTTTGGTAGTTATTTATATAATCCTAATGAACTATTAGGTTTTAAGTAATATTTTTAGATAGAAAGAGGTTATTTTTCTTTTGGTTATTATTGGATACTACTCTATTTTGTATATTTAAAGAAATGTTATGTTTAAGAAAGTTCAATAACAGTAACAGAACTTTCACCACTAACACACATCAGTTGATAGCATTTTTACATCACTTGAAATGGAATTAGCTGTCAATGAAAGCTACTGAGCCACCGCTATAACTATATGACTTTAACTATAAGACTTTGTAAAGTATTGTTAACAAGCATACATTTAATGTAGCTGGCTAACACATGTAATTGCATTATATTAAACTTTTATTTTTTATTCTTAGAAAAAACCTTTAATAAACAGAAATGTGATAACGTAGATTAAATAACTAAAAAAATGAAATATTGTAACTTTCATATTTCTGAATGTTATGCCATGCGTACATTTTCTAACTTGTTTCTTTTTGTTTTCACTCTCGGGATTGGCAATGCATAATACCATAATGCCTTTTTTCAGGGTGGGAAAAAGTGTTTCAAGGGGCAGTACAAGGTGGCTTTGTTAAGTTTATCATCCTAGTGTATAGTGTATACTGTGGTGCTATGCAGATTAATAAGAGAGATAATGTAACAGAAAACTGTAGATAGATGTGCCAGCACAAAGACCACAAACACACACACACTGTCTTCTGCTCCTGTCCTTGACGTTGTAAGTAATATCACTGCTATTAAAACTATCATCACAATACATATACTACCTGTCTAAACCCAGTTCTTCCAGAATAAGCTGCAATTGTAGTTTCCAAAACAAAATCTTCAAATACATTTCCTGAATTTTACTTTTTGTATTTTGGAATTGAATGCCCCTCATACTGCACAAGGCCAGCAACAAATTTAACACAAAGAGTGGCAGTGAAGTGGGAGGATACCTAATTCTGCATGAGGCGAAGGAGCAGCCCTTGAGTGACCTTTAATTATTCCTTACATTAACACTCCATTGTCACAATTCACAACCTGCTTTGCCATGCATGGTTGAGTCTATTTGACTGCCATTTCCTTCACTCAAGAATTGTTGGTGACAGACTCAGGTACAGAGAGTAGAATATAATGACAAGGAAAAAAAACACAAAATGTAAGAAGTGGTGTCAAGTGGAAATAGGAAAGGGGGCAATTTAATATGCAGAGTAAAAAGTTTTACAATGCTCTTGTGATTTCTACACTACATTATTATTATATTAACTTATCTTTCTCAGCTCGTATAATCCTTCTACAATGTAGTAGGAAAATTTGATCTTATATTACCTAAAATTGGAAAAAGTGTACCTTTTTTGCTTAGAAATGTTCAAGCATCTGTGTTTCATAATTCTTACTGTTGAGAAAGCACTATGAGCAGTGAATGTCAGTTCTTATTGGTTTTATCAGAGATCCCATAGTTCTGAATTATTGGCAGCAGACAGACATTGCCTGAAACCAAACTAAGAATTGAAACTTGTAGAAATGTAACTATTGTGAAGACTATTTCTCTTCTGTCCAGTGAAAACATATAACTGAGGATGCTGACTGTTATATCCACTTTCTCTTCTATTCTCCCACTGGCTTTAATGTGATTTTCTGTGAACACTGCAGTAAGTAGTAGTAGAATGTTGTAAAGTGTTAGCCATTATGCATGCAATGAGAAGTCAAACAAAATGACACCTTTTATTGGCTAACTAAATACAGTAGATTACAATATGCAAGCTTTCGAGGCAACTCAGGTCACTCCTGACTTTAGACATTAAGACATTAGATATTAAGACCAAACATCACTAGTTTGCAAAAATAATATATAAGAATATAATTGGAAAGTGTTCTTAAGTCAGAGTTCATATTGCTAGTTTGCCTAAATGATACAGCCAACCCTCTGGTGTCAAGTGCACTTATGAATAACCCTTATGCTTGAACATGCTGTTCGCTATGGACAAACTGTGAATAGCTGAGAAGTCCAATAACAAAGCACTGCTCAAATTCTGATCAGGAAGGCCATCACTCCCAATCACACAGTTCTAGGCTTCACAGTTGTTGCCTGCATGAGCAATAAAGTCCCTTAGTAGAATGACAGATTCCCCATTGAGAGCACCCTCAATGTGTCCAAGAGGGGCGAATACTCTGACCCAGTTTTTGCTACATGAGCACTGACACTGAGGTGAGCCTGACTGTATCTAGATTGTACCGCTCTACCTCCCACACTAGCATGGGTTTCTTCCCTGTCAAAAAGGTAACTTTCCATCTCTCTACAGTTAGTTTTTGTAGCCAGAGATTGGTCCTCAAAGGAACACGCCTTCAACCCTTACCCAAGCCATGATACACAAGAGTCTTATGGCTTCTTCATGTTATGGCTGGCTGGGTCCCATGGTTGAAGGCCCAACCTACAGGCACTTGCTAGTACTGGATTTGCCTTTTCAGAGAGGTTAATATAAACCCACTTATTCTGGTCCCTCACCTAAAAACAATTTGCCGTGCCTTGATACACCTCCAGACAGATTTCTATTGGATTCCAAGGGAGGCTAGGGATGTTGAGTCTGAATGGGCAATGTTCTGTGACTCCATTGTTGATGCAACTAAACAGAGATGGTGCCTGTCATAGCGGAAATCCCTGAACCTGGTGGTGGACGCCAGCAATAAAGAGAGCTGTCAGACTGAAGAAGGAGGGGAGAATAGTTTAGTTAACCTCTGGGACTCCAGAGGCAGCTAACAGGTACCGAGAGGCCTAGGAGAGTCTGGTAATCTCAGTTTAACATCAGGTCAGGTTGGGGAGCATGCACTGGTACAGTGCATTGTTGCACTCACCACATGACCAAACAGCTTGGGATCCTGGTTGGCAACCCCCCAGGCAGACACGTGGTCCAGTCCCACCCTCTGGAAATGACCCTCCATCTGCTGCATCTAGGTGTCAAGTGTGTGTCCCATCGGCCTGGCTCAGCCACTCAGGCCAGATTACCCTTGGGGAATTGCGCCACATGGCTATAGTGCCGTAACTGATGCTTCCTCACAATGCAGGTAATGTGACTCCATGAACAACTGCTCATTCAAGTCAAAGTCAAACCAGCAGTACCCTAGGATTCTCTGAAGAGGCACAGTACCAAAGTAGTCCAGTCTTCGTCTCAGGTCACTGGATAGCATCCATGCCATACAACCATATAGCAAGACAGGAGGCACCAGGACTCTAAAGACTTGGAACTTCGTCCTTTTGCATAGATATCAGGAGTGCCACACAACCCTTTCCAGCGACCTCATGGCCCCCCATGCTCTCCCAATCCGTCTACTGACTTCATAAGAAGACTCACCATAGATATGAATGCCACTGCCAAAGTAATAAACCTCTTGACAAGGTCAACACTCTCACCGCAGACAGACACATTGCTGATGATTGCGCTGACGAGGTCATTAAACACCTGGAATATGGTTTTTATCCAGAACACTTGCAAGCCCAGACACTCAGACTCCTCACTCAGTCTCTCGAGAGCCCCAATCAGAGCCTCCACTGACTCCATAAAGATCACAGCATTGTCAGCAAAGTCAAGATCTGTGAATCCTTTATCACCAACAGATGCCCCACAGCCGTTGGACCCCACGACCTTGCCCAACATCCGGTCCAGCACGCACTGAACAGAGTAGAAGCAAAAACACACCCCAACGAACCCCAAAAACAGCAGGGAAAAACGCAGAGGTTCTGCCTCCACTCTGCACAACACTCACAGAACCAGTGTACAGGCCGGCCATGATGTCCATCAGCTGTGAGGGGATCCCGTAAAGTTTCAGAATCTCCCACAGGTCAGCTCAATCAACTGAGTCGAACACTTTACAAAAATCGACAAAGGCTGCAAAGAAACTCCGCCGATATTCACATTTGTGCTCCACGAGAGCCCTCAGTGCCAGGATGTGGTCAATAGTAGACTTCTTAGGCTGCTCCAGTTGGTGGTAGTTGAGCAAGTGAAAATGGATCCTATTGAGGACTACTCTAACAAGGACCTTACCAAGAGTAGTGTTATCCCCCTGTAGTTGCCACAATCCAGGTGATCACCCTTCCCTTTCCAAATAAGGACAACAATTTCTGCTTTCCAGTCAGTTGAGATAACTCCAGTCTCCCAAATGGAAGCAAAGATTGCTTGCAATGCCAGGAGGACAGCCTTACCACCAGCCTGGAGAAATACACCCTGGATACCACAGATCCCTTGCAGCCTTCCCTACCCTCAGCTGATTCACCACCTGTGCAATCTCAGTGAGATTTTATTATATATTGTTTAGTATAGTAATAGTAATAGTGAGATTATATTATAGTAATAGTTGAGATTAGTTTGGATTAGTTAGTCAATCAGTCATTATCCATCCTGCTATATCCTAACTACAGGGTCATGGGGGTCTGCTGGAGCCAGTCCCAGCCAACACATGGCGCGAGGCCGGAACAAATCCTCAAGCAGGGCGCCACCCCACCGCAAGTTTAGATTAGTTTATAGTAATAGTAATATTATATTATATATCTATAAATATATCCATTGTCACGCACGAGTGCTTGGGGAACAGCGGATTGACCCGGGTTGTTACGGAAAACGTGCCGCGAGGGGTCTACGACGGAGTACTAACCTCTCTTTCTTTCCTTCTTCAGAAAGCCCGAGGCCTCAGAGACATAAGCAAACGCCATGACGGCTATATGAAGTACGCGCTTCCGGGTCTATTTAATCCCTCCGATGACCCTTGATGACATCAGTTCCCAGAATCCATCACCAGTACCCAGCACCCTGCACATCAATCTCCGGTCCGCCCTCATAAAAAGCCCGTCCATTTCTCCCCTCATTTGTCTTTTTGCTTTCTATGTTTGGAAAAGCGATTGACTGCTGGTTTTTTCTGTTTCAGTATACGGGGTGGAAGACCCCAAAACTTACAACGTGTCTTGTCTTATGTTACACCATTAATAACAAAAGAATAACAAGCAATACAAGACCAAAAAACAAAACTAGCTAAATATAAAACACATCTAAAATAAGGAAAACAAGCATCTCAGTTCAAACTAAAATTAATTTTATAAAATGTTTATTTTTACAACTTTTTAAAATTGATTTAACAAGCCTTTTAATTTTATGTCTACATAGTTCTATAATATTAGAGTAACAGAGTATACTAGAGTTTTCTGTGACTGTGGGTGCAGGTTCAGCTCCATGGTTGTTCATAGGTAAATGAGTGGCTATAGAACATGTTTGGGATATATATGGCTAGTGCCCACATTATGAGATGAAGAATTGCCTTACCCCGAGTTAATATGCTTGAGACATACTGTATAGCACCTGCAGTAAAAAAACAAAAAAAAAACAAACAAATGTAATCAATGTAAACAAGAAACTACTAACAAAATATGCCACACAGTACTGTTGTTTTCTGCATTATCTGTTTTAATTGTTTGCAAAGAAAGTCTCACGGGACTGTGAAATACATTTTTCAGGTCATCATGGTTTCACCTTACAGCTACTTTATGTTGACGAAGATGTGTGGTGTCTAGCTAGGAGTTGGTCAGTAACAAAAGCACTCACCTATCATTTGGAACAAAACAGGACAAAGCAACTAGAGAAGTGTGGAAGCATTTTGTTTGAGATAAACTGAAAAATGTTTTAATGGATGTTACTAAGTGTTCATGCCTTTATAAACTAGAAATCTAGAGAAGAAACACATAGCCTTAAAGACATATCATGAAAAGTGTATGGGTGAAAAATAGACATGCTATTAGCCTGTCAGTTTAGCATTAAATAAACTGTAATTATTATTATTACTTCCTCTTTGTAGACAGTGTACTTTGGGTTTTGATTAATACACTATTAAGGCAAGACATTTAAGCTGTGTCTTAACTTATAACATGGTGTCAGAAATATACTCACACCCACACCGTTCCAGAAGGAAGGACGAAAAATATTCAAATTAAATGGACCATAGGATTTTGAATTCACACAACCAGCCATGACCAATGTGGATTTGGTTATTTAATTTGTTTTCATGTTGCTGTGAAGCTAAACCAAGAGGAGAGAAATATACAAGTCAATTCGCTCTTGTATGCAATGGAAAAAGACTACACAGTAAGTACATTTGCTGAAGATTCTCTAACAAATAATTACAAGACTGTTTTCATTAAATTTTAAGAGCATTTTGTATCATGGAGAAATGTTATGTATAAGAGGACTTTCTTTCAAGACTGGCAAAAGAAAGTGGGAGAGACAGTCATGGGCTTTTTATGAATTTTTACAGGTTGGGTGAGCAGTATTTATCATAATATTAAACATTATTGAAGTACAGACACTACCTTGAGATGTTCCATTTTTTAAAACTTAAGGAACAGTCCTCTTTCTAAAGCATTTCATATACTTTTTCCGATATTAAAGGACACTGCCATCACCACCTGCTTATTGGCCTGTACTTTCCTAATTTTCAACTCAAGATATAGCACAGGATCTAGAGTTATTTTACCTTTTTTAAATCCACACTGTTACAGAGACAGCAGTTTTTTGCTTTTCAAATAATATGTCAGTCTATCACATGCCTGAGCTCTTCTTCTGCTTTAAACTAAATAGCCTTATGGAGGACTCAGGTGTGTTGACATCATGATGGCTCCGCCTCTTGCAGTTAAGGAACATAGAACACAAATACATTTAAAGACACAGTACATAATTTTCAATAATAAATATCATTGAAAGAAATGATGTAAAAATATGAAACATAATAATCCAAAAACAAATACAAAGCATCTAAAGATAGATAGATAGATAGATAGATAGATAGATAGATAGATAGATAGATAGATAGATAGATAGATAGATAGATAGATAGATAGATAGATAGATAGATAGATAGATGAGGAAGAGAGACTGGCAACTGAAGCACTATCACTGCACTACACCTGTGACACTGTTGTCAAATGGATGCTAGGAGGCAATATACACTCTATATTTATAGGGTGCCCCCTCAAGTTATTGTTTTCTGTGCCAGGAAACCTTGGAGAGTAGAAGAATGAGAGGTGAATTCTCCAGATCAATTGATGCCACCAAGGAACTCTTTGCTGTATATTATGGACAGCAGTAAGACAAGGAGTTAACAAGCTGGCTACACACTTTTGCTGAGTATTATGGCACTGGAGCGTTAGGTTACCTGCTGCTGTCAGTTACAGCTCAGCTGTGATGGCTAGAGAATTTTCCAGTTATGAATGTGACCATGAAAATGATTTTTGGGATCAATCATAAATTAACCCTTAAATGATGTGTACACATTGCTTGAAAGAAGATTTTTGTGCTTAAAGTTGGAAGGTGTGTTCAGTGGGTCAATGGTGGCAGTTACAGCTAGAAACTGCAGAGATAGGGTTTAGTTTAGTGTTTAGGGGCACTGTTTTTAGGCATGTGGGCAAGTGGACAAGCCAAACCATCTGTGTATATGGGAAAGATACATTTAGTAATGGCCATGGGGACGGTGGTTTTAACCTTTAATTTTTCATATATCTTATTTCAAACTTTGAAATATTACTTTTCTTTTGTAAGTCATTATTTAATAAAGAAGATTTTTTTGATAAAGATCTTGTGGCGACCCTATTTCTTACACTGTATATCTAAGCAAATTCAAATTCTGTCCCTCTTATTTCTTTCTGCTGATAAAGTAATGTACAGTAATCCCTCGCTATATCGCGCTTTGACTTTCACGGCTTCACTCTATCGCGGATTTTAAATGTAAGCACATCTAAATATATATCACAGATTTTTCGCTGGTTCGTGGATTTCTGCGGACAATGGGTCTTTTAATTTATGCTACACGCTTCCTCAGTTTGTTTCCTCTGTTGATTTCATACAAGGGACGCTATTGGCAGATTGCTTAGAAGCTACCCAATCAGAGCACGTATTACGTATTAAATAAAACTCCTCAATGCTATAAGATATGCATCCCACGCGGAGCTTGATTGTTTGCTTTTCTCTGCCTCTATCTCACCCTCTCTGACATTGTCTGTGCCTGACGGACATGCTGTGAGCAGAGGTGCTGTTTGCACAGAAGCTGTTTGCCTAGTGGATACGGACGCACCTCTAAGAAATGCCGCTTTATCGCGGTTCTTCCAAAAGCACACTTATTGATTTTTTGATGGTTTGCTTTAATCTCGCTCTCTCTTTCTCTCTCTGACGTTCTCTGTGCCTGACGGAGGAGATGTGAACAGAGGGGCTGTTTGCACAGAGGCTGTTTGCTTAGAAGATACTAACGCTCCTCTAAAATAAGCCGTGGGAAACTTAAGCACACGTATTGATTTTTTGATTGTTTGCTTTTCTTTGCGAGCGTCTGAGTGTCTCTCTCTCTCTCTCTCTGAAATTCTCTGCTCCTGAAAATAAGAAGATCTATTTGCATTCTTTTAATTGTGAGAAAGAACTGTCATCTCTGTCTTGTCATGGAGCACAGTTTAAACTTTTGACTAAAGGGTGTTATTTCATGTCTAGAGGGCTCTAATAATGTTAACAGTGTGGGAGAGTTCATAAGGGCTTAAAATATATAAAAATAACCATACAAACATATGGTTTCTACTTCGCGGATTTTCATCTATCGCGGGGGGTTCTGGAACTGGTTACTGTATACAGTAATCCCTCCTCGATCGCGGGGGTTGCGTTCCAGAACCCCCCGCACAGGCAGAAACAATCCATGAACGGAGTGCCAGCTCCTCACTAGCACTACGCCACCGTGCCCTCACATGTTTAATTATAGATTATTTAAATTAAGTTAAAGTTTTATCTGTATAACATAATAAACATATTTTGCTGCATTTCATCTTAAAAATGATATTGTCAACATACAGTATGTAAATACGCACTTTATAAAGTGGCTCACGTTGTGCAATATTAACTGTATCGCAAGTTTACAGTAAGGTAATTGTACTTATAAGTACAAAGCATTCTACAAGGAGAACTTGATGGGCTGATTGAGTGCGTTTATAGTTCTTGGGATGAAACTGTTTCTGAACCGCGAGGTCAGTACAGGAAAGGCTCTGAAGCGTTTGCCGTATGAGAACAGTTCAATAGACAGTATGGCTGAGGCAGCATGTGCTAGATGCTCTACACCGATAATTCTCTTTCCAGTCAGCTGCTGTAGAGCTGTGATTCCCCACTTAGATACAGTGATATAAATACTCCTAGTGGTGTAGTGAGAGTAATATGGAAAAAGATGATTCGCTGTGGCAACCCCTAACGGGACCAGCTGAAAGAAGAAGAAGAAAAAGGTGCAGTGAGAGAAACAACACTAAGGCAGCTATGGTATTTAGAATAGTTTGACCATTCTGTGGACCATTATATTGTTTCTGGTTAATTACAATCAGAGGCATTAAACTATAAACAGTATGCGGTTAATTTCAGTGTATTTATAAAGCCGCAGCAAGGATGTGGATCTAAAAAAGAAAGGGAAACCACACTGGAAGAGCAGCACTGCTTTGATGCTGGGTGCCGCCAGTTTGCAAACCTGAACGGAGAACTTGCATATGCCAGGGTTGGAGCTGCCGTGAAAATGTGCGTGGCTTTATGCTAAGTTTAGGTTTTATACATCACAATTTGAACATGAAAACGTTTGTATGCAACATTTTTGTGTGTATGCACTGTTTATACACGAGGCCCCTGGCTTTAAAGGCAACACACCCTACAGTAAATTGCTAGGGCATCAGTGTTTAGACACTGAATACATTAGAACATTAGAACACTCTAGATTAGAACAGGCCATTCAGCACAACAAAGCTCGCCAGTCCTATCCACTTATTGATCATGATCAATACTGATCATAAACTCCTTAATGTATTCAGATTTGTATCCTTATTGAATACTCAAAATGTGTAACTTACCCTGAATACTTTATGAATAGCTTTTGAAAACTTTTAGAAATATATATATAGCCTGTTTCATAAAATTTGTATAAGTTTAACATATTTAAATTAAATTGTGACTTGAAAGTGCTCTTCATTCTGTCATAAAACAGAAGCTCTGCTTTTACTGTTCATTAAAAACATGGGAATCCAACTCTTTCAGGGAACTTAGAATATTTGGAAAACAAAAATGACTGCAGCTCAGAGCGCGCTTAAGCCATTTTACATTCTTGAGTTGTTCTTTTAAGAAATAAACTTAAACAAAATTGTCAATAAAAAACAAAGTCAGGTTATGCATTTTTCAGATGGCAGGCTTATGCTTAACTAACCTGCTAATTAAATAATTCTCTGTAATATTAGTATTTTTATATAACCTATGCACATCCTCACGTATACATGAAATCAAGTCAAGCAACATGTCACTTTGTAAGATTGTAAGATTTTTATTTTCTTGTATAGAGATAGCACTTTATGCTTCTTCTTAGCCTTTGAGGGATTGCTTTCACCACTTAATTTGCTTTAGGGAGTCATATTTCACATAAACAAAGAGTAGATAAGAGTAGATAGTAGATGTAACACCCTCTTTTACACAGTCCTTCAAATTTCCTGCATCTTCTGCAGCAAGAGGTGAATGCAGACTCTACATCATGTAACTTTGTCTTATGTGGTCAAATGAAGTCAACCACTGATCACTGGTTCAAAAGCCCTTTAAACATTATTACCCATTTAAAGCTGCAATTAGACTCAAGGAGCTTAAAAGCAAACAGAGTAGCCAGAATCAGTAGTGAGTAACAAATCATTTTACATTTCCTCCACATCTATAGTGCTGGTGCTTAAAACATCAAATAATTCCTTAACTGCTTTTCATTAAACCACAAATAATATAAAGCAACAAACAACACTTTAAAAAATGGGTTAAGAGAACAAGAAATAGTTTATCTCACTTAATAATCAAACAAAAACAAAATCAGAGGTGTGTGACAAACCATTTTGCATCTACAATACAACTAATTCCAGCATCACAGTCAATCTCCCAATGCTTGAACATTAAATTAACAAGTCACACACGCAACAAAAGTAGTGCATGATATGCTCAAATAACAAGTGCTGGACTGAAACTGAAGATCAGCGAAATACCAGGAGGCTGCAGTAGAGTATGCCTACACATTTTATTCATGTGGATTCAGCAAAATACATGTTTTGTACCTTCATGTTTTGCTTTCTGAAACTTTCTGTAATTTGTTTTTTAATATTTTCAATATATGGTTAATTGAATCCATGGATACAGAGGGCTGACTAAGCATGATTTTTTAGGAGAAGTAGTTTAAATGTATTCAGTATTAAATTTCACAAAGTAACCGAATTGTTGAATACTTCTTTAAAAATGTATGTTGAGCAGAATCCAAAATATTTAGTTGTGTATTCTGAATATGTAACACTGGTAATTAGTATTCCAGTACAGCCCAACAGTTGGAATAATGTGACACTCCTACTTCCATATTCCATAGCCACTCTCCCTGCTAAAGCAACTATTCAGCACCCAACAGCTTCCAGAATAAAACGTTAAGCTACAATATTGTTCTTGTTGTGATTTCTTCATCAAACTTGTGTTTTTTTCCTTGTGATTGTATTTTGTTTGCATGTGTCTATTATGTGTTTTTCTAAATGGTTTATCTTTTTTTCTGTTTACTTCTGGCCCTTGCTAGTGTGTCACATTAGACATTTTGCATTTGTGGTTGCTAAAGAGAGCAGTCATAGAGGTTGTGTAAATTACAACATCGGTGCAACGGACTACATGGGTTACTTTTTTGATCTGACGATCTCTCTTCTAGTTTTTTAGTTTCCATCCCTTTCTTATCCCACAATCATGGGGTGCATTTCAGTGTAAATCTTTAAATAAACTCAAATCATGAAAATGAGTGACCCTGGCATAAAGAGTAATGATAAATAATTGAGACACCTTAAAGTGGGATTGAAGATGTTTGAAACAAATGTGATTTGAGGTCCATATTTTGTTGCAGCAGATGGTGATTGAAATAACTAATAGTTTCCAGCAGTTAGAAGTGGCTATGCCTCAAGTTTATCCTGTTGCCCCCACTTGTAGAGGTGTTAGTGTAACAGGTGTATAAAATAAAAAGTTTAGTTGTTTGGAGCTTCACCAAATCCTGATAACATTCGTTGTGTTGTATGTTTTCCTGTTTTGGTCGTGTTATATTTCCCTACTCTGTTTGTTGTGTTATGTGACGTCATCAGTGTGAGCCTCTCGCAGTATTTGTTGTGCTACTGTGAGAGAAAGTAAGCATGCTGTTTTTCTCTTTATGGTAAAATTAATTAAACTATTTTAAATTGTTTGATTTATTTTTTTGTATATGACAGTAATTTTAATATGATTTTTGTTTTATACAGTTGTTGCTTTGAAATATTTTGAATGCTTTTCTATTAATTTCAGTTATGTGTTAATGTGTGCGTTCAACAGCCTTTCCACATGGTTTTCTTTTGTTAACAGGAGGAATCACAGAGCTTGAATTGCCGCTTTTTGTGTTCTCTGTTTAATATTTCAGGTATGTTAATTTCTTTATTTGTACATTCACTTTGCATGGTAATGTTTGTCTTTGCAATTTAGATTGCCCAGTATTCGTTGTGTTACTGTGAGAGGAGGAGGAATCACAGAGCTTGAATTATCACTTTTTATGTTCTCTGTTTAATATTGCAGACCATTAATAGAAAAAGAGAAAACATCAAGAACTAAACGGTGTTTGCAGTATTTTTTCATGGTGGTTTGTACGATATGTTGCATATATATCACAACGCAGAAGCTTTGAGGGTTAACCGAATCCAAAGGCCAGGCCGCAGCACTATGGCATGTGCGGTGGAAACCGGTCACATTAGCATCAGCCCAAAGGAACCCTCACTTCCAATCACTGCACAGTATGTCATGTGAGGGATCAAAATGATTGTTATGGTTTCCTTAATCACATCATAATTAAGCTTCAGCCTCAAACATATCTCTCAGGTATGCTCTATAAATATCATGAATAATGACCCTACTAACTGATAAACCTTTACAACTGGCCTCAGTGATGTTTGATACGAAACACATAAGCTGTTATTCAACTGATTTACTGATGAAAGAATTCCACAAGGTTTAAAATGTGCTATTATACTCAGAAGTTGTTCAGTCTATCATTTTAAAATTCAGAATTTGGTATGCAGTTGAAATGAGGCTTTGTTGATTCTTGTATTGGAAACGGGCTCAACTCTGAAAAATAAAGATAAAATGGATACTCATATTATGCTCATATTATTCGTATCTATGGACCGGGTTATCATTTTTATGCAGATGACACTCAACTCTATTTCAATGTCAAAAGTGCAACTTCATCAGAGTTTTTTCAGCTCACAACTTGCCTCAGTGAAATTAAAACCTGGATGGAGCAGAACTCTCTAAAATTAAATTGCAACAAAACTGAACTCCTGCAAACTGGAACTAAAGCGCTACTTAAGAAAATTAGTTCCTTTTCAGTCACTCTTGACGGTGAGTTCATCAGACCTTCTTCTGATGAAAGGAATTTTGGTGTCATTTTTGATTCCTCCCTTTCTTATTCCGCCCACATAAACCACATTAAGAAACTTTCTTACTTTCTCCTCTGTAACGTATCAAGTGTTCGCTCATACCTCTCCTTTTCTAATGCTGAGAAACTTGTCCATACTTTTATCACATTCTGCATCAATTATTGTAACTCACTGCTGGCAGGTGCCCCTTCTAATCTTATATCACAGCTCCAGCTTATTCAAAACTCGGCTGTAAGAGTCTTTACACGAACTAGCAATAGTGAGCCTGGCTCCCTGTGTTGTACAGGATTGAATATAAAATTTTCTTAATAACCTACAAAGCTTTAAATGGCGGGCGGCACAGTGGCGCAGTGGTAGCGCTGCTGCCTCGCAGTTAGAAGACCTGGGTTCGCTTCCCGGGTCCTCCCTGCGTGGAGTTTGCATGTTCTCCCCGGGTCTGCGTGGGTTTCCTCCCACAGACCAAAGACATGCAGGTTAGGTGGATTGGCGATTCTAAATTGGCCCTGCTGTGTGTCCTGCGGTGGGTTGGCAACCTGCCCAGGATTGGTTCCTGCCTTGTGCCCTGGGATTGGCTCCTGCAACTTAGTGTTCGGATTCAGCGGGCTGGAAAATGGATGAATGGATGGCTTTAAAATAGCATTGCACCAGACTACATCAGTGACCTTGTAAATAACTATGTTCCTGTTCACCAACTCATCTCATTGTGCCTCACACTAACCTGCACTCTATGGGTGACAGGGCCTTCAGCTCCATAGCACCCAGGCTTTGGAATGACATCCCAAAAAAAATTAGATCTGCTGACTCCATTCATTCTTTTAAAAAACAACGTAAACCTCATCTATTTAGGATGGCTTTTAACTTAACATTCTGCCCTTTCTTTCAGTTTACCTCTCATTCCAGGTGCTCAGGATAATTTGTGTGTCTGTTATATCACAAATTAGGTTATTTGTTAGGTTTTTATTTTAATATTGAATTTAGTATTTTACTCTGGTTTATTGTTCTTTATTCTATTTAATGCTTTGTTATCTGTTTCATTGTTCTATTCAGGAAAACATTTGTATCAACTGTTACATATACCTTGCTGTATTTACTAAGACTCTGTGAAGCGCCTTGAGCATGGGAAATAAAATACATGAAAGAGAATGTTTTTTTTATTTTGTTGATTTTATTAAAATAACACAACATTCCATACAAATAAATCAATTTTTACAAAAATAGGATCGAAAACAAATCAACAAGGAAATGCTTTTGCATTAATTTCAATTTCAAAATGGAAATCTTGAACTCCCCTCTTGTATCTCAGTTACTGTGATGAGTATTTGTGGTGAAACTCTTTTTAACAATTCGCTGTATGTTCCAGGTTTAATCCAAGGGTACAATTTAATGGGATTTATTGATGCAGGTGCTGCAGAAAACTTTCTCAGCTCTGCCTTAGTGAAATCTCTACAATTACCTCACATGCCTTTAAATTTATATTGTCAGATATTCTCTATTGAAGGCAAGAACAATGTGTTGGTACAATAGAATTTATTACTCCACCCACTGAACTGATCACCAGATTGTGAAAAAATCACTCACATTTGCACTATTCAATCTACTAAAAAACACAAGCCTGTGATTGATTGGTCTAGAGAGAATTTAGATACATGGAGTTCGTTTTATAAAAATAGGTGTATTCGTCCAGTTTCTCTTTCTGTTTTGTACCATCATACATGTTAAACTGCCCTTTCCAGAGTATCTTGAATACACTGACATTCGTAATACACATCCATCCATCCATCCATCCATCAATTTTCCAACCTGCTGAATCCGAACACAGGGTCACGGTGGTCTCCTGGAGTCAATCCCAGCCAACACAGGGCGCAAGGCAGAACCCAATCCTAGGCAGGGCGCCAACCACCGCATCGTAATAAACAAGAAACCATTATTTTTTTGTTATGTGATACTCCTTTACCTAAAGGAAAGTTTTATTTATTATCTGTGTGCTGAAACTGAGGCAATGAAATTATGTACAAAGGAAATTTTGGAAAATGGATTCATTAGTCCGTCTAACAGTCCAATTGATAAAAAAAAATCCTGTATCCTATGGATCGGCTAATGCCTTGGCAGCATTTCAATTATTTGTAAACAATATCTTTAAGGACATTTTGGAACATTACATACAGTACCTGAGTACACTGATGATATTTAGATTTTTTTCCAAAGACCTTGAAGCACATGTGTGACATTTGAGAAGTCCCATAGCACCTTAGGGATATTCATATTATTAATAAATTAGAGAAAACTGAACACTATAAGGATGCAGTTTGTTTCTGGGTTACAAAATTACTCATTCCAGGTTATCAATGAATCAATTCAATGCAATTGTTCTGTCAATGAAAAAAAACACAATTTTATACATATGTTTATGGGTAATGCAACTAATTGCACAAATATATAGGCAAACATTCAATTTAACTTAAATAACTAGCAACTGGCTTTTATGGGTAATGCTTTACAAGTAAATTCAGCGATCTGGACAGATAATGATATCCAGTGGTGCTGAAAATAATCAGGGATTACATCGTGTGAATTTGTAACTACAGATGATTCAGGAGTGGTAACACATTTCTTGAAGGTTTTTAGAAGGGGTGCTTTAATTATTCAGTCACCTTGGGTGCAGTTCCTGAAAGTATCTAATACATGTTTCTTTTCATGGCACTTTGTTTTAAAAGACATATATTACATAAATAATAATAGCTAAAAGCATGAAGAAGTACTTAGGAAAGGAAGATTAGTTAGAATGTATGTCTGAAATCACTTTATTTATTGCTTCAGCAGCACTTGAAAGGTCTTATATTATACAGTTTATTTATTCAATACACAATATGTTATTTCTATGCCTATTTCTATCTTCTTCATTTACCTGATGTCATGGATTTTAATCCTTATTTGAATTATTTAAAATGTAATTATTAAATAAATAAATAATTTGACATTGAATATATTCAGGGTTCTGCTGTAACATCTTCTTGGTTATATTATTAAGATTTCCTCATATTGCTAAATTGCAACAATAAACATCTTAGAACAGAGGACCAGAATGAGAGAAAATGAAAGTACACATCCGCAGTAATAAGTATGATATTAGTCACAAGGCGTCATAAATTAGTGTTTGTCTCTGTATATAGAAACATCCCCCTAGGCCCCTCATTTTTTCCTAATCTAGTTGGTTTCCTGCTGAAATATTCAGACTGCAAACTTGTGCTTGGCACAAATGCTAATGCTGTGATGAATCTGGTTCTAGATAAGTATGCAAACTGGTATCTGATTTTTGTTTATTATATTCTTTCATGGTGCTTTAGAGAATCTCTTATTTTTTTCCCTGGAATAGTTTACAATTCCATATTGTCTATATTTTTATTTCACACTCTCTTAACTCCTCGGACTATGAGGTATCCTTGTCCAGGTCTGCCTTATCTGACCATAAATTTTGTTTGTTGAAGCTGGTGCCCCATGCTCCTAGATGGAATTGAATTCATTCCTTTTGAATAATCAAAGTTTTGTGAACAGTTTGCAGCAAAACTTGATACATTTTCAAGTTAAATGTGGGTACTGTAGACAGGTATGTTCTCATTTGGGAAGCCACAAAAGATTTAATTCATAAAATTCCCACTTTTAATGTATGTATGAAATCAGTTTACTTAGCTCTTTATTTATTGATTTAGCACAATGGTCAACAAACATTTTTAAACCCTGAACTCCTAAAAATGTTTGCTTTGTGTTCACACCCCCTAGTAAAGTATAAAGAAATATCACATTTGAGGATGAAGAAGTAATTTTTGAATCACAAACTGAACCACATTCAGTACTATGGGTGAAAAAAATTACCTTTTAAGTCTGAGCATAAAATTTAAATATTAAATTGAGCAATTTACCTTCATAAATCTCAAAAATCTTGTAAAGGTGTCCCCTGTGAAGCTTAGACTCTTGACTGATGATCCTGGGGTTGGGGTATCCAGCGATGCATCAAGCATCAAAGGGTTTGGAGGGGGATTTGATTTCTGTTATCATTTTATTTACATGTTTGAAGATGGGTCTTAATCCTGGTTTAAATTATTTAAAAAGCAATAGTTCAACACTGTGAATATGTATTTATGTTTCTCTAGTGACCCTTTTTAGTAATTTGCACACCTATTATTTTTTTTTCAGTAGTTGATCTAATTTGCTGCTTCTCTAAAAGATTCACAGCTTATGAATGTTAAACGTCTTTAGTTATTACACACCCCACCACTTCAGTTACTATCAGCTGAGTGCAGGTCACTCCATTTTTTTCTTTTAAATTACAAGGCATAAAGTTGTACTGCTCTGTCCATCCAGTGTTTTTGAGCATCTCTTATTGTTCCAGTTAGAATATACTGTAAACATCTAACAAAGATGAGGGCAAAATATAAGTTTTTAATTGTTTTATGAAAGTAAATTTAATAAGGATGAATCTGGCTTGAATATTTTACACGTTATAATAAGTTTAAATCCTTTTCTAAACCAAGGGTAAAACAGCCCATAAATGAGTGGGTTCAAAGCAAAGTTGAACAAAATAAAAAATTCAGCTATATACAAAGCTAAATCAGACACTTTGATGACTATTGATAAAAACTGCAAAATGTAAAACTGACTGATTAATACAAAAAATGTGCCAATTACAATTCCGACTGTGATTGTAGCTTTATTTTGTCTCTCTGTAAATCCTTTGTGCTTCTTCTTTTTCACAGTGTGAGCTTCATCTCTTACATTTCTTAATGCCTTTACATGCTGAATTGCAACAAACAAGATCTTGGAATAAAGGACCAGCATGACAGAAAATGGAAGCATACTGTTAAACAGCATATCTACAATATAAAGTATGATAAAATATATAGTTACATAAGAACAGAATCCTGCACAAATGTTTTTGGCACTAAACAGATAAGTAAACTGTATATAAAAAATCAAAGCAGTGTAAGAAATTGCACAAATCCAACTGATTGCAGCAAATACCCAAGCTTTTCTAACTGTTATTTTTGTGGAATAGTGTAGTGGGTAACAAACAGCATAGTATCTGTCTATAGAAAGAAAAATAAGATGTGTAACAGAAATTGTAGTAATAGTTGCGTAACAAAATAAACCTGCCATACATGTTTGAACCCCCAAAGTCCCAGCATTTATCCATTGTTTGAATCAGTCTAACAGGCATCACGAATACTCCAATAAGAAAGTCTGCAACAGCCATTGAGAGTGTCAGCACATTTGTTGGTGTGTGCAGCTGCTTGAAATGCGAAATGGAAATGATCACCACCAGGTTTCCAAATGTTGCTAAAATTATTCCAGCCATAAAGATGGTGTAGAGAATGATGCTGGCAGCAAGCGACGGATTCTGTAGAGAACATGTTGTATTTTTTGGATGAGGACAATAAGCTTGTTCTGCTTCTTTTAATCCCATTTTGGTGGACATGAAAAAAGTTAATGTTTATTGATTTGTCCAAATTTCATTCATTCAGGGAGTGCTGACATAGATGGAGTGAAGAAGTACTAAAACATAGAGCAAACTTGCCCTGTATTTAAACAGGAATTTTATGATCATAAGATTTTTATTTTATCACCTTTAATTTATACTCTATAGAACAAGGTGATAGCACTCTCTGTTTACTTTAGAAATAAACATGCATCTTTATCTGTCCCTTTGGTATTTTTTACAGCATTTTGATGCTTTACCCTGATTGTACTTTGGTACAACCCTTTGTGGAATAACAGCTATTCCTTGTCTGATGCAAGATCCCAAGGTAGACTTTTGCACTTAATGTGTTGACATATCTTTGCTGCCGGTCTTCTTTGTACTGAAATGATTTACTAGATTCAGATAAGGTCACCTGAATGCATGGCTACTGGAGTTTTTAGAGACAGACTCAGGGGAGTTCAGTGTGCAGGTGCTTATGCCATTCCTGAAGTGAAATCACAAACTATCTGAAAAATATTTTACGGTCTTTATTAAAAAGATGAGCTGTACTTTGTAGCAGTGTAAGCAGCTAATGGGAAAATAATGTGAACAAACTTGACTACACTGTTAACAAGTATTATTAATTGAACATTTTCCTTGAACTTTGAATATAAATAATATTTTTATAAAAGGAATCAGTGACAGTAGTGAGCCTGTTTATTGATTATTTTTTTTCTCAACTTTTGAAAGTATTTATATGGTCACTGTGAAGTCACTGACAATACTTGGTTTCGATTTTTATTTCAGTGAAGAAACACAACCGTACAGAAACACACCTCACATAGATAGCAAAAGGAAGAAAAATGCCCATGTGACACGCTCAAAAAAAAAAAAAAAAGAGTGGCCACAATAGTGTATCTTATTAATGTAATCTCCAAAAATGAATACTATTTGGTAAACAAAGGGTCCCTGTTGTCAATTGGACCATGAAAGCAGACTGTGGCATGAGCAGTAATTGGTAGGAACGTGTTTCACACTGAAGTGGTTCCGTCAGGGTTGCAGTAAAGGGAGAATTTCGGCGAGCCCCTCACACGCAACTTGGACAACAAACTTAAAACAGTGTGCTGTCATTGCTCCTCCACTTTACCTATTCCACAGGTTAGTGTACAATAAATTGAAGTATTTCACCTTTTAACTGAGAGTCAAGTATACACAGAACATGACGGTAGTATGCTGATATGTATTGCTACAGAGGCGCAAAGTCAAAACTCGTTAAATGCAGATGGCAAGCTGCTTGTTTGCAGAGACCACGCCACTGCGCTGTAGATAGCCGGCGGTGCTGTAGATCATTAACCAGACAAGAGTGTTCCTTTTTAAATAGTTGCTCGGCTCCTAAACACTTGGTACTCTTGTTAAATGTATATTTTGTAAACTGTATTAGGTGTAAATAAGTTATAGATTGGCTGAAATGTTGGTTATGTTGTTATACATGTGTAAATATGAGACGGGTGGTTATGAAAGTGTCTGAATTATGATAAGAGTAACATTGAAGATTTTTGATCAGTGCTTAATGCTGATGTTTCATGCCTTTAGAAATGTTATTTTAAAAAAGGGTTATATAATAAAGAGATTAGTTGTGCCTCTGCATATAATTTAAGACAGCACATAGCATGATTTAAATACAGTGTTTCTGTACTGTATATTACCCTAGTGGCTAGGGATTGCTTACTGTATGTACATGTGTATGTGATCTTGTTTATTGAGACTCTTGATTGAATGAAGAGGTATTGGGAACACACCTGAGAATGTGAATGTAAAATTATCAGATATATATGCTGGGTTATAATGACTTTATGTAATGTGAATAAAAAGACGCAAGTTGGACAACAAGCTGAAAGCAGTCTGCTCTTATTGCTGCTCCACCTTATCTATTCCACAGGGCCAAAGACCCGGATTACATCACCACTGAGGGCCAGTGGAGTTCAGTTCCAGACCTGGTTGATGTACAGTAGCTCATCCTCTGGTGGAGGCGAAGTTTGCGTAAACTTCGGGATTTGCTACTTTCGTCATTTCTGTTGTTGTGGCCCACTAGTGAGGCCCGTAACACCCACAACCCTATATCTACTGAGTGGGAACTCCTTCTCTGCACCAAGTCACAATTCACTCAGCCCCTGATATCTGAACTATACTTCAGGCAACGCAACACATGCTCCAGCGGACACACTACTGCTATGCAAGCATTGTAGTGTTTATACTTGCACCCGTAATTTACATACATCTGGAAGAATCCACCAGGTGGTAGTGTGAGATATTATCACAGTGAGAACAGGTTCAGCTTTGCTGTGTTGTGAATTGCCTGAAACACCCATTAAATTCCAATGACACCTTGCTGCAATATCTCTGAAAAGGATGTTTAATGATTAAATCCATCAATCCAGGGATGTGCCCATTCCAGCTAGCATTGAGCACAGGACATCAACTAATCGCAAAGTGAATAAAAGCACACACATACACACTGGCGTCATTTTAGTGTCACCGAATCTGCATAACTTTGAACGGAAACCGGAGCACACTGTGGAAACCCAGCAGGAAAACATGCAAACTCCAGGCAGGGAACACCAGCAACGTGACTCCCTGTGAGACAGACCATGCTGTCACAACATGTGTAATTATTATCAGTATTCATTATTTAAATTAAGTTAACAACTTATCTGTAAAATGTAACATACATACTTTAATTCGTTTAATCGTGAAAGTGATATCAAGTTTAAATCTAAGGATTCTAAATGTGCCGAGAGCTGGGATATCATAAATGTAATGTGTGGTTATTGCTGCTGTCAGGTCAGGAGGAGGCCCCAGAAGCACATAGCTATTAATAACTGAGTCGGTTTTGAGATGATGATTACGATGGTCTACTTTAATGATAAAGTAAACTACAAGGTTAAAGCGGACATTTTGACATTAAAGCCGAAACATCCACTTTTTTTTTCTCTGTGGCTCAAATATGCTGCCGTACATTCTAATACTGTTGTTAAGGTGCAAAAAAAAAAAAAGACGGCACAGAAGATGATATTTAAGACCTTTAAAATGTATCGTGTCATTACAATGGGGTATATACAGTACGATGCTTGAATATAAAAGCACCACAAATGCATTTGTATGTCGGCATTTTGCTTCACCACATCGACCCATTCGTCAAACATTGAAGCAAGGACATCGATCCCAGAGCATCTGCATAGCTCTTTTCTTTCACACGTAGATAGTAAACAGAGACTCTGATGTCACATTCTGATTTTTATCACACTGTGCCCTCCTACTTTTTGCTGGTACTGCAACTCGCGCACGTATCCTATTAATTTCTGAGGACGTGCTCAAAGGACGCATCAAATGAACGCTGGGAACGCATGGTAGCGTGCAAGTATGTCTTCTGAGCATGAAGTATAAACGAGCCCTAAGGCTATTCTGTCCACTGCTTCTCCTCAGCAGACATAAAATCAGGTGATGTAGTACTGAATGGATTTTGGATTCAGTCAAATTGATTGGTATTTACTAAAAAATATTTTTTAAAATGCTTTTATATGGCTGAAATGTGCCCCATGAGACTTTTCTTTGACTTCACTGTTTTTAATTAATGCAACCAGGTTCTCAAATAGGTTGTACGTCACATCTTAGTTTTCTAGGGAAGAAATGTGTTTGCACTGCAAAATTTCTTTGTGAAAGCATGCTTTTAAATTTAAATGTTTTTATTGCTGAACTTATTAGCAATCTTGTTTCAGATAACAGTGTGTATTTGCTGAGTACTACATTAGAACATTAGGACAATCTACAGTAGATGAGTGAAAGCCATTCAGCCCAACAAAGCTCATCAGTCCTATCCTCTTAATTCTTCTAAAAAAAATCAAGTCGAGTTTCGAAAGTCCCTAAAGTCATACTGTCTACCGCGCTACTTGGTAGCTTATTTGAAGTGTCTATTGTTCTCTGTGTAAAGAAAAACTTTTTAATGTTTGTGGAAAATTTACCCTTAACTCATTTCCAACTGTGTCCACGTGTTCTTGATGAACTCATTTTAAAATAACAGACTCAATCCACTGTACTAATTCCATTCATAATTTTAAACACTTTCTATCATGTGCCTCTTAATCGTCTTTTGCTTAAACTGAAAAGGCTCAGCTCTTTTAATCTTTCTTCATATTCCATCCTGGACCATTTTAAAGCTTGAGCATAACCTCCTTGGACTTGGACTTGTACTCCACACATCGTGCTATATAACCTAACATTCTGTTAGCCTTCTTAATGGCTTCTGAACACTTTCGGGAAGTTGATAGCTTAGAGTCCACTGACTCCTAAATCTTTCTCATAAAGTGTACTCTCAATTTTCAGACATCCCTTTGTGTATTTAAACCTAACATTTTTACTTCCTAGTGCAATACTTTACATTTACTGACATTAAATTTCATCTGCCACAAATCTGACCAAGCATGTATGGTGTCTTTCTTTAATGATTTAACAGATTCCAAAATATCTGCCAATCCACTTATCTTGGTATCATCTACAAACTTAACCAGCTTGTTACTTATATTCCTATCTAAGTCATTTATATATATTAAAAATAGCAGCGGCCCTAGCACTAACCCCTGTGGAACACCACTCAACATTGGCCAATTATGATGAGGTTCCTCATACCATCACCCTCTGCTTCCTGTGTCCGAGCCAATTGTTCACCCATCTAAAAACATCACCCTGAACTCCCATTGCTTTTAGTTTGATGCTGAACCTCTCATGTGGCACCTTATCAAATGCTTTCTGAAAGTCAAGATAAATATAATATGCTCCACTTTGATCATATCCTTTTCTGGCTTCCTCCTACAATTCCAGCATGTTAGTAAAACATGACCTTCTGAACCCATGCTGACCGTTCAGAATAACTCCTGTCCTTGCCATGTGCTACTCAATCTTGTCCTTAATAATTCTTTCCATTAATTTTCCTGTGATTCATGTTAAGCTTACTGGTCTATAGTTGCTTGGATCTGCCAGGTCACCCTTTTCATATAACTGGATAATATTTGCCATTTTCTATTCCTTCAGAACCTCCGCAGTGCGCAGTGACTTCCTAAAAATATGTATCAAGGGTTTATATACAGTTTGTACTCACTAGCCACTTTAAGAACCCGAGGGTAAATATTATCAGGTCCTGCTAATTTGTTTGATTTCAGCCTATTTAATCTAAGCAGTACTTCTCCCTCTACAATTTCCAAATCCTTCAGTACCTTCTTAGTAGTCGCATTTAACTGTGGGAGGTTATCGACTTGCTTACTTATGAAGACCTCAGAAAAATGTAAGTTTCTCCGTCTTTTAATTCCTCTTTACTATTCCTGATGCACTTCACCTCCTCATTGAATGTTCTTTTACTAGTAAAATACTGAAATAATCTCTTTGGGTCGTCTTTTGCCTTATGTGCTATAATTCTCCAACTGTCCTTTAATAATATCTTTCTTAATGGTTGCCCTCTTGTTCTCATGCACCCTATAATTCATCAGTCCATCCATCCATTATCCAACCCGCTAAATCCTAACTACAGGGTCACAGGGGTCTGCTGGAGCCAGTCCCAGCCAACACAGGGCACAAGGCAGGAAACAAACCCTGGGCTGGGCACCAGCACACTGCAGAGCACGCACACACACACACACACACACCAAGCACACATGCACCTAACCTGCATGTCTTTGGACTGTGGGAGGAAACCGGAGTACCCGGAGGAAACCCATGCAGACACGGGGAGAACATGCAAACTCCATGCAGGGAGGACCCGGGAAGCAAACCCAGGTCTTCTAACTGCGAGGCAGCAGCGCTACTCACTGAGCCACTGTGCTGCCCCCCTATGATTAATTTTGGAGTTATTAGTCCTATATCACTTATACAGATGTTTTTTTCCTTTGTAGCTTCCTTTTTAACTCTTTATTAACCCACTATGGAGTGTTTTTAAATTTCCTATTAATTCTAAATTTAGGTATTTATCTGTCCTGCATTACATGTAAAACATTTTTAAACCTGTTCCACTGTTCCTTAGTTGTCCCCACACTTAACAACTTATCCCAGTTTATCCTCCTTAGACTTTGCCTCATTTGCTCAAAATTTGCCCTATCAAAGTTAAACTTAACAATTTTAGTCTTTAGATCTGCACTCTTACTGAACACCGAGAACTCTATTATATTATGGTCACTTGAACATAGTGATTCAGTAACCTCTACATCCTCAAGTCTATCTTAATTACTAGGGGGCTTTGCCCCCTCCCCCCATCTCTGCCTCTCGTTGTGTGAAGAGAGGAGCTGAATGCATGCTAAGGAGATGTGGTCACTCCTCCTAAAACCCCCTCTTAAACGGTGATACAATGGGAAACAAATACATTTTTCTAACCTCCTCTATGCTTGATCAGCTGACTTGCTGCTGCAGCTGCTGCTGCTTGTGCTGTGCTGTGTGATCTGCATGTCGCGCAGGTCGTGCAGCGCTTCAAACATTTAAAAGCCTGTACAGCAGCTGTCCTCCTTGTCTCACGGGATGTTAAAGTGTCTCCAAGAAAATAACGTCTCGACCCAAGATTTTTTTATTTAATAGAGAGATTACAAAATACTAAATCCAGACAAACTTCATTACATGTTGGTGCTTTAATATGCTGTGATGTTAAACAGTCACTGACTATTTCTAAAACTCCTGCTCTTGTGCTCCGTTATTTGCAAGGTTATCCCAGTTAATATTCAGATAATTAAAGCTCCCTATGCCTATAATACCTGTAAATTTGCCTTTTCAATATTACTAAAAAGATGCGTGTTGAATTTGCTGTCTGTATTGCTAAAGGAAGGTCTCTTTCCCTAATGCTTTCCAAGCAAAGCCAAATGTCCTCAGTAAGTTTGGCCCATCATCCAACTTAAGAGGACTTGCATTTAAATTTTGTTTGACAAAAAACCTTCCTAAAAAATGTTGATCACTCTATGTTATACTCATCCCCATCTTTGTTATTTAGCCAGGTTTCCATTATTGCTGTAATATCATAATTATGCTCTGCTACATACAGCTCCAACTCACTTGCTTTATTTTTGATACTTCTAGCATTAAGGAAAGCTATTTTTTAATGTGTTACTCCTTTTACATATAAATGTTCAGTTAGAATTTACTTTACTATGCAATTTTATTTCTACGCTGTTGTTTGTTCCTCCATGTATAGTTCTAAACCTGGCCTGTCCTAAACTCCCTGCCCCCCGTTCCCTAGTTTAAACAATCCTCGACTAGCCTACTCACACGCCTCCCCGAGACATTGGTGCCCCTCCGGTTCAGATGTAACCCATCTCTGCAGAATAGGTCCCATCAGTTCCTGAAGGAGTCCCAGTGCCCCATAAAGCTATATCCTTCTACACCTCACCATGCTTTAAGCCTTCTAATCTCCTCAATCTTATTTGGACTGGCGTGTGACCCAGGCATAACTTCAGAGAAGACTACTATGTCAGTTCTAAGACTACCGTTATGTATGTCATTTGTTCCAACATGGATAAAGACAACTGAGTCCCCCCTCCCGCCCAAGTTGGCAAAGAGCTTATCCACCCTTTCAGGGAAGTCCCCCACCTGTGCATAAAAAAAGACAACAGACTGTGCATAACTCTGTGTCTCTGGAGCAAACCTGTGCTTCAATCCCCCTAATGATTGAGTTCCCAACTATCACTACCTCTCTTTTTCTGGGAACTGGTTTTGAGGTGGCCTTTTGGGGCTCCTCGTCCCTTGTGTGGAAACTGAATGTTCTCTTTGTTCCCTTGTACTAATTCATGTCTGAGAAGTAGGCTTTACTAAACCTTGTAAAAGCATGCTTTGTTTTAGCAAACAGAAAAATATTTGTGCAAAGGACTCAAGGTCTGAGCATTCCACACATGAGTCTGCCTTATCACGTTTTCCCTTAGCTTACATCTGAACGCCATAACAAAAGGGGCCAAGAAATCAAGTTTTACAAAGGAAGTTTAAGGTGCTCAAGGTTTGTGTATAATAAATGTGTTGACTGTTACATTTCATAATGATATTAAATAACGCATTCTAGGGGTATAAAACTGGACCCCACCCAACAGACGGGGTTCAGAAGAGCCCTGACGCTGTCATGTATATTTGATTGTCTGTTTTTCTGAAACTCTTCTCACCGTGACTCTGAAAAATAAAGCTGCTTTATAACCGCACCTGCTGTCAGGTCTGAGTTTTCGTCCACACTTGTTATCACCTGAGAATCATCAGAGACACCATCCAGCTC